>NC_084625.1:32603733-33291233 GCF_033978795.1 Nerophis ophidion | reverse complement strand
TGCATCAGCTCCGCTACTTTCATGTCCTTTTTGTTCTTTATTGTTTGATGTTTCCCTCTTTGTACTATGGCTATGAGTTGTTTTTTTCCCTTGGCCTCAGTCTGGACCCCCTCTATTTTTTTCACTCATTCCCCCCCACTTGTTTACCTGTATCTCACCTTTTTTGTAAGGGGCGCCGGAAGTTGGCAGACCTGTCAGCGATCCTGTTCCGTCTCCCTGTAATGTTTGTCTGATCTAGAATGGGATTCTGCTGAAAATTTTAATTTCCCCTCGGGGATCAATAAAGTATATCTGATTCTGATTCTGATATTGTGATGTTATGAGCTCGGTAACATAAGAACTCAATTACCCAGCATGCCACAGTAGTGAAGAGCATGCGCAGTAGCCGCGTGGGATGTTTTGGATGATCACGCTGTGGAGTAAACTTTAGGAACTCAGCCAACACGCCTCATCTGCATCTTTCATGATTAGACAAGACAACACATATATTTGCAAGGCCATTTTCAAGAAGGATATTCAAACAGAAACTACATCTTGTGAGACCATGTCGGCCAACCCCGGAAGCTCAAATAGGTACTACAGATTGTGAGTTTAGATATTGTATTCATTAATTTTTTCACGTTTAATATTTTTTTTGCAATTTAAATTTCGACAGTAACACATAAGATATGTTTTCATCGCAGTTGCGGGTTTATTGATTTTTTAATGCGCCAGAAAATAACCCGTTATGTATACTGTTGGTGATGATTCAATTCCCAGTAGTGCGTAAATGTGTTCCTGTATAGTATTTATCCAGCAATGGTCACGGGGGGACATCAATGATGGTATATTGAGAGGTAATCACTGAAGTCGGACATCACTGAAGGCCCAGGTGGCACAGCCCACCACTGATACCCCTGGCTTAGAGCATAAAACGCCTGTTTACCACCTTCTAAGCACGTCTTTAACATTATGAGAGTCCTCAAGATTAGGGACGCAATGATTAACCAGTTTTCCTATTGACCGAGATTAAAAACCTCACGGTTATTTAATTGCAAAGGCTCCACAAAACCGTGTGCTTCAGTCTTCCTCACTCGCTATAAGCAGACAATATATTGGCACGTTATTTTCGGCACTATCTACACGAAACTGTCATGATCCGTGGTCCGGATCATGTTTTGTTTAGTTATGTTCTGTTAGTTTTGGACTCAATTAGTTCCTGTTTGCGCTTCCTTGTTTGTTTTCTCACCATGGCGACTCATTGGTTTCACTTGCCTCATTTGTTCGGATCAGACCTGTTGCTAATCATGATATTATTTAAGCCTGTCTTTGTCAGTTAGTCTGCCTGGCGACATTGTTCTTTTCATGCTCTGTTTATTCCATAGTTCATGCTGCTCGTTTCATGCCATAGTAAGTATTAGTTTTTGCTTCTTTAGCTAAGTTATGCCTTCGCCTTGAGCGCTTTTTGTTTGTACCCCTTGTATTGTTGTAATTAAAATGTTCCTACCTTCAAGCCTTGTCCGATATAGTCCAATTGCATCCCGGGAGAACAATCCTCGCAGTAAGTTGCGTAAAACTCCTCATCATGACAGGAACGAAAACAAAGTTACACCAGCAGCGCATGCTTATACACACCAACTGGATCGAGACATGTGCTAGCGTGATATTAGCTAGCTACTGACTACTAGTTTCTGTTATGCTAAAATGGCACTAGGACAAAGCATCAAAACCGAAGTGCGGCAGCGTGGGAACATTTTGGGTATTTGGAAAAAAATGACCAAGGAGTCATTGAAGATGAGTTTTGCCAGGTTTGGGTAGAACCTACTAAAAGAAAGTTGCGGCTAAAGGGTTTAATACGTCCGAATTTGATATAACATTTTCAGGATCACTATCCAGATGAGCTGGCGACTTGTCCAGGGTATACGCCACCTTCCGCCCGAATGCAGCTGAGATAGGCTCCAGCACCCCCCGGGACCCCGAAAGGGACCAGCAGTAAAAAATGGATGGATGGATGGACCATCCAGCTTTACACGACAAAGTAAAGGTAAGAGAGTTCAATTATGTCAGTGGCAAGTTACTTCATGAAGAAATGTGTTGGAAGGTAGTTGAATATAAATGTGTTGAGTCAGTTCAGTGTAAACAAACAACAACAGGGGACCATTTCATGTCAGGGATTGCTTCTTCCTGTTTGTGTTGAATAAACTATAGACATTGTAAATTAATCTACAAGGGGTAAAACACTACCATAACATCAGGAGCTTGCAGAAATACAACACTACACCATGGGGTCTCATTATGTGCATTCCAGTTATTAACACAGCATAAAGTAGCTTAACGGGCATGATGACTGTTGATTACAATAACACATTTACATGGTTTATTACTAGTGAGTAGCATTTTCCTTGGGGGATCAATACAGTTCCTCTCATATTAATTATTAGGGAATATTAATAATTATAATTGTTTTGATTTATTATTTGATTACTAATATTGTCAGTAATAATATCACTTCCAAATATTTTAGGAATATGTGATTTTATACCATTTTTGTTGTGATCTTAATAAATACATAATAATCATGAAACTGTGAATATAACTGAAATTATAATTGTACATCCATCCATCCATTTGCTACCGCTTGTCCCATTCAGGGTCACGGGGGTGCTGGAGTCCATCTCAGCTGCATTCGGGTGGAAGGCGGATTACACCCGTGACAAGTTGCCACCTCATCGCAGGGCCACCACAGATAGACAGACAACATTCACACTCACATTCAAACACTAGGGACCAATTAGTGTTGCCAATCAACCTATCCCCAGGTGCATGTCTTTGGAAGTGGGAGGAAGCCGGAGTACCCGGAGGGAACCCACGCATTCACGGGGAGAACATGCAAACTCCACACAGAAAGATCCTGAGCCTGGGATTGAACCCAGGACTTCAGGACCTTCGTATTGTGAGGCAGACGCACTAACCCCTGTGCCACTGTGCGGCCCATTTTATATATAATATAAATATAATACATAACATGTAATATAATATAATTTTACAGTCCAGTCAAAATCTATAATCATTGCATCCCTACTCCTGACATGAAATAACAGCCTTTAGTCACGTTTACACTCCTTTAATCCAATTTACAGTGGGGCAAAAAAGTATTTAGTCAGCCACCGATTGTGCAAGTTCTCCCACTTAAAATAATGACAGAGGTCTGTAATTTTCATCATAGGTACACTTCAACTGTGAGAGACAGAATGTGAAAAAAAATCCAGGAATTTACATTGTAGGAATTTTAAATAATTTATTTGTAAATTATGGTGGAAAAAAAGTATTTGGTCAACCATTCAAAGCTCTCACTGATGGAAGGAGGTTTTGGCTCAAAATCTCACAATACATGGCCCCATTCATTCTTTCCTTATGATATCACGTCATCGATTGGAAAACGCATTTTTAGACAATGGGATTTGCCTAAACGGCTAGGAGACTCTGAGAGTAACAAGCAACAAGCAATAGAAAATGGATCAGAAAGGACAGATTAAAAAAAGAATTAACTTGGGACTTCCCGCGGGCCGGATCTGGCCCGCGGGCCATAGTTTGAGGATCCCTGATATATTCAAATAAGGGGAACACTTTAGTATGGGGAACATATTCTACCATTAATTAGTTGCTTATTAACATGCAAATTAGTAACATATTGGCTCTTAATTAGTCATTATTAATGTCTTATTAATGCCTTATTCTGTATGGCCTTATTATACAACCCGAAAGCCATTAACCAAGAGTCTTCCAATAACCTCAGAATTATTGCTTATTAGTAACCCTAATCTTAATCCTTATATGTTCCCTTAGTGTCCAAATAACTCTAAATTAAGTCTTTGTTACTTAGAATATGTTACCCGTACTAAAGTGTAACTAATTTGCATTTTAATAAGCAACTGATTAATGGTGAATTTATTCCCCATACTAAAGTTTTACCAAAGTAAGGCATCAATAAATAAACATAATATTGTAAGATTAATAATAATGCAATGAATAAAATAGAAATTAACAGGACAAAAACTAAGATCTTTAGAACAGTTTAGGATCGAAGCCTGATCACAAAGTGTGCCTTTAATTGTTTATATTTACTCCAGCAATTAACTTTTTGTTTGTCAATTGTACATCATATTGCCACTTTTCCCCAAATAAGATGACTTTATCCTCTTTATTTTCTAATGAGTTTTATAGTTACCTGATGATAAATTAGCCTCTTTATAATTCTCTGCTGACACTGACATTTTCCTCTTTGATGGTGGTAGCCATTTGTCCTCAGTCGGTGACAGTTATGGCGTCATTGTCCAATCCTTCTGCAGCTGAGCGTGCCAAGGTAAGTAGACTTAGTGTGACTCGTCAAGGCCTGCGGTTGGTGCCACAGGGGGGATTTCACGGTGATGCTGAGAAATGACGTGGTCACCTCGCAGGGATGGCTCATTGAACGCGAGGATGAGCGATGGTTGCGGTTTCTCACAGGTGAACGAGCTTTGTCGTTCTCCTTGTTTTCTCTGGCTTCATTCATCGCCATTGTGCTGACACACCCCTCCCTCACTCTTCTTCTTCGCCTTTATCACCTTCAGCGCTCCCCGCAGGTGAACGTAGGCGTGAGAGCGAGTTCATCCTGGTAGTTATCTGTCAGCAAAAGTGAGTCTCCGAAACTGCTGAGAAGCAGCGTGACAAAAGGCTTGTTTGAGAGGTATTAGTCGCCACCGACAGAGTTCAGGTTTTGCTCATCCATCCATCCTTTTTTCTACCGCTTATCCCTTTCGGGGTCATGGGGGGTGCTTGAGCCTATCTCAGCTACAATTGGACGGAAGGTGGTGTACACCCTGGACAAGTCACAACCTCATCACGCGGTCAACCCAGACAGACAGACAGCATTCACACTCAAATTCACACACTCTTACGGTCGTCAATATTTTCCAACGTATTGACGTCACCAGGCAAGCAGGAACATTTTGTTTTTACTGGAAATATGATATCATCTGAGGATAGAAGTACGTTTTAGCGTCATGCATGGTAAAAACTTCTTTAAAAATACTGACCAGCCTACCAAAAAAAACTGCTGAGATAAAACACACACACACACACACACACACACACACACAAACACACTATTGATTTGTTACCTTCATGAGAACTCCGAATAATGCCTACCACTTTAGGGTTAGGGATAGGATTAGGGTTAAGATTTGTACCCCGCCTACCACCTGAATGCAGCCTGCAGAGTGCAGGCTCCAGTGAACCCCCGCGACCCCAAAAGGGACAAGCTGTAGAAAATTAATGGATGGATGTACTTACAACATTAGGGTTAGGACCAGGGCTAGGGTTAGGGTTAGGACTAGAATAATTATGTATATATTATCATCATAACTATATGCTATATGCTTAGGACTAGAATAATTATGTATATATTATCATCATAACTATATACTATAAAATATTGTCAATTTGTGTTGAAGGGTTTTTTCTGTATTTGTGCAGAGCTAGTAATCTGAGAATTTGCTTGCCTTTCTTTTCCATGAGTGTTCTGTTCAGATACCGCCTGCTGACTGCCAAGGCCAAACTTTGTGTTCTGGGACCAGCACAAGAACAGACTGGGCGATAGCACCAAGTGTCAACATATTTGCAATTTTGTATTATCATATCTTGTCGAGTTCACTCCCCCCTTTTCCCTTAGTCACAATGATGTAATAGGGATTTCCTTAATAAATACAGGAGGCACGCGGGCTGTGCTTATGAACGTTGTTTTTGATCTGTAACTAAAGTACAGCCCAAAACACGTGTCTCCTCATGAGCTCTAGTTAACCCTGTGTCTGCTTGGTTCCTTGGTTCTTGTCTGTTTAATAGATGTCACCAGTGTTTGAACCTGACAGCTTAGGGTTAGGGTTGGTGTTGGGGTTGGGTTAGGGTTAGGGTTGGGGTTGTGGTTGGGGTTTGGGAGTAGGATTGGGGTTAGGGTTAGGGTTGGGGTTGGGGTTGGGGGTAGGGTTGGGGTTAGGGTTAGGGTTGGGGTTGGGGTTAGGGTTAGAATTAGGATTAGGGTTGTGGGTAGATTTTAGGAGTGGAAGGAGAAGATGGTTAGGGTTAGGGGGAGGAAGGGGTGGGGGAAGAAAAAAATAAAGAGGCGAAGTAAAATGGGAATGTGCACTGTCCATCAACAGTCCAACGGACTCACGCTCAACTCTCGTTTAGGCCCCCCGGATGCCTGGTGCCCAACCTGGTGATCCAGAGGAGCTCCGCCCTCTGGCGTTGAGCGAGGCTCCACCTTGGATTCGTTTTGATGACAGTCACCCGGACGGAGGACCAGCCGTGCCGGACAAAGTGCTGAACCAGGTGAGTGTTTGTGTTTTTGTGTCTAACGATGTTGTACTTGTGTTGGGTGAATCTCCTAGCTACGGTATTGCCCGTCTTGCCTACGTACATATCGCCACATCGTTGACACCGGATGACGTACACACAGTTTTTGGTGTGTCGGCAGCCACGACACAACGGCTGGAAAACCTTGCGGTTTTGGGGGTTCACCAACCATGGTGTGTGGCGGACAAGGGTATCCCTCCGAGTGGAGGGCGGATCTCTCAGCGGGCTGACCCTGGCCCTGACCAACATATCATTCAAGTTGGGGTTCTTACGGTAGGCCGGCACCACGTAGTGCTCCGGCAGCCTCCCACTACTCTCCAAAAAAGTCCGGAAGTTGTCCTTGACATTCCTGGCGACTTGTACGGCCGAGGGAGAGTAGGTGGTGATGAAAGGGATCATGGTTGTCCCAGGGGGAGGTCTCCCCGGGTCCAAGAAGACCCTCAACTGTCGTCTGAGGAAGGACCTGGAGTAGCCCCTCCTCTTCAGAGCAGAAAAGAGGGTCCCCGAGGCCGCCAGGTAGTCCTCCCGCCTGGTGCAAATCCGATGAAACCTCAACAGTTGTGATTTCACCAACCCAGCAAACGTGTGCTTGGGGTGGAAGCTGCTTTTAAAAAGGAGCGCATGGGTGTCAGTCTCCTTGAAGAACACCCTGATGTCCAAGTTGTGACTATTGGCAAAGTCAGGACCCTTGAATGTTGTGGTGTCCAAAAAGTCAACGGATGTGCTACTCGTAGTCGACTTGATGGTGATGTTTTTGTTGTGTGTGTTGAGCGTGTTCAAGAACACGTCAAACTCCTCACGGGAGTGTGTCCAGACACCCCAGATGTCATCAAGGTACCGAAAATAGTGGAGAGGACGTTCTGGGCAGACGGCTAAGGCAGCAGTCTCCCACTCTGCCATAAATATGTTGGCATACGCCGCAGCAAATTTCTTGCCCATAGCAGTGCCCTTAATTTGGAGGTAGAAACGATCATCGAACTCAAAATCGTTTCTCCTCAAATTAATATCCAGGAGCTGTAGAAGCGCCTTTTCAGGCCTGCTGACGTCCCGGTACCTGTAGAAGACATTTTTGACAGCCCGAATACCCTCATCGATGTCGATGTTTGTATATAGGCTGTCAATGTCGATAGTAAATAGGATTGCATCTGGGGGAATGTGCACACTCCTGACTTTGTTGAGAAAGTCGTAAGTATCTCTGAGGTAGCTGTCGTGGAGAACTTTTAAATAAGATCTTCCAAGTTATGGATTTGAACCCAGGATCACTGTGTGAGAGACAACAGTCTTAACCATTGAGCTATCCCGGGACACGGATCACTGTGTGAGAGATAACAGTCTTAACCATTGAGCTATCCCGTGGTTGGGGTTTGGGAGTAGGGTTGGGGTTGGGGTTGGGGTTGGAGTTTGGGAGTAGGGTTGGGGTTTGGGTTAGGGTTGGGGTTGGGGTTAGGGTTAGTGTTAGGGTTAAGATTTGTACCCCGCCTACCACCTGAATGCAGCCTGCAGAGTGCAGGTTCCGCAACCCCAAAAGGGACAAGCAGTAGAAATTTAATGGATGGATGTATTTACAACATTAGGGTTAGCATTAGGGTTAGGGTTAGGGTTAGGGTTGGGGTTCAGGTAGGGTTAGGGTTGGGGTTTAGGTTAGGGTTGGGGTTGGGGTTGGGGTTTAGGTTAGGGTTAGGGTTGGGGTTTGGGAGTAGGGTTGGGGTTGGGGTTTTGGAGTGGGTAAGGTTAAAAAATAAAAAAATACTCCTCTGAAACTCAGAGGGTGTGCACGGGCTCAGGTGGTCTCCTCCCCCCAGATAAAAGAAGGGGGGGGGGGGGGGTGGTTTGAAAAGTAGGGTTAGGGTTAGGGTTCGGGGGGGGGGGGGGGGGTGTTTGTGAGGTATCTGTAGTTATTGTTTGTATGAAAAAGGAATTGTGGTTATGTTTAGGCTATAGGGAGGTATAGTTGAATTGAGAGAAAAAGTTATGGTTATGATTGTAATGATGTAATATGGTGCAAAAATGAGAATATGGTAGTTTGGAGGAAGGGGAAAAATGGGGGACAGGGGGTGAAGGGAGGGAAAAGAAAAGTACAATATGTATATGTACCCTTCCCTGGGATGTAAAATATCTAAAATCCTTGCAGATCCCACCCCTATACCATAGAAGATTAGGGTTGGAGTTAGGGTTGGGGTTGGGGTTAGGGTTAGGATTATGGTTAGGGTTAGGATTGGGGTTGGGATTAGGGTTAGGGTTGGGGTTGGGGTTAGGGTTATACTGCTTTTAGATCATTTATTTTTATGTATATTTCTTGTTAGTAATTGTTTTTTAATCTTCATTATTTACTAAAAGTTATTACAATATGTATGTTTTTTGTTTTTATTACTTTTTGCCAAAGGAGGTGCTTTTCATTGTCTTACACACGCTTGTTTTGCCATATGTTGGCCAGAGGGTTAGCACGTAAATTTTTTACACACACTTATTATTTTATATATTGACCTGAGGGGGAGCACTTTTACAACCAACACACAGTCAATTTGAAAAATTCCTCTTTTTTGGGACCACCCTAATTTTAATGGATTTCACCAGAATGGGTGCAAGTGAGACATTCTCTATTAGTTGCAATGTTTTTCCGTATTGGGACCATGATTTCTGTCCTAATTTCTTCAACGGTCCTCGTATGGAAGGTACTTTTCCCTGTTGATGTCTCAAGAAGGGTATAAATACAAGAACACACACACATGCATGCACACACACACACACATATTCTGGTATTTGTTATCTTCTTGAGACCTCCGAATAATGCCTACCTCTTTAGGACCACCCATTCTATATATATAAAGATTTGTATTTACAACAATATTATTATATAAATACTATACAAATATAAAAAAGCTTGTTGTGAAAAAATAGTTGGAATTTCACAAGAAAAAGTTCACAATTTCACAAGAAAAACTTAGTTGTAATTTTACTCAATAACTCACAATTTTACAAGAAAAACTGAACATTTGGGCAATTTTATGAAAAGAGTCGTAATTTTACTCGATAAATGTCAAAATTTTATAAGAAAACTGAAATATTGGCAACACAATTATAATCGGAATTTTACTTGGCAAAATTATGACAAAATGCATGATTTCACAAAAATAAACGTAACCGTTTTACAAGAACAACAAAAAAATTATGATGAAAGTCAAAATTTAAATGACAAATGTCGCCATTTTGTGTTAAAAAGTAATAATTTTATATTAAAAAGTAAAATTTTACGAGAAAATTTTGTATAACAGAAACAGAAGAAATGTGAGAAATTGTCTTGTTTGAATTTTTTGTTTGTAATTGTTTTTTAATCTTTATTATTTACTAAAAGTTATCACAGTATGTCTCTACATATATATATATTTTTAAATTCATTATGGCCAAAAGGGCACATTTCAATTTCTTACACACACTTTTATGCCACATGCGGGCCAGAGGAGGAGCTCTTCAGATTTTTACTTCTTATTTTATATGTTGACCAGAGGGGGAGCTCTTTTAAAACCAACACACGGTCAATCAGAAAAATCCCTCCTTTTCAGGCCCACCCTAGTTTTGATAGATGTCACCAGCAGGGGTGCAAGTGAGACATCCTCTATTAGATGCAATGGTTTTCCGTATTGGGACCATGATTTCGGTCCTAACTTGTTCACCGGTCCTCACATGGGCGGTGCTTTTCCCTGTTGATATCTCAAGAAGGGTAAAAATACAAGAACACACACACACACACACACACACACACACACACACACACACACACACACACACACACACAGCTGCATCTAGCTGAGCTCTGACAGGGCCAGGTGAAAGATGAGAGGCTCCAGATTCTCCCTGGTTGCCAGGCAACCTGAGTTAGTTTGCTTGATATCAAAACAGAATACTGAGCAACCACACACACACAAATTTCGATTCATTTTGTCTCAGGCCTCCTTTCGGGTGCAACGATCATCCATCACCGTGCCTCATGGCTCCTTGAGAGATGTTCCGTTGTTTTTATTTATTCGTTTGTTTTTGTTTGGAGGATGCTCGCTGCGTGCACCTCATACAGCACTGAAACAACGCCAGAGCTCAGTGGGATGCGTTTTTGGCCGTGAGCGAGTAACACATCCATTGTGCTGTGAAGCCGAGCATGCAGAGAGAGCGAGTGAGAAACTCATGCTGTGGAGGTTCAAAAGTACTTTTTACATTGCATTTATTGTTCTTCAAATCTTAAACATGTCAGTCTTTGGCCATTTCAATCATTGTAAATGTTTCAAAATCATATTAATAAACCGTTTAACATCGGAGCTGTCACCTGTAGATTTGCAACGCGGCTTTCAAAGTACTGTAAGTCTTCAAGTAATGGAAAAAAATTCTAATCACTCATGAAGATTTAGTATGGGTGTTCTGATCATGGGATCAAATTGGGATTTCTATTTTAACATGTTTCATCTACACGTCTGTTAAAACGTAAGCCCTTAGTCTTTTGTTGTTTCGACACTTTACATTAGTTTTAGGTGATACCACAAATATGGACATCGATCCAATACCAAGTAGTTACAAGGTCATATATTGGTTATAATTTAAGTCCTCTTGTGTGCAGGGACATATTTCTTGAGTATATATACATAGTTAAAAACATTTTACGTAGTCATTGTAGTATCGACTAGATCAGTGGTTCTCAAATTGTCACACCGCGATCAGGGGCTCTTCCTCTGAGTCACCAGTCTGACGTCATCCCTGACCCTTGATTGTTTTCACCTGTTTCCCATTACCATCATGTTCTATTTAAGCTCATGCCTCCCCTTGTCCCGCGCCAGATCGTCTCCAGCTTTCGTGTCAATCTTGCGTCCATGTCCATGTCCATGTTTGTATACATGCCTTGCTTCTTCCCATGTTTACTTCCTTGGAACAAAAAATCTCTTGCTGTAATTTAGAATTTTTACTTTTTCCCTCCTTTGAGCAACCTTTGTTATGCTAGCCTTTGTCCAACCTATTTGGTGAGTTTTTGTATTTTTCTAAATTCCTTTTCTTCTTCAAAGATTGAGTGATTTTTTTGTTTATCTTTATCGAGTTAATTTATAGCTTTTTTTGTTCTTCCTCCTGTTGGAGCACTTTGTGTTATTTTTCATAGTAGATACGACTTTAACTGTAGTTCGTCCTGTTTGTTAGTTTATTCCTCCTATTCTTTGGAGTGATTTTTGGTTTATCTTTTTTCGGAATTATTTCTGCTGATTTTTTGTTAATCATTAAGTGCGTAATACTCTGGCTCTGGAGGTTTAAAAGTTATTTTCAAAATAAAAGCTTTATTAGAACCTCATCTCTGCATCTGGGTCCACTCCTTATTCCAAGTCCTGACACAAATGGGGGTACGCGTACCCCTGGGGGCACTTGAAGGTATACCAAGGGGTACGTGAGATTTTTTTTTTAATTATCTAAACATAGCAGCAGTTTAAAAATCCTTTATTAATATATTTATTGAATAATACTTCAACAATATTTAATTGTAAATTCATAAACTGTGAAAAAAAAATACAACAATGCAATATTCAGTATTGACAGTTAGATTTTTTTTTACCATGTTACATAAATATTGATGTTAAATATTTATTTATTTGTGAAGAAATGTTTAGAATTAAGTTCATGAATCCAGATGGATCTCTAGTACAATCCCCAAAGAGGGCACTTGAAGTTGATGATTACTTCTATGTGTGGAAATCTTTATTTATAAATGAATCACTTGTTTATTTTTCAACAAGTTTTTAATTAATTTTATATCTTTTTTTTCAAATAGTTCAAGAAAGACAACTACAAATGAGCAATATTTTGCACTTTTGTACAATTTAATAAATCAGAAACTGATGACATAGTGCTATATTTTACTTCTTTATCTCTTTTTTTCAACCAAAAATGCTTTGCTCTGATTAGGGGGTACTTGAATTAAAAACATGTGTAACGATCTGTCACTTACTTTCTGATAGTTTTTCGTGTTTTGTACTTTGTTTCCTGTTCAGTGCTCTTATTTTGTCATACTTCCTGTTTACTCCGCTGAGCACTGTTTTTGTCACACTCGCCGTTGATTGGCAGCGGTCCTCAGCTGCGGTCAATCAACATAGGTCTATTTATGTTTCACTCGAGCGCTCCTCAGTGCTCGAAGTTAAACCTATGTTGGGAACATCTCCATGCAAGACTGCTTTCTGTTTATATCTTTTACTTTGATGAAATTAAAATCATCTTACCTGCTTTCTGCTCTCCTGGATTTTTGCATACTTGAGGTCACACAACTGCAGCCATGCGACATCCCAACAGTAACTTCGAGCCAGAAAATTGTGACCTCGCGAGAATCCCTGTCGGCAATCCTCAGCCGACGTTCTGGACCGCACAATTCCTGGAGGACTTGAAGGCCAGGTTTGTGCGGTCCCAGCCTACAGACGCGGACCCTCTCCCCGCGGCAACGCCACCGGCTTCGGCTCTCCGACCGGCGCGTCCCCCGCCGCCATCTTTCCTCTCGGCTCAACGGCTGGCTACGGCTCTCCGACCAGCACGTCCGCCACTTCCTGCATGCCTCGCGGCTCCCGCGGCAACGCTACCGGCTACGGCTCTCCGACCGGCGCGTCCTCCGCCGCCATCCTTCCCGTCGTCTGCTGAGCTGCTTCTCCCTGCTCCTACGCAGCTTCCAGCGGCTGCTCCCCGGCTGCTCTTTTTGCCAGCTCCCGCTCTCTTTTTTGGTTCGCCGAGAGCTCCAGTGGAGCCCACAGTGAGGTCGCTTTTGTCCTCCTGCTGGGACTCGGCACGGGACGTGTCTTCGTCCCTCCTCCTGGTCCCCTCCCGCCCGTCCCTGGTTTTCGCACCGGGGGACTCCGACGAGCAGGCACGTTTTCCCGCATGTGTGAACGGTGTCTGGCAGCCACCTAGTGGAGGGGGGCCCACTATACACTGCGGTGCAGCCAGGCACACACCGCTGTCATCCCCGCCAGCGTCTCCTTCCACGGAGACATCTACGTCCCTGGCGGGCTTTCGCCTAGCCCCAACGCCGGCTCCACGCCGAGCCCCAACGCCGGCTCCACGCCGAGCCCCAACGCCGGCTCCACGCCGAGCCCCAACGCCGGCTCCACGCCGAGCCCCAACGCCGGCTCCACGCCGAGCCCCAACGCCGGCTCCACGCCGAGCCCCAACGCCGGCTCCACGCCGAGCCCCAACGCCGGCTCCACGCCGAGCCCCAACGCCGCCAAGAGCAGCACCACGCCGGGCTTCGTCACCGCCGGCATCCGCTATTCCTCGGCCAGCATTTGCTGCTCCTCGCCCGGCGTCATCTGCCGCTTTCACGCCGCCGATGACGTCTGCCGCTTTCACGCCGCCGATGACGTCTGCCGCTTTCACGCCGCCGATGACGTCTGCCGCTTTCACGCCGCCGATGACGTCTGCCGCTTTCACGCCGCCGATGACGTCTGCCGCTTTCACGCCGCCGATGACGTCTGCCGCTTTCACGCCGCCGATGACGTCTGCCGCTTTCACGCCGCCGATGACGTCTGCCGCTTTCACGCCGCCGATGACGTCTGCCGCTTTCACGCCGCCGATGACGTCTGCCGCTTTCACGCCGCCGATGACGTCTGCCGCTTTCACGCCGCCGATGACGTCTGCCGCTTCCACGCCGCCGATGACGTCTGCCGCTTCCACGCCGCCGATGACGTCTGCCGCTTCCACGCCGCCGATGACGTCTGCCGCTTCCACGCCGTTGATGACGTCTGCCGCTTCCACGCCGTTGATGACGTCTGCCGCTTCCACGCCGGCACCAACATCGGCTCCTCAGCCGCCTCCTGCAGAGGTATCTGTTTTGGCTGCAGCCCCCGCCGCTTTGTCTGCTGTCTCCGGGCCTGCTTCAGCGCGCCCGCCTCCACGTCAGCCGCGGATGTGGCCGTGCCCTGGGCGTCCTCCTCGCGGGATGCACTCGTCTCTTTTTCGGCCAATGATGTGGCTGTTCCGTGGCCGCCCGCCCCGCCAGTTCCAGCGGCGCTCTACGCGCCGTCGCCACCTGACTTTCCCTCGCTGGCTGCGGGGACACGAGGTTTGGCGACCTTCCACCAAATCCTCCTTCCATCCTCCCTTACTTTGTGGACATTTTTTTCCATTTTTCTTTTCCAGGGAACATCTGGTATCTGTTCCTTGAGGGGGAGGTCCTGTAACGATCTGTCACTTACTTTCTGATAGTTTTTCGTGTTTTGTACTTTGTTTCCTGTTCAGTGCTCTTATTTTGTCATACTTCCTGTTTACTCCGCTGAGCACTGTTTTTGTCACACTCGCCGTTGATTGGCAGCGGTCCTCAGCTGCGGTCAATCAACATAGGTCTATTTATGTTTCACTCGAGCGCTCCTCGGTGCTCGAAGTTAAACCTATGTTGGGAACATCTCCATGCAAGACTGCTTTCTGTTTATATCTTTTACTTTGATGAAATTAAAATCATCTTACCTGCTTTCTGCTCTCCTGGATTTTTGCATACTTGAGGTCACACAACTGCAGCCATGCGACATCCCAACAACATGTTCACAGTTCACATCACTGAAAAAAGGTTGAGAACCACTGTACTACTAGATACAGCTCTTGTATTTGATATAGTTCAAATCGATATAGTGTTGTCCCGATTCCAATATTTTGGTAAAGTATTTCGATACTTTACGGTACTCTTCTAAATAAAGGGGACCACAAAAAATTGCATTATTGGCTTTATTTTAACAAAAATTCTTATGGTACATGAAACATATTCTTATTGCAAGTTTGTCCTTAAATAAAATAGTGAACCGACAATACAACTTGTCTTTTATTAGTAAGTAAACAAACAAAGGCTCCTAGTTTCAATATTGTGTCGTTTTCCATTCTATTATTTTGTCAAAATTATTAAGGACAAGTGGTAGAAGATGAATTATTAATCTAATTGTTCATTTACTGCTAATACCTGTTTACCGGTATAGCTCGGTTGGTAGAGTGGCCGTGCCAGCAACTTGAGGGTTGCAGGTTCGATTCCCGCTTCTGCCATCTAGTCACTGCCGTTGTGTCCTTGGGCAAGACACTTACCCGTCTGCTCCCAGTGCCACCCACACTGGTTTAAATGTAACTTAGATATTGGGTTTCACTATGTAAAGCGCTTTGAGTCACTCGAGAAAAGCGCTATAGAAATACAATTCACTTTACTTTCTATTTTAACATGTTCTATCTACGCTTCTGTTAAAATGTAATAATCACTTATTCTTCTGTTATTTGATACTTTACATTAGTTTTGGATGATACCACCAATTTGGATATCAATCCGATACCATGTAGTTACAAGATCATACATTAGTCATATTCAATGTCCTCAAGTGTCCAGGGACATATTAACTGAGTTTATAAACATAATATACATTTAAAGAAAAAAAAGAAGATGTTGTGATGCCAAAAAATATTGACAAAATCATAGTAGTATCCATTAGAAACACCACTGTATCCTTACAGTGGATGTTAGGTGTAAAAAAAACAATTGAACTGTTTGGCCACAAGATCCAGCAATATGCTTGGAGGAGAAAAGGTGAGGCCTTTAATCCCAGAAACACCAGGCCTACCGTCAAGCATGGTGGTGGTAGTATTATGCTCTTGGCTTGTTTTGCTGCCAATGGAACAGATGCTTTGAATCGGACAACGAAAAATGGGGATTACCTCCAAATTCTTCAGGACAACCTAAAATCATTAGCTCGGAGGTTGGATCTTGGGCGCAGTTGGGTGTTCCAAGAAGACAATGACCCCAAACACACCTCAAAAGTGGTAAAGGAATGGCTAAATCAGGCTAGAATTAAAGTTTTAGAATGGCCTTCCCAAAGTCCTGACTTAAACGTGTGACAATGCTGAAGGAACAAGTCCATGTCAGAAAACCAACAAATTTAGCTGAACTGCACCTATTTTGTCAAGAGGAGAGGTCTAAAATTCAAGCAAAAGCTTGTGGATGGCTACCAAAAGTGCCTTATTGCAGTGAAACTTGCCAAGGGACATGTAAGCAAATATGAACATTGCTGTATGTATACTTTTGACCCAGCAGATTTGGTCACATTTTCAGTAGAGCCATAATAAATTCATAAAAGAACCAAACTTCATGAATGTTTTTTGTGACCAACAAGTATGTGCTCCAATTACTACATCACAAAAAATAAGAGTTGTAGAAATTATTACATTATGTTCTTTATAAGTGTATGAAAACTTCTGATCGCGACTGTATATGAAATATTTGATTATATGTCGCAACCAACTCCAAATGGAATCGTGTGCTGGCATCTAGGCTAGCAACCGCATTGAACTAGCTAGTTAGCTAAACGTCAATGTTCCCTTTTTTTTATAGTAGGGGTTCTCAAACTTTTTCACCAAGTTTTACCTCAGAAAACACTTGGCTCTCCAAGTACTAACCATAATGATCAACATTAAGATACAGTAGCGTAGTAGGTCTAAGCATTCATTAAAAATAAGGTAGAGGTTATATTCAACAAGTATATTTAGTAATTTTACACAATATGTTTGAACAGTAACACAGTCTTTGAATAAAGGAAAATAAAACACTGCACTTTTAATTAAGTGATTCTATGGCATACCACTAGATCAGGGATGTCACACTCATTTTAACTCAAAGGCTGCAATGAGGAAAATATGTGCACACGTGGGCCGGACTGTTAAAGGGGAATATTATCACCAGACCTATGTAAGCGTCAATATAAATCTTGAAGGTGCAGAAAAAAGACCATATATTTTTTTAACCGATTTCCGAACTCTAAATGGGTGAATTTTGGCGAATTAAACACCTTTCTATTTATCGCTCTCGGAACGATGACGTCAGAACGTGACGTCACCTAGGTAATAAAGCCGCCATTTTCTCAAACACATTACAAACACCGTGTCTCAGCTCTGTTATTTTCCGTTTTTTCGACTATTTTCTGGAACCTTGGAGACATCATGCCTCTTTGGTGTGTTGTCGGAAGGTGTAACAGGGGGTACATCACTGTGGTGCACCACTGGCCCAAAGATGCGAAAGTGGCAAGAATTTGGACGAAATTTGTTCAAAATACTAGGGTGTGGGGAAAGCCGAGGAAATGGTCAGTCGTTTGTTCCGCACACTTTACCGACGAAAGCTATGCTACTACAGAGATGGCAAGATTGTGTGGATATCCTGCGACACTCAAAGCAGATGCATTTCCAACGATAAAGAAATTTGCCGCCAGACCCCCATTGAATATGCCGGAGCGTCTGCACATTTTTACCGGCGATGCTAAGGCAGACATGGCACAGAGATGTATGGATAACCTGCAGATGCATTTCCAACGATAAAGTCAACGAAATCACAAAGGTGAGTTTTGTTGATGTTGACTTCTGTGCTAATCAGACATATTTGGTCGCGGCATGACTGCCAGCTAATCGATGCTAACATGCTATTTAGGCTAGCTGTATGTACATTTGAAACTATATTTACATTCAGCGTTTCCCTCCACCCACATTTAATGCCAAACAAAAACTTACCAATCGACATATTTAAGTTGATCCAGTGTCACAAGATGCGAAACTTCCGATCGTTGGTCTGCACATTTTACCGGCAATGCTAAGGCAAACATGGCCAAATAGAGTCAATAGCTATTCGCTCAATAGCTTCAGTTTCTTCTTCAATTTCGTTTTCGCTATCTGCCTCCATACTCCAACCATCCGTTTCAATACATGTGTAATCTGTTGAATCGCTTAAGCCGCTGAAATCCGAGTCTGAATCCGAGCTAATGTCGCTATATCTTGCTGTGCTATCCATATTGGCATCACTGGTTGACGTCACAGGAAAATGGACGATAGCTTCACAGATAGCGAAAATCAGGCACTTTAAAGCTTTTTTTAGGGAAATTCCGGGATGGGTAAAAATTTGAAAAAAACTTCAAAAAATAAAATAAGCCCCTGGGAATTGATTTTTATTGGTTTTAACCCTTATGAAATTGTGATAATGTTCCCCTTTAAAATCATGGCACTAAAACTAAAAAAATAAAGACAACTTCCGATTGTTTTCTTTCCCTTACTTTGGCCAAAAATATAACAAACACATTCTAAAAATATTACAATAAAAATATTTTTTTTAAATGATCAGCAGCGGTAAAGTTTAGATCCATGAAAGAAAGAAGAAAGTGAATTAATGTTTATAACTGAATACATTTACATTTGCATAAAAATGTGTTCTTTTCAATCAATCAATGTTTACTTGTATAGCCCTAAATCACTAGTGTCTCAAAGGGATGCACAAACCACAACACAAACCACTACGACATCCTCGGTAGGCCCACATAAGGGCAAGGAAAACTCATACCCAGTGGGACGTCGGTGACAATGATGACCCAGTGGGATGTCTTTGTGTTATTTTTTAAATGAATTAAGTAACGTTTATGACAACCTTTTTCCAAAACACAACATAGAAAGTGAGATTTACAGGATAATGCATACGTTTATCATTTTTTTTCAAAATGGTTACAAAAAAGTGGGACCCCAAAAATTTACTGTGGGACCCCTTGATTGGGTCCTTGGAACCCCATTATGAATAATCCTAGCGCCAACACTGATGGATTATTGGTGCGTGCAAAAAAGCAGCAGGCGGCTGTGGCCTGTGGGCCAGTTTTAATGCTAATCAAATATCATCCCAGTGGCCATAGATCATTCACTTTGACTTTGACACAAAGGCACTAGATGAAGCCTACGTACGAGTCGTACATGAACCACAGTTTGAGAGTGTCTGATTAAGACTGAAAATTGTTTTCTTATAAAACTGTTGTGTAAAAGCTTGAAAGACAAATACTAAGCTATTAAATATTTACCATTTGACAGTAAAAACTATGTTGGTGAGCTCTGATCCCAATTTTGTAAATGTCCGCAGTAAAATTGGAGACAGTGAGATACGACCGTGACGACCACCCGGAAGACAAACAACTTTGTTCTCTCCTACAGTGGACAAATAAATATATCATCTAATGATGTTTTTGTGATTGTATCCCTTTGCAACAATATGAACAGTACTCCATTTGTATGGTAACTGAGGCAGAATACAACTCACTGTGACTTGTACAGACATGTCTACCAACTGCAGAACTGTGCTTTTAATTGCTTTCATGTCATTGTTTTACATTTTATTATTTTAATAATGAATTCCTATCAAAATATGTTATTAAAGGCCTACTGAAACCCACTACTACCGACCACGCAGTCTGATAGTTTATACATCAATGATGAAATATTAACATTGCAACACATGCCAATACGGCCTTTTTAGTTTAGTAAATTGCAATTTTAAATTTCCCGGGAGTTTTCTTGTTGAAAACGTCGTGTAATGATGACGTGTGCGCAAGACGTCACGGGATGTTAGGAATATGAGCGCTGCACACACACAGCTAAAAGCCGTCTGCTTTAACCGCATAATTACACAGTATTTTGGACATCTGTGTTGCTGAATCTTTTGCAATTTGTTCAATTAATATTGGAGAAGTCAATGTACAAAGATGGAGTTGGGAAGCTTTAGCCTTTAGCCACACAAACACACGGTGATTCCTTGTTTCAAATTCCTGGAGGTGAAACTTTACTATGGATCAGAGTGCGGTCAAGACAACATGGATCCTACCGTATGTCAAAAAGCCGGTTTCGGTGAGAAAATTGTGGTCAAAAAGTCAGTTCTTACCGGAGTAAAGCTGAGCTTGTGTCGTCCATGAAGCTGCCGTCGACTCCCCTGAGACACTGCGTGTCAAGACACCCGTGAAGACACCCTTCCGACTATCAGGTACTATTTAACTCACTAAAACACTGGCAACATAATAGAAAGATAAGGTATTTCCGAGAATTATCCTAGTAAATGTGTCTAAAAACATCGGAATCCATCCCAATGCAATCGCGTTTTTTTTAAATTTAACTTTCTTTTTTTTTTTTCTTATCCGTTGCTATCAATATCCTCAAACACAAACCTTTCATCCTTGCTCAAATTAATTGGGAATTTGTTGTTTTCTCGGTCCGAATAGCACTTTTTGTTAGAGGCTCCCATTAAAATCAATGTGAATATGTGAGGAGCCCCCACACTTGTGACGTCATCGTCTGCGACTTCCGGTAGAGGCAGGGCTTTTGTCTTAGCACTGAAAGTTGCGAACTTTATCGTGGATGTTCTCTACTAAATCCCTTTAACAAAAATATGGCAATATCGTGAAATGATCAAGTATGACACATAGAATGGACCTGCTATCCCCGTTTGAAAAAGAAAATCTCATTTCAGTAGGCCTTTAGTATCCTATTCTATTGACATCAGGAAAGTACTCACAGCGCTTCACTTCGTCATGTAACATTACTGTGAAATTGTTATGCCTTATTCCAAAATGAAATAAATTCGTTTTATATGCATATATATATATATATATATATATATATATATATATATATATATATATATATATATATATATATATATATATATATATGCATATATATATGCATATATATACATATATATATATATATACATATATATATATGTATACATATAGATGTATATATATATATATATATATGTATATATATATATATATATATATATGCATATATATAGATGTATATATATACATACATATATGTATACATATAGATATATAGATATATATATATATAGATATATAGATATATATATATATATATATATATATATATATATATATATATATATATATATATATATATATATATATATATATATATATATACACACAAAAAATACAAAATCTAAGCTCCTCTCTGAGCTGCCACCTTATCGCGGTAGAGGAGTTTGCGTGTCCCAATGATCCTAGGAGCTAGTCACCGGGGCCCCCCTCTGGAGCCAGGCCCGGAGGTGGGGCACGATGGCGAGCGCCTGGTGGCCGGGCCTGTTCCCTTGGGGCCCGGCCGGGCACAGGCCAAAGAGGCAACGTGGGTCACCCCTCCAATGGGCTCACCACCCATAGCAGGGGCCATAGAGGTCGGGTGCAATGTGAAATGGGCGGCAGCCGAAGGCAGGGCACTTGGCGGTCCGATCCTCGGCTACAGAAGCTAGCTCTTGGGACGTGGAACGTCACCTCACTGGGGGGGAAGGAGCCTGAGCTAGTGCGCGAAGTCGAGAAGTTCCGGCTGGATATAGTCGGACTCACTTCGACGCACAGCAAGGGCTCTGGAACCACTTCTCTCGAGAGGGGCTGGACTCTCTTCCACTCTGGCGTTGCCGGCAGTGAGAGGCAACGGGCTGGGGTGGCAATTGTTGTTGCCCCCCGGCTCAAAGCCTGCACGTTGGAGTTTAACCCGGTGGACGAAAGGGTAGCCTCCCTCCGCCTTCGGGTGGGGGGACGGGTCCTGACTGTTGTTTGTGCTTATGCACCAAACAGCAGTTCAGCGTACCCACCATTTTTGGGTACACTTGAGGGAGTACTGGAAAGTGCTCCCCCAGGTGATTCCCTTGTCCTACTGGGGGACTTCAACGCTCATGTTGGCAACGACAGTGAAACCCGGAGAGGCGTGATTGGGAAGAATGGCTGCCCTGATCTGAACCCGAGTGGTGTTTTGTTATTGAACTTTTGTGCTCGTCACAGTTTTTCCATACCAAACACCATGTTCAAACATAAGGGTGTCCATATGTGCACTTGGCACCAGGACACCCTAGGCCATAGTTCCATGATCGACTTTGTAGTTGTGTCATCGGATTTGCGGCCTTATGTTTTGGACACTCAGGTGAAGAGAGGGGCGGAGCTTTCTGCCGATCACCACCTGGTGGTGAGTTGGCTGCAATGGTGGGGGAGGATGCCAGACAGACCTGGGAGGCCCAAACGCATTGTGAGGGTCTGCTGGGAACGTCTGGCAGAGTCTCCTGTCAGAGAAAGTTTCAATTCCCACCTCCGGAAGAACTTTGAACATGTCCCGAGGGAGGTGCTGGACATTGAGTCCGAGTGGACCATGTTCCGCACATCTATTGTCGAGGCGGCTGATCGGAGCTGTGGCCGCAAGGGAGTTGGTGCTTGTCGGGGAGGCAATCCTAAAACCCCTTGGTGGACACCAGCGGTGAGGGATGCCGTCAAGCTGAAGAAGGAGTCCTATCGGGTCCCTTTGGCTCATAGGACTCCGGAGGCAGTGGACAGGTACCGACAGGCCAAGCGGTGTGCAGCTTCGGCGGTCGCGGAGGCAAAAACTCGGACATGAGAGGAGTTCGGGGAAGCCATGGAAAACGACTTCTGGACGGCTTCGAAGCGATTCTGGACGACCGTCCGCCGCCTCAGGAAGGGGAAGCAGTGCACTATCAACACCGTGTACGGTGCGGATGGTGTTCTGCTGACCTCAACTGCGGATGTTGTGGATAGGTGGAAGGAATACTTCGAAGACCTCCTCAATCCCACCAACACGTCTTCCTATGAGGAAGCAGTACCTGGGGAATCCGTGGTGGACTCTCCTATTTCTGGGGCTGAGGTCGCTGAGGTAGTTAAAAAGCTCCTCGGTGGCAAGGCCCCAGGGGTGGATGAGGCCCGCCCGGAGTTCCTTAAGGCTCTGGATGCTGTGGGGCTGTCTTGGTTGACAAGACTCTGCAGCATCGCGTGGACATCGGGGGCGGTACCTCTGGATTGGCAGACCGGGGTGGTGGTTCCTCTCTTTAAGAAGGGGGACCGGCGGTTGTGTTCCAACTATCGTGGGATCACACTCCTCAGCCTTCCCGGTAAGGTTTATTCAGGTGTACTGGAGAGGAGGCTGCGCCGGATAGTCGAACCTCGGATTCAGGAGGAACAGTGTGGTTTTCGTCCTGGTGGTGGAACTGTGGACCAGCTCTTTACTCTCGGCAGGGTTCTTGAGGGTGCATGGAAGTTTGCCCAACCAGTCTACATGTGCTTTGTGGACTTGGAGAAGGCATTCGACCGTGTCCCTCGGGAAGTCCTGTGGGGAGTGCTCAGAGAGTATGGGGTATCGGACTGTCTTATTGTGGCGGTCCGCTCCCTGTACGATCAGTGCCAGAGCTTGGTCCGCATTGCCGGCAGTAAGTCGAACACATTTCCAGTGAGGGTTGGTGTCAGGTTCAAACATTGTTGACATCTATCAAACAAGACAAAAAGGCAAGGAATCAAACAGAGACAGACTAAAATTTGGACTCAGATCTGAGGAGAGACAGGGCCTCTGTACACCTTTCACAGTTCCTGCACCAAGCTCTGACAAAAAGGGTTTACGTCTCCTCTTTTATTTAGATATTCAATGTTTACGCAACAACACATGTCAAAACAGGAATGGGGAGTATGTAAACACATTGTTTTCAGTCACATTGAAGACAACAGAAGATGATGCCTCGGGCGTGGGCTTGTCCTGGATTCAGCTTTGTCAGTTCTTTAAGGACAATGGATAACCCCTCCCGTGTCATTCCAACGTACACAGCGGAATCTTCCAAGACCTTGTTTGGTCGAACAAGGACAGCTGTCAACTGCTCAATGAAATAAAAGAGCTGAAAGTTTTTTGATAATTCACACACAATTTACACAATTTTTCTAACATTTCCCTCCTGTTTATCAAATAACTTCCCCAGATTCTTCTCATCCCCAATAACTTCTTCTTGCGATTTTCAGTTAATGGTTAATTTCCCTATGGCCAAGTTATCTTTACACTCAGAGTTCAACATCAATTTTTCTCTCATTGTTACTCGGGTCTGGAAACAGATCAGGAACACCATCTAGGTAGGTATCCCCATCATCAGATTCATCTTCCTTATTATCCACCAGGAGGTGCATCTGAACAGCTTTATCATCTGCTGGGCTAATCGCTGTGGTAATCGGACGGTTAAGCAGAGAACGCAGACAGGGAATACAACAACATCCACACAACGTCAGTATTGCTACAAACACGGCCATAGATACTAGAATTGATGATACCAAGGACTTGTATATGCCGAACACGTCCATCCACCCATCTCACATAGACGTATCTATGCCTGAGTGCTCTTTCATTTTACCGTTGAGGGTGCGAAGGCCTTCCAGTGCTTTGGTCAGGCTACCTTCCGCATCAGTGTTGTTTGGTATGAAGGTACAACACTATTCACCAAATATTACGCACACACCCCCTCTTTCCGCTAACAACATGTCCAGCGCCATATGGTTTTGAAAGGCCATAAGGAGGTGGCGGCGAGTTGATCAGCGACGGCTTCAAGTCCGGCCTGTGTCCAATTTCCTAATCTCTGTACGTTGTAGTTTATTCAGTCAACATTCTTGTTAATCGTACACCACCAGTAGACGGATGATTCAAATCCAGCTACAACTTAATTTATCAATTTATAGTTGTCAGATACACTTCTTTGGACACCTATTGCATCGATCAAGTTAGATCTACAACACTTTGCCAGTTTACATCATGTCTAGTTATTTTCCAATGTTCAGGTATCAAAACTATTCAGGCGTGTTAACAATCCCTGTCCAAATATTCATAGATTTACTATGTGTAAGCAGTTATCTTATAAGTTTCCTAACTGTTGTACATGTCAATGCAGGTATAATTACCTTTTTTTTTTTTTACATATTTATCAAATATTGGTTTCTGTTTTGTCTCTTTAGCTACAAGGTAAATTTTGTTCAGCTCATTACTTAAATTAAACCTTTTTTGACTCATCTTGAGTAATTGTCTAGGCTTATACATACAACACAATCAATTTTTGTAGCCTTTCCTACTTGCTCCGTCATAAGGAACAAATTAATTTGCCAAAACAGGAACCAATATTATCAAACTTTGACACACCATCATATGGTATGCTTACAACTGTGACAGTGGAATTTGTAGTGTGCTAGTTAACATGTCCCTTTGATAACACAACTACAATCCCAAATACTTTATTCCCCCCATTATATGACCTTTTTACAATGTGCTAAGTGTACTCAGCTGGGTCTTTCCACTATTTTTACTGTTGTCTTAGTTGTTTACAACCTCTCTCCCCCCTTGGAGAATGCCAATGTTTCCTTTTCGTTGATTTTTCAAAATTTTGGTAGCTGGTAAGGTCTTCCAAATATTATTTGAAATGGTGTTAGTCCTGTTGTACTTGAAATGTTCATTTTCTGTACATTTTTACTAACTCTTTGCATAATGCTTTTGTTTCTATTAGCGCATCTGCTTTTCCTTTAGGAAATATTTCTACCCACTTTGAAAATGCATCTACTATGACCAGACAATAATGTTTTCCTTCACTCTTATTTAGTTCAATAAAATCAATGCATAGATGTCGTGTACAATTTTTTTTTTTATATATGAATTAAACTATAGGAAGTATAGTACTTCTATATGAGGCTAGTCATATCCCTCCTGTTGAGCCATAAGTTCACCTATGGCTCAAAATTGCTACCCACTTATACAGATTTTTGGGTACGATTAGTTTATTGTCTGGACATACACAGATGTCTTCTTTATACAATGTGACTCTGATTTTTTTATTCATTTATCCTTTTCTTTTGGAGTACTTTGTTGTTGCATGTATTTTAGTATATCATTATTCATGTCACTAATTTGTACTTTGAAATTTCTATTTCTTTTTCTGCTGCTTGTTTTGCTGTTTTGTCAGCAAACACATTTCCTAGTGATACCGTGTCTGTTCCTTTGGTGTGTGCTGCACATTTGCATATTGCTATTTTAGCTAGTAGCTGTACTGCTTTTACTCATTTTTTTCTAATAGTTCTCCATGTTTTACAGGTTTTCCTTTTGACGTTATCATTCCTATATTCTTCCAGTGTTATGCAAATGTGTACACTGTTGAAAATGTGTATTGGCTATCTGTGTATATTGTGACCTTTTAGATCTTTCATTACTTTACATGCTTTTATTAGTGTTACTAATTCTGCATCTTGCATTGAGTAATCTTATGGTCATTTGATAGCTTTCACAATTTTCGTTGCTGTAAAAACCGCACATCCTATTATATTTTTATTTCACAGAATGCTGCTTCAGCTTCTGAATTCCACTCTACAGAAATTTTTTACGTTAATTTACTTCACAGAGCTACTATTTTAGCATAATTTGGTATCCAACTTCTACAGTAATGAATTAATCCTGAATATTACTTCATTTGTTTCTTTGTTTGTGGTTTTTCTACTTTCCACAATAGTGCGTCCATCTTTGTTTAGACAATGTCCTACATACTTTACTTCTGTTTTGCATAATTGGACTTTTATTTTGCTTACTTTGTATCCTTCACTATGTAGATGATTTAATAACGATAATGTTATTTTTCTCTTAATTCAAATTGTATACGTATTACTTTATGGAATTTTTTAAGTAACATTTTAAACTCACTTAACTTTCTATAAACCACTTAATCTATACTTTTACACTCAGAATTTACATTCTTCCAATCGTTTATATTTCTTATTTTTTATTCTCATTTGCAATTATTATTCAACAATATTCAAAGCAAATAGTTGTCTATTGCTAACTGATAGTTGTTTTAATTGACATGTCTCCTTATTTGTTCTAGTTCATGTAAATGTTTTATCTTAGCTCAACACCCAGATATATGGTGTACTACAAATGTCTAAAACATACCGTAATTTAACCTAAGAATGTTATACTACACTTCAAAGTTAAACTTACTTTAAACTTACATGTAAAAAATTAATCTTCACACCTCCCCCAATGCCCCACACGCACACGCGCGCACACACACACGCACACACAATTGTGTGTGAGTGCGTGCTTGCCCTCCTGAGGGCAAAGGTCAGCAACACTTGAAGAGCGTTTTTTTTTTCTTCTTCTTCTTCTTCTTTCTTCAGTGAATAAACATGTTTTGGACACTCAGGTGAAGAGAGGGGCGGAGCTTTCTGCCGATCACCACCTGGTGGTGAGTTGGCTGCAATGGTGGGGGAGGATGCCAGACAGACCTGGGAGGCCCAAACGCATTGTGAGGGTCTGCTGGGAACGTCTGGCAGAGTCTCCTGTCAGAGAAAGTTTCAATTCCCACCTCCGGAAGAACTTTGAACATGTCCCGAGGGAGGTGCTGGACATTGAGTCCGAGTGGACCATGTTCCGCACATCTATTGTCGAGGCGGCTGATCGGAGCTGTGGCCGCAAGGGAGTTGGTGCTTGTCGGGGAGGCAATCCTAAAACCCCTTGGTGGACACCAGCGGTGAGGGATGCCGTCAAGCTGAAGAAGGAGTCCTATCGGGTCCCTTTGGCTCATAGGACTCCGGAGGCAGTGGACAGGTACCGACAGGCCAAGCGGTGTGCAGCTTCGGCGGTCGCGGAGGCAAAAACTCGGACATGAGAGGAGTTCGGGGAAGCCATGGAAAACGACTTCTGGACGGCTTCGAAGCGATTCTGGACGACCGTCCGCCGCCTCAGGAAGGGGAAGCAGTGCACTATCAACACCGTGTACGGTGCGGATGGTGTTCTGCTGACCTCAACTGCGGATGTTGTGGATAGGTGGAAGGAATACTTCGAAGACCTCCTCAATCCCACCAACACGTCTTCCTATGAGGAAGCAGTACCTGGGGAATCCGTGGTGGACTCTCCTATTTCTGGGGCTGAGGTCGCTGAGGTAGTTAAAAAGCTCCTCGGTGGCAAGGCCCCAGGGGTGGATGAGGCCCGCCCGGAGTTCCTTAAGGCTCTGGATGCTGTGGGGCTGTCTTGGTTGACAAGACTCTGCAGCATCGCGTGGACATCGGGGGCGGTACCTCTGGATTGGCAGACCGGGGTGGTGGTTCCTCTCTTTAAGAAGGGGGACCGGCGGTTGTGTTCCAACTATCGTGGGATCACACTCCTCAGCCTTCCCGGTAAGGTTTATTCAGGTGTACTGGAGAGGAGGCTGCGCCGGATAGTCGAACCTCGGATTCAGGAGGAACAGTGTGGTTTTCGTCCTGGTGGTGGAACTGTGGACCAGCTCTTTACTCTCGGCAGGGTTCTTGAGGGTGCATGGAAGTTTGCCCAACCAGTCTACATGTGCTTTGTGGACTTGGAGAAGGCATTCGACCGTGTCCCTCGGGAAGTCCTGTGGGGAGTGCTCAGAGAGTATGGGGTATCGGACTGTCTTATTGTGGCGGTCCGCTCCCTGTACGATCAGTGCCAGAGCTTGGTCCGCATTGCCGGCAGTAAGTCGAACACATTTCCAGTGAGGGTTGGTGTCAGGTTCAAACATTGTTGACATCTATCAAACAAGACAAAAAGGCAAGGAATCAAACAGAGACAGACTAAAATTTGGACTCAGATCTGAGGAGAGACAGGGCCTCTGTACACCTTTCACAGTTCCTGCACCAAGCTCTGACAAAAAGGGTTTACGTCTCCTCTTTTATTTAGATATTCAATGTTTACGCAACAACACATGTCAAAACAGGAATGGGGAGTATGTAAACACATTGTTTTCAGTCACATTGAAGACAACAGAAGATGATGCCTCGGGCGTGGGCTTGTCCTGGATTCAGCTTTGTCAGTTCTTTAAGGACAATGGATAACCCCTCCCGTGTCATTCCAACGTACACAGCGGAATCTTCCAAGACCTTGTTTGGTCGAACAAGGACAGCTGTCAACTGCTCAATGAAATAAAAGAGCTGAAAGTTTTTTGATAATTCACACACAATTTACACAATTTTTCTAACATTTCCCTCCTGTTTATCAAATAACTTCCCCAGATTCTTCTCATCCCCAATAACTTCTTCTTGCGATTTTCAGTTAATGGTTAATTTCCCTATGGCCAAGTTATCTTTACACTCAGAGTTCAACATCAATTTTTCTCTCATTGTTACTCGGGTCTGGAAACAGATCAGGAACACCATCTAGGTAGGTATCCCCATCATCAGATTCATCTTCCTTATTATCCACCAGGAGGTGCATCTGAACAGCTTTATCATCTGCTGGGCTAATCGCTGTGGTAATCGGACGGTTAAGCAGAGAACGCAGACAGGGAATACAACAACATCCACACAACGTCAGTATTGCTACAAACACGGCCATAGATACTAGAATTGATGATACCAAGGACTTGTATATGCCGAACACGTCCATCCACCCATCTCACATAGACGTATCTATGCCTGAGTGCTCTTTCATTTTACCGTTGAGGGTGCGAAGGCCTTCCAGTGCTTTGGTCAGGCTACCTTCCGCATCAGTGTTGTTTGGTATGAAGGTACAACACTATTCACCAAATATTACGCACACACCCCCTCTTTCCGCTAACAACATGTCCAGCGCCATATGGTTTTGAAAGGCCATAAGGAGGTGGCGGCGAGTTGATCAGCGACGGCTTCAAGTCCGGCCTGTGTCCAATTTCCTAATCTCTGTACGTTGTAGTTTATTCAGTCAACATTCTTGTTAATCGTACACCACCAGTAGACGGATGATTCAAATCCAGCTACAACTTAATTTATCAATTTATAGTTGTCAGATACACTTCTTTGGACACCTATTGCATCGATCAAGTTAGATCTACAACACTTTGCCAGTTTACATCATGTCTAGTTATTTTCCAATGTTCAGGTATCAAAACTATTCAGGCGTGTTAACAATCCCTGTCCAAATATTCATAGATTTACTATGTGTAAGCAGTTATCTTATAAGTTTCCTAACTGTTGTACATGTCAATGCAGGTATAATTACCTTTTTTTTTTTTTACATATTTATCAAATATTGGTTTCTGTTTTGTCTCTTTAGCTACAAGGTAAATTTTGTTCAGCTCATTACTTAAATTAAACCTTTTTTGACTCATCTTGAGTAATTGTCTAGGCTTATACATACAACACAATCAATTTTTGTAGCCTTTCCTACTTGCTCCGTCATAAGGAACAAATTAATTTGCCAAAACAGGAACCAATATTATCAAACTTTGACACACCATCATATGGTATGCTTACAACTGTGACAGTGGAATTTGTAGTGTGCTAGTTAACATGTCCCTTTGATAACACAACTACAATCCCAAATACTTTATTCCCCCCATTATATGACCTTTTTACAATGTGCTAAGTGTACTCAGCTGGGTCTTTCCACTATTTTTACTGTTGTCTTAGTTGTTTACAACCTCTCTCCCCCCTTGGAGAATGCCAATGTTTCCTTTTCGTTGATTTTTCAAAATTTTGGTAGCTGGTAAGGTCTTCCAAATATTATTTGAAATGGTGTTAGTCCTGTTGTACTTGAAATGTTCATTTTCTGTACATTTTTACTAACTCTTTGCATAATGCTTTTGTTTCTATTAGCGCATCTGCTTTTCCTTTAGGAAATATTTCTACCCACTTTGAAAATGCATCTACTATGACCAGACAATAATGTTTTCCTTCACTCTTATTTAGTTCAATAAAATCAATGCATAGATGTCGTGTACAATTTTTTTTTTTATATATGAATTAAACTATAGGAAGTATAGTACTTCTATATGAGGCTAGTCATATCCCTCCTGTTGAGCCATAAGTTCACCTATGGCTCAAAATTGCTACCCACTTATACAGATTTTTGGGTACGATTAGTTTATTGTCTGGACATACACAGATGTCTTCTTTATACAATGTGACTCTGATTTTTTTATTCATTTATCCTTTTCTTTTGGAGTACTTTGTTGTTGCATGTATTTTAGTATATCATTATTCATGTCACTAATTTGTACTTTGAAATTTCTATTTCTTTTTCTGCTGCTTGTTTTGCTGTTTTGTCAGCAAACACATTTCCTAGTGATACCGTGTCTGTTCCTTTGGTGTGTGCTGCACATTTGCATATTGCTATTTTAGCTAGTAGCTGTACTGCTTTTACTCATTTTTTTCTAATAGTTCTCCATGTTTTACAGGTTTTCCTTTTGACGTTATCATTCCTATATTCTTCCAGTGTTATGCAAATGTGTACACTGTTGAAAATGTGTATTGGCTATCTGTGTATATTGTGACCTTTTAGATCTTTCATTACTTTACATGCTTTTATTAGTGTTACTAATTCTGCATCTTGCATTGAGTAATCTTATGGTCATTTGATAGCTTTCACAATTTTCGTTGCTGTAAAAACCGCACATCCTATTATATTTTTATTTCACAGAATGCTGCTTCAGCTTCTGAATTCCACTCTACAGAAATTTTTTACGTTAATTTACTTCACAGAGCTACTATTTTAGCATAATTTGGTATCCAACTTCTACAGTAATGAATTAATCCTGAATATTACTTCATTTGTTTCTTTGTTTGTGGTTTTTCTACTTTCCACAATAGTGCGTCCATCTTTGTTTAGACAATGTCCTACATACTTTACTTCTGTTTTGCATAATTGGACTTTTATTTTGCTTACTTTGTATCCTTCACTATGTAGATGATTTAATAACGATAATGTTATTTTTCTCTTAATTCAAATTGTATACGTATTACTTTATGGAATTTTTTAAGTAACATTTTAAACTCACTTAACTTTCTATAAACCACTTAATCTATACTTTTACACTCAGAATTTACATTCTTCCAATCGTTTATATTTCTTATTTTTTATTCTCATTTGCAATTATTATTCAACAATATTCAAAGCAAATAGTTGTCTATTGCTAACTGATAGTTGTTTTAATTGACATGTCTCCTTATTTGTTCTAGTTCATGTAAATGTTTTATCTTAGCTCAACACCCAGATATATGGTGTACTACAAATGTCTAAAACATACCGTAATTTAACCTAAGAATGTTATACTACACTTCAAAGTTAAACTTACTTTAAACTTACATGTAAAAAATTAATCTTCACACCTCCCCCAATGCCCCACACGCACACGCGCGCACACACACACGCACACACAATTGTGTGTGAGTGCGTGCTTGCCCTCCTGAGGGCAAAGGTCAGCAACACTTGAAGAGCGTTTTTTTTTTCTTCTTCTTCTTCTTCTTTCTTCAGTGAATAAACATGTATCCCACTTTATCATGCTATACATATGAACTCTTATTATAGTTTTGAATCTAAGTTTTTTTCTGTTCCATTATTTTAAAAATATACATATATATATTTGCATATATAACAGCGCTATATATATACACAAACATACATGTATATCTTCAGTCTATAATTTCTTCAAACCTCTTTCAATACCCCCACATTATCTCTGTCGTACGCATTAGTTTATTCCATTTTGCATTAAATCTTATTGATTTCTTCTCATTTTTTCTATCTATTTTTACTTTTATCTCACTTTAGCACTTTGAGATTTTTTCCTATTTTTAATTTTCTTTGAACCTATTTTTATTTTTAACCCATTTTATTTTCATTTGAACCTTCAGGGTTTTTACACAATGTTTACCTGGAAAGATACACACTTAAACACACATTAACAAATAAACAAACAAGTTTGCAGCGATCTTACCACTAGTGGCATACGCTGACAACATGACTAATTGGTGTCGTCTGTTAACAGTCATGCTGAGTTACTTTGTTAATTTTTTATTTATTTATTTATTTTAGGGTGTAACCGCTGTTGTTGTTGTTGTCTTCTATTTTCTTGTCTTTTTTTTTTTTTTACTACTTTTTCCGCATGGAGTGCATGGTTTATATATTCTTCTAATGTGCCTTTTTTAACCATCTATGTCTACTTTTTCCTCTGTCTCTCTCTTCTGCCTGTTTAAGTGTCCTATCTCATCATCTTCCTTTCTGCAATTTAACACCTTCTAACCCCCCTTACTCTCTCTCTCTCTCCCTTCTCTCTGGCTTTGGCCACTTTTAGCCAAAATTCTACATCTTCATCTCCTTCTTCCTTCATCTTTTTAAAATTGCTTTTTGTTTTTGATTTTATGGTGCCTCTAGGTTCTACTAATTTGGTTGTTTTTAATTGTCCCACAAACTTGTAATATGTTATCCCATTATTTAAACATTTGATTCTATCAGGATCCTGTTTTTCAATTACTTTCTAATCTTTACATTTTAGTTCATCTCGAGGTTTATTTTTACTCTTTCCTTTTCCCATTTTAATCTTCCTATTTTGAGAATTTGGAGTAATCCGTCGTCCCCTACAGATCCGAACTTATAATGACTACTTTTGTCTTTGTTGTAAGATAGTGTTTTAATTTATTTTTGTGGTACACGTAGCTTCTACTTGAGATTGTTCCACAGTGGAGGTGTCTTGAATAATTCCTCCGCAATAACCCACTATGTACTTCTCACAACTTTAATATGGAGTGATAGGCTAATGGCGATTTCTCCCAGACACTCTCACATTCACACTTTTCAGTATAATGATTAGCGGATATTTCAATTTTTCATGTGGACTCCAACGCCCCCCAGGTTATTGTTGTTTACAGAAAAATTTCAGTTTTCTGAAAAGACCATTTCAGGTCTGTGTTTTGGACTCAGTCGTCCCTCAGGATATGGCTTACAGATTTTTCAATTCATTGTGGGCTCTGCCTCCCCCAGTATGTTTCTTATGGCTATCACCGATGTTCCAGTTTTCGCGGTCCCGTTTACCTGCAATATTTTGGCCTCTTCAGTTTTACAATTTTAATTTTTAGCTTAATTCGGATATTTCAGTTTTCGCGGAATCCGATGTTTCTACCTGTTAGAGCCTAGGATTCACAGGGTTTGTATATGTGTCGTAACCATAAATTACACGCTCTTTCCATGCGTCGTAATCCTTAGTTACACGCTTTTTCTATTTTTCGTAATCCTTAGTTACACACTCTTTCTTTGTAATTTAAAACGTACTCACTGAACTCTGCGTTCCTTCCTTTTTGTCCTCGGTGTTCCGTCAGTCATCCAATTCCAGCCAAAATGAACAAAATGCAGTTCCTCAATCAGGATTTGGATGCCATGGTCATTCTTTCTTTCTGGTTTCACTCACTCTTGCTGGAATCGTCAGACGTGTTGGAATCCGGCTCGAAGGACCAAGAAGATATCAAGTTCAAACATTGTTGACATCTATTAAACAAGACAAAAAGGCAATGAATCAAACAGAGACAGACTTAAATTTGGACTCAGATCTGAGGAGAAACATGGCCTCTGTACAACTTGCACAGTTCCTGCACCAAGCTCTGACGAAAAGGGTTTACGTCTCCTCTTTTATTTAGATATTCAATGTTTACGCAACAACACATGTCAAAACAGGAATGGGGAGTATGTAAACAGTCATTGTTTTCGGTCACATTGAACACAACAGAAGATGATGCCTCGGGCGTGGGCTCGTCCTGGATTCAGCTTTGTCAGGTCTTTAAGGACAATGGATAACCCCTCCCGTGTCATTCCAACGTACACAGCGGAATCTTCCAAGGCCTTGTTTGGTCGAACAAGGACAGCTCTCAACTACGCAATGAAATAAAAGAGCTGAAAGTTTTTTGATAATTCACACACAATTTACACAATTTTATCTAACAGTTGGACTCCGCCAAGGCTGTCCTTTGTCACCGATTCTGTTCATAACTTTTATGGACATAATTTCTAGGCGCAGTCAAGGTGTTGAGGGGTTCCGGTTTGGTGACCGCAGGATTAGGTCTCTGCTTTTTGCAGATGATGTGGTCCTGATGGCTTCATCTGACCGGGATCTTCAGCTCTCACTGGATCGGTTCGCAGCCGAGTGTGAAGCGACTGGAATGAGAATCAGCACCTCCAAGTCCGAGTCCATGGTTCTCGCCCGGAAAAGGGTGGAATGCCATCTCCGGGTTGGGGAGGAGACCCTGCCCCAAGTGGAGGAGTTCAAGTACCTAGGAGTCTTGTTCACGAGTGAGGGAAGAGTGGATCGTGAGATCGACAGGCGGATCGGTGCGGTGTCTTCAGTAATGCGGACGTTGTACCGATCCGTTGTGGTGAAGAAGGAGCTGAGCCGGAAGGCAAAGCTCTCTATTTACCGGTCGATCTACGTTCCCATCCTCACCTATGGTCATGACCGAAAGGATAAGATCACGGGTACAAGCGGCCGAAATGAGTTTCCTCCGCCGTGTGGCCGGGCTCTCCCTTAGAGATAGGGTGAGAAGCTCTGCCATCCGGGAGGAACTCAAAGTAAAGCCGCTGCTCCTTCACATTGAGAGGAGCCAGATGAGGTGGTTCGGGCATCTGGTCAGGAATCCACCCGAACGCCTCCCTAGGGAGGTGTTTAGGGCACGTCCAACCGGTAGGAGGCCACGGGGAAGACCCAGGACACGTTGGGAAGACTATGTCTCCCGGCTGGCCTGGGAACACCTCGGGATCCCCCGGGAAGAGATAGACGAAGTGGCTGGGGAGAGGGAAGTCTGGGTTTCCCTGCTTAGGCTGTTGGCCACGCGACCCGACTTCGGATAAGTGGAAGAAGATGGATGGATGGATGGATGGACAAAATCTAAGTTATAAAAAATCACATGCATATTTGTATTTACAGCCTTTGCTCAATACTTTGTTGATGCACCTTTGGCAGAAATTACACACTGAAATATTTTAGAATACAATGCCACAACCTTGGCACACCTGTCTTTGGGCAGTTTCAGACGTTCTTCCTTGCAACACCTCTCAAGGTCCATCAGGTTGGATGGGAAGCATTGGTTTTGATCCAGGGTATCTGTACATTTCTGCATTCAAATGCCATTCTAACCTGACTAGTCTCCTAGATCCTGCTGCTGGAAAAACAGCCCACAGCATGATGCTGCCACCACTGCGCTCCACTGTTGGGCTGGTATTGACCTGGTGATGAGCTGTGCCTGGTTTCCTACAAACATGACGCCTGGAATTTACGCCAAAGAGTTCAATCTTTAGCTATGTGCACATTGACAAAATTAATCGGATAAAAAAACCCAACCGGTATAAAAATGCTTCATGTAGACATGCCATTTGCAATATTCTGACCCAATCACACTTCCAGATCAAAATTGAATTCCGATTGAGACGTGTTGTTTATTGGAGCGCATTTAAACATTTTTTACGAAGTTTGGGTCGAAATGATCCTTATTGTGCATGTCTGTGATGTCAGCTATACTTTGGTGGTGGAGGGGGGGACTAAATTTAACAGTCTGGGAAATTAAGGGATTGTCTTGCTGCTGCTCCCCATTAAAGATGTACAGAAGTAGCGTTAAATACGGTTGAGTTTGTTGCCATAAAACAGAGACCAGCAAAAACAAAAGCGTAATCTGGTGTGTACGTGACATGTTGATGTAACAGTAATAAATGGTAAATGGGTTGTACTTGCATAGCGCTTTTCTACCTTCAAGGTACTCAAAGCGCTTTGACACTACTTCCACATTTACCCATTCACACACACATTCACACACTGATAGAGGGAGCTGCCATGCAAGGCACCAACCAGCACCCATCAGGAGCAAGGGTGAAGTGTCTTGCTCAGGACACAACGGACGTGACGAGGTTGGTACTAGGTGGGATTTGAACCAGGGACCCTCGGGTTGCGCACGGCCACTCTACCACTGCGCCACGTCGTCCCTTACAGTAAAAGTAAACAGTAAAAGGAACAAGCTGTTTTATTCACAACCTTACAGCTACTCCAAGTGCTACTCCAAACTATGGCCCGCAAGCCACATTTGGCCCGTTGGTTTTTAATCCGGCCTGCCAAATATTGGAACAGAATTGTGCATAGATATGTTTGGAGAAATATCACAAAAACTGATAGTAGACTTCGACGCACTTGCATAAAAAGCGTAAACAACAACACTGCTCCCGCTTAAAGAGAATGTAATTGTTAACCCTGTAATACTATTTGTATGTTTATTTGAGGTTCTGATATAGTATTGTTGAAAATAGATGTATTAGAATTAAAGGCCTACCGAAATGAGATTTTCTTATTTGAACGGGGATAGCAGGTCCATTCTATGTGTCATACTTGATCATTTCGTAATATTGCCATATTTTTGCTGAAATGATTTAGTAGAGAACATCGACAATAAAGTTCGCAACATTTGGTCGCTAATAAAAAAGCCTTGCTTGTTCCGGAAGTAGCAGATGATGTGTGCGTGACGTCACCGGTGTGAAGGCTCCTCACATCCTCACATTGTTTATAATGTGAGCCACCAGCAGCAAGAGCTATTCGGACCGAGAAAGCGACGATTTCCCCATTAATTTGAGCGAGGATGATAGATTCGTGGATGAGGAAAGTTAGAGTGAAGCACACAAAAACAAGAAGAAGAAAAAAGAAAAGGCGGCGGCTCCAGGCGCTGGCTCCAGGCGACGGCAGTTGGAGAGTTTCAGATGTAATTAGACACATTTACAAGGATAATTCTGGAAAATCCCTTATCTGCTTATTGTGTTAATAGTATTTTAGTGAGATTATAGTCATACCTGCAAGTCGGATGGCTGCGGTGAACGCCAGTGTCTCTGAGAGAAGTCGAGGAGCAAAGATCACAGCTGCCTTTTTGAGCTGCAAGATGAGGTCGCATAATCCACTCAAGAGTCGACTTAATATCACAATTTTCCCATCCAAAAACTTGCTGGTTGACGTAGAGAAACATGTTCGCTTGACCACTCTGTGTTAAAGCTTCACAACAAACAAAGAAACATTGGCTCTGTTTCGGTGCTAAAGACAGCTGCAATCCACCGCCTTCCACCATCAGCATTATTCTTTATAGTCTCCATTATTAATTGAACACATTGCAAAAGATTCAGCAACACAGATGTCCAAAATACTGTATAATTGCGCGATGAAAAGAGACGACTTTTAGCCGTAAATGGTGCTGGGCTAATATGTCCCCTCCAACAAATAACGTGACAAGCACGCGTCATCATTCCGCGACGTTTTCAACAGGAAACTCCGCGGGAAATTTAAAATTGTAATTTAGTAAACTAAAAAGGCTGTATTGGCATGTGTTGCAATGTTAATATTTCATCATTGATATATAAACTATCAGACTGCGTGATCGGTAGTAGTGGGTTTCAGTAGGCTTTCAAATAGCCCATGTTTGAGAAGTTTAATCTGAGTTCCAACGAATATAATATGCTTTTAAAGGCATCATGTGCCCGCCCGGCCTGTCCGTCAAATTTCAAAAGCTAATGTGGCTCTTCAGCCAAAAAGCTCAATTTAAAAATGATAGGTAAAACAAAAGTAGCATAGAAAGAGTCCTGGTGGTTCAAAACGTCTACCATTAACAGATGATTTAGGCCATTGTGCTCAAAGGGACCTTAAAGGCAGCATATATGTTTCTGTACCCTTCCCCAGAACAGACAGTTCCTTTTACTTCATGCTTGGTTTGTATTCTGCCATGCCCTGTCAAGTGTGGTATTGTGGCCTAACAACTCAATTTATGTTTCATCTGACTACAGAACTTTCCCGCAGAAGGTCTGATTGATTGATTGATTGATTGATTGATTGATTGATTGATTGATTGATTGATTGATTGATTGATTGATTGATTGATTGATTGATTGATACTTCTATTAGTAGATTGCACAGTTCAGTACATATTCCGTAAAAATGACCACTAAATGGTAACACCCAAATAAGTTTTTCAACTTGTTCAAGTCAGGGTCCACGTTAATCAATTCATGCTACAAATATATACTATCACCATAATACAGTCATCACACAGGTTAATCATCATAGTATATACATTGAATTATTTACAATCCGGGGGGTGGGATGAGGAGCTTTGGTTGATATCAGTACTTCAGTCATCAACAATTGCATCAACAGAGAAATGGACATTGAAACAGTGTAGGTCTTACTTAGTAGGATATGTACAGCCAGCAGAGAACAGTGAGTCCAGATAGCATAAGAACAAGTAAATACATTAGAAGTACATTTGATTATTTACATTGGGTTATTTACAATCCGGGGAGATGGGATGTGAATGGAGGAGGGTATTAGTAAAGGGTTGAAGTTGCCTGGAGTTGTTGTTTTAGAGCGGTTTTGAAGGAATATAGAAATGCACTTACTTTTACACCTGTTGGGAGTGCATTCCACATTGATGTGGCATAGAAAGAGATGAGTTAAGACCTCTGTTAGATCAGAATCTGAGTTTAACGTGGTTTGTGGAGCTCCCCATGGTGTTGTGGTTATGGCGGTCATTTACGTTAAGGAAGTAGTTTGATATGTACTTTGGTATCAGGGAGGTGAAGCGGATTTTATAGACTAGGCTCAGTGCAAGTTGTTTTACTCTGTCCTCCACCCTGAGCCAGCCTACTTTGGAGAAGTGGGTTGGAGTGAGGTGTGATCTGGGGTGGAGGTCGAAAAGTAACCGGAATAGCTTGTCCTGGGATATTCAGAGTCTAGATTTGAGGGTTTTGGAGGTGCTGGGGTACCAGGATGTGCAAGCGTAATCTAAAAAGGGTTGAATGAGAGTTCCCGCTAGGTTGAATGAGAGTTCCCGCTAGAATCTTCAAGGTGCTTTTGTTGACCAGAGAGGAGATTCTGTAGAGGAATCTCGTTCTTTGGTTGACCTTTTTGATTACCTTGGTTGCCATTTTATCACAGGAAAGATTGGCTTCTAGAATGGAATAGGTAGGTGATCTCATCCTTCCTGGTGATAACAATGTCATCCACTTTTATAGTGAAGTCACTGACTTTCTTAAGATTGATATGGGACCAAAATAGGATGGATTCTGTTTTATCTAAGTATATGGATAGATTATTGTCAGCGAGCCATGTGCAAATATCAAGGAGTTCAGCACTGAAGATTTGTTTCACCTGTGACTTGTCCTTGCCGGATACCAGCAGGGCCGAGTCATCCGCAAACAGGAACAATTCAGGCGCATGCTGATGGCATGTCATTTACGTATGTTAGGAACAGTAAAGGTCCTAGTATACTGCCTTGGGGGACTCCATAGCTTACTGAGAGGGGAGGGAAACTGTGGCGTTCACCTCTACCACCTGTTTCCTCCCCTCCAAGTAAGATTGCATCCAGCCCGATGAGGTTTTATCGAATCCGATTGCTCTGAGCTTATCCAACAGTACATTGTGGTCAGTGACGTGCAGTCATGGAAAGAAAAAAAATGTAAAAAGAAAATAAATTAATTAAATTGTTATATGTATCCAGTGATTATACTTTATAAAGTTATTTTCCATTTAACTTCACCAGTTTTAGATTATTTTTATTCAAAATCGCTGAATTTTCACATTTTCCGTTCAAATACTGACAAGAGACTTGAGCAGTCAGCAGCCAGTTGAGCCTCACCATGGATTGCGCAATGACTTGGCTAACTGCTGGCCGCTGTGCCGTGAGACCGTATTGATATATGAATTATATTATACATTTCCATAGTTTAGTTAGCTGAGGAATATAATGTACAGTGTATTTTGTCAACAACTGTATGTGTGTAACATATTTCTTGTGCTGGGCAATCATAAGACGGCTGCGAATAGGCACTGTGTGAGGCACCTGTTCTTCCGCCTCATGGTGATAGAGGGCGCTAGTGATTCCAGGGATTATTCTTGCGATTACTCGGCTGCAGAATAAGTGACAACAAGCTACAGTTAGCAAGTCAAGTGCAGCGGCAGCGATCGTTTAATTGTTCGTCCCCCCTGGACTTTTAACATAGATACATATCTAAAATTAAACAATTTTTTAAACTGGATTTTCAATCGAAGCAGGAGGTAATAATTAAAGGAAGACCATCGCCGGAGCTAAAAGGTTTGCTTCAGACAGTGATCTCCATCAAGACAGAGAGACTTTTAAAACTGAAGAAAGATAAGAAAGACTTCTATAAACAAGTTATCGATGCTTTTGTTCAGAAGGAGCGGTGCATGGACTTCATTTGTAAGTAAAGGTTAGACCATAATAACATTTTTTTTTTATTAATTGTGCTTATCTGTGTGCACCAGTTTGTATGTATAAAGAATGCTGGTATGAGATTTTAGACATAACCCGTTAACTTCTGCCAATCAAATGGTGAATAAGATACTCTTTACAGTTCATATGTTTATAAATCTGAAGTCATTGCCTCACCAGCCATGAACCTCACCGAACGTCACTGAGCGTGGTTAACGGTGTCAAAGGCCTTCTGAAGGTCCAGCATGACCATGCCGCAGTATTTGCCCGCATCCATCTCATGTTTGATGTGGTTGGTCAGATCAAGAAGGCATGTGTCAGTGGAGTGGTTAGTTCTGAAGACGAATTGGAATTTGTACATTAGTTAATTAGTAGCAAGGTATCTATCGACCTGCTCACAAACTATTTTTTCCATTACTTTCGAAATGGAACTGAGAATACAAACCCCGTTTCCATATGACTTTGGGAAATTGTGTTATATGTAAATATAAACGGAATACAATGATTTGCAAATCATTTTCAACCCCTAATTCATTTGAATGCATTACAAAGACAAGATATTTAATGTTCAAACTCATAAACTTTTTTTTTTTTTTGCAAATAATAATTAACTTAGAATTTCATGGCTGCAACACGTGCCAAAGTAGTTGGGAAAGGGCATGTTCACCACTGTGTTACATCACCTTTTCTTTTAACAACACTCAAATAACGTTTGGGAACTGAGAAAACTAATTGTTGAAGCTTTGAAAGTGGAATTCTTTCTCATTCTTATTTTATGTAGAGCTTCAGTTGTTCAACAGTCCAGGGTCTCCGCTGTCCTATTTTATGCTTCATAATGTGCCACACATTTTCGATGGGAGACAGGTCTGGACTGTAGGCGGGTCAGGAAAGTACCCGCACTCTTTTACTACGAAGCCACGCTGTTGTAACACATGGCTTGGCATTGTCTTGCTGAAATAAGCAGGGGCGTCCATGATAACGTTGCTTGGATTACAACATATGTTGCTCCAAAACCTGTATGGACCTTTCAGCATTAATGGTGCCTTCACAGATGTGTAAGTTACCCATGCCTTGGGCACTAATACACCTCCATACCATCACAGATGCTGGCTTTTGAACTTTGCGCCTATAACAATCGGAATGGTTATTTTCCTCTTTTTTCTGGAGGACACCACGTCCTCTGACTCCAAATATAATTTGAAATGTGGACTCATCAGACCACAGAACACCTTTCCACTTTGCATCAGTCCATATTAGGTGAGCTCAGGCCCAGCCAAGTTTCAGGATATTGTTCATAAATGGGTCGGGCTTTGCATAGTAGAGTTTTAACTTACACTTACAGATGTAGTGCGTGGCGCAGCGGTAGAGTGGCCGTGCGCAACCCGAGTGTCCCTGGTTCAAACCCCACCTAGTACCAACTTCGTCACGTCCGTTGTGTCCTGGGCAAAACACTTCACCCTTGCTCCTGATGGTTTGCTGGTCAGCGCCTTGCATGGCAGCTCCCTCCATCAGTGTGTGAATGTATGTGTGAATGGGTAAATGTGGAAGTAGTGTCAAAGCGCTTTGAGTACCTTGAAAGTAGAAAAGCGCTATACAAGTACAATCCATTTATCTATTTATTTATGTAGCGACCAACTGCAGTTACTGACAGTGATTTTACAAAGTGTCCCTGAGCCCATGTGGTGATATCCTTTAAACACCGATGTCGGTTTTTGATGCAGTGCCGCCTGAGGGGTCAAAATTCTGTATTATCATCGCTTACGTGCAGTGATTTCTCCAGATTCTCAGATTTTTTTGATGATTTTACGGACCGTAGATGGTAAAATCCCTAAATTCCTTGCAATAGCTCGTTGAGAAATGTTGTTCTAAAACTGTTTGACGATTTGCTTACAAAGTGGTGACCCTCACCACATCATTGTTTGTGAATTACTTAGCATTTCATAGAAGCTGCTTTTATACCCAATCATGGCACCTAACTGATCCCAATTAGCCTGCACACCTGTGGGATGTTCCATATAAGTGTTTGATGAGCACTCCTCAACTTTATCAGTATTTATTGCCACCTTTCCCAACTTCTTTGTCACGTGTTGCTGGCATCAAATTCTAAAGTTAATGATTGTTTGCCCCAAAAAATTTTTTTATCAGTTTGAACATCAAATATGTTGTCTTTGTAGCATATTCAACTTAATATGGGTTGAAAACGATTTGCAAATCATTCTATCCAGTTTATATTTACATCTAACTCAATTTCCCAACTCATATGGAAACGGGGTTTGTAGAAACAGATCGGTAGTTACCAGGTTCTAATTTGCTTCCTTTTTTATAAAGGAGGGTTACTCTTGCTATCTTGAAATCCGTGGGTAATTGGCCTTGTTTGATTGAGAGATGTATTATATGCGTGATGATTGGGACAATGGTGGTGGCAGAGGCCATGACTAATCTGGCAAGGCCGGTGGCCTTGTTTGGTTGGAGTGCGCTCAATTTATTAAGCACCTCGTCAGCTGAAACCATTTCTAATTTGAAATTGTTGTTGACTACTCCTAGATTTCTAGCTTTCTGTTGAAGGCTTTAATGTTTTCTACACCAAAGCGACCAGAGTGATGGGACCATTTGTTAACGAGAGTTGTGGCTATGCTGGTGGAAAAGGTGTTAAGTCCGCTTGCTACCTCCATTTTGTCTGTAATGAGAGAGTCACCCTCCCTGATGTTGATGTTGGTGAGTCTGGTTTTAAGTTTCTGGCACATCCAGGAAGCTGGTTATTGAGAATTTTCCAGAGTTCATGTGGCTTATTTTTGTTTTCCTCTATTTTGTCGTTGATGTGATTTTTTTTTAAAGGATTTAGTCAGGTTGTTTGTCTTATTTCTTAATGTATTGCATTGCTTTTTGAGCGTTGAAAGGAGTGATTTGAGGTTATTATTATTGAGTTGTTTATTTACTTCAGTTTTACACTTTTGGTATTCGAAGTATTTTCTGTCTCTGTCTTTTATGGCAGCTAATAGGTCTGGATTGATCCATGGTTCAGAGCGGGCTTTGATCCTGACTGTTCTCATGGGAGCCATATCATTTAGTATCGCTAGGAACGCTGTTTTGAAGCGATCCCAAGCATCTTCAACCAGGTTGCTCGTGAGCACAGGGGACCAGTTCCACTCACCTAATTTGAGGTTGAAATTATCACTGGAGTATGTTTTAAGGGATTTGGATTGAGCTGTTATGTGGACATTGGCTTTGGGTTTACTTATTTTGCGCGTGCAGAAGGTTATATAGTGGTCGCTAAGACCACAGATCATGACCCCACTATTTTTTATGTTGTACCGGTCTGATGCGAGGATGAGATCTAATCTTTGTCCATGTGATGTCAGATGAAACAAAAATTGAGCTGTTTGGCCACAATACCCAGTAATATGTTTGAAGGAGAAGATGAGGCATTCAATCCCAGGAACACCAACCCTACTGTCAAGCATGGTGGTGGTAGTGTTATGCTCTGGGCCTGTTTTGCTGCCAATGGAACTGGTTCTTTACAGAGAGTAAATCCGCCCGAGTCATGTCTTTGTGATCATGTTTTGTTTAGTTGTGTTAGATTACTTCAAGACTCCATTAGTTCCTGTTTTTTCACTCCATTGGTTTGTTTCCATGCCAACCCATTAGTTTTCACCTGTCCCCATGTCACGCACCTGATTCACTTGGACTTATGCACCTGTTGCCAATCACCACATCACTTTTTAAGCCCGTAGTTGCCAGGCAGTCTGCCTGGCGACATCACCCTCTATCACCCTCTTCACACCCTTGCTCTCTATGCCGATTATCCATGCCCATATCTCGTTCAAAGTAAGTTATCGTTATTCATGCCATAGATTTAAAGTTTTGTTTTCATGTCCATAGTTTTTGTTATAGAAATAGTTTTGTTTTCATAGCCAAGTTTGTTCTCCGCCTTGTGCGCGCCTTTTGCTTGTTCCTTTTTATAGTAGAATTAAAAAATTTCTTGGGCTTCACGGTGGCAGAGGGTTTAGTGCAGGGGTGCCCATTACGTCGATCGCGAGCTACAGGTCGACCGCGGAAGGTGTGTCAGTCGATCTCCAGCCAGGCTTTTAAAAAAATAGACCTAAAAATTAGCAATCATCTATCTTCACCAAGACGTCACTTGATTGACATTCACAGCACCCGAAGGTCTTGTGAGATGACGCTGGCTGCAGCGAGATCATTATTAAGAAAAAATGACCGAGAGGAAGGCGAAGATCACTTTATTTCAACAGACTCTCGCGCCGTACCTTCCGTCACAATTCCAAAGACCGACCGCACATTTCCTATCTTCACAATAAAAGGCCTGTGCACGCCATCTTTCCGAGACTCTTATTTTGTTAGCGCAGGCAGCATGAAACAGCGCTTTTATTGTGCAGTCGGTCTTTAGCGTATTGACGGAAGGCACGGCGCGAGAGTCTGTTGAAATAAAAAGTGTTTCTCACCCTCTTCTCTGTCATTTTTTTTTTTTTTTTTTTTTTGTCCTGTCCAGCTTGTCAGGCAAATCATATAGTTGATGTAGATGCCCATATCGGCTGTTCAGATTTACTTTGCAAAAGAGAAGTGTAGGATACTTCTCTTGTTGCCTTATTTGAATTTGACTTCATTAAATGTATTTATATTATCATTTGGTGCAGCCGGGCCGGAGCAGGAGGGGATAGAAAGAGAAAAAATGGAAGACAGAGGGGGAAATTGTGGGGACAAGAAAAAGCGCTATTGATCATGAACAATACCAATAGTTTACCTCTATTTTCAACAATACAGTTGTTCAAATGCAACAATACTTATACATTATGATAGTTAGAAAGATAATAATAAAAAAAAAAGGAATACCGAAAGATGAAAGGGAAGAGAGAGAGGCAACCTATATTAATCTTGTAGATTGATATAGTAACAAGGGGTTATGCTTTGTCAATATGCCATGTGTTACCCAGTTTACGGTCATTTTTTCTTAATAATGATCTCGCAGCAGCCAGCGTCATCTCACAAGACCCCTCGGGTGCCGTGAATGTCAATCAAGCAAGCTACGGAATTTGCCGCCAATCTTTTTCTTGTAAAGTGTATGAAAGCTGGATAAATAAGATGCCAACAACCAACCACTTTCATGTGTATTGTACAGAAAAGAGGACTTGTTTTCTCCTCCAATGAAAAATGTGGACGTTATCAGCACCACTGTCTGATTCCAATCAATGCAAGTCATCAGAATCAGGAAATACACCAACTTCTTTTTTTGTCTTTGTGAACGAAATACATCTATGTGTTACACATGCTTGTATTATCATTAAACACCTTTTAACTTGTTAACAAAAACGTCTCTTTCATAAATAAATAAATATAAATTGTATATATATGAATGAGGTAGATCCCCTCGATTTGGTCAATTGAAAAGTAGCTCGCCTGCAGAAAAAGTGTGGGCACCCCTGGTTTAGTGCGTCTGCCTCACAATACAAAGGTCCTGCAGTCCTGGGTTCAATCCCAGGCTCGGGATCTTTCTGTGTGGAGTTTGCATGTTCTCCCCGTGACTGCCTGGGTTCCCTCCGGGTACTCCGGCTTTCTCCCACTTCCAAAGACATGCACCTGGGGATAGGTTGATTGGCAACACTAAATTGGCCCTGGTGTGTGAATGTGAGGGTGAATGTTGTCTGTCTATCTGTGTTGGCCCTGCGATGAGGTGGCGACTTGTCCAGGGTGTACCCCGCCTTCCGCCCGATTGTAGCTGAGATAGGCGCCAGCACCCCCCGTGACCCCGAAAGGGAATAAGCGGTAGAAAATGGATGGATAGAAGATGCCTTTACCTTCACGCCGCATCCGGTCCAATCACTTTGCACCACGGGAAAACAATCCACACCACAGTTCACGTCTTGACACCCTGAGGTTGGGTCTTAGGCACAGTTGGGTGTTCCAACAGGACAATGACCCCAAAAACACATCAAAACTGGTAAAGGAATGGCTAAATCAGGCTATGGCCTTCCCTAAGTTCTGACTTAAACGTGTGGACAACGCTGAAGAAACAAGTCAATGTCAGAAAACCAACACATTTAGCTGAACTGCACCAATTTTGTCAAGAGGAGTGGTAAAAAAGTTAGCCAGAAGCTTGTGGATGGCTACCAAAAGCGCCTTATTGCAGTGAAACTTGCCAAGTTACATCGCATTAACATTGCTGTATGTATACTTTTGACCCAGCAGATGTGGTCACATTTTCAGTAGACCCATAATACATTCATAAAAGAACCAAAATCCTGTATGTTTTTTTATTACCAACAAGTATGTGCTCCAATCACTACATCACAAAAAAATAAGAGTTGTAGAAATCATTGGAAACTCAAGACAACCGGGACATTATGTTCTTTACAAGTGTATGTAAACTTTTGACCACGACTGTATATAGAGAGGTGTGTGCTTTTCCAAATCTTGTCTGACCAACTAAATTCATCACAGGCGAACTCCAATTAAGCTGTAGGAATATCTCAAGGAGGATCAGTTGAAACAGAATACATCTATATCACTTTAGAGCTTCATGACTAAGGTGGTGAATAAATTTGATAAATAATTACAACAAAAAATGGATTGTAGAATTTTGAGGCAAAAAAAACTATGAATTCCATTTCGGACTACATCTGTAAATTAAAATGTGGGTGCTGTTACGACGGGGCAGATGGAACTCCAAGGTGAAGGTGAGAAAAATATATATTGTCCATAAATCATTCAAAAAAATAAACAAAACAAGCAGAAGAGCTAACGAGGAAATCTTAGCATGTAACCAGGCAAACAGATGTCAAATCTTAGCTCAGGAATCGAATAACTAGATGTTGTAACTATTGCGTGAAGCAAAGACAGCCAGACAGTGTGTGGCGAAAAACAAAAATAAGTAGCTCTCTGATTAGTGCCTGGGAGCAGGTGAGCACCCCAAACACTAATCAGAGGCCCGTGAAACTAATTTGCACCCATGGCAACTCAAACACAAACCCAAGGGTGCACAAAACAGGAACTAAAGGAGTCAAAAAAACTAAACAAACATGACAGATAGAAGGCAGTATTCAAGTTTATAGAATAAAATAGAAAGTACTTTATTGATCCCTGGGGGAAATTCAGCACCACAGTTCGCTCACAATAAACGATATCAATAATAAATAATATACGACATACCATATTTCCTTGTATTGCCGCCGGGGCGCTAATTAATTAAAACCTCTTCTCACTCCTGCGCTTACCAAAGGCATGCGGTAAAAGTAAGCATCCGAAAATTATTTTGAAACCTCTTCTCACTTACCGAAGGCATGCAGTAAAAATGTTAGTGTGATGTAAGCTTGGACCTTAAATCCTACTGAAGAGCTCTTAATCTTCTTCCCTTTATGCGATTTCAAATTACCGGTATTGAAATCAGCCTCCTCCATTTTGAAAATGATGACAGGGGAAGTGTCACTCATGACGTCACAAGTTTGACCTGGCGGTAATACTAAGCATGCGCTAATTATTTTGCAAAGCGAGTTTGACCCGGCATTAATTCAAGGCAGGCGCATACTATATACCCTGCGGCAAATCAATGAAATACTGTATATTATATATATAATATATAATATATGAAAGATATAAATATATTCCACATATATTCTACATTTAAGTCCAGTCAAAAGGGAACATATGCATTATACAGTCTGATGGCTGTCAGTATGAAGGACCTCCTGTGTCGTTCCGTGTTACATTTAGGGAGTCTGAGCCTTCCACTGAACGTGCTCATTCTCTCCGCAAGGTCCGAGTGTAGTGGGTGGGAGGTGTTGTCATAATGGCTAGGAGTTTTGCTAGACTTCTCCTCTCTGACACCACCGCCAGAGAGTCCAGCTCCACTCCCACCACATTACTGGCCTTCTCTACCAACTTGTCCAGTCTGTTTGTGTCCCTCACTCTCAGCCCGCCGCCCCAGCAGGCCACGGCGTACAAGAAGGTTCCCGCCACTACCGACTCGTAGAACATCTTCAACATCTTTGTACAGACGTTGAAGGATCAGTGTTTCTGTACTATAATCAATATTTCACTTCGCGGGCATAAAACTATTCCAGAAGGCCAAAAGCAGCACTTTGCTTTTAATATTTAGTAGTTGTTTATTTTCCCCATGCAGCATACCATCCATCCATCCATTTACTACCGCTTGTCCCCTTTGGGGTCGCGGGGGGTGCTGGAGCCTATCTCAGCTGCATTCGGGAAGAAGGCGGAGTACACCCTGGACACGTCGCCACCTCATCGCAGGGCCTGCAGCATACCATTTGGCTGATTGATATATGTTGTTTTTAATATTGTTTTTCCAGGGGCAAATAAACGTGTTCCTTCCACTGCATGAACCTTCTAACATGCGTCCAGAATGCAACCATGTCTCCACACCTCGCAGCGGGTTCCTGTGCCCCCTTAAAGGCCTACTGAAACCCACTACTACCCACCATGCAGTCTGATAGTTTATATATCGATGATGAAATATTAACATTGCAACACATGCCAATACGGCTTTTTTAGTTTACTAAATTACAATTTTAAATTTCTCGGGAGTTTCGTCTTCGAAACGTCGTGTAATGACAAAATTAACACCGCCAGTGTTAATTTTGACAGCAAAATTTGATTTAGTTTTAGTCATAGTCTTTTGACTAAAATGTAATTTAGTTTTAGTCCTAATTTAGTTATTTAAATTGTTTTAGTTTTAGTCTAGTTTTCGTTGACGAAATATCATAAGATTATAGTCGCCGAAAACTACAGTATATTTAGTCGACTAAAGGGTAATATGTAAACTTTGCCTTCAATTTCTGAAAGTCAAAGCAAAACAGCGGAAAAATCCCCGATACAAGTCGTATTTTGATGAAAATCATGTCTCAACTTTAGTATTTCATGAATAAGCCGTGTAATAAACGGGATAACGTTGAGTGAGTTTTTTGTTGTGGAAAATGCTTACCTGTGTGTGGATTTCGGGGTGATTCGACTGTAAATGTCGCTTCAAGTTTGTTGTGTTTTTCCCCGTAATCCTCGCGCTGCATTTCTTACACTGCGTCTTGTTATCTTTGACGTCAAATATAAAATTTCCCCATATGTCCTCTCTCCTCTTCCTACCCGGCGTTGACATGTTGTCTTCTGCAGTCTCAAACGCAAACTGCGTTTACGTAACTTCCTTACCACGTTGCTCTGATTGGTTCTCTGCCCAACTCCTCCCGCCTCTTCCTAACGACATGAGTTCCGATTGGATCTCGTCTCTGGCAGACATTTTCGTCTCGTTTTTATTCGTTGACGAATATGTCAATACACCTCGTCATCTTCTTAGTCCACGTAAATCATTTTTTATTTAGTTATTGTCTCGTTTTAGTCAGAAAAAAAAAGTTGTTGATGATAACTATGACGTAAATTTTTCGTCAAAAAAATTAACACTGGCGTATGCAAGACGTCACAGGTTTTTAGGAAGTATGAGCGCTGCACACACACACAGCTAAAAGTCGTCTGCTTTAACCGCATAATTACACAGTATTTTGGAGATCTGTGTTGCTGAATCTTTTGCAATTTGTTCAATTAATATTGGAGAAGTCACAGTAGAAAGATGGAGTTGGGAAGCTTTAGCCTTTAGCCACACAAACACACGGTGATTCCTTGTTTAAAATTCCTGGAGGTGAAACTTTCCTATGGATCAGAGCACGGTCAAGCCAACATGGATCCCGACCACATGTCAACCAGCAGGTTTCGATGAGAAAATTGTGGTTAAAAAGTCAGTTCTTACCGGAGAAAAGCTGAGCTTGTGCCGTCCATAGCTGCCGTCGACTCCCCTGAGACACTGCGCGTCAAGACACCCGTGGAGACACCCTTCCGTCTATCAGGTACTATTAAACTCACTAAAACACTAGCAACACAATAGAAAGATAAGGGATTTCCCAGAATTATTCTAGTAAATGTGTCTAAAAACATCAGAATCCGTCCCAATGCAATCGTTTTTTTTCTTTTTAAACTTTAAAAAAAAAAAAAAATTCTGGTCCGTCGCAATCAATATCCTCAAACACGAATCTTTCATCCTCGCTCAAATTAATGGGGAATTTGTAATTTTCTCGGTCCGAACAGCACTTTTTGTTGGAGGCTCCCATTAAAAACAATGTGAATATGTGAGGAGCCATCAAACATGTGACGTCATTGTCTGCGACTTCTGGTAGAGGCAGGGCATTTCTCTTAGCACCGAAAGTTGCAAACTTTATCGTGGATGTTCTCTACTAAATCCTTTCAGCAAAAATATGGCAATCTCGCGAAATGATCAAGTATGACACATAGAATGGACCTGCTATCCCCGTTTGAATAAGATAATCTCATTTCAGTTGGCCTTTAAGTCCACCTGCAGGACAGCTGTGCGCGGCTGCCACGTCTCTGCTGCTGTGGACGCGCCAAGGAGAGGCGCGCACTTTGCGCATCCACGCACAGGCTGCTCGGATCCACACTTCACGTGTGCGTGTGTGTGTGTGTTCCTCCCTCGTCATTACGTCCCTCTTTTTTTTTTTTTTTTTATGTTGTTTTTTTTTTTTGTTGCTCCTTCACCCACACCTCCCTTCTCCCCCGCGGGGGGAGGCACATTGTCAGTGGCGCAGTGTCCGCTTTCAAGCAGAGCTGCACGGCGCACTCTCAAAGAGAAGCAAGGTAGCGGACGGAGGAGCTTCTGCCGAAAGACTAACTGAGGATATTTCATTCTTCTACTTCTTCTTCTTCTTCACTTCTTCACGGACGAGACACGCAAGCACGGATCGCAACTAAATGACCACCGCACCTGGTAGGAGAACCATTTTATTACCTTTTTTCACCCCGAAATACAATTGAGCGTTTCTTGTGTATCCTGCATGCTCGCTCAAAAGGCATTCATTCATAAAATAACCACTTCTCGTCTAAAATCAGTTTTTTTCAAAGTTTTTATGGATTGTTCTGCTACTTGTGACCACTTGGGGGCGCTGGCAGAGTGTAGCCTCCACCAGTTTACATTGCACACAAGTTGTTTCGAGTTTATTATAATTATAAATCAGTTAGTATGATACTTTTACATTTCAAAATATATCCATATTGTGCTGTCCATTCATTTTAATTTGCCTTGTTTTGCTTGTAAAAATATATTTAATACACAAGTGGGTGATATTGGACTGATTGATTGTTAACCCTATTTTAGTTTATATATATATATATATATATATATATATATATATATATATATATATATATATATATATATATATATATATATATATATATATACATATATATATATGTATATATATATATATATATCCATCCATCCATTTTCTACCGCTTATTCCCTTTGGGTCGCGGGGGGCGCTGGAGCCTAGCTCAGCTACAATCGGGCAGAAGGCGTTTTACACCCTGGACAAGTCGCCACCTCATCGCAGGTATATATATATATATATATATATATATATATATATATATATATATATATATATATATATATATATATATATATATATATATATATATATATATATAAATCGGTGGCAGAGGGGTTAGTGCGTCTGCCTCACAATACGAAGGTCCTGATGTCCTGGGTTCAATCCCGGGCTCGGGATCTTTCTGTGTGGAGTTTGCATGTTCTCCCTGTGAATGAGTGGGTTCCCTCCGGCTACTCCGACTTCCTCCCACCTCCAAAGACATGCACCTGGGGATAGGTTGATTGGCAACGCTAAAATGGTCCCTAGTGTGTGAATGTGAGTGTGAATGTTGTCTGTCTATCTGTGTTGGCCCTGCGATGAGGTGGAGACTTGTCCAGGGTGTACCCCGCCTTCCGCCGGATTGTAGCTGAGATAGGCGCCAGCGCCCCCCGCGACCCCAAAAGGGAATAAGCGGTAGAAAATGGATGGATGGATATATATATATATATGTATATCTTGTGTGACTGTGCCATACATGGCTCACTTTCCGAGCCTTAAGAGCCCCGCTGGACAACGAGCTCTCCATCGCTCAGGTTTTGTGTCTTAATAGGAAGTAGCATGATTTAATTGGGAGAACAAATATTTACAAATGTATACACAATCCCATGTTTTCATATTGTGCTGCTTGTTCATTTTAATGTGCCTTACTTTGCTCCCAAATATAGTATTTAATACTGGGGGGGTGGGCTAAAAACAATCGATTCACATCCGAATCGCGGTTGTAATTTATTCCGATTTGAAATCAATTCATGATTTTCAAAAGTCGATTTTTTTTTTTTAAATAGTATTTTTAGGTTATTTATATACTTGATCACTGCGCATATAAATCATATGTCAGCATCCAAAAGGAGGGTGTATAACCTGTAATTTATTTCATAAAGGTTTTATCATCACTTCTATTCCAAATAATATAATGCTGGAATCAGTTTGAATCGAGAATTGTGTTGAATCAAGAATCAATTAATTTACTGTTTATTTTCGCTTACTTTCTGTTTTGAACATGTTCTATCTACACTTGTGTTAAAATGTAAAAAACACTCATTCTTCTGTTGTTTGCATGCTTTACATACATTTTGGGGTATACCACAAATGTTAGTATTAATCCAATACCAAGTAGTTACGTAGTCTTATGTTGGTCATAATTCAAGTTATCTTGTGCCCAAGGACGTATTTTTAATGGGTTTATAAACGATAAAAAAGCCAAAAGATTTTGTGATTAAAAAATATCAACGTAATCATTGCAGTATCGACTATGTACGGCTCTTGTACCTGGTATCATTACAGTTGATGTCAGGGTTTGTAGACCCACCCATGGCATTTGTTTACATTTACAAGTGCTGTTAGTTGTTAGCTATTGTATCTTTCTACAGTGTGTAGTGAGGCATGTTCAGCTATTCCTTGTCCTGCAGTGATGATATTGGTAAGAAACTTACATTATTTGTCGCCAGTGAGGCGAGGATTAGTGATTTAAAAGTAGCTAAAACACTACCGACTGTGTATGGACTGGTGTCTAACAAGAGCAAGAGTTAAGCACCTGTTGCAGAGCTCAACTTTATCATTAGTTTTCAAGCCAAAATGCGTCGATCCTTCTTTTTCTATCTCCGCACTATTTCTGTGTGCTTTTGATTGATTGATTGAAACTTTTATTAGTAGATTGCACAGTACAGTTCATATTCCGTACAAATGACCACTAAATGGTAACACCAGAATAAGTTTTTCAACTTGTCCAAGTTAATCAATTCATGGTGTGTTGCCTAACATGCGCCTCTGCTCGTTTTTCCAGCAATGTCACGATGAGATGACGGCACCCCGTCATGTCCGTAAAAAAACAAAAACATTACCTGTATTTTTCAGAAGCAATATTGTACTGCTTTTTTTTGGTATTTATTGTTGTACAACCCTACACTGCAAAAACTGAAATCTAAGTAAAATTTAATATCTCAAATAAGGGTGATATTTGCTTATTTTCTGTCTGATAAGATAATTCTTCTCACTAAGCAGATTTTATCTTCCAGTCTTTTACTTGTTTTAACAGATTTTATCTTCCAGTCTTTTACTTGTTTTAAGTGTTTTGGTCCTAAATGATATCAGTAAGATATTACAGCTTGTTGCTGAGATGTGATGATGACTTATATTGAGTAAAACATGCTTGAAAGTAGAATATCAGGTGTTGCAAAGCTGTGTCATTACCCACTAACAAGTATAAAACTACTTTTTTAAAGTCAGCATTTATTATTTCAAGCATAAAAAAAAAATCATGATTCCGAGCGCATATCATTATGTCAAAGTAAGGGCACTAGCATTTACTTAAGAATATTTTTCAACATATTGAGCAAAAAGGTCTTTTTTTTTCTATCAAGAAAAGTGCACTTGTTTTTAGTGAGAATATACTTATTTGAAGGTATTTTGGGGTTTATTGAGGTTAGCTAATTTGATTTGTTTTGGAAAGTCTTGACAAGCCAAATTTTCTTGTTCTATTGGCAGATAATTTTGCTTAGTTCAAGTAAAATACCCCTCATTTTTGTATTTTTTTTCCTCGATTTTGAACACTGACTTCTTGCAGTGTGGGGTCTGAAAGTACTGACAGCCTACAAAACCAGGCCAGACACTACAAAGTTCTACAGGAGCTTAATTTAAGAATATTTTTCAACATATTGGGCAAAAATGTCTCAAGAAAACCGCACTTGTTATTAGTGAGAATATACTTATTTTAAGGTATTTTGGGTTCATTGAGGTTAGCTAATTTTACTTGTTTTGGAAAGTCTTGACAAGCCAAATTTTCTTGTTCTATTGGCAGATCACTTTGCTTAGTTCAAGTAAAATACGTCTCATTTTTGTTTTTGAACACTGACTTTTTGCAGTGTAGTTTCCATATATGCTTTCACTCTTATGTGACTGTGATGTACATACCTCACTTTTCCATGCCTTTAGTGTCGCGCAGGTCAGGGAGTTGTCAGTGCCTGGCAGTGCTGCACGACACTCTCATTCGCTCATGGTTGCTGGTTTGAGCCCTTGGCTAAACTCCTAAATGTAAGAAAAGTGCATGCAAATATATTACAAAACTCTGCTACTGTGGCGCTCCAGCTTGTCTTGACTGCTCACCCTTAGTGTGGAAAAACAAATGACCATCATCCAGATGGTGGAATTACTTAACCACCACGGTCTTTTTTAGATGCTTACATGCTCAAAAACCACAGTTAGAAGTTGGCAGTAATGATCCATGCCTTCACATTCCTCTGCATCATGCACAATCATGATTAATATTTCTCGTCCCGATACACAAACAATTTGTCTCCGCCGGGAGAATGCCGTGATGACAATGACCCCTGTGGCCTTGTGAGCGGGCCGCGCGGTCGCTATGGAAACCTCTTGAATGACGAGCCTATTGTTGCTGACCTTTGTGATATGGCGTCCCTCCGGGGGAGGTGTTGGTGTCCCACTGGGAGTGAAAGCAGAGAAGGTATTATCATGCACATGTAAACTAAACAGCCATTACCCTTTGGCCGCCTCGGTGCTCCTTCAAGGCCTTTTGGTGGTGTGTTAATCTGACACAAGCACCGTGGGCCTTCGGTCTCCTTTTGTATCCTAAACCCCGCGCACACACCTTCACAAAGCTCCAGCAACATTGCAATGTGTCTTTTTCATGCTTGGCTTTTAACAGAAACTGAATAAAAAACGAAAAATAAGCAGTTCCTTTACAAGACAACTGGGTTTGAAAGTAGCGATCAACACTGAAAGTGGAGGACAACAGCTGTTGGACATGTGCACACAGCTTATTTGTGGAGTGTCATCGCCTACTACTGGCCTGGTTTATACATATATTATAAAAAGTAACATTTTACTTTTCCAGCCTAACCGATGGTAGGTACAGGGTCGGCGCTAAGAATTTTCAAAATTAAGTCATAAAAATGAGGTCCCACAGTAAATTTTTGGGGTCCCACTTTTTATAACTTTTTTGAAAAAAAATTAGGGGTGGGCAAATGAATGCGTTAATTATGAGTTAACTCATCAATCTATTAATGCCGACAATTATTTTATCGCACATTTGCTTATGTTGTTTAAATGCTTTTATTTTGTTAACGCCTTTTCTTAACAAGATGGCGTCGCCCGGCGTCGAGGGGCTCTTGGTAAAGATGGAACATTTGGCAAAAATACCGGACAATTCTGCAAATTTCATGGCTGGCTTACAGCGTGGTCACTCCGGGATCACTTACGACCGCCAGACAATTCTGAATGTGGATAGATCGGGCCGTTTTGGACTGAATGACGCGTGCTTGCTAGACCGGCTAGCTAGCATGGGAATACTTCGCCGGCTACATCCAGCGGCCTGTGAAGCAGCGGAGTATATGTGTTGTCTGTCTATTCATAAATAATGCAGACGAGGACTGTTGGCTGAGTTCTTAACGTTTACTTTCAGAGCGTGCATATCACAACATACCAAATGCCGTCATGGCGACACAACCTATACCGGGCTACCGCGCATGCTCTTCACTCCTGTTGCATGCTGGGTAGGGTAGTTCTTTTATTCCCTGGCTCATAACATCACAAATAGTACCATGTATATGATGCGTTCAGTTTATCAAAGCACCAAGCAAACAATCGGAAAATTCCCATCATATCAATTCCTAGATATGGTCATAATTATTTTAAGTGCACTACGCAGAATAAACACAACATTATTAATATTGCTACTACGGATAATTTGATCAAAAATTCCCTAAAACAGCCCACTACCTATAATATAGGTTTTTTAAACATAAGATCCCTGATAAAAAAATGTTTCTGCTGTTACCTCAGAAATTGCCTGTTCAGATGTTATGATTGTGGCTCAGAGATTCGTATGTAGATTATATTTATTTTCCATAACAAAAAGGATAACTTAAATACCCTGGCTGTGGCAATAAGCTTAAATGTTTGTATTTACATTTTTTGAGTTGATTTTCATAAAATATGCTATTTAACTGCTACTGTTTAACAAGGACTGATTTAAATTGTGTTTGCACAACAAATGTTTTGGCGCTTTTGTTCATGTGGGAGAATATTCCAATAAAGGTGCACTACACATTACTTTTGAATTCATTATTGGGCTTTGCGTATACAATGCAGTTAATCGCGATTAATCAGAGAAATAGTGCGATTAACTTCGATTAAAATTTTTAATCGTTGCCCAGCCCTAAAAAAATACAAACCCCGTTTCCATATGAGTTGGGAAATTGTGTTAGATGTAAATATAAACGGAATACAATGATTTGCAAATCATTTTCAACCCATATTCGGTTGAATACAAAGACAACATATTTGATGTTCAAACTGATAAAAAAAAGTTTTTTTTGGCAAATAATCATTAACTTTAGAATTTGATGCCAGCAACACGTGACAAAGAAGTTGGGAAAGGTGGCAATAAATACTGATAAGGTTGAGGAATGCTCATCAAACACTTATTTGGAACATCCCACGGGTGTGCAGGCTAATTGGGAACAGGTGGGTGCCATGATTGGGTATAAAAGCAGTTTCCATGAAATGCTAAGTAATTCACAAACAAGGATGGGGTGAGGGTCACCACTTTGTAGGCAAATTGTCGAACAGTTTTAGAACAACATTTCTCAACGAGCTATTGCAAGGAATTAAAGGATTTTACCACATACGGTCCATAATATCATCAAAAAGTTCAGAGAATCTGGATAAATCACTGCACGTAAGCGATGATATTATGGACTTTTGACCCCTCAGGCGGTACTGCATCAAAAACCGACATCAGTGTGTAAAGGATATTACCACATGGGCTCAGGAACACTTCATAAAACCACTGTCAGTAAATACAGTTGGTCGCTACATCTGTAAGTGCAAGTTAAAACTCTACTATGCAAAGACAAACCTATTTATCAACAATATCCTGAAATGCCGCCGGCTTCTTTGGGCCTAAGCTCATCTAAAATGGACTGATGCAAAGTGGAAAGGTGTTCTGTGGGCTCACATAGCTATGCACACTAGCCTTAGCTATGTGAGCCACAGTACTAACATTGTCACAGACACATCATGCTGGGTTAGCCTATTTGCTAAACATTTTTTTTAATCAAAATTATGTTCCCTGCTGAAAAACTGATGACAAGGGTTTTTACTTACGTTGGTTCGCCAAATAAGTAAAACTGGCCACTCAGCTATCAGTTGGGACTCTACCTTTATATGGCGTCCTTTATGTCGTTGTTCAGTCTTGGCAGGTGTAACGGATAAGAGTGTGACAAAATATCCATACTGCGAAGTATGTTAACCTTTGATGCACTCTTGCTGTGTATTGGTATATGCACTATAAAACTTACTTGTGTGCTGCAAACCAGGATAATGCACACAACTCACACATTTAAATGGTTCTCGAACAGGGTTCCTAAATATAAAAGTTAGGATATTGAAGCAAATTTTCCCATAAGAAACAATGTTAAAGTTAAAGTCCCATTGATTGTCACACACACACTGGGTGTTGTGAAATTACCCTCTGCATTTGACCCATCCCCATGTCCACCCCCTGGAAGGTGAAGGAAGCAGTGAGCAGCAACATGAGCCGTGCTCGGGAATCATTTGGTGATTGAACCTCAAATTCCAACCCTTGATACTGAGTGCCAAGCAGGGTGGCAATGGGTCTCATTTTTATAGTCTTCAGTATTACTCGGGGTTTGAACTCACGACCTTCCAGTCTCAGGGTGGACACTCTATCCACAAGACCACTGAGCTGGTTAATGAATAATGTGTTCCTTTGACAAAAGTCCATATATTAGTAAAACGTACACTTTGAACACAATCTGTAACACTACACATTATTTTTTGTCAAACAGTAACAATAACATAACATAAAAATATAACAATAATGGATCAACTTTCTATTGAAAAACAAAACAAAAACAACTTCTAGTTGAACTGTCCTACTTGTATGCAGCTGCCCTGCCAACCCGTATGTATGTGTCTGGATAAAACATTTATTTGAGTTATTTACCATGTAAGCCCAAATCCAAACTGTTCTCGAGTTGCCAAACCGGGCATATTTCGCACGAGAAATGCTGCCAAAACATGTGTTATTTGCACAGTTATGTTATTTATTTTACGTAAAAAAAATATTTTTCAATGTTATATATGGTATGTAATTCTGTGCCACTCAAACATTTTATATTCTATGCTGCTAATCCTCATCTTGACTAACTGGATTAATAAAAGTGCCACTGACTATTTACAGTACACTAGTCATTCACTTCAATTTCAGTGAATCTCGCTCAAAAAATAATACCTTTATATTAGGGGTGTAATGGTACGTGTATTTGTATTGAACCGTTTGGGTACGGGGGTTTCAGTTCGGTGCAGAGGTGTACTGAACGAGTTTCCACACGAACATATGAAACTAAAGTCTTAACAATCTGCTCTGCTTTCTGCCTCTGTCTCTTACACAGCACCCAGCATTCTCCTACCCACACAACCATATTATTGGTTACATATATAGCGGTAACAGCCAATCAGCAGTGACAATTCAGAGCGGTAACAACCAATCATCAGTGCGTATTCAGAGCACATGTAGTCAGCGGTTCAGTGTACTCTCCCCAAATGATAATAAACATTTCCCAGTCAACTACTACTAACATCACAATGAGCCCGTTGACATTCTAGAAACAAACTGCAGCTCAGCTCACTCGCAGTCCTGGCTTGAGGTGAATGCTAATTACATTTTAGCGTAATGTTATCTTATTTTGCGGTGTGTGTGTGTGTGTGTGTGGGGGGGGGGGGGGGGGGGTGTCTATGGGTGTGTTACGGACAGTGTTGATTGAGCTGTGTTGAAGCAGCAAAAAAGGACATGATGTTAAATGAAAAGTGATAGTTGATATAATAATGTAAGTGCATCATTAAACCTACATGAACTCCATGGTGTTCAGGGATGAATAGTCTCTCCTATTGCTATTGTACTATTTTTTTAGCTATAGTTACATTAATCATTAGTAATGTAGCAACCTAGTTTTGAATGGCAGGGTCCCTGCTATGACATGTTGATATAAATATAACATTTACATAATAAAAATCAACTACAGGCTTCCTACATGCTGTAATAAATTAACCATGATGACTTGACTTGAAACTGTTTAATGTTGCACTTTTTATTTGTAGAAGACAAGTTTGGTAATTTTATTTAATCCAAGCAACAACTTGAAGCAGTTAATGTTGGTTAACGTGGGCAGAATTATTATAGTGTTCCCAATGTTAAAAGGATAAAGCCATTCTTTACAAATTTGGTAAATAAATGACCAAAAAATTTATATTTTGTTGTTTTCTTCCTGTAATGAAAATGAACCGAATCGTGACTTCTAAACCGAGGTACGTACCGAACCGAAATTTTTGTGTACCGTTACACCCCTACTTTATATGTATACTTTCATTGGAAAAATATTGAGATGTATATCAAATATCGAGTTTAAGTAAAATTATATTGAGATATACTTTTTGTCCATATCGCCCAGCCCTACACCATAGCATATTAGTATCCGGTCTATGGTTAGTACATCAAAAAGTTTGTACTATGAGGAGTTTTTAAATCAAGAATCCACTTGAGTTCATTTTAGGTTGTTACATCGCCAACTACTGGCTTCTCCACATTTACTATTAGGGTTGTACCGGTATTAGTATAGTATCGCGATACTAATTAATCATTTTCGGGCCTATACTGCCTCTGAAATGTACCGATCCCGCACCATCCCACGCCCGTGTCAAAAAGTCACGTTTGACATTGCTGTGATATCACCTTGTTACATTGTTTAATGCATCCAGCGGGGCATCACAACAAAATTAAGCATCGTAATGTGTTAATTCGTATTATTTTCGGGTCTCCCCATGTCTAGCATTAAAAGATTAGAGTTGGTACAAAATGCGGCTGCTAGACTTTTGACCAGAACAAGAAAGTTTGATCATATTATGCCTGTACTGGCTCACCTGAACTGGCTTCCTGTGCACTTAAGATGTGACTTTAAGGTTTTACTACTTACGTATAAAATACTACACGGTCTAGCTCCAGCCTATCTTGCTGACTGTATTGTATCATATGTCCCGGCAAGAAATCTGCGTTCAAAAAACTCCGGCTTATTAGTGATTCCTAAAGCCCCAAGAAAGTCTGCGGGCTATTGAGCGTTTTCCGTTCGGGCTCCAGTACTCTGGAATGCCCTCCCGGTAACAGTTCAAGATGCCACCTCAGTAGAAGCATTCAAGTCTAACCTTAAAACTCATTTGTATACTCTAGCGTTTAAATGGACTCCCATTTTAGACCAGTTGATCTGCCATTTCTTTTTATTTTCTCCTCTGTCCCACTCTCCCTTGTGGAGGGGGTCCGGTCTGATGGCCATGGATGAAGGACTGCCTGTCCAGAGTCGGGACCCAGGATGGACCGCTAGTCCAGAGTCGGGACCCAGGATGGACTGCTCGCCTGTGTATCGGCTGGGGACATCTCTGCGCTGCTGATCCGCCTCCGCTTGGGATGGATTCCTGTTGGCTCCACTGTGGACGGGACTCTCGCTGTTGTGTTGGATCCGCTTTGGACTGGACTCTCGCGGCTGTGTTGGATCCACTATGGATTGAACTTTCAAAGTATCATGTTAGACCTGCTCGACATCCATTGCTTTCGGTCCCTTAGAGGGGAGGGCTTGCCCACATATGCGGTCCTCTCCAAGGTTTTTCATAGTCATCATTGTCATCGACGTCCCACTGGGTGTGAGTTTTCCTTGCCCTTATGTGGGCCTACCGAGGATGTCGTAGTAGTGGTTTGTGTTGTGGTTTGTACAGCCCTTTGAGACACTAGTGATTTAGTGCTATATAAATAATCATTGATTGAATTCCATGACTTCAAATATCGGTATCGGTTGATATCGGAATCGGTAGTTAAGAGTTAGACAATATTGGAATATCGAATATCATCAAAAAAGCCATTATCGGACATCTCTAGTTGCAACACTAGGCATTGTAAAAACAAAAACAAATGTTTGCTGCTGAGCTAGCCAGTTTGCTGTATGATACAAAAACTACAGGTTTGCCATTCCTCCCAATCCTGCCATTATCTCACTGCTGCCACTCCACATGCTGGGGAAGACTTGTACAAAATATCTACGCTCCAGATCTCTGTTCATGTTGTCGGACAGCAGCAACATACAGGTACTTGACGCACGGTTTATGTTTCTTTAGGGGAAGGGAAGTTTATAGGGTGAAAGCAAACAGCTCTTAAGAATGCTCCAAAGTTGCTATGGCGACCAGCCCATTAGTGACAAGATAAATTAGGTTGGCGTCATCTGTTACACTTTTACTCTCGAAAGGCCAAAGTCCAACCAGTTGCCATAGAAAAGAAGCCTGGAAGCTTCATAGCAAGTAAATCTCATGGACCACAACATTAGGTACACCCACACTGTCTAATTAGAGTATATACAAGATGTTGTTAATTGTGACGAAAATATAGGGCTCAGTTTTGAGAGGCAGGCGTTAGAAGTCATTGCAGTTGAAGAGAGAAATGCAGGATGCACTATTAACTCTCTCCAAGAATAAATATCTGCGCTTTGTAGGAAACATGCCCACATGTCAAAGGGAATTAGCGCCACTTAGGCAGCGTTGACCTGCCAACAGAGTCGCGGCGTTCCAGCGCTGTGCCGCTCTTCCCGGCTCAACCTCAAACTCCCCTCAAATAGCCGAGGAATCTGTCTATCAACCGAGACGCCTGTAAAGAGGAGGGAGACTCTTTTTGGGTCACCGTTAAATAATCCCTAAAGCCTTTTTTTCAAGCGGGGATGAAGCCAAGAGGATGTTGGAAAGGTCAAAGAGAAATGGAAAAAAAACTTCTGTGAAGATGCAGTATAGTCACAGGTCAGAATATTAGTACACTAAACATTAGGACAAGGAAACTAGACACTGCAAAATCCCTTAATGCGCCATAGGGATTTAATTATTAATGATATAAAACAGTTGGTACAACCGTTTCAAATTTTAATTATTGAAAAATAGTGACTGATTGTCACTATTTGATGATCTCACAGTGATATGGAGAAGCAGCCCACGTGCTAATCACTAACTATCTTACATGCTAACATGAAAACAAGAAACATGAACGTCTTTCCACATTACAAACGTCATACCACAATTTAAATATGTAAAAAGCACATTGCTTTTTGAGCAATGGGTTCAGAACCGGGTTCCAGTGTGACAATTACTTGGAGTCGCTTGCCATTTATTCCGATGCTTCTCTTATCCTTCCGGGTGGTGATGACGTCGCGGTGTGACATCAGATCTCAAAATGGCGGAGCCTGGGCGCATCGCTCTTCAGTTGACTACAATTTACAACAAAAGATGGCAACAGTGCTACTTTTATTAATTATAGGGCTGCTATTCCATCAAGAAGAAGATATACGAGCGAAATGCTGAAACATTTGAGCACACAGCATGTAAAAATCATAAATGAAAGAAAGTTGCGTTTTGAATCCGCTCAATTCTCATCTCAGCAGCTATAACACTAGCGCATCATCTGAATACAACAGTTACTAACACATCCTATCATGTATGTATACATGTAATATTATAAAAGTTTGAATAAATGTCTTCTCATTTAGATGAGCATAACGACAGATAGATTCTGACTGGCTCCGACGAGGGCAGCCCCAGTTCACATTTGTGGTCGAAAGTTTGCATTTTCAGTAAGTGAATGTTCGATTTTTGTCAGAGAATAGTTGTATGTTTTCATGCAACCAGATTACTTCCTTTATTTGTTAGAATTATGATCATCATGGCTTACAGTTTTTGAAACCCCGGCGAGGAATAGTGATTTAGAAGTAGCATTAGTGATGTAGAAGTAGCTAAAACACTACCGACTGTGAATGGATGTTTGACGCTAACTAGCTAGCCATGTCTTAAAGCACCTTTTCCTGAGGGCGTTTCCGCGTTATAACTTCACCTTTATCATTAGTGCTCAAGCCAAAATGAGTCCGTTCTCCCTTTTCTGTCTACACACTGTGTCTGCTTGTAATTACTCCATGATTGAGCACTGCCGAACATGCTCCTCTGCTAGAGAACCAGCAATGACACGACGTGACAACGGCGCGGTGGACCGGTACTTTTCAGAGGCGGTATAGTACCGAATATGATTCATTAGTATCGCGGTACTATACTAATACCGGTATACCGTACAACCCTAGTTTATTGTTAATAACCTGACAGGATATATAGTTAGGGGGTCCCTGTTCCCACAGTTTGGGGATCTTTGACCAGGAAAATGTTGAAGAACCCAGGTCGAATTGATTGGAAGCCATCATTTTAAATACCACATCACACATTGAGGCAGTACAAAGATGGTAATCAGCTTTGATCGATACTTAAGAAAAAGTTTATAATTCCGATATTGCTGGTGTCCCTAATGATTTGGCTCTTTGTTTCAGCAGAGATGAGGTGGGTCGAGGGGAAAGAGACTAAAGGCTAGTTAGTGTTTGTCTCTTGACTAATGATGTACTTTGATTGATTGATTGAAACTTTTATTAGTAGATTGCACAGTACAGTACATATTCCGTACAATTGACCACTAAATGGTAACATCCCAATAAGTTTTTCAACTCGTTTAAGTTGGGGTCAACGTTAATTAATTCATGGTACGCCACCCCACTTTGAATTCGTGAGTTAAGGCTACATTTCTTTTGACTTTCAATCTGGTGGTGGGGCTGGACTTGTATTGTTCACTTTCATAAAAAGCTTTTTCTTCCCATAATAACTGGAATCCCCCTGAGAGTCTCTGACACATGGTGCTATGTATAGAAAATGCAATTAGCAGCATGTGACTTTACAGCGCATGCTTTCTTGTGTTTATCAGGTTCTCTTTCGCAGGATTGAGATATTGAGACCCCCCCCGAGACACGGCGTCTCATCTTTATGGAGCATATCATTACACCATAAGGACCGCTTTGATGTGATGTGTTTAGAACTTTGTCTGTCGCGGAGCAGAAAGCTCTCATTTGATCAGTGTGTGGGTGTAAACACACACAAAAAATCCTGTAATCTCCAGCAAATGAAAACATTTATCTTGACTTTGAAATCGGGAGGAAAAAGGCTAATCAGAGCAATATCCTCAGAGGAGAAATCAAAGTTGCGGGACGACGGTTCCCTCGGCAGATGAATGTGGAAAGGAAATTGCAGAGCGCGCTACATTCGTTTTATCCCGCCCCATACCAAAGTTTGCGATAACGTCTCAAAGATAAAGCGGCTCACTAGTTGTGATGCAGGAAAAATGGAAGCGAGATACAAAGGGAGATTACAGCAAAGTCAGAGAAAAGGAAGATGGGACGGCGGCGGTAGAGGTGAGCAGATAACAGACAAAAGGCTAGAGCCGCCTCCTCTCTGAATAGAAAGGATGTGGGAGAAAATAAGGATCATCCAGATAGAGCGGATAATATCTGGGATTGTGGGAGCTGACAGGTAGTCGCGGACCGGCCGGAGGGAAATTGTTCAACAGGAGAATTCTCTCAAGGGGCCACAGTCTAGCCAGTCCCTGATGATACAGACAGGATGGCAGCTGTGATAAATTGGAGCACAAAAGGAAGTCAGATTGAAATGATGACATCACCAAACTACAGATGTATCCCTTTAGTTATGCAACGGTCGATTGGCGAGTGTGAGATCACCGATCTGAGCCCAAGTGCGACACACTTTCTTCCTTTGGCATGATTGGAGAGGGTGGGCCATAGATGCAACATTCTACTTGTTCTTTGTGGAGAAAGCATTCGACCGTGTGCGCCAGGAAGTCCTGTGGGGAGTGCTAAGAGAGTATGGGGTATCAGACTGTTTGGTTTTGGTATTTTTTTCCCAGTATGATCAGTCTCAGAGCTTGGTCCGCATTGCCGGCAGTAAGTCGGACTCGTTTCCAGTAAGGGTATGGACTCCGCCAAGGCTGCCCTTTGTCATCGATTCTGTTCATAATTTTTATGGACAGAATTTCTAGGCGCAGTCAGAGCGTTGAGGGTATCCGGTTTGGCTGCTTCAGGATTAGGTCTCTGCTTTTTGCATATTATGTTGTCCTGATTGCTTCATCTGGCCAAAACCTTCAGCTCTCACTGGATCGGTTCCCAGCCGATGAGAATCCGCACCTCCAAGTCCGATTCCATGGTTCTCGCCCGGAAAAAGGGTGGAGTGCCGTCTCCAAGTTGGGGAGAAGACGCTGCCCCGTGGGGAGGGGTTTAAGTACCAAGGAGTCTTGTTCACTGAGTGAGAAAAGAGTGGATCGTGAGATCGACAGGCGGATCGGTACGGCGTATTCAGTAATGCGGACACTGTATCGATTTGTTGTGGTGAAGAAGGAGCTGAGCCGGAAGGCAAAGTCCTCGATTTACCGGTCGATCTACATTCCCATCCTCTCCTATGGTCATGAGCTTTAGGTTATGACCGAAAGGACATGGGTGCAGGCTGCTGAAATGAGATTCCTCCTCCGGGTGGCGGGGCTCTCCCTTAGAGATAGGGTGAGAAGCTCTGTCATCCAGGAGGAGCACCACATGGAGAGGAGCCAGATGAGGTGGTTCAGGCATCTGGTCAAGATCCCACCCGAACGCCTCCGTATGGAGGTGTTTAGGGCACGTCCGACCAGCAGGAGGCCACGGGGAAGATTCAGGACACGTTGGGAATACTATGTCATCCGGCTGGCCTGGGAACGCCTCGGGATTCCCTGGGAAAAGCTGGAAAAAGTGTCTGGGGAGAGGAAAGTCTGGGCTTCTCGGCTTAGGCTGCTTCCCCCGCGACCGACCTCAGATAAGCGGAAGAAAATGGATGGGTGAAAGGATGTAGATGCAAATTTAATAGACATAAAACACACGGAAATGAACTCAAAGGTCAAACCCCCAGCAAGCTTGCATGCTCACGAGCAATACAGCAGTCATGGAACGACTGTCATGCTAAATTAAAACAAACACAATTGTTTGTAGACTTTAAAACAAAAACTCAGTATAATTCAAAAGTCACCCACAGCACGTTCACATGCACATGTATGTATGCAACATAGCCAGCATAGTAGGAATGTAATGCAACCACTCCTTAAGTCTCAATGATAACAAACACAATTCCTAATAGAAATTAAAGCACAGACTTAAAATAATTCAGAACTCAAACCCACAGCACTTCTGCACATGTACGTGTGCAACATAGCTGAGACATAGGACGTCTGTAACATAATCTCTCCTTAGAAAAATTCAAAATGATCAAATTAATGGCAGGAATAAAAATCGACTTTAAATAATCCAAACGTCAAACAACCAGCACATTGGAAAGCACATGAACGAGCTCCACTTAGCCCACTGTTAAAATGACTGTGATGAAAACGCCCCTTCATAATTCTGAATGATAGCGGACAAAATTCCTAATTTTAATTGAAACTAATAGTTAAAATAATCTGTAAGTCAAACCCACAGCACATTTGCATGCAACATAGCAGGGTCATAGAATGACTGCAATGTCATAGCTCTTTGTATATTTTAGGGGTGAACACAAAAATTTCGGTTCGGTGCGTACCTCGGTTTAGAGGTCATGGTTCGGTTCATTTTCGGTACAGTAAGAAAACAACAAAATATACATCCATCCATCCATCCATCCATTTTCTACCGCTTATTCCCTTTCGGGGTCGCGGGGGGCGCTGGCGCCCATCTCAGCTACAATCGGGCGGAAGGCGGGGTACACCCTGGACAAGTCGCCACCTCATCGCAGGGCCAACACAGATAGACAGACAACATTCACACTCACATTCACACACTAGTGCCAATTTTAGTGTTGCCAATCAACCTATCCCCAGGTGCATGTCTTTGGAAGTGGGAGGAAGCCGGAGTACCCGGAGGGAACCCACGCTTTCACGGGGAGAACATGCAAACTCCACACAGAAAGATCCCGAGCCTGGATTTGAACCCAGGACTTTTTTGTTTATTTATTTACCAAAGTTGTAAAGAATGGCTTTATCCTTTTAACATTGGGAACACTATAATAATTCTGCCCACGTTAATCAAAATTAAACTGCCTCAAATTGTTGCTCAGATTAAATAAAATGACAAAACTTTTCTTCTACTTATAAAAAGTGCAATATTAAACAGTTTCAAGTCAACTCATCATGCTTAATTTATCACAGCACTTGGGAAGCCTGTAGTTGATTTTTATTATGTAAATGTTATATTTTTATCAACATGTGATAGCAGGGACCCTGCCATTCAAAGCTTTTCTGTCCATAAAACACACACACACACACGCACGCACGCACACACGCACGCACACACGCATGCACGCACGCACGCACGCACTCACACACACACACGCACGCACGCACACGTGTGTGCACGCACGCACACACACACACACACACACACACACACACACCGCAAAATGAGCTAACGTTACGCTAAAAGCTAAATAACCTTCACCTCAAGCCAGAACTGCGAGCGAGCTGATCTGCAGTTTACGTTTCTAGAAGGTCAACGGGCTCATAGAGATGTTAGTAGTAGTTGACTGGGAGTTGTTTATTATCATTTGGGGAGAGTACGCTGCCTTATGCTCACCTGCTAAACACCTATCTGCTCGACGCTGAAACATTTACTACATGCGCTCTGAATACGCACTGCTGATTGGCTGTTACCGCTATATATGTAACCAATCAGATGGTTGTGTGGGTGGGACAATGCTGGATGCTGAGACAGAGGCAGAAGAAGCAAAGCAGCTTGTTAAGACTTTAGCTTAGAAACTCATTCAGTACACGCCCGTACTGAACCGAAACCCCTGTACCGAAACGGTTCAATACAAATACACGTACCGTTACGCCCCTAGTATATTTTATTGTGAACAGATATAATGTAAAAACACTGACGAATAATAATTCAGAAGTCAAACCCACAGCCCTTTTGCATGAGTACAACATCGCCAAGTCAGGGAACGACCGATATGCAATCGCTCCCTGAAAATTCCGAATGATAATGGCAAAAATAAAACACTCAAAATGATCCAAAAGTCAAACTGAAAACATGCTTGCATGCACTTGCAAATGCATGTGCGCAACATAACCGAGTCATGGAACGGCTGTCGTGCAATAGCTCCTTTCAAATTCTCAATGATAAAAAAATTGTATATTACAGTATATTTTTTTAATATAATACATTATAAAAAAAAAAACAGACTCAAAATATCCTATCACTTTCTTATGCAACATCGCACAGCCATAGAATGGCTGCAATGCAGTCACTTTCTCTTAATTATTATGAATAAAAGACACATTTATACTGACACAAAATCATTCAAACATCAAACCCACAGCACTTTACCATGCAAGTTAGTGCACGTGCACAACATGTCCATGTCGTAAAATGACTGTAATGCAAACACTCCTTACAAATTCCGAATGATAGCAGACATAATTCTTGGTGAAATTAAAACGCAGACTCAAATTAATCTAAAAGTCAAACCCACAACACGCTCGTTCACCAGCAAAAACTGTGTGCATATTAAAGACGCGTAATTGAATAATGCAATGCTACTCCAGCAAATAATTTATGGCAGCCGCCACCTTGCCCAATAGAATAATTAGAACTAAAACAGGAAATAATCCAGAAGTTCAGGGAAATTGCAATAGTTCAACAGAATAGACGCAATGAGACAATGAAACAGGAACATCCTACGTATGCCCCAGTGTGAATACACCATAGTCTGCACTTTGGTTTGGGGTCTGTGTTTGTGTCTGCCGGGATTTCATCTCTTCTTCTCAGTTTTGGATATTTTTAGCAGAAAAAGCCTGCGAGCCCTTAAGCTCTTTAAAAGTACAGATTTTTCTTCTTACACAGACTTCATTGTGCAAGTCACACTCCCAATTCAAATCCCAGAGGCAATGGCAAAATGTATAACAAGTAGCGTGAAGTTGGGAGATTCTCCCCTGTGTGTGTGTGTGTGTGTGTGTGTGTGTGTTTGTGTTCATTCTCTCAACACACCTTTTACCCATCAACCCCACGGTGGACCCGGCTGTAGTGTAGACACAATAGCACCTTAGTTCCAGCTGCAAAACCACAAAAGTGGAGTGTGGTCCGATGTGTGCTGCTGGTTGTGAACAAGAAACCTTTTGTTTTTGCATCTGGAGCAATGTGTCTTAAATCACTTCATGCATAAGAAAATACTGGAGCAAAAATAATTCCCTACCTTTTAACCTCTAACCCAACACCCAAATGTTAAGCCTTTTAAAATAATTATAGCATATCATGTAATGGGGCTGTCCCTATCCAATATTGATATCGGATATTGGTCTGTTATCAGAAAAAAAGAACTTGTATTACTTGTATTCGCTCGCATTTTAAATCTACGACACAAGGGCTTCAATGCAAGAAGTCCTGTTTACAATAAAGTGAAAAAAGGTAAGCAGGGTAGGCTACAGGCTACAAGAAGCTTGCAGCTACACAACAGCTAAGCACAAAATAGCACACGAGCTAGAAATACCTAATAAGTGTTTGTGTTGAATAATATTCCAGTCTAAAACATGACATTTGTCGGTATAGACAAGTATCAAATAATTTGTTTTATATCACTTACAGATATACAACTTTGTATAATCTCCAAGGCAGAAGTGTATTAAAAAGTGTTCAGTAACAGATGTGTCCGCATTTCAAACTTACTGCGTTATGAGCTTAATTTAATAGATTGTTGTAGTCACTAGATGTCACCAAAAAAACTAATTACCACTTCACTTAAAGTTAAAGACAGCACGAGTCCATTCCAGACGGTTAATAATAAATAGGTTAGAGTTTTTACACCTACCAGTGTTGTCTGTTCGACTAATTTCACTTGATCAGGCATTTTCTAGCATTCTGCACTACAAAATAGTAGTAGTGATAGATTATTATAAACATGTTAAAACAAAACAAAATAAATAATAGTAAAAAAAAATCATAATAATGCAGTCATGTATATATATAAAACATTTTTTTTCGCAAGAAAAACACATTGATAGTCAAAACAATTCATAATAATTAGGTTGTTTATATATCCAGAAGTGGTGGGACAAAGTGAAAGTTATTCACTCCCAACACTTTGTCATTCTGAAAATGATAAAAGTATGAAAGGTAAAAAGTTTTATTGGGACACCCTTGATACTTAAGTTTCTGCTGGAAAAATACAATCGCAGCACATGATAATGTTTCCTACCATTTAGGTTGTCTGTACTGCGTAACATGAGTTTAGATGCTGTTAAATACATAGATACTATAATGGCAATAATCCATCCATCCATCCATCTATTTTCTACCGCTTGTCCCGTTTGGGGTCGCGGGGGGTCGCTGGAGCCCATCTCAGCTGCACTCGGGCGGAAGGCGGGGTACGCCCTGGACAAGTCGGCACCTCATCGCAGGGCCTAAAATGGCAGTAATCAAATACTGTATTTCATCATATAATACTGTAAAGTAATATTAAAAATAAATATAAACATAATATAGAAAAACATTAAACATAGTAAATAGGGGTGTGGGAAAAAATTGATTCGAATACGAATCAAATCGTTTACGTTTTGCGATTCAGAATCGATTCTCATTTTTAAAAAAATCGTTTTTTTTTTTTTTAATTTTTAAATTATTATTATTATTATTTTTTTAAAATCAATTCAACAAACCACTACACAGCAATACCATAACAATGCAATCCAATTCCAAAACCAAACCTGACCCAGCAACACTCAGAACTGCAATAAACAAAGCAATTGAGAGAAGACACAAACACGACACAGAACAAACCAAAAGTAGTGAAACAAAAATGAATATTATCAACAACAGTATCAATATTAGTTATAATTTCAGCATAGCAGTGATTAAAAATCCCTCATTGACATTATCATTAGACATTTATAAAAATACTAAAAAAGAACAAAAGTGTCACAGTGGCTTACACTTGCATCGCATCTCATAAGCTTGACAACACACTGTGTCCAATGTTTTCACAAAGATAAAACTAAGACATATTTATGGTTCGTTTAATAGTTAAAACATATTTACATTATTGCAATCAGTTGATAAAACATTGTCCTTTACAATTATAAATGCTTTTTGAAAAAAAAAATCTACTACTCAGCTACCATGTCAGCAGACTGGGGTAGATCCTGCTGAAATCCTATGTATTGAATGAATACAGAATCGTTTTGAATCGGAAAAATATCGTTTTTGAATCGAGAATCAAATCGAAAAAATCGATATATTATCGAATCGTGACCCCAAGAATCGATATTGAATCGAATCGTGGGACACCTAAAGATTCACAGCCCTAATAGTATATATAAAATAGTAAAATAGTCAATATACAATTTTTTTTTTCAAAACTATTACATCATCAGGTAAAATGATTGCATTTAATTTTTTTTCGGAGTTGAATCTAATGCAATACGGCGACTCCTATAGAGGTCTATTGAAAGTCCAGCCTGGTACTGATCCCTGAGCGATAAGCCAGTCGCTTCCTGCAAAGCACAATGGAGGAAGAACTCCATTCCCTGTTGATATTAAAACTTGGCAGAGATTCTGCTGCTAATGAAACCTGAGGAGGTTTATATCCACTTGCGGAGTTGTGCTGACTCGCTGCCTGCGACGACCTGCTGGGGACAGATTGAATTTTGTTAAAGCTGCACTGGGGTCAGATATGATCCCTCTAAAAGTTGGTCCAAAGTGCAGAAAAATAGTGAATTTGGTGTTTTCTGATAGTGCCCGAACACAATATATAAGCCCATATCAGTAGATTAGATAGTAAATCATGACAGGGAGACTCACTTTAAAGTTTGAAAATAACTCTTCATCTTATTTTTAAATATAAAAAATCTCTACTAGCACTTTTTTAGACCCTGTCCACATTAAGCCGGATAACTCATTAAACAAATAATTATTTAGCCTAAACTCCGTTTCGGCCACACTAAATCATCGTTTAAGATTTCCCTCCTTGGATAATATTTTTACACGGGTAAGTGCGCCGTCTATTTCTTGAATCTCCGGCTCTTAGCTTTGTATGGACTCATTGATCATTTACAACCTGAGTTCGGAGAGGAAGTGACTCCAGAAAGACCGTGCCCCACACAGGAAGTGACGTCAGAAAAAACGCGCCACAGCCATCTTCATAATAAAGCTGTTTCGTAACTCGGAGCTAACCACTGGAAATATGGAGGCGAGTCATCCAGACATGCCCGTGTTTCTCCTCCCGTCTCTACAGACGCTTGTGGAAATCACACATGAATACCTTAAGAGAAAGCGATACAACACTTCTCAGACGACAAGAGAACTTTCGAATGTCCAGGTCAGCTGTGATTCTACTTACCGAAAAACTTTGTCCATTTGTCGAAGGAGAGACAACGAGAATGCGGGCTCCCGTGTATGTGATTAAAAAAAAGTTAACGTGTGCTTTGAATTACCTGGCCGTCGAGGGAAGACTACGGAATACAGTGAATGCTTTTGGACTGGCAAAGCAGCCAGTATCAATTATTGTCCGCCATGTATGTCGCGGACTCAACGTCTAGGTCCAGAGTTTATAAAGTCACCAAAAAGGCCTAGGCCCCTTCTACACTAAGCCGAGTAAGGTATATCCCACCAAACCTTATCCTTGTCCACACACACTATGGTCGTTTAAGACCCCCTCCCCCGTCTGTAAGCTGGCACAACGCGACCTAGTACGCAAGTTTCGGAAATGCGCACGTCATAGTCACCTCCAGTGTTACTTTGTGTGCAAGTTCTTAAATTTATCTTATCTGAACAATATCCAGTGTTGTGGTATTTCATTTAACTGGAATCCAGTGTGCTGTGGCGCCCTATTGTAGTGAATCACACATGATACAACATAAATTAATCAAATCTTTATTAGACACGAAAGTACACAAAGAGACAAAGAACATTTGACAACAATCAATCTAGGGATCTAGATCACCTTCATTGTCCATTCCTTTTTGGTCAGTTTATATACTCTGGACTTAGACGTTGAGTCCGCGACATAGATGGCGGACAATAACTGATGCAGTCTGCTTTGCCAGTCCAAAAATATTCGCCATTTTCCATAGTCTTCCCTCGACAGCAAGGTAATACAAAGCACATGCTACCTTTTTTTTTTATCACATACACAGGAGCCCTCATTCTCGTTGACTCTCCTTCAACAAATGGACAAAGTTTTTCGGTAAGTCGACTCACAGCTGACCCGGACATTTGAAAGCTCTCTTGCCATCTGAAAAGTGTTGTATCCCAAATAGCTGCAATCGCTTTCTCTTAAGGTATTCATGTGTGATTTCCATAAGTGTTTGTACATGTAGAGGAAGGAGAAACACTGGCATGTCTGGATGACTCGCCTCCATATTTCCAGTGGCTACCCCCGAGTTACGAAACTGCTTTATTGTGAAGCTGGCTGTGGCGCCTTCTTTCTGGCGTCACTTTCTGTGTGGGGCGCCTTCTTTCTGGCGTCACTTCCTCTCCGAACTCAGTTTGTTAACGACCAATGAATCCATACAAAGCTAAGAGCCAGAGATTCAAGAAATAGACGGCGCACTTACCCCTGTAAAACTTTGTCCGAGGAGGGGAACTTTAGTGTGGCTGAAACGGGGCTTAGGCTAAATAATTATTCGTTTAAAGGGGAACAGTATCACAATTTCAGAAGGGTTGAAACAAATAAAAATCAGTTCCCAGTGGCTTATTTTATTTTTTGAAGTTTTTTTCAAAATTTTACCCATCCCGGAATATACCTAAAAAAGCTTTAAAGTGCCTGATTTTCGCTATCTGTGAAGCCATCGTCCATTTTCCTGTGACGTCATTCAGTGATGCCACTACGGATAGCACAGCAAAATATCGCAACATTAGCTCGGATTCAGATTTGGATTTCAGCGGCTTAAGCGATTCAACAGATTACGCATGTATTGAAACGGATGGTTGGAGTATGGCGGCAGATAGCGAAAACGAAATTGAAGCAGAAACTGAGGCTATTGAGCGAATAGCTATTGATGCTATCCGGCCATGTTTGCCTCAGCATTGCGGGTAAAATGTGCAGACCAACGATCGGAAGTTTCACATCTTGTGACACTGGATCAACTTAAATCCATCAATTGGTAAGTGTTTGTTTGGCATTAAATGTGGGTGGAGGGAAACGCTGGATATAAATATAGTTCCAAATGTACATACAGCTTGCCTAAATAGCATGTTAGCATTGATTAGCTAGCAGTCATGCCGCGACCAAATATGTCTGATTAGCACATAGGTCAACAACATCAACAAAACTCACCGTTGTGATTTTGTTGACTTTATCGTTGGAAATGCATCTGCAGGTTATCCATACATCTCTGTGCCATGTCTGCCTTGGCATCGCCGGTAAAATGTGCAGACACTCCGGCACATTCAATGGGGGTCTGGCGGCAGATTTCTTTGACTTTATCGTTGGAAATGCATCTGCTTTGAGCGTCGCAGGATAACCACACAATCTTGCCATCTCTGTAGTAGCATAGCTTTCGTCGGTAAAGTGTGCGGAACAAACGACTGACCATTTCATCGGCTTTCCCCACACCCTAGTATTTTGAACGAATTTCGTCCAATTTTTTGCCACTTTCGCATCTTTGGGCCAGTGGTGCAACTTGAATCCCTCCCTGTTAGTGTTGTTACACCCTCCGACAACACACCGACGAGGCATGATGTCTCCAAGGTTCCAGAAAATAGTCGAAAAACATAAAATAACAGAGCTGAGACGCGGTATTTGTAATGTGTTTGAGAAAATGGCGGCTTTATTACCTAGATGACGTCAAGTTCTGACGTCATCGCTCCGAGAGCGATAAATAGAAAGGCGTTTAATTTGCCAAAATTCACCCATTTAGAGTTCGGAAATCGGTTAAAAAAAAATATGGGCTTTTTTCTGCAACATCAAGGTATTTATTGACGCTTACATAGGTCTGGTGATAATGTTCCCCTTTAAGGAGTTATCCGGCTAAGCCTATTTTGACTCTCGCTTGACCACACGTGACCCTTGCACTTGACAAGGACATATATCTATCCAGAAATGACAAAAAATAGACGTTTCCTCCTTTTTAGACATCTTGTCCGCATGCAAGGGTTCGAATATCAGAGATGTAGATTCAAAGTTGTTTTTGATTCGAGGCGATGCGCACAGCGAGGGAGGAACTCCTACGTGGAGGATCTAGCTCGTCGGACTCATCCTGGCGCTTTGCTGCATTGCTCTTGTTGCCATTAAAAACAGACCTTGTAGTACCGTGATCTATTCTGTGTTTTTGGGTCGGGTAGGCCTCCCTTTCACCCCATCAGAAGGAGATTATTTATCCTACAAGAAGGGAATGTGCAAGAGGACACTGTTTCTTCTGTATCATGCAGCTGTGTTATACAAGCTAATAACACACACCGTTTGTTTTTCTGGCCATTTTAAGCCTGTCTAACATCCGCCCCTCAATCAGGATTATTTTGAAAAGCCCTTCCACTATTTTTTTCATTTTTATTTTTCGCGTAACCATGGAACTGATAAACACAAACAAAACAGTGGTAAGTTCTCCGTTCAAAAACCCAAGCAAGATTTTTTTTCATCAGAAAAATATGTATAAAGAATCCTATAAATTTGTTCCAAACATTCAATAATAGTAACCTAAAACACATTCGAAGTATAAGATTGATCACTCTTAGCTTTATTGAAGACTCTTGTTGGGCGAAGAGTGAAACTAAGCAGAGAAGGAAATACCTTTGTATGTTGCTACAAGTAATTTCCTTAAACCAATTGCGTTTCTCACCTTCTTTATCAAAGTGCTGATACTCACAATTTTCTCTGGCCCCATAGTGGAATATTTTGCGGTCGTGCTAAATAGAAAAACTAAACTGAGTCAACAACGCGTCGGATTCTTTGATAGGTCACCTGAATCCGCAGAATGTTATGCTGGCAAACAGACTAATTCAAGGGCCTTTAACAGGGTGTCCGTTACCCCCAGTGGTACTGGAGAGGTACTGCAGGAGGGGTCGTACAATTTTTGGTTAATTACTTATTAAAATTTCTTAATTTATTTCATTTTATATTTTATATATTTTTAATAAAATTTAAATACAATTTTAATATATTTAAATACACATTTACTTTGATTCAACAAGCTACCTACTCACTGTATCTTGCAGTTCTAAAATGAAATAAATAGATAAATAATAACATTATTATCTTATTAGGTCCTTCATACCGACAGCCATCAGACTGTATAATGCATATGTTCCTTGACTGCACTTAAATGTAGAATATATGTAGAATATATTTATACTATTCATATATTATATATTACATATATAATATATGTTGTATATTATTTATTATTATTTTTGTCTATTGTGAGCAAACTGTGGTGCTGAATTCCCCACAGGGATCAATAAAGTACTTTCTATTCTATTCTATTCTATTATATCCATGTGAGCATTTAATACAGCTAGCAATTAATGCTCCATTGCCTGCTAGTGATGAGCATGCCAGCTGTCAGCTGGCAATTAGCATGCCAAATGTCTGCTAGCGATTAGCGCACTAGTTGTCAGCGAGACATTAGCGTGCTCGTTGCCAGCTATCTATTAGCAGCGCTAAACTCTTTCTTTTGAATATCTTAGTATTGTTCAATAACAAGGTACCTTTCACTCCATCTCTCCATCGTTTTTTGGGGTATTTTGCCATGATAACTTTTAAGACCCCTGAACTAGTTTATTACTATAATCGTACGACAAAGCTAATTAACTGGCAGCCGGGGGGCCATGACCGGCCCAGGAATGACACTAGGCCAGCCCGAAAAGAATAAAATTTTTGCAGCAGATTCCCTAATATGACTGAAGCGCTTTCATATAATAATGAATATCAATAATTATATCCAACATACTTACAGTTTTAACAGGATAAACCTTGTCAAATGATATGAAAGAATGTGTTAATCACAAAGATTGTTATGTATTTAACACAAACATTAGGCTTAAGTCAGGCTTATTATAAAAAGAAATACTTACTAAATATATTGCATATGAAGGGACTGTCTAAAAATAAATGTACATACAATTATGCTGTGCTAAAACAAATGAAATTAATAATGAATGTTTCTTAAACTTTCAATATAATTAAAGTGCAAATGCAAACACAGCTTCACTAATTTAGTCGTAATTTATATGTTTAAAAACGTTCCTATGACTTTAACTCCAGACTTCCTCTGTTGATTGATTTTGTCATTACTACCACAAGTGGTGGAAACGTGTTATACGCACCACATCTAAGAAACAGATAATTGTTGGCGGCTTTCTTTGCGGCACAACAATGGGCCCTCGCCCTTTGGTAAGAAACACTAATATAGATGATCTTTGACTAGCTTTTTGCCAGTAGGACCTTAAAATCAACATGCAAAGACACTACAGTATACTAAAACTGCCAAAAGTTGGTTTTAAAGGCATACTGAAAGGAGATTTTCTTATTTAAATTGGGATAGCAGGTCCACTTGATCATTTCGCGATATTGCCATATTTTTGTTGAAAGGATTTAGTAGAGAACACCCACGATAAAGTTCGCAACTTTCGGTGCTAAGAGAAAAGCCCTGCCTCTACTGGAAGTCACAGACGGTGACGTCACATGTTGATGGCTCCTCACATATTCACATTGATTTTAATGGGAGCCTCCAACAAAAAGTGCTATTCGGACCGAGAAAACGACAATTTCCCCATTAATTTGAGCGAGGATGACAGATTCGTGTTTGAGGATATTGATAGCGACGGACTAGAAAAAAAAATAAAACGCGATTGCAATTGCGTTGCATTGACACGGATTCATATGTTTTTAAAGACATTTACTAAGATAATTCTGGGAAATCCCTTATTTTTCTATTGTGTTGCTAATGTTTTAGTGAGTTTAACAGTACCTGATAGTCGGAAGTGTACGTCCACGGCCGGGTGTTGACGCGCAGTGTCTCGGGGAAGTCGACGGTAGCTGTACGGGAGGCACAAGCTCAGCTGATATCCGGTAAGTGGCAACTTTTTAACCACAATTTTCTCACCGAAAACTGCTGGTTGACAAGTGGTCGGGATCGATGTCCGCTCTGAAGCATAGTAAAGTTTCATCTCCGTGAATTTTAAACAAGGAATCACCGTGTGTTTGTGTGGCTAAAGGCTAAAGCTTCCCAACTCCATCATTCTACTTTGACTTCTCCAATATTAATTGAACAAATTGCAAAAGATTCAGCAACACGGATCTTCAAAATACTGTGTAATTATGCCGTTAAAGCAGAAGACTTTTAGCTGTGTGTGTGTGCAGTGCTCATATTCATAACAGCCTGTGACTTCACGCGTACACGTCATCATTACGCAACGTTTTCAAGAAAAAAGTCCCGGGAAATTTAAAATTGCAATTTAGTAAACTAAAAAGGCCGTATTGGCATGTGTTGCAAGGTTAATATTTCATCATTGATATATAAAGTATCAGACTGCGTGGTCGGTAGTAGTGGGTTTCAGTAGGCCTTTAACACAACACTTCGGGAGAAATGAGTGACGCATTGTGGTGGATGGTCCGCAACTTGAACAGCAACAAAGTGGATTTAGTACAAAAGTTTTATTTACCCATAATCAAAAGTACAAGTTGGATTGAATTGCCCATGCAAACAGACAGCATCCTCTGGAGCAGTGGTTCTTAACCATTTTTCAGTGATGTACCCCCTGTGAACGTTTTTTTAATTCAAGTACCCCCTAATAACAGCAAAACATGTTTGGTTAAAAAAAAGAGATAAAAAAGTAAAATACAGCTCTATGTCATCAGTTTCGGATTAATTAAATTGTATAACAGTGCAAAATATTGCTCATTTGTAGTGGTCTTTCTTGAACTATTTGGAAAAAAAGATATAAAAATAACAAAACACTTGTTGAAAAATAAACAAGTGATTCAATTATAAATATTTCTACACATAGAAGTAATCATCAACTTAAAGTTCCCTCTTTGGGGATTGTAATAGAGATCCATCTGGATTCATCAACTTCATTCTAAACATTTCTTCACAAAAAAAAGAAATCTTTAACATCAATATTTATGGAACATGTCCACAAAAAAAATCTAGCTGTCAACACTGAATGTTGCATTGTTGTATTTTTCTTTCACAAATTATGAACTCACATTTATATTTTGTTGAAGTATTATTCAATAAATATATTTATAAAGGATTTTTGAATTGTTTCTATTTTTTAGAATATTTTTAACAAAATCTCACGTACCCCTTGGCATACCTTCAAGTACCCCCTGGGGTATGCGTACCCCCATTTGAGAACCACTGCTCTGGAGGATCCAGAATCAATCATCCTCACGAATCACACACACACATTTTTCTACTGGCCATCTATCTGTTTTTCTCATGTCCGGCTTGCTAGTGATTCCCAAAGCCCAAAAAAAGTCTGCGGGCTATAGAGCGTTTTCCGTTCGGGCTCCAGTACTCTGGAATGCCCTCCCGGTAACAGTTCGAGATGCCACCTCAGTAGAAGCATTTAAGTCTCACCTTAAAACTCATTTGTATACTCTAGCCTTTAAATAGACTCCCTTTTTAGACCAGTTGATCTGCTGTTTCTTTTCTTTTTCTTCTATGTCCCACTCTCCCCTGTGGAGGGGGTCCGGTCCGATCCGATGGCCATGTACTGCTTGCCTGTATATCGGCTGGGGACATCTCTGCGCTGCTGATCCGCCTCCGCTTGGGATGGTTTCCTGCTGGCTCCGCTGTGAACGGGACTCTCGCTGCTGTGTTGGATCCGCTTTGGACTGGACTCTCGCGACTGTGTTGGATCCATTGTAGATTGAACTTTCACAGTATCATGTTAGACCCGCTCGACATCCATTGCTTTCCTCCTCTCTAAGGTTCTCATAGTCATTATTGTCACCGACGTCCCACTGGGTCATTATTGTCACCGATGTCCCACTGGGTGTGAGTTTTCCTTGCCCTTATGTGGGCCTACCGAGGATGTCGTGGTGGTTTGTGCAGCCCTTTGAGACACTAGTGATTTAGGGCTATATAAGTAAACATTGATTGATTGATTGAACTGCTTGCTCCGCAACAACTGTGGATCCCTTAGTCATAACAAACAATCAAAACATTTTGTAGAATGGTTAGAGCGAGCACAAATTCAACTTTCACTTACATATGCACTTCCAGTGAGTCAGAGGCTTTTAGATAGACTTTCTTTTTCGACTAAAACCGACACAAAATATGGTATAAAAGGTCAGAAATTCCACTACAGCATGATGAAAAATTGCACTGCTTCAGAATCTCAGAGTCAATGTTGGAATTCATCCATCCATCCATTTACTACCGGTTGTCCCTTTCGGGGTCACGGGGGTTCCTGGAGGGTGGAAGGCGGCGTACACCCTGGACAAGTCGCCACCTTATCACAGGGCCAACACAGACAGACAACATTAACACTCACATTCACACACTAGGGACCATTTAGTGTTGCCAATCAACCTATCCCCAGGTGCATGTCTTTGGAGGTGGGAGGAAGCCAGAGTACCCGGAGGAAACCCATGCTGTCATGGGGAGAACATGCCAACTCCACACCAGGATTGAACTCAGGACCTTCGTATTGTGAGGCACATGCACTAACCCCTGTAACACCGTGCTGCCTGTTGGAATTCATGTTTCCCCTAAAATGCACTACAGCTCCCCTGTGCCTGCAGCATTCATGCAACCCTAAACCATGAGGCTGCTGTCATCATGCAATCATCTTTGCACTCATTTGTGTTGCCTGCTATTTAGACGATAACCTCTGAGAGTAGCATTTCCATTGGATAGTAAATCTATATAAGCGATACATTGACTGCTCCAAAGGATGTTCAACTCCTATAGTATTACACCTTGAGAAGACATACCCTACAGATAGAAATGTTGTTGAAATGCAGCGTATTGGCAGCGTAACCTCCTACTTTTAACAAACAACTCTCTCATCCCAAGAGAAGTGTGCCGCTTCCTTAGATAGAACCAGGTCAAACTACAGGGTCAGGTGTGCACTTTTATGGTCGGGCATGAAACAAAACCTCCGTTTTAGTCCAAATACCCAGAAGGCAGTGCAGTAAAAAACACATATGAGACCCAGTGTAACCTATCATCATCATTATCATGTGCACAAGCACCTCCGGGCCTCATAGCATAAAGATAAGTAGAGACATTCATCTTAGTGTAATGGCATGCCCTCACTCTGGGTCAATAATGTCAGCTCAGGCCATTATTTTTATTTCTCATTTGGAATTCTTGCTCATATAGACGCTCATTAATAGAGCCAATAAGTGTCACTGAGGCCGCGCTGTACTGGAGAGTCACAAATATGTTGATTAGTGGGTGGCAGACTCCAGTTAGTTGTTGGCAAATACTTTTAATAGAGTAAAAAACAAAGCATTATACCGAAGTAATGAACTTTTATGTCGGGCATTGTGACTTTTTGCACCTGTAAGACATTTATCACTGGAACCCCGCTCTTCGAATGAGAATAAACGTGATGAAATGATTACTGGCCAGGAAGGCACATGTGCGACGAACAGGATTTTTGTATCTGCAGTAAAAGGAAGTGAGATGTTAATAAAAGAGCGCCAAGCGGACCTCGGTTGGACCAACTGAGGTGACGTTTTACAACACCTGCGAGCCACATGTGGACCGGACCCTACTCGGAAAACTCCTTCGTCATCATTAAAGCCGAAGGTGGAGTGGGATCGTTAAGTCGTTATTTATGTGCTTTCTGCTGTTTTATCGCCTCCAGGCGCAGTCGGACCGTGCCTCAGAAGAATAACGCAATTGTACCAGCCACCGAGGGTTGGGGGGGTTAAGGCTAACAAAAAAAAAATGCAGATGTTGATAGTCTGGGTCGGCTAAAAAAAACAAATTTTTACATCCCGTAACCCTAACCCAGGGGTCAGCAAACTGGGGCTCTCAAGCCACATCCGGCTCTTTAGTGCCGCCCTTGGGTCTCCCTGAAGCATTTTTAAAAAAGGATTGAAAATGGAAAAAGATGGGGGAAAATATATATATATATTTTTTTGAAGACAAACATGACACAAACCTTCCCAATTGCTAGAAAGCCCACTGTTTAATCATTTTGTGTGTAAGCTTCACTGTCGAGAGTATTTGGTCAACTTCATTTTTGTCACAACATGGCTTGGATTAAAGTTGTTTCTTCGATGCAGAGAATGATTTGCACGGGCGAGACGTAACTGTGAGTACATATTATACTTATATAATATATACAAAACAGGGGAAACAAAAACACTTGCTCGATGGCATGAAAGACAATTAACTATAAACTTAAACAGCACGATGGCATGACTATATACAAACCAAACAAAAGACACTAGCTGTGGCATAAACAAAACAATACTAGCACTGAGGCATAAATACAAAAACTTACTTGGAGCAAAACAAGGGGCATGAATAAACGAGGTGTTCGAGGACCTGAAGGTAGCAATAGCATGGTAGGGTGTGTGAGTGTGTGAAGATCCCAGAATGAAGACAAGAAAAAGAGTGACTTAAGTAGCTATGATAATTAGTGAAAATAGGTGTGAGGCTGAGGAGAGGGACGTGACATGACAGGTGAAAACTACTGAGTTGGCATGGAGATGAAAACAAACCAGGAAGTGCCAAGACAGAACTTAAATGTCCAAAAAACTAAACATAACCTGACCAAAACCAAGACATAAACTTACAGGCGTCACAGTTTTGTCCTACTAATTTTGGCGGTTCTTGAACTCACCATAGTGGACTGTGATGCAACAGTTTGTTTACATGTAAAATCTTCCACTTCTTCTATGTCTCATTTCGTCCACCAAAAGTTCCATGCTGTGCGTGAATGTACAAAGGTGCGCTTTGTTGATGTTATTGACTTGTTGGAGTGCTAAACAGTCATATTTGGTCAATGCTAACATGCTATTTAGGCTAGCTGTATGCACATATTGCATCATTATGCCTCATTTATAGCTATATTTGTGCTCATTTAATATCCTTTACTTTTATCCTCTTTGTATAAACTTTGACTCATGTCTCATGACACATCCTCAGTATGTAATATTGGCTGCATTTCAGATATGTGCCATGTTGTTCCAGACCTCATCAAACATTATCTGGCTCGCCAAAGATTTTAATGAATCTATTAAAAGAAGACAGCATCCCGTTTCTTTAACTTGGACACACACATGTATACTTTTGGCCATTAAAAGCCAGTCATTTCCAGGAGTTATCTCACCTTCTGAGTAGCCTCTGATTTGCTAATGGTTTCTAATGTTGTAAAAATGTGTAAAATAAATATGAAAATTTCAACATTTCTGTCAATTAAAATTTGCTTCAGCCTGCCATAGTCACTTTGATAGTAGGCTACGATAGCTAATATAGACACTTACGTCATGTGTTGACTTCATTATAAGACTTATATACAGCTTTTCATTTTTTGCGACACCAGACGGATTTTTTTGTTGTACTTTTTGTCCAAAATGGCTCTTTCAACATTTTGGGTTGCTGTCCCCTGCCCTAACCCATTACTCAACTACAGGAAACTTAGATCTTGATGCGACATATGTACAGAATAAACTACATGATTTTAGTACATCAGTTGAGGAAATCTAGTAAATGACATCAATAACATCCTGTTATTTGATTTTAATATTATTGTTCATTTCTTCTTCTGATAAATTGAAAATTAACTGCAATGGGAGCATTTTAAAACTCTGCCTGACTCAATTCCACTCATTATCATAATGAACATTATCACATAATTTATTCAGAAAGTATAAATAACAAATAAAGAAAGGATACTGTTCACCACATGTAAGATATAAAAAAAAACATGATTTGTACATTTTCAAAATGTGCTTGTTCTCTTTTCAAACAAAGAAAACAGTAGGATATTGTCTTTATTTGTAAATTATGCCATGATTTTACCAGTCCCGCCCACTTGGGGTTAGATTTTCCCCCATGGGGCCCCTGATCCAAAATTAGTTTGACAGGGTTAACCAGGGGTGTAGTGCATCACTTAAATAAACTTAAAGTTAAAGTCCCAACGATTGTCGCACACACTGGGTGTGGTGAAATTTTTCCTCTGCATTTGACCCTTCCCCATTTTCACCCCACTGAAGGTGAGGGGAGCAGTGAGCTGCAGCGTGCGTTACGCTCAGGAATCATTTGGTGATTTAAGCCTAATTCCAACCCTTGATTCTGAGTGCCAAGCAGGGAGGCAATGGGTCCCATTTTTTGTGGTCTTTAGTATGACTCGGCCGGGTTTTGAACTCACAACCTCCCAGTCTCAGAGCGCACACTCTAACCACAAGGCCACTGAGGTGTTCCGAAACTTGAACGCGCAGGATAGCCGATTGTCTTGTGATTGCTGTGCGCCAGTTAAATTTGGTATCTGTCACCTTTGTTTCGAGATCGGTACTGACGCCTGGTTCCATAATAACCAGTATGCAAACGAATAGTAGTGCTAAGGGAAAGCAGACTCATCCACCTGCAACTTATGTTTGAGTAAGTTTTATAACATCTCAGCACTGATACTTAAAGGGGAACATTATCACAATTTCTGAAGGGTTAAAACCAATAAAAATCAGTTCCCAGTGGCTTATTTTATTTTTCAAAGTTTTTCTCAAAATTTTACCCATCACGCAATATCCCGAAAACCGCTTCAAGTCCATTTTCACCCTGCGTTGATATAAAAGACACATTCTCCAGCTGATGGGACAACTTTCAATCAATCAATCAATCAATCAATCAATCAATCAATCAAAGTTTATTTATATGGCCCTTAATCACAAGTGTCTCAAAGGGCTGCACAAGCCACCATTGTATCCTCGGCTCAGATCCCACATCAGGGCAAGAAAAAAACCCAACCCAATGGGATACAATGAGAAGCAAGACTTTGACAAGCAAGACTCTTTGCTTTTGTGTCATAAGAAAGGTGCAAAATTAGCTCATGTTTTAGTCCTGTCATATCTTGTGATCATGTTTTGTTTAAAACTCCTTTAGTTCCTGTTTGTGCACCGCCCTGAGTTTGTTTTGGTTGCCATGGTTGCAAATTATGTTCACCTGTCTCTGATGAGTGTTCGGCCGCTCACCTGCTACCCGAGCACTAATCAGAGGCATTATTTAAGCCTGCCATTGCCTGTCAGTCGGCCTGGCGTCATTGTTCTTTTCTTGCTCTGTGCTGACTCGCTTCATGCCTTGCCATAGTTTCATGCTTCATGTCATGCCAAGTAAGTTTTTTTTGTTTATTCATGCCACAGTTAGCTACATTTGTTTCATGTACATAGTTTTGTTTTCAGCGTCAAGTTGTGGTTTCGCCTTGTGCGCCTTTTTCTTTTTTGTTTTCACCTTTTCTGAGTTAAAGATTAAATCATGTTTATACCTGTACGCCATGTCCCGAGTAGTCCGTCTGCCTTCCTGGGAGAACGACCTCGCAACAAGCTGGGACCCCCCTCTTCCTGACAAGTTAAAGTACCAATGATTGTCACACACACACTAGGTGTGGCGAAATTGGTCCTCTGCATTTGACCCATCCCCTTGACCACCCCCTGGGAAGTGAGGGGAGCAGTGGTCGGCATCGGTGCCGCGCCCGGGAATCATTTATGGTGATTCCACCCCCAATTCCAACCCTTGCTGCTGAGTGCCAATGGGTCCCATTTTTTTTTATAGTCTTTGGTATGACTCGGCCAGGGTTTGAACTCCCAACCTACCGATCTCAGGGCTGACACTCTAACCACTAGGCCACTGAGTAGATAAGTCTTTATTTCTCACCTTCGTATTTCACTTTTTGTTGCATGTGTGTTGCGTTTTGCTTGTTTGTAAAATATGTGGATGGAGAGGGGGTGTGACGTTCATATGTGGTCAATATTCAGTGTTTTATCCTTCATAGTTAATATTGTAAATCCCACATTCTTTATTTTCATGTACATTCTGGGTGTCTCATTCAGTTGAAAATGTAAAATTCCATTCTTTTTTTAACGTTTTTTGCATTCATTTTGTATTAGTGTTCCTAAAAATCAATATATCGGCCCCCAGACACATTCTTTTCTCTAAATGTATCCCCCGAGTCAAAATAATTGCCCAGACCTGGTGTAGATAGAGCTCGGCGTGAGCGTGTAGCATGCCCAAGCGACTTAAAAAAACCCATAATGTATTATTCCTCCTTGTTAGTGTGTACTGATGTTAAAGGCAGTGTAAACTTCATTACATATGTAATACATCACTATATCCAGGATTAAACGCTTTATAATTTAACAATAGTTTTGCAGCGGCACACACGCATCTATGCACTTCAGTCGCTTAAACATTCAAGAGGTTTCCTTTGCTCCTTGTTAATGTGCGCTGATTTTACAAATGATGTACACTTCACTGCACATGTAATATATCCCCATGTTGCTGATTAAACGTGTTATAATTCCACAAGTATTGGTGGGTTTCAGCAGCGCAGGCATGTATGCATGTTTTAAACACTAAAATAGATTCATAGAATAGAATAGAATAGAATAGAAAGTACTTTATTGATCCCTGGGGGAAATTCAGCACCACAGTTCGCTCACAATAAACAATAATAATAATAAATAATATATGACATTAGGGGTGTAACGGTACACAAAAATTACGGTTCGGTACGTACCTCGGTTCAGAGGTCACGGTTCGGTTCATTTTCGGTATAGTAAGAAAACAACAAAATATAAATATTTTGATTATTTTTTTAACAAATTTGCTAAATCTTCCACCAAAAATATTTTTCTTATTAGAATATTTGATGTGAAGTAATCGGAAACTTGGGCTTCACGGTGGCAGGGGGGTTAGTGCGTCCGCCTCACAATACGAAGTTCCTGCAGTCCTGGGTTCAAATCCAGGCTCGGGATCTTCCTGTGTGGAGTTTGCATGTTCTCCCCGTGAATGCGTGGGTTCCCTCCGGGTACTCCGGCTTCCTCCCACTTCCAAAGACATGCACCTGGGGATAGGTTGATTGGCTACACTAAATTGGCCCTAGTGTTTGAATGTGAGTGTGAATGTTGTCCGTCTATCTGTGTTGGCCCTGCGATGAGCTGGCGACTTGTCCAGGGCGTACCCCGCCTTCCGCCCGATTGTAGCTGAGATAGGCGCCAGCGCCCCCCGCGACCCCAAAAGGGAATAAGCGGTAGAAAATGGATGGATGGATGGATAATCGGAAACTTGGATAGGTCAATAATTCATAAAAAAATTGATTTTCATTCAATATTATGTTTTGAGCAATGACAGTTTGAAAGAAAAACAAAACAGCTTTGTTTTATTAGTCAACGTTGCAACTTTTCCTAGATTACATTTAGCCTTTAAGCTTTTTTATTACACTTTTGTTTATGTTTTTGTTTATTTTAATAGTATTTTTAGAATGTGTCGTGGGTCTTTAAAACATTAGCTGTGGGCCGCAAATGGCCTCCAGGGCACACTTTTGACACCCCTGCTATAGATAAGAAAAAATAAAATCTGATAATTCTATGGTTAAAAAGCAGAGGCTGGCGACGCATGCGCGTTTATCATAACTCTCTCGCTCTTTCTGTCTCTGCCCCTCCCTCACCAATGTTCCTGTGTGCAGCACTTTTTTATTTTTGTTTTTAACCCCTTTTTAGCCCTGAACGTACATTAAAAATACATGCAACCATAACTCAAAATGCCGGACATTCGAGGCATTTAAGAAACTCCACCTGGACAGCTCCGCAAAGAGGACATATCTGGTGAAAAGAGGAGGTGTGGTCAGTCTATCATAGCCCAGTCATTGCTCGCATGCCGTGTGTTGTTGTTTTTTTGATTGATTGAAACTTTTATTAGTAGATTGCACAATACAGTACATATTCCGTACAAATGACCACTAAATGGTAACACCCGAATAAGTTTTTCAACTTGTTTAAGTCGGGGTCCACGTAAATCAATTCATGGTGCCTCAGTGTGCATCGTTTGCACAACGTGCGGCGCTACTTAATATGTCCGTGTCGTTCGGTACACCTCCGAACCAAACCGAAACCCCCGTACCGAAGCGGTTTAATACAAATACATGTACCGTTACACCCCTATACGACATATATATATATAATATATAATACATGAATAATATGAATATATTCTACATATATTCTACATTTAAGTGCAGTAAAGGAACATATGCATTATACAGTCTGATGGCTGTCGGTATGAAGGACCTCCTGTGTCGTTCCGTGTTACATTTTGGGAGTCTGAGCCTTCCACTGAATGTGGTCATTCTCTCCGCAAGGTCCGAGTGTAGTAGGTGGAAGGTGTTGTCCATAATGGCTAGGAGTTTTGCTAGACTTCTCCTCTCTGACACCACCGCCAGAGAGTCCAGCTCCACTTCCAACACGTTACTGGCCTTCTCTACCAACTTGTCCAGTCTGTTTGCGTCCCTCACTCTCAGCCCGCTGCCCCAGCAAGCCCCGGAGTACAAGAAGGCGCCCGCCACCACCGACTTGTAGAACATCTTCAACATCTTTGCACAGACGTTGAAGGATCCTAGCCTCCTGAGGAAGTAGAGGCGGCTCTGTCCCTTCTTGTAGAGGGCCTCAGCGTGTTTTGACCCATTCAGCTTGTTGTTGATGTGTATTCCGAGGTATTTATAATCCTCAACCATGTCCACATCCACCCCTCTGATGGAAACAGGAGCCGCTGAAGTACTCCTCCTCCTTCCCAGGTCCACAACCAGCTCCTTGGTCTTTGTCACATTGAGCTGGAGGTGGTTCTTCATAGTGTTCCTATGCAGGGCTCTGTGTAAGTGCAGGCAGGTTTTTAAAGATAATGTACATGTCATTGTACATCTAGTATATAAAAAAAAACATGACTGATTTTCCAGGGTTCTGATTAGACCAAATGTGCATGACAGCTGGTGTAAGCGTGTGTGTACGCATAGACCACTTTGAAACTACACTACCGTGTTGGTGTGGACATGACCTATTGCCATGCTAAACTTGCAGTGATCTGTTCCAGCACGGCGCACATATTTGCTGAAGGACTTTTCCTTATTACTGCAGGTATTGCTAATTATTCGAATAGAATAGAATGCCTTTTATTGTCACTATACACAGGTACAATGAAATTAAAAACAACTCCAGTATCAGTGCGACACTCTACAAAATATGCAAAACAAAAGAAGAAAAAAAAAAATTATGCAAAAGGAGGTAAGGTGCACAGTCCAGTCCTGAAAAAGATTTATGTTCAATGTGTTATTTACAGGAAATAAATGTTGTACTATATACATATTTACAGAAGCATTTAGATTTTGGGTGGAAAGTAAAAATTGCACACAAAAAGGTGCTAAACTATAAACTCAGTGCCTATGATAGTTGGTTAAACTGGTTAAACTGGTATCTTGGTTGTAGTATTATTTAATTATTTAAATTACAATACTCTTCAACTTGAATGTCACAAAATTCCATAAAAATAAAAAGGGCATTGTTTTTTGGTTTTGTTTTAATGTAAGTTTTTTAAATTGTGTTTTTATTTTTTAAGTACTATTTGGGGCCACGTGTAAGCACCAAAAGTATCAGTTTGACACCGGTTTCAGTTAAAAATAGTGCTGTCAAATAATGTTTAAAATCAGATTAATCACACTTTTGGATTAATCATAATTAAATTACAGGTCATTAGTTGCTTGCATGATGTAAATTAACTTAAAAAAGAGCCTAATATTCGGACACATGCAATTTCATTGTCGGAGTGTCATACAGGCACATTTTTCAAATGTTGTACTTGAATGCACGTCATTTATTTGCTCAAAACTTGGCAATCATTTTATATAAAGTCCCATCAGGGTGTATTTTGAAGTAAAATTTGCCAACGAGCACACCAGTCGGAGTCACCTGACTCATCTTTGCGCTGACGAATGTTTGGACCTGATCACTGGCCATATAACTATGCACGTTCCCTAGGGGTGTAACGGTACGCAAAAATTTCGGTTCGGTACGTACCTCTGTTTAGAGGTCACAGTTCGGTTCATTTTCGGTACAGTAAGAAAACAACAAAATGTCAATTTTTTGGTTATTTATTTACCAAATTTATAAACAATGGCTTTATCCTTTTAACATTGAGAACACTATAATAATTTTGCCCACGTTAATCCTCATTAAACTGCCTCAAGTTGTTGCTTTGATTAAATAAAATGACAAAACCTTTCTTTACATATAAAAAGCGCAACATTAAACAGTTTCAAGTTAACTCATCATGCTTAATTTATTACAGCATTTGGGAAGCCTGTAGTTGATTTTTATTATGTAAATGTTATATTTGTATCAACATGTGATAGCAGGGACCTTGCCATTTAAAACTAGGCTGCTACATTACTAATGTTTAATGTAACTATTGCTGAAAAAATAGTACAATAGCAATAGGAGAGACTATTTATCCCTAAACACCATGGAATTCAATGAAATAACAGACAGACAGGGCTTTGCTGCCCCTAACACACACACACACACACACACACACGCACACACACACACACACACACACACACACACAGCAAAATGAGCGAATGTTATGCTAAAAGCTAATTAGCCTGTACCTCAAGCCAGACCTGCGAGCGAGCTGAGCTGCAGTTTAAGTTTGTAGAAGGTCAACGGGCTCATAGTGATGTTAGTAATAGTTGTTGTGACTGGGAGGAGTTTTTTATAATTTGGGGAGAGTCCGCTGCCAAATGCTCACCTGCTAAACACCTGCTTTGACTTCATGCGCTCTGAATACGCACTGCTGATTGGCTTTGTATGTAACCAATCAGATGGTTGTGTGGGTGAGTCAATGCTGGGTGCTGACACAGAGGCAGAAAGCAGAGCAGCTTGTGAAGACTTTTGCTCACAAACTCGTTCGGTACACCTCCGTGCCGAATTGAAACCCCCGTACTGAAACGGTTCAATACAAATACACGTATCGTTACATCCTTAATGTTCCCCTTTCAGGCAACCATCCGCAGTGAAGGTAAAGGAGCAGTCAAAATACTTGTTGTTTGATTTATACATTTTTAATGCCATATTTTTGGGTGAATAGTCAAATGACTTATTTCAATGTTTTTGACAGCCCCAATTAAAATGTAAACAATATCATTCTTACCCCTCATAATAGAAAGCTATATCAAGGTTTCAGAATAATCCAACAAGTCACATTAAAGATGTTCCACATAAAGAGACTAAAGTCAACACAGTGTCTTTTTGAAAAACTGCAATAATTCAAAATAAGACGTGTGATTCATTGAGCCAAACAACAAACCATTCCAGTCTGATCGCCCAAAAATGTTGTTATTTGTATTTAATGGCATAATTGTATTGTTCTGATTTCAGTGAGTTTATTTATTCATTTGTATCCTTTTTTTTTCTACGTGTCATCTCACAAAGAAAGAAAATGCCGAAACAAAGGTTATTCAAATAAAAAAAACAAAAAACGAAGGGGGCATTTAAAGAGGCCAGGCTGACCGTGTTGCACCTGAAGCTCGTCAACCCCCCACCCCCACCTCCCCTCTGGTGTTTCCTCTCCATTTTTAAGAGGGGTGTGCTTTTCCAGCTGTGGCTGACCACCTCTTATCCACCATGTTTTCTTCTCCTCATTTAGTTACCTTCCTAGGACCATGTGCCGTGCATCCACAGGATTGTGAGCATGTTATTCTTGGAAGCACTCTTCCACAAAGCCTCACTTCCCGTGTGCTTCTTTTTCTTTTCGTCTGAACTCCTCTTGTATTAATCTCCTCCATTATCTCCGACTCTGCCTGGTCCTTTTGTTCCCACCTCACCTCTTTAAAACACCAGCTCCATCCACGACTCGCCTTCTTCATCTCCTCGTATCCTTTGACTTCCTATCTTCTCCTAAGTCTCCTCCGTCCTTTTGCTGTCCAATTTCTCTCATTATAAGCAGCTTGGCTCCAGTAATCTACCTCAAGTGACCCCAGATGACCCTCCTGCCTCTTCTCTGCTCCTTTTTCACCACCAAGTCTATCAGGCAGATTTTTAGTTGCTTAAAATTTTGGACTTACCTCCCCACTTAAAATGTGTGCAATAACAACACAACAACGAGTTGGTTACGCAACAGTCTGATAATAGGAAAAGAAGATAGTGGTTCTAATATCAGTAAATCAACAGTGACTAAATGAGGCAATTCCTGAAGGAATTGTGTATGAATGCTCCAATGCTTATGTAGCCCAGGATCGGACCGCCAAGTGCCCTGCCTTCGGCTTCCGCCCAGCTCACAATGCACCCGACCTCTACGGCCCCTCCTATGAGTGGTGAGCCCATTGGAGGGATGACCCATGTTGCCTCTTCGGGCTGTGCCCGGCCGAGCCCCATGGGAACAGGCCTGGCCACCAGGCGCTCGCCATCGTGCCCCAACTCCGGGCCTGGCTCCAGAGGGGGCCCCGGTGACCCACGTCCGGGCAAGGGAAATCTTTGATTGAATGATTGATTGATTGATACTTTTATTAGTAGATTGCACAGTTCAGTACATATTCCGTACAATTGACCACTAAATGCTAACACCCGAATAAGTTTTTCAACTTGTTTAAGTCGGGGTCCACGTTAATCAATTCATGCTACAAATATATTCTATCAACATAATACATTTATCACACAGGTTAATCATCATAGTATATACATTGAATTATTTACATTATTTACAATCCGGGGGGTGGGATGAGGAGCTTTGGTTGATATCAGTACTTCAGTCATCAACAATTGCATCAACAGAGAAATGGACATTGAAACAGTGTAGGTCTTACTTAGTAGGATATGTACAGCCAGCAGAGAACAGTGAGTAAATACATTAGAAGTACATTTGATTATTTACATTGGGTTATTTACAATCCGGGGAGATGGGATGTGAATGGAGGAGGGTATTAGTAAAGGGTTGAAGTTGCCTGAAGGGGTTATTTTAGAGCAGTTTTGAAGGAATATAGAGATGCACTTACTTTTACACCTGTTGGGAGTGCATTTCACATTGATGTGGCATAGAAAGAGAATGAGTTAAGACCTTTGTTAGATCGGAATCTGGGTTTAACGTGGTTTGTGGAGCTCCCCCTGGTGTTGTGGTTATGGCGGTCATTTACGTTAAGGAAGTAGTTTGACATGTATTTCGGTATCAGGGAGGTGTAGTTGATTTTATAGACTAGGCTCATTGCAGGTTGTGTTGCTCTGTCCTCCTCCCTGAGTCAGCCCACTCTGGAGAAGTGGGTTAAGTGGGTTAATCTGAGTCCATTTTGTTGTGTATCCATAGAGGTCTTCGAGCTGCTCTTTGTCTGATCCCTCACCTAGGACCAGGGGGCATGAAAGCCCCTGGACAACATAGCTCCTAGGATCATTGGGACACGCAAATTCCTCTACCACGGTAAGGTGGCAGCTCAGAGAGGCATCCAACCGGTAGGAAGCCACAAAGAAGACCCAGGACACGTTGGGGATCCCCCGGGAAGAGCTAGATGAAGTGGCTGGGGAGAGGAAAGTCTGGGCTTCCCTGCTTAGGTTGCTGCCCCCGCGACCCGACCTTGGATAAGCGGAATAAGATGGATGGATGGATGGATGGTCGAATGCTGAAGTAGAACTGAAATCCTGGAATTTTTTTTAGAGTTGTTCAATTAGATAGATAGATAGATAGATAGATAGATAGATAGATAGATAGATAGATAGATAGATAGATAGATAGATGGATGGATAGATAGATAGATAGATAGATAGATAGATAGATAGATAGATGGATAGATACATAGATAGATAGATAGTACTTTATTGATTCCATCAAGAGAGTTCCTTCAGGAAAATTAAAATTCCAGCAGCAGTGTACAGAGTTGAGATCAATTTAAAAAGTAAAAAGTAAATAATGGAAACAAAATAGAGAAATATTACAATAAGAATACAAATAAAAATCAACAATGTGAATATAAATATAACAGTAAAATAAGAATATAACAAGAGAAACTAGGCAGGGTTACTAAACTAGGCACTGTTATTGTTTTGCGTCCGCTGTCATCCTAGTACCGCCCTTCCCCCCCAGAGAGGAGTTGTACAGTGTGATGGCGTGTGGGACAAAGGAGTTTTTTAATCTATCAGTCCTGCACTTGGGATGAAGCAGTTAGCACTGAACATTAGAGCACACAATTCCCAAATAGGCTGAATATTTTGAAGCTGGGACATTTTGAATCAGATGAAACATTTGGGAGTTGTGGAACTTTGAAGAATGTCTCATTGATTTTAATGGGAATTTCCCCAAAAATTGGGAATTTCGGGAAAATCGGGAATTTTTTAGGAAATGGGAGAAAAAAACTTGAATGGTCACAAAGTCTCCTTGATTAGCATTGTTGTTGATGGGAAAGGGATCTTTCGTTCCTAGCGCGACGTCATGCAAGTCGTCTTCATTCTCCCTCAAAATACCTCGGGAATCTCTGTAAGATTGATACTGTTTTCATCGTATATATTTTTTCGCAAACTTTGGAATACTTTTGTTGTCATAAATTAGAGCTATGTGATAACAGCCTCAATATAAACGGGTTGTACTTGTATAGTGCTTTTCTACCTTCGAGGTACTCCATGCGCTTTGACACTATTTCCACATTCACCCATTCCCACACACATTCACACACTAATGGCGGGAGCTGCCATGCAAGGCCCTAATTACGACCCATCAGGAGCAAGGGTGAAGTGTCTTGCTCAAGGACATAACGGATGTGACGAGGTTGGTAGAAGGTGGGGATCGAACCAGCAACCCTCAGGTTGCTGGCACAGCCACTTTCCCAACAGCGCCACGCCGTTCCTGGGATTAAAGGCCTCACCTTTTTTTCTCCAAACTAATTGCTGGGTATTGTGGCCAAACAGCTCAATTCTTGTTTCATCTAACATCACATGGACAAAGATAAGACCTTCTGGGGGAAAGTTCTGTGGTTAGATGAAATAAAAAAAAATAGCTTTGCTGAATTCAAATATATACCGTATTTCCTTGAATAGCCAACGGGCATGAAATATGCGCCTGCCTTGAATTACTGGCGGGTCAAACTCGCTCCCCAAATTTATTAGCGCATGCTTACTTTTACCGCCGAGTCAAAGTCGTGATGCTGTCGTCATTTCCAAAATGGCGAAGGAGCTTTTTTCAGCTTTCACTATGTGTAAACCAGGGGTCTTGTTCCACAGCCTTACAGATCACACTGATGGTTACACACCCCGATAGTACCAAACCCCCTCTCCCCCCTTTCCGTGCGCCGATTGAGGTGGGCGGGGCTGGGGGTGCGTGTATAATATAGCCAAGAGTCATGGATGCATTGGAATTCTGGGTAATTCTCATGTTGCGTTTATAATGTGTTACAGAGCCAATGTTTTCCAGAAATGTGTTTGGTGTGGGTTCACAGAGTGTGGCACATCTTAGTAAGAGTGTTAAAGTTGTTTATAAAACAACCATCAGTGTAAAAGGTATGGCTGTTGACCAAGTATGCATTGCAATCTCGTATGAGAATGAGTGATATGCATGTGTCTAACCGGCACGCAAATAGCATGGTGTATAGGTAGGCGCGATGACATGTTGTAGAGCAGTGGTCCCCAACCACTGGGCTGCGGCCACAGAATAATTTTCTATTTATTTTTAATTTTTTTATATCACACTCAATTTTTTACTGCTTGCCATTGGTAAGCTCAGGGGTGAGAAGAGGTTTTAAAATAATTTGCGCCTGCTTACTTTTACCGCGTGCCTTGAATAAGCGCAGGAGTGAAAAAAAGTTTTAAATTAATTAGCGCCCCGGCAGCTATTCAAGGAAATACGGTAAATGCAATATATTTGAAGCCAGCAAAGCCAGTTTGTGAGGCATTTACATTATTAAAAGTTAAATCCTGCACAGAGGATTCTGGGAAATGTCACAGGACATTTCACAGAACCAGGCGTCGGACGGTAAAAACTACACACCGAGCCCCTGCCGAACACCGCAAGGCGGTACCACCGTGAAGACCCCGAAACCGAAACACCACAGCACCCGCACAATATAGAGGCAACTTGTTTTTCCACTTTAAAATGGTCATAGTATGACTTTGCTGTCTACATTTAAGACACTTCCCTGTGGTTTACATGACATATAATGGTGCTTTGTGCATACGTTTTGTTTTAAAGACCCTCATCAAGCCACTTTATGACTTTCTCTTCAGAATATTTAAGTCAGATAGTTTGTTGTACACACACACAAATACCCCGCAGACATGCTTTTATTTTGTTAAGCAGCCACACAGACAAAAAAACAACACGTGGGTAGAGAAACATCTGTTCTTGGCCTCCAATTGAGCCCAGATGGACCCCAGGGCGTATGTTACACTGAGAGGAGAGCCCTTGCAGTAAAAATACCCCAACATGCTTTGGGCAGCGCAGTATAATGACACAGCCAGCTACAACCAAAATCAATACCTGCCTAATTCCCCACAATGTTTTCTACACTTGGCCAAAGTCCAGTTTGCTGGTGTGTGCGTATATGAGTCTGTGCATGAATATGCTTTGTGAAGCTTTGCTTGTCTTTATTCAGCAGCAGGAGGAGGCAGAACCTAAACATAAACAGTGAGTGAATTCATGGGAGCTACAGTAAAAGTGATGCTGTCCAGCTTTGATGTTGAGCCAGCACGGGCGTCATGAAGCAACCTGGCGTTTTCACCCTCTTAAATTAGACCGTGCTGTAGATGCAGTCTTTTATGAAATACTGCGAGACACTTCCTCACTTGGCGGAAATTGGTAAAGCTGCTGTTGTTGGATAGTGACTCGTTGTGTGTGCTGCGATATGATGAATGTGTGTTTGTTTTGTATGTCTGACAATGACAATACACCAGACCTATATATGGGGGAATGATTTAGCAATGTTTTTTCAAGTTTTTTTTTTTTCAAAAGCTTTTATTTTTTATTTTGCATCCCAACTTTTTCAGTGAATAATACATACATCCTAATGAAAAAAAACCGCCATATGAAAATATGGATTTTTATGCAGGTATACAATAACAGGATTTTTTTGTCAAATAATGGAATTATTATTATTATTATTTATTATTTTAAACAATGGATTTTTTATTAAAAAAAATATATATATATATATATATTTGGGTGTAAGGGTACACAAAACTTTCGGTTCGGTACATACTTTGGTTTAGGTCATGGTTCGGTTCATTTTCGGTACACTAAGAAAACAACAAAATATACAATTTTTGGTTATATATTTACCAAATTTGTAAACAATGGCATAACATATATATACACACAGGGTCCATTGCCAGGGTTAATGTGGTCAACATATATAAAATTAAAACTAAATAAGATAAGGCTCGGAAGGGTTTCTTAACAAAACCTTTCTACATTTAACGTGCTTTTTTTGATTGATTGATTGATTGAGACTTTTATTAGTAGATTGCACAGTACAGTACATACTCTGTACAATTGACCACTAAATGGTAACACCCCAATAAGTTTTTCTACTTGTTTAGGTCGGGGTCCACATTAATCAACATTAAACTGCCTCTAAGTTGCCACTATGTTGTTGTTCGGATGAAATAAAATGACAAAACTTTTCTTCTACATATAAAAACTGCAACATTAAACAGTTTCAAGTCAACTCATCCTCAGAATTACTTTTCTTGTCCCCCTATAACAATCAATCAATCAATCAATGTTTACTTATATAGCCCTAAATCACTAGTGTCTCAAAGGGCTGCACAAACCACAACACAAACGACTACGACATCCTCGGTAGGCCCACATAAGGGCAAGGAAAACTTACACCCAGTGAGACGTCGGTGACAATGACGACCCAGTGGGACGTCGGTGACAATGATGACTATGAGAACCTTGGAGAGGACGAAAGCAATGGATGTCGAGTGGGTCTAACATGATACTGTGAAAGTTAAATCCATAATGGATCCAACACAGACGCGATAGTCCAGTCCAAAGCGGATCCAACACAGCAGCGAGAGTCCCGTTCACAGCGGAGCCAGCAGGAAACCATCCCAAGCGGAGCGGATCAGCAGCTCAGAGATGTCCCAGCCGATACACAGGCAAGCAGTACATGGCCACCTATATATATATATATATATATATATATATATAATATATATATTATATAATATATAATATATACAATATATAATATATAATATATATATATAATATTTCTATATTTCTCTATTTTGTTTCCTTTTAAACCCCCATTATTTACTTTTTACTTTTTTTTAATTTATTTATTTTTTTATTTTTTTATTTTTTATAAATTGATCTCAACTCTGTACACTGCTGCTGGAATTTTAATTTTCCTGAAGGAATCAATAAAGTACTATCTATCTATGTATTTATCTATCTATCTATCTATCTATCTATCTATCTATCTATCTATCTATCTATCTATCTATCTATCTATCTATCTATCTATCTATCTATCTATCTATCTATCTATCTATCTATCTATCTATATATATATATATGTATATATATATATATATATACATATATATATATATATATATATATATATATATATATATATATATATACTGTATATATATATATAATCAAACAATAGAAAATAAACCAAGGAAATGGAGTGTGAACTAGATCCAAAAGGGAATGGGTGACAGACTATGTGAAGTATTTAGCTGAGGTGTGTGTTACCAAATGCTGTGAAGAGACGTAAGAACACGGAAGTCCATGGGACAGGCAGAGGATCCAAGGCGAACGAGAGGCGTCGAGAGAAACGTGTCCAAACGGGAGGTTGAGAATCCAAAAGGGCAGTCCGGGAGGCAAGGAGAACAACAGGGGATCACAGGAGAATACGGGGAGCGCTGCGGGAAGACAATAGGAACATCAGACACAACGGAACACGGGAGTCGCAGCGGAAGAGCGAGTAGGCGGGATGGAAGCCAGATACAGGATGCTTACACAGGTACAAATGTCTATAATCTGGCAAGTGATGATAGGTTGTCCAGTCTTAAGAAGGCAGATTGCTGATCAAGGACAGGTGTGTTGATTGCTGGAAAATTATTGCACCTGATGGTTGCTGCAGGGCGCCTCCCTGGATATATGCAGACGTGGGCGTGTCCCGAGGAGCGCACAGACGGATGAACGCCGTTGACAGGAGTCCTAGCCATTACACCGACATATATATATATATACAGTACATATATATATATATATATATATATATATATATATATATATATATATATATATATATATATATATATATATATATATATATATATATATGTATATATATTGGCCCTGCAATGAGGTGGTGACTTCTCCAGGGTGTACCCCGCCTTCCGCCCAATTGTAGCTGAGATAGGAACCAGCGCCCCCCGTGACCCCAAAGGGGAATAAGCGGTAGAACATTGGATGGCTATATATATATATATATATATATATATATATATATATATATATATATATATATATATATATATATATATATATATATATATATATATATATATATAATTTAACTCTTTTTCCTCCTTCCACTTTTTCATGCATTTATCAGTTATTTTAGTTCAAATATAATTTTAGTTATTAGAGTTTAAGTCATACCAAAGACTATAAAAATGGGACCCATTACCTCCCTGCTTGGTACTCAGCATCAAGGGTTGGAATTGGGGGTTAAATCACCCAAAAATTCTTCCCGGGCGCGGCCACCGCTGCTGTTCACTGCTCCCCTCACCTCCCATGGGGTGAACAAGGGTATGAGTGAACTGCAGGGGACACATTTCACCACACCTAGTGTGTGTGTGTGTGTGTGTGTGTGTGTGAGTGACAATCATTGGAACTTTAATTTAATTATTTATTTATATTATTTATTCAAACAGAATAGTCCACTTCAAATGATCATTAACATCAAACTGTTTCCACTTGTACTTTTTTAGGCCAACGCATTGACTGTGATTTGTTAACCCCTGCCCCACCCCCACCACCCCCAATTACACACACCTGCTCTCCTTAGGGTGCTGCTGACACATGCATTCTTCACACAATTATAGTTCATAACCCTCCAATAAAGAGTGGGTATTTAATTTCCCAAACACTGTTAATTGTATGCTGCATCTGCGATGATAACTTTATTTTATTGACACCTTCTCTTCCATACCTATTAGTCATCATAGAGATGACTGACACCTAGCTATTAAAGCTACTTCCTTTCGCCTCTTTTATCTGGCACTGTTATGCCCAGGTGTGTGAATGTGAGTATGAATGTTGTCTTTCTATCTGTGTTGGCCCTGTGATGAGGTGGTCTACCCGCCTTCCGTCCGATTGTAGCTGAGATAGGCTCCAGCACCCCCCGCGACCCCAAAAGGGACAAGTGGTAGAAAATGGATGGATGGATGGATGTGTAATAACTTTCCCTGAGTGACTTTAAATTAGTTGTCTGACAGTAAACGTCCTCCAATGTAGTGACATGAACTGGCACCTTGTAATATTGAGTGTGTGTGTCGGAGTGTGTGCACTAATGTCTGTTTGTGTGCGCGCACGCATTTATGTGCCAAACACGAATACCTACTAAATTATTTGCTAGTTAATTTTAAATTTGCCACAAGGGCGCTTTGGAAGGTGACATTGCCTATAAAATATACACAATAATTAATTACTTGGAAGAATTTCAAAACTGCAATATATTATTTTCTCGTTATTGTTCATTTTTAATGAAATGTAATAGAAAGGAGAAAAATACGTTGTCTAATCTGCTGTACAAAACACCGGTTATCACGTCATACTTTGTTAATGTCATTCAGCGGTCACCAACCTTCTAGAGCCAAAACCTAAAGCAAGACTTACCCTTGCATTAACTATGTTTTATATGTGTGTGTGTATAATATAAATCCATCCATCCATCTATTTTCTACCGTTTGTCCCTTTTTGGGGTCGCGGGGTGTCGCTGGAGCCTATCTCAGCTGCATTGTACACCCTGGACAAGTCGCCACCTCATCGCAGCGCCAACAAAGATAGACTGAAAACATTCACCTAAAAAAGTATTTAGTCAGCCACCGATTGTGTAAGTTCTCCCACTTAAAACGATGACAGAGGTCTGTAATTTTCATCATAGGTACACTTTAACTGTGAGAGACAGAATGTGAAAAAAAAATCCAGGAAAAAGGTATTTGGTCAATCATTCAAAGCTCTCACTGATGAAAGGAGGTTTTGGTTTAAAATCTCACGATACATGGCCCCATTCATTCTTTCCTTAACACGGATCAATGGTCCTGTCCCCTTAGCAGAAAAACAGCCCCAAAGCATGATGTTTCCACCCCCATGCTTCACAGTAGGTGTGGTGTTCTTGGTATGCGACTCAGTATGCTTCTTCCTCCAAACCTGAAAAAATGGATACATGGATGATACAGCAGAGGATTGGGAGAATGTCATGTGGTCAGATGAAACCAAAATACAACTTTTTGGTATGAACTCAACTCGCGGTAGAAAATGTATGTATATATATATATATATATATATATATATATACATATATATATATACATATATATACATATACATGTACATATATATACATATATATATACATATATATATATATATATATATATATATTAATAAATATATATATACAAACCCCGTTTCCATATGAGTTGGGAAATTGTGTTAGATGTAAATATAAACGGAATACAATGATTTGCAAATCTTTTTCAACCCATATTCAATTGAATGCACTACAAAGACAAGATATTTGATGTTCAAACTCATAAACTTTATGTTTTTTTGCAAATAATTATTAACTTAGAATTTCATGGCTGCAACACGTGCCAAAGTAGTTGGGAAAGGACATGTTCACCACTGTGTTACATCACCTTTTCTTTTAAAGGGGAACATTATTACAATTTAAAAAGGGTTAAAAACAATACAAATCAGTTCCCAGTGGCTTGTTGTATTTTTTAAAGTTTTTTTAAAAATTTTACCGGTCCAGGAATATCCCTAAAAAAAGCTTTAAAGTGCCTTTTTTTCACTCTCCGTGAAGACACTATCCATTTTCCTGTGACGTCATACAGTGCTGCCAATGTAAACAAACAATGGCGAATAGCACAGCAAGATATAGCGACATTAGCTCGGATTCAGACTCGGATTTCAGCAGCTTAAGCGATTCAACAGATTACGCATGTTTTGAAACGAATGGTTGGAGTATGAAAGTATTGAAGAAGAAACTGAAGCTATTGAGCAAATAGCTATTGACGCTATTCTTAGCCATAGCATGGCCGAATAGCTGCGTTAGCATCGCTGGTAAAATGTGCGGACCAAACAATCAGGACTTTCGCATCTTGTGACACTGGAGCAACTTAAATCCGTCGATTGGTAAGTGTTTGTTTCGCATTAAATGAAGGAAACGTAATATAGTTGCAAATGCATCTGCAGGTTATCCATACATCTCTGTGCCATGTCTGCTTTAGCACTGCCGGTAAATAGGATTTTAGCATCGATTAGCATAGCATATTAGTCATGCCGCGACCAAATATGTCGGATTAGCACATCAGTCAACAACATCAACAAAACTCACCTTTGTGATTTCGTTGACTTCATCGCTGCAAATGCATCTGCGGGTTATCCATACATCTCTGTGCCATGTCTGTCATCGCCGGTGAAATGTGCAGACACTCCGGCGCATTCAATGGGGGTCTGGCGGCAGATTTCTTGCCCCTTTTGCATCTTTGGGCCAGTGGTGCAGCTTGAATCCCTCCCTGTTAGTGTTGTTACACCCTCCGACAACACACCGACGAGGCATGATGTCTCCAAGGTTCCAAAAATAGTCGAAAAAACGGAAAATAACAGAGCTGAGACCTGGTGTTTGCAATGTGTTGAAAATGAAAATGGCGGCTGTATTACCTCGGTGACGTCACGTTCTGATGTCATCGCCAAAAGAGCCATTAACAGAATGGCGTTTAATTCGCCAAAATTCACCCATTTAGAGTTCGGAAATCGGTTAAAAAAATATATGGTCCTTTTTCTGCACCATCAAGGTATATATTGACATAGGTCTGGTGATAATGTTCCCCTTTAACAACCCTCAATAAACGTTTGAGAACTGAGGAAACTAATTGTTGAAGCTTTGAAAGTGGAATTCTTTCCCATGCTAGTTTTATGTAGAGCTTCAGTCGTTCAACAGTCTGGGGTCTCCGCTGTCGTATTTTACGCTCTATAATGCGCCACACATTTGCCATGGGAGAAAGGTCTGGACTGCAGGCGGGCCAGGAAAGTACCTGCACTCTTTTTTTACAAAGCCACACTGTTGTAACACTTGTCTTGCTGAAATAAGCAGGGGCGTCCATGATAACGTTGCTTGGATGACAACATATGTTACTCCAAAACCTGTATGTACCTTTCAGCATTAATGGTGCCTTCACAGATGTGTAAGTTACTTATGCCTTGGGCACTAATACACCCCCATACCAACACAGATGCTGGCTTTTCAACTTTGCGCTTATAACAATCCGAATGATTATTTCTCTCTTTGTTCTGGAGGACACCACATCCTCTGTTTCCAAATATAATTTGAAACGTGGACTCCTCAGCCCACAGAACACCTTTCCACTTTTCATCAATCTATCTTGGATAAGCTCGGGCCCAGCCAAGCCGGCGGCGTTTCAGGATATTGTTGATAAATGGGTTTGGCTTTTCATAGTAGAGTTTTAACTTGCACTTACAGATGTAGCGACCAACTGTAGTTACTGACAGTGGTTTTATGAAGTGTTCCTGAGCCCATGTGGTAATATCCTTTACACACTGATGTCTGTTTTTGATGCAGTACCGCCTGAGGGATCAAAAGTCCGTAATATAATCGCTTACGTGCAGTGATTTCTGCAGATTCTCTGAACTTTTTGATGATTTTACGGACCGTATATGGTAAAATCCCTTAATTCCTTGCAATAGCTCGTTGAGAAATGTTGTTCTAAAACTGTTCAACAATTTGCTTACAAATTGGTGACCCTCGCCCCATCCTTGTTTGTGAATTACTTAGCATTTCATGGAAGCTGCTTTTATACCCAATCATGGCACCCACCTGTTCCCAATTAGCCTATATTAGTGTTTGATGAGCATTCCTCAACTATATACTGTAGTACTTAGCTTGGAATGGTAAACAGCAGCAGCGGGAGCGAGAACGCTGGAGGGTTGGTTCCAGCTTTGTCAAAAGTCCATATTTTAGGAAATATTTGTACACTTTGAACTCAAGATAAATAACCATGCAGTACTGTATATCAAACAAGCATAACAAGGGACTGATGGATCAACTTTTAAAAAAATAAATAAAGCCAAAACAACAACGAGCTGAAATCTCTACATTTTCAGCCGCCCTGCCGACACGCTCACACAAAGTCACTAACCCTGTAGTGCACTCAGTTTCAAATCAGAGGACTCCTTAACTGTAACAGCCGGGTCTTTTACATTGATTAGGAATAAAACAATACAATTCAATTTACCTTGTCGGCAGTATTGACAATGCTCTGGATGCTTCCCGAATGTTTCAAACCACAAATCGCTCGTCCATTGCTTTGTTTGGACTCATGTTAAAAAAAGAAAAACAGAAAACTATATTTAAAAAGGACCAAACAAACACTTAAAAGGAGCATTTAGAATAGTGGCTAATGACGCACTATTGCGCTGACTGAATGAGCACCTATCTTGATAAGCCCGGCTACAATGGATATGCTGCCAGGCACAAAATGGGTAGATGAAACGTTTGTACACTGAAAAAAGGTTCGTACAGTAAAGCATATTTTTTATTCGGCCTTTTGTTTTTAAATCTTAAAAGTTTGTACAATGAGCGGTTCATAAATCATGAGATCGACAGGCCGGTCACTTGCGGCGTCTTCAGTAATGCGGACGTTGTACCGATCCGTTGTGGTGAATAAGGAGCTGAGCCGGAAGGCAAAGCTCTCAATTTACCAGTCGATCTACGTTCCCATCCTCGCCTATGGTCATGAGCTTTGGGTCACGACCGAAAGGATAAGATCACGGATACAAGCGGCCGAAATGAGTTTCCTCCGCCGTGTGGCGGGGCTCTCCCTTAGAGATAGGGTGAGAAGCTCTGCCATCCGGGAGAAGCTCAAAGTAATGCCGCTGCTCCTCCACATCGAGAGGAGCCAGATGAGGTGGTTCGGGCATCTGGTCAGGATGCCACCCGAATGCCTCCCTAGAGAGGTGTTTAGGGCACGTCCAACCGGTAGGAGGCCACGGGGAAGACCCAGGACACGTTGGGAAGACTATGTCTCCCGGCTGGCCTGGGAACACCTCGGGATCCCCCGGGAAGAGCTAAATGAAGTGGCTGGAGAAAGGGAAGTCTGGGCTTCCCTGCTTAGGCTGCTACCCCCGTGACCCGACCTCGGATAAGCGGAAGAAGATGGATGGATGGATGGATGGGTTTCACTTTCATCATTTAAATGCTCATTGAGCTGATTCATCACTAGATTTGCTGACAAATAATTGGTTTAACTCCAAACTTGACTACTTTTAATGGCATTCGACTCAGAGTTTCTCTCCACTGTGATTAAAAACAACGCTATGATAGCCCATGTTGAAAAATAACCTCAGATGTACATTTACCTTTCTTCTGATGTTACTGAATATTGTTGCTAAGTAACAAAAATCCCGCTCTCCAAGCAGACACTACTTGTATCTGTTTCATATCAACAAGTGATCAAATTGACTCACATGTCAGTGCAGACCCTTTTTCAATCAACCCTTTGCCTGCTTTGCATTCAGCCCGCTCCCGTGTCCGCCCGGTGTGGCGTGTTGATGATTGAGGGCACGTTGGTAGAGCGGATTAAGTGTGCGTTTCACGCCCTCCGCCTCACGCTTCCAAAGGAGGCGTCTTGTCATACATCAAACGGCGAGACAGTGCGGAAATATGAAAGTGAGACATGATTAGTAAAAGCGCAGCGCGGTACAGTGATCAGCCGCCATGAGACCCTCAGATTCCGTATTCACTCCTTATCCAGTGCCTTGATTGGACAAACCGTTTATCCAAAAATACTTTAAAGGGGAACATTATCACAATTTCTGAAGGGTTAAAACCCATAATATTCAGTTCCCAGTGGCTTATTTTATTTTTCGAAGTTTTTCTCAAAATTTTACCCATCACGCAATATCCCGAAAAACGGCTTCAAAGTGCCTGCTTTTAACCGTCGTTATATCCACCCGTACATTATCCTGTGACGTCACAGCGTGACCACAGGATAATGGACGGATAGCACAGAAAGGTATAGCGATATTAGCCTGGATTCAGATTACGCGTGTATTGAAATGGATGGTTGGAGTGTGGAGGCAGGTAACGAAAACGAAATTGAAGAAGAAACCAAAGCTATTGAGCCATATCACGACAGACAACGGCACGGGAGGAAGCGAGGACGAATTCGGCGATCGCCTTCTAACCAACGATTGGTATGTGTTTGTTTGGCATTAAATGTGGGTGGAAGGAAAGGCTGGATGCAAATATAACTACAAATGAGGCATAATGATACATTATGTACATACAGCTAGCCTAAATAGCATGTTAGCATATATTAGCTTGCAGTCATGCCGTGACCAAATATGTCTGATTAGAACACTCCACATAAGTCAATAACATCAACAAAACTCACCTTTTTGCATTCATGCACAACCTTATAAGTTTGGTGGACAAAATGAGACAGAAAAAGGAGTGGCATAAATCACGTCTTAGCCAACATACCCAGGGGTTTACCTTGCTCGTCTGCGGGAAGAGACTGCGGTCGTCCCTGAACAGTTTGCACTCCGGTAGAATCAGTGGTGGTCTATTTTCCAATATTGCAGATTTCGTTGACTTTATCGTTGGAAATGCATCTGCTTTGAGTGTCGCAGGATATCCACACATTCTTGCCATCTCTGTCGTAGCATAGCTGTCGTCAGTAAAGTGTGCGGAACAAAGGAGGGACTTTCGCATCTTTTGACCACTGGTGCAACTTGAATCCGTCTCTGTTCGTGTTGTTACACCCTCCGACAACACACCGACTAGGCATGATGTCTCCAAAGTACAAGAAAAAAGTCGAAAAAACGGAAAATGACAGAGCTGATTTGACTTGGTGGGTGTAATAAGATTAAGAAAATGGCGGATTGCTTCATGTTGTGACGTCACAGGTGAAAGGTCATCGCTCCGACAGGCCATCAAATGAAAGGCGTTTAAATCGCCAAATTCACCCTTTTAGAGTTCGGAAATCGGTTAATAAAACATATGGCATTTTTTCTGCAACATCAAGATATATATTGACGCTTACATAGGTCTGGTGATAATGTTCCCCTTTAAAAGGACTTTTACTCCCATTTTAGGACACTTTACGCCCGATGTTTGGGGTTGGCAGTAGCGAACCACCAGTCACAGTGCATGCAGAAGGGCATATTGGCCATTAAAATTAATGGACTCTCTCTAATGGGATAAAGGTGTCTATTGATGATGATTTTTTAGGATTCATTCCCAATAGCAAAGCATTTGTGACATCTGGTGTGGGTTTGAAAAAGTCTGTGATCAGCTGTGTTTTGTGTTGACAGGCCAGAGGGATGTAGTGATAAACAGTATTAGTGATACAATGTAAAACTCCTTAATATTGCCCTTTTGATTATCAATAAATCTTGAGCGATAACTGCACTTTGATAAACACATGAACCGACAGCTAGCTTAAATACTAACATAAATACAAGAGCCATTACAGTTTTTCCCCATTAAGTAATGACATTCCACAATCTAAACTTACATAAATAGATTACTGTCTGAGCAACTAAGGTAGGTAGGTGGGTCTTTATTGTCATTGCAGGAAGGGCTAGAAAGAAATTGATAGCGGGAGACAAAATAAAAAAAACATTATATACTGTATATTGAAACAAATGTCTGTGTGTGTGTGTGTGTGTGTGTGAGTGTGTGCGTGTATGTGTGTGTGTGTGTTAAACAATGGATGGATGGATATATATATATATATATATATATATATATATATATATATATATATATATATATATATATATATATATATATATATATACATATATACGGTATATATATATATATATATATATATATATATATATATATATATACGGTATATATACGGTATATATATATATATATATATATATATATATATATATATATATATATATGTAACTGCTTTTTATCTGACAAATTGCTCTTAAGATAATTTGTATCCGCCTTTTTATGTACTAGATAAGATACACACACACACACATGTATATATATATATGTATATATATATATATATATATATATGTATATATATATATATGTATATATATAATATATATATATATATACACACACACACACACATATTTATATATATATATATATATATATATATATATATATGTGTGTGTGTGTATCTTACGTCTGTTTTAAATTATACATTTTAGTTTGTCATATGCCTGTATTTCTCTACTTTTTGTGTTTTCTTGTTACAGCTCTTTGTTTTTCAACTGTGGTTGTTTTTAAAGGGCTTTATAAATAAAGTTGGTTATTTATGGTATAAATATACATATATATGAATATATATATATATATATATATATATATAGGGCTTCACGGTGGCAGAGGGGTTAGTGCGTCTGCCTCACAATACGAAGTTCCTGCAGTCCTGGGTTCAAATCCAGGCTCGGGATCTTCCTGTGTGGAGTTTGCATGTTCTCCCCGTGAATGCATGGGTTCCCTCCGGGTACTCCGGCTTCCTCCCACTTCCAAAGACATGCACCTGGGGATAGGTTGATTGGCTACACTAAATTGACCCTAGTGTTTGAATGGTAGTGTGAATGTTGTCTGTCTATCTGTGTTGGCCCTGCGATGAGGTGGCGACTTGTCCAGGGTGTACCCCGCCTGCCGCCCGATTGTAGCTGAGATAGGCGCCAGCGCCCCCCGCAACCCCAAAAGGGAATAAGCGGTAGAAAATGGATGGATGGATATATATATATATATATATATATATATATATATATATATACTCCTCTCTGAGCTGCAACCTTATCGTGGTAGAGGAGTTTGCGTGTCCCAATGATCCTACGAGCTATGTTGTCCGGGGGCATTAAGCCCCCTGGTAGGGTCTCCCAAGGCAAACAGGTTCTAGGTGAGGGATCAGACAAAGAGAAGCTCAAAGACCTTTTATGAAGATGAAAAATCATGGACCCAGATTTCCCTCGCCCGGACGCGGGTCACCGGGGCCCCCCTCTGGAGCCAGGCCCGGAGGTGGGGCACGATGGCGAGCGCCTGGTGGCCGGGCCTGTTCCCATGGGGCCCGGCCGGGCACAGCCCAAAGAGGCAACGTGGGTCACCCCTCCAATGGGCTCACCACCCATAGCAGGGGCCATAGAGGTCGGGTGCATTGTGAGCTGGGCGACAGCCGAAGGCAGGGCACTTGGCGGTCCGATCCTCGGCCACAGAAGCTAGCTCTTGGGACGTGGAACGTCACCTCACTGGGGGGGAAAGAGCCTGAGCTAGTGCGCGAAGTCGAGAAATTCCGGCTGGATATAGTTGGACTCACTTCGACGCACAGCAAGGGCTCTGGAACTTCTCTCGACAGGGATTGGACCCTCTTCCACTCTGGCGTTGCCGGCAGTGAGAGGCGACGGGCTGGGGTGGCAATTCTTGTTTCCCCCGGCTCAAAGCCTGTACGTTGGAGTTCAACCCGGTGGACGAAAGGGTAGCCTCCCTCCGCCTTCGGGTGGGGGGACGGGTCCTGACTGTTGTTTGTGCTTATGCACCAAACAGCAGTTCAGAGTACCCACCCTTTTGGGAACACTCGAGGGAGTACTGGAAAGTGCTCCCCCGGGTGATTCCCTTGTCCTACTGGGAGACTTCAACGCTCACGTAGGCAACGACAGTGAAACCTGGAGAGGCGTGATTGGGAAGAATGGCCGCCCGGATCTGAACCCGAGTGGTGTTTTGTTATTGGACTTTTGTGCTCGTCAGTTTGTCCATAACGAACACCATGTTCAAACATAAGGGTGTCCATATGTGCACTTGGCACCAGGACACCCTAGGCCGCAGTTCCATGATCGACTTTGTAGTTGTGTCATCGGATTTGCGGCCTCATGTTTTGGACACTCGGGTGAAGAGAGGGGCGGAGCTTTCTACCGATCACCACCTGGTGGTGAGTTGGCTGCGATGGTGGGGGAGGATGCCGGACAGACCTGGGAGGCCCAAACGCATTGTGAGGGTCTGCTGGGAACGTCTGGCAGAGTCTCCTGTCAGACAAAGTTTCAATTCCCACCTCCGGAAGAACTTTGAACATGTCACGAGGGAGGTGCTGGACATTGAGTCCGAGTGGACCATGTTCCGCACCTCTATTGTCGAGGCGGCAGATCGGAGCTGTGGCCGCAAGGTAGTTGGTGCCTGTCGGGGCGGCAATCCTAAAACCCCTTGGTGGACACCAGCGGTGAGGGATGCCGTCAAGCTGAAGAAGGAGTCCTATCGGGTCCTTTTGGCTCATAGGACTCCGGAGGCAGTGGACAGGTACCGACAGGCCAAGCGGTGTGCAGCTTCAGCGGTCGCGGAGGCAAAAACTCGGACATGGGAAGAGTTCGGGGAAGCCATGGAAAACGACTTCCGGACGGCTTCGAAGCGATTCTGGACCACCGTCCGCCGCCTCAGGAAGGGGAAGCAGTGCACTCTCAACACCGTGTATGGTGCGGATGGTGTTCTGCTGACCTCGACTGCGGATGTTGTGGATAGGTGGAAGGAATACTTCGAAGACCTCCTCAATCCCACCAACACGTCTTCCTATGAGGAAGCAGTGCCTGGGGAATCTGTGGTGGACTCTCCTATTTCTGGGGCTGAGGTCGCTGAGGTAGTTAAAAAGCTCCTCGGTGGCAAGGCCCCAGGGGTGGACGAGATCCGCCCGGAGTTCCTTAAGGCTCTGGATGCTGTGGGGCTGTCTTGGTTGACAAGACTTTGCAGCATCGCGTGGACATCGGGGGCAGTACCTCTGGATTGGCAGACCGGGGTGGTGGTTCCTCTCTTTAAGAAGGGGGACCGGAGGGTGTGTTCCAACTATCGTGGGATCACACTCCTCAGCCTTCCCGGTAAGGTTTATTCAGGTGTACTGGAGAGGAGGCTACGTCGGATAGTCGAACCTCGGATTCAGGAGGAACAGTGTGGTTTTCGTCCTGGTCGTGGAACTGTGGACCAGCTCTATACTCTCGGCAGGGTTCTTGAGGGTGCATGGGAGTTTGCCCAACCAGTGTACATGTGCTTTGTGGACTTGGAGAAGGCATTCGACCGTGTCCCTCGGGAAGTCCTGTGGGGAGTGCTCAGAGAGTATGGGGTATCGAACTGTCTTATTGTGGCGGTCCGTTCCCTGTACGATCAGTGCCAGAGCTTGCTCCGCATTGCCGGCAGTAAGTCAAACACATTTCCAGTGAGGGTTGGACTCCGCCAAGGCTGTCCTTTGTCACCGATTCTGTTCATAACTTTTATGGACAGAATTTCTAGGCGCAGTCAAGGCGTTGAGGGGTTCCAGTTTGGTAACCGCAGGATTAGGTCTCTGCTTTTTGCAGATGATGTGGTCCTGATGGCTTCATCTGACCGGGATCTTCAGCTCTCGCTGGATCGGTTCGCAGCCGAGTGTGAAGCGACCGGAATGAGAATCAGCACCTCCAAGTCCGAGTCCATGGTTCTCGCCCGGAAAAGGGTGGAGTGCCATCTCCGGGTTGGGGAGGAGACCCTGCCCCAAGTGGAGGAGTTCAAGTACCTAGGAGTCTTGCTCACGAGTGAGGGAAGAGTGGTTCGTGAGATCGACAGGCGGATCGGTGCGGCGTCTTCAGTAATGCGGACGTTGTACCGATCCGTTGTGGTGAAGAAGGAGCTGAGCCGGAAGGCAAAGCTCTCAATTTACCGGTCGATCTACGTTCCCATCCTCACCTATGGTCATGAGCTTTGGGTCATGACCGAAAGGATAAGATCACGGGTACAAGCGGCCGAAATGAGTTTCCTCCGCCGTGTGGCGGGGCTCTCCCTTAGAGATAGGGTGAGAAGCTCTGCCATCCGGGAGGGACTCAAAGTAAAGCCGCTGCTCCTCCACATCGAGAGGAGCCAGATGAGGTGGTTCGGGCATCCGGTCAGGATGCCACCCGAACACCTCCCTAGGGAGGTGTTTAGGGCACGTCCAACCGGTAGGAGGCCACGGGGAAGACCCAGGACACGTTGGGAAGACTATGTCTCCCGGCTGGCCTGGGAACGCCTCGGGATCCCCCGGGAAGAGCTAGACGAAGTGGCTGGGGAGAGGGAAGTCTGGGTTTCCCTGCTTAGGCTGTTGCCCCCGCGACCCGACCTCGGATAAGCGGAAGAAGATGGATGGATGGATGGATATATATATATATATATATATATATATATATATATATATATATATATATATATATATATATATATATATATATACAGTGGGGCAAAAAAGTATTTAGTCAGCCACCGATTGTGCAAGTTCTCCCACTTAAAATGATGACAGAGGTCTGTAATTTTCATCATAGGTACACTTCAACTGTGAGAGACAGAATGTGAAAAAAAAATCCAGGAATTCACTTTGTAGGAATTTCAAAGAATTTATTTGTAAATTATGGTGGAAAATAATTATTTGGTCAACCATTCAAAGCTCTCACTGATGGAAGGAGGTTTTGGTTCAAAATCTCACGATACATGGCCCCATTCATTCTTTCCTTAACACGGATCAATCGTCCTGTCCCCTTAGCAGAAAAACAGCCCCATATCATGATGTTTCCACCCCCATTCTTCAAAGTAGGTATGGTGTTCTTGGGATGCAACTCAGTATTCTTCTTCCTCCAAATACGACGACTTGAGTTTATACCAAAATGGATGGTGTGTGTGTGTGTGTGTGTGTGTGTGTGTGTAGCCCAGCCCCCGACCAAATTCTTTTAAACCAATTTGAGCGCTGATTCAAACTCAAATAAAAGTATGGCTCTTAAGAATCCAGAACAATGTTTAATGTCATTTCTGTCAAGAAAATAGTATTTTGTGTGTCAATTCATTAAATGTATTTTTTTAGTTACAAGATTTCACTGTGTATGAATATATTATGAGCGCATTCAACAACTGTTATGTGAAATGTTTATACTGTTACATCCTTCATAAGCCCTATAGTATGAAAACAAAATACTTTTTTTCTCAGTATGGTATAAAATCATTACTTTTCTTACAGTTGGTGTATTGGGTCTCATAAGTGGTACAGACGGAACAAAGAAATCTTTTAAATATTGAAATTGACTTCTAAAATAAGTAAAGATTCCAGCAATATTACCTTGCTGGTGTTGTCTTTCCTGTAGAGAGAGTTTTATTTCAGCAGTGAAGCGCCTTCTCGCCTATCCTGCATGGGCAAGAGCAAACGCAATTAAGGCCTCCCAGAAGATTCCTAATCACCGCGTCCTGATGTTAAAAGTTCCTTTTAATGGGTTTTGAATTTCAAAGACACAGCGCCAATTCGCTCGCTTCCATTTTCGCAGGGATGCAAATGAGCTTATTATCTTGCTATTTGGACTACATAGACCTCAAGATAAGATGCTGGCTTTATTCTCCAGACCCGTACTCCCTCCACCACCACCACTAAAAGGCATTGCTGTGGGATGAATACTTTTTAAATGGAGGGAACATGAAAGAAACTGCAAATTGGCAGACATTTTTCCCAAAGAGGAGGGTGTTTGTTTGGTAGCAATGCAGGGTGCTAAAATAGGTGTAAGGTATGAGGATGCAGAATACTTTCAATCTCAAACTTGCGTGGGCTTGTGCGAAAAATGTGTGCATGTTTCGTCACTCAGAAAAAAAAGGCTTGCTGGCTGAGAACTTTCATTTTTCTTTCGGTATATCGCCTCAAGAGGTTACAATTATAGGCATAAATGTGGCTATAAGAAATAAATAGGGGTGTCCCGATCAGATATTGGTCGAATATAAGTCCAAAAAAATTATCAGGTTAAATCAGCTTACATCTAAAGTCTCCAATACAAGCAGTCTTGCAGCGTGTTTACGTGTACAAAGGATGGTCACTTAATATTTACAAACCCCGTTTCCAGATGAGTTGGGAAATTGCGATAGATGTAAATATGAATAGAATACAATGATTTGCTAATCCTTTTCAACCCATATTCAATTGAATGCACTACAAAGATAAAATATTTGATGTTAAAACTCATAAACTTTATTTTATTTTTTTGCAAATAATAATTAACTTTGAATTTCATGGCTGCAACACGTGCCAAAGTAGTTGGGAAAGGGCATGTTCACCACTGTGTTACATCACCTTTTCTTTTAACAACACTCAATAAACGTTTGGGAACTAAGGAGGCACATTTTTGAAGCTTTTCAGGTGAAATTCTTTCCCATTCTTGTTTTATGTACAGCTTAAGTTGTTCAACAGTCCGGGGTCTCCGTTGTGGTATGTTACGCTTCATAATGCTCCACACATTTTCAATGGGAGACATTTCTGGACTACAGGCAAGCCAGTCTAGTACCCGCACTCTTTTACTATGAAGCCACGCTGTTGTAACACGTGGCTTGGCATTGTCTTGCTGAAATAAGCAGGGTCGTCCATGATAACGTTGCTTGGATGGCAGCATATGTTGCCCCAAAACCTGTATGGACCTTTCAGCATTAATGGTGCCTTCACAGATGTGTAAGTTACCCATGCCTTGGGCACTAATTCACCCCTCTACCATCACAGATGCTGGCTTTTCAGCTTTGCTCCTAGAACAGTCCTGATGGTTCTTTTCTTCTTTGGTCTGGAGGACACGACGTTCCAAAAAATATTTGAAATGTGGACTCGTCAGACCACAGAAGACTTTTACACTTTGCATCAGTCTATCTTAGCTGAGCTGGGGCACAGAGAAGCCGTCAGCGATTCTGGGTATCGTTGATAAATGGCAGTGGCTTGGCATAGTTAAGTTTTATCTTGCCCTTACAGATGTAGCGATCAACTGTAGTTACTGACAGTGGTTTTCTGAATTGTTACTGGGCCCATGTGGTGATGCAGTACTACCTGAAGGAACGAAGTTCCGTTATATCATTGCTTACGTGCAGTGATTTTTCCAGATTCTCTGAATCTTTCGATGGTATTACAGACCGTACATGGTGAAATTCCTAAATTTGGGAAATGTTGTTCTTAAACTGTTTGACTATTTGCTCACGCATTTGTTCACAAAGTGGTGACCGTTTCCCAATTCTTGTTTGTGAATGACTGAGCTTTTCACGGAAGCTGCTTTTATACCCAATCATGGCACCCACCTGTTCCCAATTAGCCTGTTCACCTGTGGGATGTTCCAAATAAGTAATGAGAATATCTCAACTTTATCAGTATTTATTGCCACCGTTCCCAACTTCTTTGTCACGTGTTGCTGGCATAAATTCTAAAGTTAATGATTATTTGCCAAAAAAAAAAGTGTATATCAGTTTGAACATCAAATATGTTGTCTTTGTAGCATATTCAACTGAATATGGGTTGAAAATGATTTGCAAATCATTGTATTCCGTTTATATTTACATCTAACACAATTCCCCAACTCATATGGAAACAGGGTTTGTGAATGTCCTCCGATAAGCACACAAAGTATTTTTTTTGTACTTTCGTGAAATCATTTACAAAAGGTAAACAAGTTAGGCAGGGCTCTCAGACTCAGTTGCAATCCCTGAGATGGTATTTTGTGGCCCTCACCTTAATGTGTGGCACGTGAGTTTTATATGAATGGCATTTTACATTGTTGTGTGTGGAGCTCAAGGAACCTACCAATCACGGTGGGGTATATGGATGTCAGGGGGCAGGACATCGACCGGGCTTGATGCGAGCAGAGAAACATTTGTCAATGAGTGAAAGTTACAGCAGCGTTGCTATTGGGAGATTTTCCTTCTCTACCTGCCTGGCATCGTCCGCTGCCTTCACAACACTTCCACAACATTTTTTAAAGTTGCTAACCTACCGGACAATATTCGTGTATGTCGTGGCTTATTGTGGTGAATCCAAAAAAGTGCGGAAGACAAGAGCGGTGAGTGCAATAAGTCATTTATTATCCACACTGTCAATGATTAAAATAACAAAAACTATGGTGCCAATAGAACAAAAAGGCACTGCAACAAAAGGCTCAGACAAAAAAAAAATCACATAATATGACGAGCAGCAAGGCGCATAGAGTCTGTCGGCAACAACAGTCCCTGATAACCGGAAAAAAAATTCAATCAATCAATCAATGTTTACTTATATAGCCCTAAATCACTAGTGTCTCAAAGGGCTGCACAAACCCCAACACAAACCACTACGACATCCTCGGTAGGCCCATGTAGGTCATTATTTTGTATTTGCCTTACACGATGAACACTACATACAGTCGTGGTCAAAAGTTTACATACAGTTGTAAAGAACATAATGTCATGGCTGTCTTGAGTTTCCAAACATTTCTTATTTTTTTGTGATGTAGTGATTGGAGCACATACTTGTTGGTGACAAAAAACGTTCATGAAGTTTGCTTCTTTTATGAATTTATTATGGCTCTACTGAAAATGTGAGCAAATCTGCTTGGTCAAAAGTATACATACAAATATACATACTTCAAGGCAGGAGTGTAGTAGAAAGTATTCAGTAACAAACATGTCCGCATCATTCGCCTTACTGAGTCTTGAATAGGGTTGCACGATTATGGCTAAAATAATAATCATGCTTATTTTTTATCAATATTGAAATCACGATTATTTATCACAATTATTTTCTGTTAATTAAAACACATTTTATTGCATTTTCTGTGTTACACAAACAGTATATCAACTAGGCTTTCATTTGAAAATAAAAATTAAAAAAATTGTATTAATAATAAAATTAAATGTAGAAAAAACAAAGACTAAAATAAATGTGCGATCATAAAATGCAAACAAGTGAAAAGCTAAGATTATGCACAAAAAGAACACACATTCATTGTACTACTCATTCTTAGGCCATTATATTGGCGAGTCTTTGAGAGGTGGATAAATACAGGGTCCATCGGGGCACGATTGATGTTACGGTCAGCTGTATTTTCGGCGCCCATGTTTTTGTCGCTGTTCGTCTGGGCTTTGTAGCGGTGGCGGGTGGCCCGCTCTTTAAGCTTTAGATTTCGGGAAAACGATGGCGGTCGAGAAAAGACGAGAAGTGTTGTCAATGCTTAATATTTCTCCGCAACTTGATCATCTGTTTAAATGCACACAACGCAACTTTGCTGTACATCTTGTTGTGGCGTTTGTCGTGTTTCATCCGCGCGGGAGTAATTCCGGGTTTTGGGAAACGAGCAGGAGTGCCTAGAAAAGGGGTCACCAACCTTTTTGAAACTAAGAGCTACTTCTTGGGTACTGATTAATGTGAAGGGCTAGCAGTTTGATACACACTTAAATAAATTGCCAGAAATAGCCAATTTGCTCAATTTACTTTATAAAAAATATAAATATATATATATCAAAAATAGGTATTTCTGTCTGTCATTCCGTCATAAAAAATGATTTCCTTTTACGAAAGGTTTTTTATAGAGAATAAATGATGAAAAAAACACTTAATTGAACGGTTTAAAAGAGGAGAAAACATGACAAAAAGGAAAAGTAAATTTTGAAACACAGTTTATCTTCAATTTCGACTCTTTATAATTCAAAATTCAACCGAAAAATTTGAAGAGAAAAACTAGCTAATTCGAATCTTTTTGAAAAATTAAAAAAATAATTTATGGAACATCATTTGTAATTTTTCCTGTTTAGGATTAATTTTAAAATTTTAATGACATGTTTTAAATAGGTTAAAATCCAATCTGCACTTTGTTAGAATATATAACAAATTGGACCAAGCTTTTTTTCTAACAAAGACAAATCATTATTTCTTCCAGATTTCCCAGAACAAAAATGTTAAAATGAATTCAAAAGCCTTTGAAATACGATTTAAATTTGATTCTACAGATTTTCTAGATCTGCCAGAATAATTTTTTTGAATTTTAATAATAATAAGTGTGAAGAAATATTTCACAATATTCTTCGTCAAAAAAACAGAAGCTAAAATGAAAAATTAAATGAAAATGTATTTATTATTCTTTACAATAAAAAAAATAAATGTACTTGAACATTGATTTATATTGTCAGGAAAGAAGAGGAAGGAATTTAAAAGGTAAAAAGGTATATGTGTTTAAAAATCCTAAAATCATTTTTAAGGTTATATTTTTCCTCTAAAAATGTCTTTCTGAAAGTTATAAGAAGCAAAGTAAAAAAATAAATGAATTTATTTAAATGAGTGAAGACCAAGTCTTTAAAATATTTTCTTGGATTTTCAAATTCTATTTTAGTTTTGTCTCTTAGAATTAAAAATGTCGAGCAAAGCGGGACCAGCTTGCTAGTAAATAAATCAAATTTAAAAAATAGAGGCAGCTCACTGGTAAGTGCTGCTATCTGGGCTATTTTTAGAACAGGCCAGCAGGCTACTCATCTGGTCCTTATGAGCTACCTGGTGCCCGTGGGCACTGCGTTGTTGACCCCTGGCCTAGAAAATGGCGAGGCATGCAGTCTTGTTACGGGGTTAAAATACGAGCCTGTGGTACCCTGTAGGTTACTCTGCAGAAGGGGAGGGCGCTGATGTAGTAATGCATTTATTTTTCCTGATATTTTCACGATTAAAAACATATTGATTGCGCAGTCCGAATCATGAGTTTAACTTGGTGAATTATTGTGGCTACTAGGTGTTGCCAAAAACAATTAACACACCACTTCCACTTAAAAAACGCCTAAACCTATTCCAGACTGCCAATAATTAAAAGGTTAGTGTTTTTCATACCTAAAATTTTTGTTTTAGTATTTTCACTTGATCAATCATTTTCTAACATGCCAGACTACAAAATAATAAAGGTATGTATGCTTCCTTTTGATATTGTGTCTGATCAATATTGGTTTCAGCCAAAGGTCAAGGCTCCAATAAGTTAAAGTTAAAAGTTAAAGTACCAATGATTGTCACACACACACAGTAAGTGTGGTGGAATTTGTCCTCTGCATTTGACCTATCCCCTTAATCACCCCTGGGAAGTGAGGGGAGCAGTGAGCAGCAGCAGTGCCACGCCTGGGAATCATTTACGGTGATTTAAACCCCAATTCCAACCCTTGATGCTGAGTGCCAAGCAGGGAGGTAATGGGTCCCAATTTAATAATCTTTGGTATGACTCGGCCGGGGTTTGAACTCAAATCCTGCCGATCTCAGGGCGGACACTCTAACCACAAGGCCACTGAGTAGGTTAGTTAGGATTCCAGTCACAACCTGTGCAACTCTGCTCAATTCCATGCCCACGAGTATTCGGGCAGTGCAAGCTGACAGTGATGCTGGCACTAAACATTCACACTTTGGACATGTTCACTGTGCGTTGATTTATTTTCAGAGGACAGTAAATATTTTCCAAGAGGGACACTGACCACAGCAAATGCTGGAACCGAAAAGATCTTTCCCAAAAGTGTTCTCCCAGTGTTGGATGCAGAATTGTCCAAAATGTCACGGTCGAATGAAGCATGGACTGCAACTTAAGTTGCCAAGGGCTTACTCAGAAAAAATCGGCAACCGATCTCTACCGTTGGCAAAATGCAGTCCGTTATTAGGCTCCCACATGGAGATTAGTCATTCCTCAGAAGACATTCCCACAGCTGCCGAGTCAATGGCCGCATGCTTTGCACCCCCCTATCCAATATTTGGCCTTGTTAGATGATCTACAGCAGGGGTCACCAACGTGGTAGCCCGTAAGGACCAGATGAGTAGCCCGCTGGCCTGTTCTAAAAATAGCTCAAATAGCAGCACTTACCAGCGAGCTGCCTCTATTTTTAAAATTGTATTTATTTACTAGCAAGCTGGTCTCGCTTTGCTCGACATTTTTAATTCTAAGAGACAAAACTCAAATAGAATTTGAAAATCCAAGAAAATATTTTAAAGACTTGGTCTTCACTTGTTTAAATCAATTCATTTATCTTTTTTTACTTTGTGTTGCGATCTGCTGCTCAGATCTTCACGTGTTTGTTTTTTCATTCTCTGTCTGACCCGTTTATTTCCTGTTTTTATCCATCACTATGGTTACACATCAGTCCACCTGCTAGTTTCGCCCCGCACACCTGCTAATAATTATCACCCTCCTATTTAAGCTCACCTTTTCTGTTCACTCATTCTCGGATCCTAATTTGCCCACGCGCATCAGTGACGACTCTCATCATTCGTATGTATTTTCTCGCTAGCTCTCACGCCAAGCCACTTTATTGTCTAGCTTTCATGCTAAATGTTTTGTTTACTCTTTTGTGTCCTCGTACCAAGTTCTAGTTTTCCTTGTTTTAGCCTAGCTTTCACGCTAGCGTCTTTTGTTTACTTTTTCTCTTTACACCAGTATTTTTGTTCATAGACTTTTGTTATTAAATACCCTTTATCTTACCTATGCTGTGTTCTGCTTCGACGCATCCACGGGAAAACCACACCGGCATTACAATGCCGAAGAAGAGTCCTCACAGTAGGATCCGAGCATTAAAAAGTTTTTCCGCGTCTGGCAACCACGAGGAGACCTTCGACGAAGGCACATTGAGGGTATTCCGAGCGATGGAGGCTGAAACTCTCCGATGCAATCCAGACGAAAGCATGATGTGGGACCTGGAGGGAAAACTGGTTCCGATCGATGCTTCCGGGAGCGGTGAGTTTCCCTCCCGCAGCGCTCGCGCTCGTCCGCGTAGGCGGAAGCCGCGAAGTATGGCTTCGTCGGGCGACAGTGACTTGCCCACTCCATGTCTCCCTCCTCACGAACACAGCAACCTACAGTCAGCACACAAAACCCCTACACCATTGTTTGGGGACCCAATAACACACTTTGCTAACAGTTTTACCGACTGGGCAAATTCCCAACTTGTGTCCCGCGCAGATGACGTCATTTCGTCGACGCCCCCCGGTAACGCAAACCCGTCTTCCGATGATGACGTCATCAACAAGGAATTTTTTGGGGAAGATTCGTTTTCTCAGCCATTTTCAAATGACAATAACATTAATAATAAGATACAAAAGTATCAGGATATTTTTTCTTATTATTCTAGTCAACCTCAGTCACCTAGTTTTTCTTCTAACCCACCGTTTAAACCTCATTCTCTGCCCAAGTCCAAGGTTTTTTCTCCCTTTTCAAAGGGACACTCTGGACAATATAGAGGGGAGGGGTCTGCCTGCCTCCAGACCTCCCACCGCCCTCCCTTATGGTCAGTCCCTGACCACAGGGAACGGGTCTGGGATTCCCGTCTGGAGGGGGGGGCTACGGCCTATAGCTGTGTTGCGGAGGTAGGGCAGACGCTACCTCTTCTTAAAACTACTAAGCCTCCTAGACCTCCACCACCGGTGTTTACCCCTGTTATACCGCTACGGCCTCCTAGACCTCCTCCACCGGTGTTCTCCCCGGTCAAGTCACGCCCTCTTAGACCTCCTCCACCTGTGTTCCGTCTGTGCCCTAGTTCTAGTTTTAGTCACAGTCTCTCTCAGAGTTCGAGTCCCAGCCTTCTTCGTAGCCCATGCTCTAGTCCTACTTGTAGACTGAGTCGTAGTCCAAGTCCTGGTCCGAGTTTCCGTTCTGATTCTAGTTGTAGTCCTAGTCTTTCTCGTAGTCGTCCTAGTTCCACTCGTAGACTGATCCGTAGTCCGAGTCCTGTTTCGAGTCCGGTCCCGAGTCTTGTTTCTTGCCTTTGTAATATTAGTACTGATTCCCCTCGTGGTCTTAGTCCGAACCCTAGTCCTTACCCAAGTTCTTGTCCGAGCCCCAGTGTTACTGTAAGTCCTAGTCTTTGTCCTAGTCCTTGCCCGAGCACCAGTTTGATTGTTAGTCCCAGTCCTTGCCCAAGCCCTAGTTTGACCGTTTGTCCTAGTTCTTGCCCAAGCCCTGGTATGACTGTAAGTCCTGGTCGTTGCCCAAGCCCTTCTCAAAGCACTAGTGTGATTGTAAGTCCTGGTCCTCTCTCAAGTCCTTGCCCGAGTCCTAGTGTTTGTCTTATCACTCATCATAGTCCTAGTCCTGCTCACAGCCAGTCCCCTAGTTCTCCTCGGCAGACCCCTGTGCCTGCTCCTCGGCTGAAGCCGACTCCTGCTCCTCGGCTGAAGCCGACTCCTGCTCCTCGGCTGAAGCCGACTCCTGCTCCTCGGCTGAAGCCGACACCTGCTCCTCGGCTGAAGCCGACACCTGCTCCTCGGCTGAAGCCGACACCTGCTCCTCGGCTGAAGCCGACACCTGCTCCTCGGCTGAAGCCGACACCTGCTCCTCGGCTGAAGCCGACACCTGCTCCTCGGCTGAAGCCGACACCTGCTCCTCGGCTGAAGCCGACACCTGCTCCTCGGCTGAAGCCGACACCTGCTCCTCGGCTGAAGCCGACACCTGCTCCTCGGCTGAAGCCGACACCTGCTCCCAGTCTGGTTCTCACACCAGCACATGACACTAACCTGGTTCACACACCAGTTTTGAACTCTAGTCTGGTTCTCGCACCAGAAACTGATGTTAGCCTGGTTCTCACACCAGCCTCCGACCCAGAACTGGTTCTCATACCAATTACAGACTTTAACCTGGATCTCACTCCAGCAACAGCTCCAAAGCTGGAGCCGACTCCAGCAACAGCTCCAAAGCTGGAGCCGACTCCAGCAACAGCTCCAAAGCTGGAGCCGACTCCAGCAACAGCTCCAAAGCTGGAGCCGACTCCAGCAACAGCTCCAGAGCTGGAGCCCACACCAGCGTCGACGACGGGGCTGGAGCCCACACCAGCGTCGACGACGGGGCTGGAGCCCACACCAGCGTCGACGACGACTCCTGCGGCTCCCAGGCCGCCTCCGACGACTCCTGCGGCTCCCAGGCCGCCTCCGACGACTCCTGCGGCTCCCAGGCCGCCTCCGACGACTCCTGCGGCTCCCAGGCCGCCTCCGACGACTCCTGCGGCTCCCAGGCCGCCTCCGACGACTCCTGCGGCTCCCAGGCCGCCTCCGACGACTCCTGCGGCTCCCAGGCCGCCTCCGACGACTCCTGCGGCTCCCAGGCCGCCTCCGACGACTCCTGCGGCTCCCAGGCCGCCTCCGACGACTCCTGCGGCTCCCAGGCCGCCTCCGACGACTCCTGCGGCTCCCAGGCCGCCTCCGACGACTCCTGCGGCTCCCAGGCCGCCTCCGACGACTCCTGCGGCTCCCAGGCCGCCTCCGACGACTCCTGCGGCTCCCAGGCCGCCTCCGACGACTCCTGCGGCTCCCAGGCCGCCTCCGACGCCTTCTTCGGCTGCAGCACCCGCATCATCCTCGCCAGCTGCACTCGGGCCTGCTTTGGCTGCAGTCCCCGCACCCTCGTCTGCTGCTTCCAAGCCTGCTGGGATTTCGGTGCTGAGGCGTCGACCACGGGCGTGGCCTCTGCGAGGTCATCCTCCTCGCCAGATACTCCCTCCTCCATGTCGGCCACGGATGTGGCCGTGCCCGGGTCGTCCGCCTCGCCGGGCACCTCATCCTGCGAGGCGGCCACTAATGTGGCCTTTTCGAGGTCGCCCGCCAAAACTTTTTCGGCAGCAGCGTTCCACCCGCCGCCGCCACATGATGTGTCCTCGGTGGATTCGGGGACATGCGATCTGGCGACCCTCCACCGTGGCCTCCCTCCGCCCTCCCTTCGTTTGTGAACTTTCTGGTTTTGGGGAGGGGGTTCAAGTTTTGTTTGTTTTTTAAGACATCTGGTATCTGTCTTTTGTTGGGGGGGAATACTGTTGCGATCTGCTGCTCAGATCTTCACGTGTTTGTTTTTTCATTCTCTGTCTGACCCGTTTATTTCCTGTTTTTATCCATCACTATGGTTACACATCAGTCCACCTGCTAGTTTCGCCCCGCACACCTGCTAATAATTATCACCCTCCTATTTAAGCTCACCTTTTCTGTTCACTCATTCTCGGATCCTAATTTGCCCACGCGCATCAGTGACGACTCTCATCATTCGTATGTATTTTCTCGCTAGCTCTCACGCCAAGCCACTTTATTGTCTAGCTTTCATGCTAAATGTTTTGTTTACTCTTTTGTGTCCTCGTACCAAGTTCTAGTTTTCCTTGTTTTAGCCTAGCTTTCACGCTAGCGTCTTTTGTTTACTTTTTCTCTTTACACCAGTATTTTTGTTCATAGACTTTTGTTATTAAATACCCTTTATCTTACCTATGCTGTGTTCTGCTTCGACGCATCCACGGGAAAACCACACCGGCATTACAATGCCGAAGAAGAGTCCTCACACTTTGCTTCTTATAACTTTCAGAAATACATTTTTAGAGGAAAAATACAACCTTAAAAATGATTTTGGGATTTTTAAACACATATACCTTTTTACCTTTTAAATTCCTTCTTCTTCTTTCCTGACGATTTAAATCAATGTTCAAGTAAATTTATTTTTTTTATTGTGAAGAATAATAAATGCATTTTAATTTAATTCTTCATTTTAGCTTCTGTTTTTTCGACAAAGAATATTGTGAAATATTTCTTCAAACTTATTATGATTAAAATTCAAAAAAATTATTCTGGCTGGATCTAGAAAATCTGTTAAGTCAAATTTAAATCTTATTTCAAAGTCTTTTGGATTTCTTTTAACATTTTTGTTCTGGAAAATCTAGAAAAAATAATGATTTGTCTTTGTTAGAAAAAAAGATTGGTCCAATTTGTTATATATTCTAAGAAAATGCAGATTGGATTTTACCCTATTTAAAACATGTCATTAAAATTCAAAAGTTAATCTTAATCAGGAAAAATGACTAATGATGTTCCTCAAATTATTATTTTTTATTTTTTCAAAAAGATTTGAATTAGCTAGTTTTTTTCTTCAAATTTTTCGGTTGAATTTTGAATTTTAAAGATAAACTATGTTTCAAAATTTAGTTTTAATTTTTGGTGTGTTTTCTCCTCTTTTAAACCGTTCAATTAAGTGTTTTTTTCATCATTTATTCTCTACAAAAAACTTTCCGTAAAAGGAAAACATTTTTTACGACGGAATGACGGACAGAAATACCTATTTTGTATATATATACAGATTTATTTATAAAGGTAAATTGAGCAAATATGCTATTTCTGGCAATTTATTTAAGTGTGTATCAAACTGGTAGCCCTTCGCATTAATCAGTACCCAAGAAGTAGCTCTTGGTTTCAAAAAGGTTGGTGACCCCGGATCTACAGTAAGGCGTGCACGCAGTTGCTAGGCTGTGAACACCCCAAGCCACCAAACTACTGGTGATCTGTAGAATATAGCTTTATTGTCTTATTCTGTGTTTGTTTTCCCTATATGTGGCGGTCTTCATGCTTCTCAGTGTTTCCCACAAGACTGCAATCTATCTGTGGTGTTTTTGTTGGGAGGGAAGGTGATGCCCTCATCTAATTAGCAGAATTGACCATGCCGCATGTGAGCACATAACGAATACAAATCAGTCCCACCAGGATTTGGCTGGATTTTTTGGTGATTGTTGCGGTCTAGAAGGCCTGATTTTGATGCAGCTTTTTCAAAATGTTGAGGCAAATTTGTGTTGTTTTGAGGCTTTAATTTTTCAATAAGATTACATCCGGTTGGGATTTAATGAATTTCTTATCAAGGTTTTCAATTGTTCTTTGTAACTCAAGACCCAAAACTACAATATTTTAACGATTCTAAAAAATATATATTTTATTAGTAGGGGTGTCCCAATACACCCTTTTCACTTCCAATACAATACCAATAATGGAGCATTGCGTATTGGCCAATACTCATAATGATCTGATGGGATATCAGCATGAATCATACATAGTTTTATTATTATGGAGTGTGAAATATTAGAAAAGGATTGATTAGTGGAATTACTCAAACAGAGAGCATTTGTTATTTATTAAGGACGTATGCTGCCTGCTGAAGTGGAGTGGTAATTGTTGCCACCTCGTTCATTAATTCACTAAGTTAAACTAACGACTCATTAACTTGAATGATGCGGACACAGATTTTTCTGGATGCTTTCGAATATGCTTCTGCCTTGGAGACTTTATCTGTAAGTAATATGATCATATGATTATTTGATTCTTGTTTATATTGACAGGTGTCATGTTTTAGACTGGGTTATTGTTATTCAAAATGTTGAGCCTGTTGTTATATTGTGTGCTGAGCTGTTGTGTAGCTGATAGCTCCCAGTAGCCTATAGCCCACCATGTTTACCTTTTGTAAATGACTTCACTAAAATACAAGGAAAGACTAACATTTAACTGGCTATCCAGCTTTGCACATGTTCAGATCTAAATCGATCTAATCCGATTTTCTGCTGATATTGAACAGATATAAATTTTGTACCGGGACACCGCTTTTTATTAGTCTTCAACATTTTTGAACATTAATAGCAGTTTACCAGCCACCCCAGGATCTTACAAGCTGTCATGTCTTGTGATCATGTTCTGTTTTTGACTCCATTAGTTTATGTTTTTGCGCACCCTCGTTTGTTTTAGTTTCCATGACAACTCATTAGTTTCACCTGCCTCATTTGTTTGAACTCACGCACCCGTTGTTAATCATGTCACTATTTAAGCCTGTCATTTTCTGTTGGTCGTTCTGGTGTCATCAGTCTTGTTTTTGCTCTGTCCATGCCATCGTTCGTACTGATGTTCATTGTTCATGCTGCCTTGCCCATGTCACAGTAAGTGTTGTTTGTTTTATGTTCATAGTTTATTTTAAGTATTAGTTTTGTTCCCTGCGTTAAGTTTTTGCCTCCACTGTGAGTGGCTTTTGTTCGTAGCTTTTGAGTTAAGATTAAAATCAAGTATTTACCTTCACGCCATGTCCCGTCACCTTCCTTTGCATTCCGGGAAAACAAACTCCACCACAGTCCACATTTTTACACAAGCCTTTTTTGAGATGTCAAGTTTTTCACAAAAATGTTGATTAAATATGTTGGGTTTTTTAGGTGTTTGTATCAATAAAATGAAGAAAAAAAATAATGTTAAAAACAAACTTACTTTTTTGAGATAATGTATATTAATTAAGATCAATACATTATTTAATCATCAAGTGTAGTTTAGGTCCCGTACAATGCTAAATAGATATTATTTCTTTGTACAATGATACCACACAGAGGTGGTAGGGATATCTACAATAGTAGCAGAAATGTTTCTAGTTATTAAGTGTTTTTATGGTCGTAGAATCAGTTTTGCTTCCAATTTGTATCACAAAGTGCGAGCAATTAAAGCTTTTATGCATGTCTCAGTTTGATTCCAGACACATAAAACTAGTTCATCCATCGTTAGGCTGGGGGTTATTGCTCTCACACGGGCTGCTGCTTGGCTCGGAAAATGTCTGCTGTCAGACTGGAGCCGTTTCTTCTCCTGAGTTGCATGGAGAAGGGAGGAGGTGGGGAGGCGAGAAGATACCCCGACATCTGTTTGCTTGGTCTAGCAGAAGCATGATCACAGCCGATGCCTGCAGGCTCCGTCGCCGCGACTCTTCTCCTCTTCTCTCCTGTTCCACTCGTACCCTTGGGAGACAGCTTGTCAGAGACCCAAACCCAAGCACACACACATTTATAGTGCACTTTTGCTGCAACCTCTCGAGAAGATGAATCCCTCATTAATGCTCCAACTTCAGGAGATCGTCTCTGTTGTTAATGGGACAGTTTATAGCTGACAACCCAAGTGAACTAACTAATTAATTGGTTCCAATCGAGCCAAGACCTGATCTGCTATCCACCCTCTGCCACATATCTTCAGATCGTGTACTTTTTACCGTGTCTTGCCAATGGCTCTTTCTCACTTCTTTATGCTCACTGAAGACTGTTTTTTTTTGTATATACATTTGCCAAAAAGGTTATTGTTGTTTTTTTTTCAGGCATTTAATTACCGAGCTGTAGGTGTTGGCAGTCAGTTTGAGCTTCTTCTCTTGCAAAGAGCATGTGGGGAGATTGATCAGCAAGCACTTGTTTACTTTGTGCTTCCCTTAAAGGCCTACTGAAACCCACTACTACCCACCACACAGTCTGATAGTTTATATATGAATGATGAAATATTAACATTGCAACACATGCCAATACGGCCTTTTTAGTTTACTAAATTGCAATTTTAAATTTCTCAGGACTTTTTTCTTGAAAACGTCGCGTAATGATGACGTGTACGCGTGACGTCACGGGCTGTAATGAATATGAGCGCTGCGTACACACACAGCTAAATGTCGTCTGCTTTAACGGCATAATTGCACAGTATTTTGGAGATCTGTGTTGCTGAATATTTTGCAATTTGTTCAATTAATTTTGGAGAAGTCAAAGTAGAACAATGGAGTTGGGAAGCTTTAGCCTTTAGCCACACAAACACACGGTGATTCCTTGTTTAAAATTCGCGGAGTTGAAACTTTACTATGGATCACAGCGGACATGGATCCCGACCACTTGTCAACCAGCAGGTTTCGGTGAGAAAATTGTGGTTAAAAAGTCGCCACTTACCGGATATCAGCTGAGCTTGCGCCTCCCGTACAGTTGCCGTCGACTCCCCTGAGACACTGCGCGTCAACACCCGGCCGTGGACGTACACTTTCGACTATCAGGTACTGTTAAACTCACTAAAACACTAGCAACACAATAGAAAGATAAGGGATTTCCCAGAATTATCCTAGTAAATGTCTCTAAAAACATATGAATCCGTCTCAATGCAATTTTTTTTTCCTTGTCCGTCGCTATCAATATCCTCAAACACGAATCTTTCATCCTCGCTCAAATTAATGGGGAAATTGTCGTTTTCTCGGTCCGAACAGCTGTTTTTGTTGGAGGCTCCCATTAAAATCAATGTGAACATGTGAGGAGCCATCAACATGTGACGTCATCGTCTGCGACTTCCAGTAGAGGCAGGGCTTTTCTCTTAGCACCGAAAGTTGCAAACTTTATCGTGGATGTTCTCTACTAAATCCTTTCAGCAAAAATATGGCAATATCGCAAAATGATCAAGTATGACACATAGAATGGACCTGCTATCCCCGTTTGAATAAGAAAATCTCATTTCAGTAGGCCTTTAAGCTTTGACCAATGAAGTGTTTGACAGTGGAAGACGGAAGGCACAAAAAAATATGGTGGACAATGTATTTATGTATTTTTACTGTCCTACTTTTGAGTCAAATAGAAAAGGGCACTTCACTGGTGTACACTCATAAGCACAAACTAATCAAATGTCGTAACCAGGACTATGGTGTAGTAGGTTTTCCCGGAATGCAAGGAAGGTGACGGGATATGGCGTGAAGGTAAATATATGGTTTTTAATTTTTACTATAAAAAGTTTCCAAACAAAACTAGCACTTTGACGTAAACTATAGGCAAGAAACAAAAGACACTAACTGTGGCATTAAAAAACAAAAACTTACTTGCGGTGACGTGTGTAGGGCAGCATGGACTAAGAAAATGCACGAAATAAGCAACGTGGATTAATCATGAAACAGAGAGATGACACTAGAACGACCAACAGAAAATGACAGGCTTAAATAGTCTCTTCATGATTAAAATCAGGTGTGTGAGTCCAAACAAGTCAGGTGAAACCAATGAGTTGTCATGGAAACAAAACAAGGAAGTGAAAAAACAGGAACTAATGGAGTCTCGAAGTAGCATCACACAACTATACAAAACATGATCACAAAACATGACATCAATATGACGATACTTGAATTTATACCTTCATTTTAAAACCCAAGCAATAATAAATACATAAATGAAAAATCTCACAACCCAAAATGCTTGCATCTCAAATAAATTACAGTGGAAATTCAATTTATGAACTTAATTAGTTTTTGAACAGGGTTCGTAAATAAAAATGTCAAATGAAGCCAACTTCTCCGTAAGAAACAATATAAACATGAGTAATGAGTTCCAGCCTTGACAAACTGTAGTACACATTTGTACATTTTGAACACAATATAAGATCTATACAGTAATGCATATATACAAAAAACATAACTAGGGGGTGATGGTAAAACTTTATATTTTATAACAAAACCATAACAACAACAGCTAAAGTTAAAGTTAAAGTACTACTGATAGTCACACACACACACACTAGGTGTGGTGAAATTAAGCTCTGCATTTGACTCATCTCCTTGCTCCACCTCCTAGGAGGTGAGGGGAGCAGTGAGCGGTGGCCACGCTCGAGAATCATTATGGTGATTTAACCCCCAATTCCAACCCTTGATACTGAGTGCCGAGCAGGGAGGTAATGGCTCCCATTTTTATAGTCTTAAGTATGACTTGGCCTGGGTTTGAACTCACGACCTACCGATCTCAGGGCTGACACTCGAACCACAAGGCCACTGAGCAGGTCTACTAGCTGAACTGTCCTCGATTTAAGCTGCCCTGCTAACACGTACACACACTGTCAGTAGCTACCCAAAATTTAAAAAAGCAGACAATATAGCAAAGTAGCTAACGCAGCCCTGGAGAGCGTTTAGCCCGCCAACATGCTTGGATCTTAATGACGTCACCTGCGGCTCATTAAATATACGTCGTGGTCATGCTAGCGTCTGTTCTCAATGGTTACTAGGCGCCATTAAACCCTTTTCAATGAAAAATGCCCTTGCGTTGTTTTCGGCTGTACAAACCATTCAAATCACGAAAAGGATAAATGTTCCTTCAGAGTTCTTTGAGAGGTAATCAAGAAGGACGGACGAGTGTACGATTTAACGAAAGACGTCGACAAAAGTGGCACACACTCCTTTACAAGGGAGCAGAGTGGAACAATGGATGAGTTTGCAAAGACCACTTGGGTAGAGTTTTGGTTGAAATTTATTTTTTATACTTTATTCGTTTAGTATTTCCCATTGAGGTATTGTCTTTATATTAGTTGTGTTTTATTTTTAACTAACAGAAACCAGAAGGTTAGAGTCAATAATACTTTCTCAGGAAAGGTACGTCACACCTCTTTGTTTCTTTTGTGATCAAATGTTTTAGAGTACATACAATAACAAGACAAACATCAAATATGGTGATGATTCAGTAATTCTTCATTTGATGATTCATTAATTCTTCATTTGTTAAATGGATTTGTAGTCATGGGTGTCGAGCTGTTCGGTACTAGTTTGTTTACATGGACACAAGACTCAAAGTTAAATCATGAAATGCAACCTTTACCCGAACAAAAACAATGCATATTTATCCCGGAGAGTTTTGATACCAATTTCCTTGACCCAAGTTTTCATCTGTCGGAGCACAAGATAATTAAATATGTCTGTTAACTCCACCGACAGATATTCCTTGATATCACTCGACAAATCTTTTTTTTTTGATAAAGTATAGGAATATATTCCATTGCATTGTTGGATTTTTTGCTAATTTTTGCTTTTTTCAGAATGAGCTAGGCCCCTTGTGTACTCAGATAGTTTGTGGGCTGCTTGCTGCACAACAGCCATTTTGGCTTGGTGGACCACCGCTTTATTTAGCTTCCGGGAAGAAGTCACGTGTCGAAATACAAGCAATGGCTTAGCACGGTGAACAAGGGGTTAGTGCATGTGCCTCACAATACAAATGTCCTGGGTTTGATCCACCACCACAGATATGCACAAGGGGATAGGTTGATCGCATTCCGCCCATGTGCTGCAAGGATAGGCTCCAGCAACCCTGTAAGGGATGAGCGGTAGAAAATGGATAGATGAGTGTGATTGTTGTCTGTCTATCTGTGTTGGCCCTGCGATGAGGGGGCGACTTGTCAAGGGTCACCCGAATTGTAGCTGAGATAGGCTCCAGCACCCCCGCGACCCGAATAGGGATAAGCAGTAGGAAATGGATGGATGGATGGGGTCTGATGTCAAGCACAAAATGTCCGCACTGCAAGACATAGTGGATGGAGAAAACATTCGTACATGGCGACAAAGTTCGTACACCATAGTTTTATTCAGTCTGTGGTTTTTAAATCTCACAGTTTGTAAATTGAGGTGTTCGAAAAGTGTGGTTCCACTGTAATCTATTCTGGGCCCCCAACAGACAAACTCATAAAAACCCAACCATCTACAGTACATAAGGAGAATACCATAATAAGGGATGGCGTGGCGAAGTTGGGAAAGTGGCCGTGCCAGGAATCCTAGTCACGTCCATTGTGTCCTTGAGCAAGACGTTTCACCCTTGCTCTTGATGTGTCGTGGTTAGCACCTTGCATGGCAGCTCCCGCCATCAGTGTGTGAATGTGTGTGTGAATGGGTGAATGTGGAAATAGTGTCAACGCACTTTGAGTTTCTTAAAAAAAAAAAAAAAGGTAGAAAAGCGCAATACAAGTACAACTCAATTTCCATTTACCATTCACGATAAACTCCATGACGTACAGACATCCCTCATTGCACGACAAATATTGTTGCTTCACTGCATGACTATAAAACATTTATAAAGCATTGTCTAGATCAGTGGTTCTCAAATGGGGGTACACGTACCCCTGGGGGCACTTGAAGGTATGCCAAGGAGTATGTGAGATTTAAAAAAAAAATTCTAAAAATAGCAACAATTCAAAAATCCTTTATAAATATATTTATTGAATAATACTTCAACAAAATATGAATGTAAGTTCATAAACTGTGAAAAAAATACAACAATGCAATATTCAGTGTTGACAGCTAGATTTTTTGTGGACATGTTCCATAAAAATTGATATTAAAGATTTTTTTTTTGGTGAAGAAATGTTTCGAATTAAGTTCATGAATCCAGATGGATCTCTATTACGATCCCCAAAGAGGGCACTTTAAGTTGATGATTACTTCTATGTGTAGAAATCTTTATCCATCCATCCATCCATACCGCTTATTTCTTTTGGGGTCGCGGGGGGCGCTGGTGCCTATCTCAGCTACAATCGGGCGGAAGGCGGTGTATGCCCTGGACAAGTCGCCATCCCATCGCAGTATTTTTCAAACATTTTTTAGTTATTTTTATATCTTTTTTTCCCAAATAGTTCAGAAAGACCACTACAAATGAGCAATATTTCCCACTGTTATACAATTTAATAAATCAGAAACTGATGACATAGTGCTGTATTTAACATCTTTATCTCTTTTTTTTTCAACCAAAAATGCTTTGCTCTGATGAGGGGGTACTTGAATTAAAAAAATGTTCACAGGGGGTACATCACTGAAAAAACGTTGAGAACCACTGGTCTAGATATGTTTGGCCTAGAATAAATGTTAAATGAAGTCATATTTATGTCTTATGTACATTACAGTGCAGTATGTATCTTTTTTTATTATTATGTCGTGGCAATCGATAAAGATATTCACCAAGCAATACTTTGTTTCTGGGTTAAGGGTGAACATCGTGGACAACAATCCAGTGACTAATCTTGGCACTACTCTATCCTTAACACAGCAAACAAGTTTACCAACATTTGATGCACTTCATCTTCAACTCCTCCCTCATCAATGACATTTCCATATTGGTTAGTCTTTCTGTTTACCATATTTTTAGGACTATAAGTCACAGTTTTTTTCATAGTTTGGCCGGGGGTGTGACATATACTCCGGAGCGACTTATATGTGAAATTATTAACACATTACCGTAAAATTTCAAATAATATTATTTATCTCATTTGCGGAAGAGACGAAGAAAATGTTAGCAATCGTCACACACACGTCAACCAATAAGAATTCGGCGGGGGAGGGTCATGGCAGAAGTGCATTATGGGTCATGGGTTGCTAACTGCTATATTCTATATGCTACTGCCGTAGGTATTAAAATGGATCATTTCATCATTGGCGGTTTCTTATAAAAACTGAGAAGGGCTGAACAAAAATTGGACCGAAAAGGAAATCATGTACTGCAGATTACAAGATGGACGTAGTGAAATATGCAGCAGAAAACGACAAGAGGTACTGGTGCATACCTTTGGAGTTGGCAGAGTTTTTTAGAAGTGACATCGAGGAAGAAGATTTCATCGGCTTTATCGATTAGGAGTGACAGATTGTTTGGTAAATGTATAGCATGTTCTATATGTTATAGTTATTTGAATGACTCTTACCATAATATGTTACGTTAACACACCAGGCACCTTCTCAGTTGGTTATTTATGCCTCATATAACGTACACTTATTCAGCCTGTTGTTCACTATTCTTTATTTATTTTAAATTGACTTTCAAATGTCTATTTTTGGTTCTGGATTTTATCAAATACTTTTCCCCAAAAATGCGACTTATACTCCAGTGCGACATATATATGTTTTTTTCCTTCTTTATTATGCATTTTTGGCCGGTGCGACGTATACTCCGGAGCGATTTATAATCCGAAAACTACGGTAGTTAGTTTTTTGCCAGTAGCAGGGATGCAAGACATAATAAATTCTATTCACCACTTAGTGCCAAAAAGACTGCTATCAGCAGCTGTACGGGTGATGCTAAGTGTAGATGCGTTATGTTGATTCACTACATCTTACACATCATCAGCTCATGGCATTATAGTCAACCTTTGGTGTGAGCGATGTAGAATGACAACGCCATTCACGCAATGCCAAGGACACTGAATGCTAACAAGGATAATTGTTTTACCCTAACTGGGAAGTTTACAGACTTTTTGCAAAACAACCCAAGCCAGTGGGTTCAGCATATCAAAGCCCTTAGAGCATGGGTGTCAAACTCTGGCCCGCGGGGCAAATTTGGCCCGCCGTGTAATTTAATTTGGCCCATGAGGCAATATCAAATTAACATTACAGCTGGCCCGCCGTTATTACACAGCAGCAGTGCCGCTGTAACACCGCAATTTCTCACACTTGCCAATCCTCCCAAAGTTCAGTGCCCCTCCCAAAAATCTCCCGGGGCAAGCATTCTCCCGATTTCCACCCGGACAACAATATTGAGGGCGTGCCTTAAAGGCACTGCCTTTAGCATTCTCTACAACCTGTCGTCACGTCCGCATTTCCTCCATACAAACAGCGTGCAGGCCCACTGGCATGATATATGCGGCTATTATACACACATAAGTGAATGCAAGCATACTTTGTCAACAGCGATACAGGTTACACTGAGGGTGGTTGTATAAACAACTTTAACACTGTTACAAATATGCACCACACTGTGAACTCACACCAAACAAGAATGACGAACACATTTCGGGAGAACATCTGCAATGTAACATAACATAAACACAACATAACAAATACCCAGAACCCCTTGCAGCACTAACTCTTTCGGGACGCTACTGTATATTTTGATATTTACCTCAGAAGACTGCAAATAGAAAAGAGGCATTACATTTGTATTTAAGTTTTACTTGATATGCCATTGATCCATCCATCCATTTTCTACCGCTTATTCCCTTTTTTGGGTCGCGGGGGGCGCTGGCGCCTATCTCAGCTACAATCGGGCGGAAGGCGGGGTACACCCTGGACAAGTCGCCACCTCATCGCAGGGCCAACTCAGATAGACAGACAACATTCACACTCACATTCACACACTAGGGCCAATTTTAGTGTTGCCAATCAACCTATCCCCAGGTGCATGTCTTTGGAGGTGGGAGGAAGCCGGAGTACCCGGAGGGAACCCACGCATTCACGGGGAGAACATGCAAACTCCACACAGAAAGATCCTCAGCCTGGATTTGAACCCAGCACTGCAGGTACGTCGTATTGTGAGGCAGACGCACTAACCCCTCTGCCACCGTGAAGCCCCTATGCCATTGATATTTTTTTATTATTATTATTATTATTATTTGAAACTCGATTTTGCATGTCACTATAAAGTTATATAAGCCTTGCTTGTTCAGTGTTCAATGCAAAACTTGTTTGGGTCCCTATTAAAAGGTTAATTTGTTCAACCTTGGCCCGTGTCTTTGTTCAGTTTTAAATTTTGGCCCACTCTGTATTTGAGTTTGACACCCCTGCCTTAGAGGAACTACCCGGGATGTAAAAAAAAGTATTTCCATGTTGTAGTGGCCGGGTGAAGACCATAGCCATGACGCTTGGAGGATCCTCTGGGCAACTTTTACTTACTATATTTGCTAAAATTAGTGGTAAGGTGACTAAATCGGTGTTACTTCATGTTTACAGGGCTCCAAAAATAGTAATGTTCTTATGCCCTTACAATAACAGTATTTGATTTGTTTACTATAACATGGCCTAAAACCAATTAGTTGCGATAAACGAGGGATAATTGTAATGTAATAATATAGAACATGTACCTTGTAGAGTGCACTTCCATGGTATCTCTTTCTGTTTCTGCGAGAAAAACACACCGTCAGTAGCCTTTCCATATTTTCAAGGATGAACATCTGTCCTTACATATTTTTTTAATGTCCTTGGCTGGCGTTAGACTCCCTTGCTTCGGTGTGGTACACACTACCAGTGCTACTCTCCTACTGTTTACCAAGTCAGCTACACTCAGGCCTTGGTCACCGCATTTTTCGGAGTATAAGTCGCTCCGAAGTATAAAGGCGCACGTCCCAAAATGCATAAAAAAGAAGGAAAAAAACATATATAAGTCGCACTGGAGTATAAGTCGCATTTTTGGGGGAAATTTATTCGACAAAACCCAACACCAAGAATAGACATTTGAAAGGCAATTTAAAATAAAGAATAGTGAACAACAGGCTGAATAAGTGTACGTTATATGACGAATAAATAATCATTGAGAAGGTGCCTGGCATGTTTACGTAACATATTATGGTAAGAGTCACTCAAATAACTATAACATATAAAACATGCTATACGTTTACCAAACAATCTATCACTCCTAATCGCTAAATCTGATGAAATCTTATACATCTAAGTCTCTTACGTGAATGAGCTAAATAATATTATTTGATATTTTACGGTACCGTGTTAATAATTTCACACATAAGTCGCTCCTGAGTATAAGTCGCAACCTCGGCCGAACTATGAAAAAAACTGCGACTTATAGTACGAAAAAATTTGTATTTATTTTTTTCTCCAAATTTTCTTTAATTCAATTAATACCATCCGCTTCATTTTCTCAGCTCTGTTTTTCACACTCAATTTCATCGTGCCCATGGTTATAAAGACAACGTTATATATTGCTGGCTGATTGCTAATGTTAGCCAGTAAGACACCAAAGGTTTTAATCAGATCTTACACGGTTCACTGGTTTACTACCGGTGGTGAGGCTCCTTACGTTAAGTTTTGCTCCCAATCTAAAGCATAACAATTAGCCGAGAAACCGCTTGTATCTTAAAAAACTCGTAGGCTGAGCTGTCACTGTATGGATTTGTCGCGCCAATGCCAGTGCTTGGCAATGTCTGTTATGAGGTATTTCTGTCATTTTGTGGAAAGTATCCATCGAAATGAATCATAACCTTCTGGAAGTGGTGAAGAGTCTTTAAAGGGCTACCCCACCATCGCACTATTTCAATGTATCCTTTTAATCAAGTCATTGTATAAAGTTAGTTGTTATACTTCTCTATAGCGCGGACATAAAAGCCCACCTGCATTAATTGTGTGGTCACATCATATCTGCACGTTTACAGCGAGCAGTAAAAAAATGTGTGCCCAATTAAAAAATATATTGCATGTATAACGCAGGGGCCAAGTCATATATAATGCTCTAATATGCACTAAGGAGCCCTTTTATAGTAAAGGGACTCTTGGATTAGCATAGTTTTCTATTCCAAAATGTAATGAAGGAGACTCTGCAACATCATACATCATTGGCTTATGTTCCATAACCTCTGAAGCTGATATGATTGATTAGAATGTTCCCATGCATTTTCTCTTTTGTAGCCGGCGGCCCGTATTTGTCTTCTCACTACACAAAATGTACGCAGGTGTGCATGTGTGACTAGCAAATCAGCCCGAGACGCACGTCCGCTCGCAGCTGTAGACATTGATAGTGTAATTTTGCAGCCGGTGACACGTTGGCTTACTCGTTAGCCAAGCATGTAATTAAAGCTTTAAAAGTGTCACCATCCACAAAGGTGGGCTTTATGTCCCTTATCGCTGCAGCACCACGTTTTGTTTTTTTATGTTTGTTTGCAGGTGAGTTATTTTGTTAGAAAGTTCTGACTCGATCGACCTAGTGCTACTAAATAATTATGGTTAGCTCTCAGACTTCGTCCACATTTTTCACGTATAATTTAATAATTGAAAATATTTTTGATATTAAGCGTAAAGAATGTTTTACTCTTTTTTTAATATCGAAATCATTTTTTTAACTGTCGAGCTCCCCCTACAGTTCTGATGTGTAGTTGTGTCAACTCTGAACGAATAGAAACATTTTACTATTACTGTGTTGTGTCCCAATTTCAACTTGCTTTTTAATTTGTTTCAACAGGATGAGTGTTAAAATTGTTCGATCATATTGACTTTTAGCTCTTGTGCTCCTGTTCTGGAGTGTAATTATGTGAATCATGCAATCTGGCTAGTAGGCTTTTTACATCACCACCTCTTTGATGGGTGACAGGATTGGTTGGATTATCTTTTGTATAATTTATTTTTTTAAATAAATATCATCCATCATATATCATTTTTAGTATTTATTACAGTATGTATAATATTTATTAATATATGATATACAGTGGGGCAAAAAAGTATTTAGTCAGCCACCGATTGTGCAAGTTCTCCCACTTAAAATGATGACAGAGGTCTGTAATTTTCATCATAGGTACACTTCAACTGTGAGAGACAGAATGTGAAAAAAAAATCCAGGAATTCACATTGTAGGAATTTTAAATAATTTATTTGTAAATTATGGTGGGAAATAAGTATTTGGTCAACTATTCAAAGCTCTCACTGATGGAAGGAGGTTTTGGCTGAACATCTCACGATACATGGCCCCATTCATTCTTTCCTTAACACGGATCAATTGTCCTGTCCCCTTAGCAGAAAAACAGCCCCAAAGCATGATGTTTCCACCCCCATGCTTCACAGTAGGTGTGGTGTTCTTGGGATGCAACTCAGTATTCTTCTTTCTCCAAACACGACGAGTTGAGTTTGCACAAAAAAGTTCTATTTTGGTTTCATCTGACCACATGACATTCTCCCAATCCTCTGCTGTATCATCCATGTATCCATTTTGAAGTGTACCTATGATGAAAATTACAGACCTCTGTCATCATTTTAAGTGGGAGAACTTGCACAATCGATGGCTGACTAAATACTTTTTTGCCCCACTGTATATATATATATATATATATATATATATATATATATATATATATATATACAAACACACACATACACATATATTTATACACATATTTTAAGTTAAAAAAGTTAAAATGCCAATGATTGTCACACACGAGGTGTGGCGCAATGATTCTCTGCATTTGACCCATCACCCTTAATTACCTCCTAGGAGGTGAGGGGAGCAGTGGGCAGCAGCGGTGGCCGCGCCCGGGAATCATTTTGGTGATTTAAACCCCAATTCCAACCCTTGATGCTGAGTGCCAAGCAGGGAGGTAATGGGTCCCATTTTAATAGTCTTTGGTATTACTCAGCCGGGGTTTGAACTCACAACCTACCGATCTCAGGGCGGACACTCTAACCACTAGGCCACTGAGTAGGTTTTATGCAGTATATACAAACCCCGTTTCCATATGAGTTGGGAAATTGTGTTAGATGTAAATATAAACGGAATACAATGATTTGCAAATCATTCTCAACCCATATTCAGTTGTATATCCTACAAAGACAACATATTTGATGTTCAAACTGATGATTTTTTTTTTTAAATAATTAACTTTAAAATTTGATGCCAGCAACACGTGACAAAGAAGTTAGGAAAGGTGGCAATAAATACTGATAAAGTTGAGGAATGCTCATCAAACACTTTTTTGGAACATCCCACAGGTGTGCAGGCTAATTGGGAACAGGTGGGTGCCATGATTGGGTATAAAAACAGCTTCCCAAAAAATGCTCAGTCTTTCACAAGAAAGGATGGGGCGAACTACACCCTTTTGTCCACAACTGCGTGAGCAAATCGTCAAACAGTTTAAGAACAACGTTTCTCAAAGTGCAATTGCAAGAAATTTAGGGATTTCATCATATACGGTCCATAATATCATCAAATGGTTCAGAGAATCTTGAGAAATCACTCCACGTAAGCGGCATGGCTGGAAACCAACATTGAATGACTGTGACCTTCGATTCCTTAGACGGCACTGTATCAAAAACTGACATCAATCTCTAAAGGATATCACCACATGGGTTCAGGAAGACTTCAGAAAACCACTGTCACTAAATACAGTTTATCGCTACATCTGTAAGTGCAAGTTAAAGCTCTACTATTCAAAGGGAAAGCCATTTATCAACAACATCCAGAAACGCCGCCGGCTTCTCTGGTCCCGAGATCATCTAAGATGGACTGATGCAACGTGGAAAAGTGTTCTGTGGTCTGACGAGTCCACATTTCAAATTGTTTTTGGAAATATTCGACATCGTGCCATCATGACCAAAGTGGAAGCGAAGCATCCTGACTGTTATCGACGCAAAGTTCAAAAGCCAGCATCTGTGACATGAAATATATAAATAGTTGGGCTGTCAAGGGATTATATTTTTATTCTGATTAATCACTCACTTCCAACAGGGTTACAGAGAAGATTTTTACAGAGAGAAGGGAATTATAATTTAAGAGGAAAACTACTTTTTAAGATCCAATATTGTAGAACAACGCAGAAACGAATGAGTATAACAATAGCAGGGGTTAAACTATGGAACTGTTTAAAGGATGAAATAAAACACAGCACCAACATAAACCAGTTTAAAAAGCTTTATAAATCATTTATCATTAGTAAATATAAGAAAGAAGAGCAAACATTGTTTTAGAAAGACAATAATATATAATATGTATATAAATACAATTTATGATTTCATAATTATACATATAGGTTATATTAGAATGTATATATTACCACTTTATATGGAATTTAAATAAATTGTGTATATATAATATATTGTTTAAAAAATACATATATATATAATATATTGTTTAAAAAAAAAGTAATATAAGTGAAGCATGTTTTAGATTTTATATATTTTGAACCTTGTTCTTGTTGTGATGGGGTAGGTTTATATAAGCGTTGCTTCAACCTACACCCTTTCGGCTCAATCATTGCTCAACTATGAGTGTTTTTTTTTTACTTTTTTTGTTGTTGTTCTTTGTTTTATGTGAAGATTGCCGAAATAAATTAATAAAAAAAAAAAAAAAAAAAAAAAAAAATAATGTATTTTTTTTTGTTTTTTCGGTTAATAATATCCATCCATCCCATCCATTTTCTACCGCTTATTCCCTTTCGGGGTCTCAGCTACAATCGGGCGGAAGGCGGGGTACACCCTGGACAAGTCGCCACCTCATCGCAGGGCCAACATAGATAGACAGACAACATTCACACTCACATTCACACACTAGGGCCAATTTAGTTTTCCCAATCAACCCCAGGTGCATGTCTTTGGAAGTGGGAGGAAGCCGGAGTACCCGGAGGGAAGCCACGCATTCACGGGGAGGACATGCAAACTCCACACAGAAAGATCCTCGGCCTGGATTTGAACCCAGGACTGCAGGACCTTCGTATTGTGAGGCAGACGCACTAACCCCTCTTCCACCGTGAAGCCCCGGTTAATAATAGTCTACCTTTATTTGTCGTTATTTTTCTGAATAAATTATTTGATAATGTTCATCAGTCAACTCACTGGTGTTCATTTTAAATCTATCAAGGCAACAAAAAAAAAATACAATCAAATTACAGGATGTTATATATGTAGTTTGCTCATTTTCCTCGACTTGTACACTGACATTTTTTTTTTTTTTTTTAAATATGCAGGATAATCTACAAAGATACAAATAATTGCTTTTGCGATATCTAGCGGAGACATTTAGAACAACGGTTTCCTTCATTAAAACATTTCGGCTCATTTTTATAGTTAGCAAACGCATCTCGCAGGCTGGATAAAACCTGTTCGCGTGCCGGATTCCGTACATTTATTGGTGTACCAATTACTTTTCTTTACTTTAAACAGTTGTTGAAACAAAAAAGTTAGTTTACCGTTTTCAGATGACAATGCTGATCTCCTTTTTGGTACAATGCAACCCCAGATTGTTGTGATTACTTACAGATGTCTAAATTTCTGTAGGAAGCAAAATACATTCACATTCAGTCTGTAGTTGCAAGTTGATGCTCTTGTCAATGGAGTAGAGTTGGTTCATCCTTGCTGTAATTGAGCCTCTCCAAGGTTGTACAACACAACATCTGTGGTGATATGAATGACGTCTTCTTGCAGGACTTGGTCTTCACAGATATTAGATGTCCTGCATGTGGTTGCTGTCCAATTAGCAAAGGCATAGTTTGAACTTACCTGTGCTACTTTTGTTGACAACATTGACTGACTAAACTTTGCCAGAGTGTATCGTTCTCCTCTGCTTGTTGTGGATGTAGCGAGCGCAGTGTTTCCCACAGGTCAGGCATCTATTTGTGGTGGTGGGTCGGGCGGCAGGGGGGTGGAGTTGGGGGGCTGTGGCAGCGGCGGCGGCAATGACCAAGAAGAACGCGGAATTGGAATATAACTACAGCACTTTATGTACATATTTATACACAGATTTGAACAATTAGTTATTCACTGAAATATATGTATTAATTGTGGTTCTTACAAAAAATATATAATCTTATAAAATATAAAAGCTAAAATGTCTCTTAAAGCCCACTCCAAAAATCTTGAACTTTAGACTGCCATCAGTTTTACTCCCTACACTTAACCATGTGTTTCCTACTGCCTGCAGACTTTGCATCCTTTGTTTTTTCTTCTTGCCTGACTTCTCAAATCTACTTGCCTCAATATTTTTACTTGTCCTGCCTAGGTTTTTTTCTGGCTGTGTAGTGCTCATGGCTTATATCTTATTAAAATCCTTCCCGTTGACTATTTACAACACTACACAGTATTTACTATTATTATTATTATCTATAATTACATTTAAATGGAATTGCATACATGTAAAATTAAATGCTATTTCACATTATTTGACCAGTAGCAGTTACACCCATTTGAACAGGTCAGCCACTTGTTTAAAGCCCGATCACAGTTTAAATCTTGAAATTAAGGGCCTTTAATGGGTAAAACATTAACCTGGACAACATTTTAACAGCTGGTTGGATCAGATTTTATTATTTTCATTGCATTCACATAGGTCTGGGCGATATTGGCTTTTATTAATATCGCAATATTTTTATGCCATATTGCGATATACGATATATATTACGATATTTTGCCTATGAACACTTGATGCATATAATCACAGCAGTACGATGATTCCATTTGTCTACATTAAAACATTCTTTTTCATACTGCATTAATATATGCTACTTTTAAACTTTTATGCAGAGAGGGAAATCACAACTAAGTCAATTGAGTAAAACTATTTATTAAATACACTTCAATCTCTCACAGGTGACTTTTTAAATGAAAGAACAAATAAATAGTGTTGCTACCTTTTTGTAGTAACACTTCTGCTGCATACTTATGGCATCACATTAGTGCCAAAAATCCAACCGCATAAAAACTGTTATCGCACGCTGATTCTCCACTTCTCCGTCTTCGTTTTGGCACTTTGTGGGAAGTTATGCTTACACGGCCCCTCCTTTCTGGTTGGTCAGGCGAAAATAGCTGAGGGCCAATCAGAAGTATAGCAGGGCGGGTCATGGTCAATATGTATCAAGATAATACAGCTCATGTCGACAAACAAATTCTAAAAAGTCCAAATTTAGTGGAGTTGTGGAAAATGCCAATTGACTTTTATCTAAAAGTCTTTGAAGAAGGTAATGTCTTATCTGTTGAGAGAACATCACTAAGTTAATGAAGTGTCAAGCTCAATCTCTTTTCATACAACCAGTCCACAGATGTCAGTCAATGATGGAAATTATATTTTCAAATATGTTTTCTTTCCTCACTTGTCTGTTTTAAAAAAATTTTGTATTTATTTAATATTTGTGTATGTAAATATTGAATGTATGCCACAATGTGGGACTATTAATTTTCTTTCCTCCTTTCGATTTGTTATAAATGTCAGAGTATTGTATGTATATGTATATTTAAATATTACATGTACCATTGACATCAATAAAATGATGGGGACCAGCTATCCGAGGTAAGATGGAGAAAAATGGACTGTCGATTCATATCCATGATGAAAGGTCCATGGCAGTTCCCTGGGATTAAAAAGAAATGAAATCAGGTTGTCATGGGGCTATCATGGCTGAACAAGTAAGTCTTACACTATTATCTCTCAGATTTAATTTGCCTAATGTATGGAGCTAGCCTTTTTTATTGTTTTTTTAAATACATATTTTTAACTGCCATCTATACTGATCTGGGCTGATGTCCAATTCTCCATAGTTTGAGTTGTTTGCAGAGACCTAAATACTTTTTATAGTAATATTAAAACCATATTACTTAATTGTAGTGATAACATGTCATTCATTATTCTACTAAAGTAGTAATTTCAATCATAACATCAATAATTAGGCCCATATGCTAATCATGTGGTCCTGATATGAAGTATGCATAGATAAGTGGGCTCGGGTAGACTCTGGTGTAAACTTAAAGTACTAGGAGGAAAGCAAATTAATAGTCCCACATTGTGGCATACATTCAATATTTACATATACAAATATTAAATAAATAAAGATATTTTTTAAAACAGACAAGTGAGGAAAGAAAACATATTTGAAAATATAATTTCCATCATTGACTGACATGTGTGGACTTCTTGTATGTGTATGAAAAGAGATTTTGATCTTAAAACTTCATTAACTATGTAATGTTCTCTCAACAGATAAGACATTACCTTCTTCAAAGACCTTTAGATAAAAGTCAATTGGCATTTTCCACAACTCCACTAAATTTGGACTTTTTAGAATTTGTTTGTCGACATGAGCTGTATTATCTTGATACATATTGACCATGACCCGCCCTGCTATACTTCTGATTGGCCCTCAGCTATTTTTGCCTGACCAATCAGAAAGGAGGGGCCGTGTAAGAATAACCGCCCCCAAAGTGCACAAAGACACCTCGCGCACGCAAAAAGGCGCCACATGCGCGCAGTAAGTGGAGAGTCAGTGCGCGATAACAGTTTTTATGCGCTTGGATTTTTGGCACTAATGTGACGCCATACCTACTTTGCATTGATTGATTGATACTTTTATTAGTAGATTGCAGAGTACAGTACATATTCTGTACAATTGACCACTAAATGGTAACACCCGAATACGTTTTTCAACTTGTTTAAGTCGGGTCCACGTTCATCAATTCATGGTACAAATATATACTATCAGCATAATACAGTCATCACACAGGTTAATCATCAGCGTATAAACATTGAACAGCATATTGCTGTTGTCTGCTGAATATCTTCCCACTTGGAGCCAAACCACCGCCAGATGATGGACCCCCTGCTCTTTATGTTGGGCATTTATTGTTCTTCCTCCATTTGTGATAAGTTTCGCACCATCTCTCTCTTGTATTGTCACAAGCTCCGCTCGCTCGACCTGCCTCAGCTAACATTAGCCATGCTGCTATCTCTCTGATCGGCAAGATCTATGACGCTAGACTCGCGAGAGTATGTGACGTATGTAAGAAGGCGGGCTACTGCACCGGAGTTGTAACTACAAGCTCCATTCACAGACAAAGTCCCATTGCTTTTATGAGCGGTCGAGCGATTTAAAAGCCGAAAAATCTATTTGTGGTGGCTGTAATTCTTCCGTGGCGGGCCGCCACAAATAAATGAATGTGTGGGAAACCCTGGAGCATGTAGCTATTGGGCAGCAGCACCAGCTGACCGGCAGCAGCCATCAGTGCTCGCTGAAAACGGTGACTGCTGCTTTATTCTACCTCAGAGTCTCCAAAACACAAAAAAAAGTATCCAATCTCACCGAGAATAGTCATTAGATTAGTGTAATTAGACTAATCACTGAGAATTGACAACACTGCTGTCATGTTTCGATTTAAGATGCTATTTTAAACTTCATGTTAGCCGATGATAAAAAAGTTTGTTGCTGCAATACCAACAAGTTGTCATGGTTGTTTCCAAAATTCTGTTTTGAAGAGGAATTGGCCGCTCCTCATCGTGATCACAGTCTGTGTAACAAATGTGCGCCTCTTCCAGCTTAAGGCATCATTTATAGTTGATAGCGTGATAATTTATATTTATTAATCACATGCGTTAGCACGTTAATGTTGACTGGCCTAATAAATAGATCATAACATAGTTTGGAAAATTGTTTTAATATGATAATTTAAATGTATTATTTACTTTTGTGCCCTGCGATGAGGTGCCGACTTGTCCAGGGTGTACACCGCCTTTCGCCCGATTGTAGCTAAGATAGGCAACAGCTCCCCCCGCAACCTAGAAGGGAATAAGTGGTAGAAAATGGATGGATGGATATTTACTCTTTAATGTCCATCCATCCATCATCTTCCGCTTATCCGAGGTCGGGTCGCGGGGGCAACAACCTAAGCAGGGAAATCCAGACTTCCCTCTCCCCAGCCACTTCGTCTAGCTCTTCCCGGGGATTCCGAGGCGTTCCCAGGCCAGCCGGGAGACATAGTCTTCCCAACGTGTCCTGGGTCTTCCCCGTGGCCTCCTACCGGTTGGACGTGCCCTAAACACCTCCCTAGGGAGGCGTTCGGGTGGCATCCTGACCAGATGCCCGAACCACCTCATCTGGCTCCTCTCGATGTGAAGGAGCAGCGGCTTTACTTTGAGTTCCTCCCGGATGGCAGAGCTTCTCACCCTATCTCTAAGGGAGAGACCCGCCACACGGCGGAGGAAACTCATTTCGGCCGCTTGTACCCGTGATCTTATCCTTTCGGTCATGACCCAAAGCTCATGACCATAGGTGAGGATGGGAACGTAGATCGACCGGTAAATTGAGAGCTTTGCCTTCCGGCTCAGCTCCTTCTTCACCACAACGGACCGGTACAACGTCCGCATTACTGAAGACGCCGCACCGATCCGCCTGTTGATCTCACGATCCACTCTTCCCTCACTCGTGAACAAGACTCCTAGGTACTTGAACTCCTCCACTTGGGGCAGGGTCTCCTCCCCAACCCGGAGATGGCACTCCACCCTTTTCCGGGCGAGAACCATGGACTCGGACTTGGAGGTGCTGATTCTCATTCCGGTCGCTTCACACTCGGCTGCGAACCGATCCAGCGAGAGCTGAAGATCCCGGTCAGATGAAGCCATCAGGACCACATCATCTGCAAAAAGCAGAGACCTAATCCTGCGGTTACCAAACCGGAACCCCTCAACGCCTTGACTGCGCCTAGAAATTCTGTCCATAAAAGTTATGAACAGAATCGGTGACAAAGGACAGCCTTGGCGGAGTCCAACCCTCACTGGAAATGTGTTCGACTTACTGCCGGCAATGCGGACCAAGCTCTGGCACTGATCGTACAGGGAACGGACCGCCACAATAAGACAGTCCGATACCCCATACTCTCTGAGCACTCCCCACAGGACTTCCCGAGGGACACGGTCGAATGCCTTCTCCAAGTCCACAAAGCACATGTAGACTGGTTGGGCAAACTCCCATGCACCCTCAAGAACCCTGCCGAGAGTATAGAGCTGGTCCACAGTTCCACGACCAGGACGAAAACCACACTGTTCCTCCTGAATCCGAGGTTCGACTATCCGACGTAGCCTCCTCTCCAGTACACCTGAATAAACCTTACCGGGAAGGCTGAGGAGTGTGATCCCACGATAGTTGGAACACACCCTCCGGTCCCCCTTCTTAAAGAGAGGAACCACCACCCCGGTCTGCCAATCCAGAGGTACCGTCCCCGATGTCCACGCGATGCTGCAAAGTCTTGTCAACCAAGACAGCCCCACAGCATCCAGAGCCTTAAGGAACTCCGGGCGGATCTCGTCCACCCCTGGGGCTTTGCCACCGAGGAGCTTTTTAACTACCTCAGCGACCTCAGCCCCAGAAATAGGAGAGTCCACCACAGATTCCCCAGGCACTGCTTCCTCATAGGAAGACGTGTTGGTGGGATTGAGGAGGTCTTCGAAGTATTCCTTCCACCTGTCCACAACATCCGCAGTCGAGGTCAGCAGAACACCATCCGTACCATACACGGTGTTGATAGTGCACTGCTTCCCCTTCCTGAGGCGGCGGACGGTGGTCCAGAATCGCTTCGAAGCCGTCCGGAAGTCGTTTTCCATAGCTTCCCCGAACTCTTCCCATGTCCGAGTTTTTGCCTCCGCGACCGCTGAAGCTGCACACCGCTTGGCCTGTCGGTACCTGTCCACTGCCTCCGGAGTCCTATGAGCCAAAAGGACCCGATAGGACTCCTTCTTCAGCTTGACGGCATCCCTCACCGCTGGTGTCCACCAAGGGGTTTTAGGATTGCCGCCCCGACAGGCACCAACTACCTTGCGGCCACTGCTCCGATCTGCCGCCTCGACAATAGAGGTGCGGAACATGGTCCACTCGGACTCAATGTCCAGCACCTCCCTCGTGACATGTTCAAAGTTCTTCCGGAGGTGGGAATTGAAACTTTGTCTGACAGGAGACTCTGCCAGACGTTCCCAGCAGACCCTCACAATGCGTTTGGGCCTCCCAGGTCTGTCCGGCATCCTCCCCCACCATCGCAGCCAACTCACCACCAGGTGGTGATCGGTAGAAAGCTCCGCCCCTCTCTTCACCCGAGTGTCCATAACATGAGGCCGCAAATCCGATGACACAACTACAAAGTCGATCATGGAACTGCGGCCTAGGGTGTCCTGGTGCCAAGTGCACATATGGACACCCTTATGTTTGAACATGGTGTTTGTTATGGACAAACTGTGACGAGCACAAAAGTCCAATAACAAAACACCACTCGGGTTCAGATCCGGGCGGCCATTCTTCCCAATCACGCCTCTCCAGGTTTCACTGTCGTTGCCAACGTGAGCGTTGAAGTCTCCCAGTAGGACAAGGGAATCACCCGGGGGAGCACTTTCCAGTACTCCCTCGAGCGTTCCCAAAAAGGGTGGGTACTCTGAACTGCTGTTTGGTGCATAAGCACAAACAACAGTCAGGACCCGTCCCCCCACCCGAAGGCGGAGGGAGGCTACCCTTTCGTCCAACGGGTTGAACTCCAACGTACAGGCTTTGAGCCGGGGGGAAAAAAGAATTGCCACCCCAGCCCGTCGCCTCTCACTGCCGGCAACGCCAGAGTGGAAGAGGGTCCAATCCCTCTCGAGAGAAGTGGTTCCAGAGCCCTTGCTGTGCGTCGAAGTGAGTCCGACTATATCCAGCCGGAATTTTTCGACTTCGCGCACTAGCTCAGGCTCTTTCCCCTCCAGTGAGGTGACGTTCCACGTCCCAAGAGCTAGCTTCTGTAGCCGAGGATCGGACCGCCAAGTGCCCTGCCTTCGGCTGTCGCCCAGCTCACAATGCACCCGACCTCTATGGCCCCTGCTATGGGTGGTGAGCCCATTGGAGGGGTGACCCACGTTGCCTCTTCGGGCTGTGCCCGGCCGGGCCCCATGGGAACAGGCCCGGCCACCAGGCGCTCGCCATCGTGCCCCACCTCCGGGCCTGGCTCCAGAGGGGGGCCCCGGTGACCCGCGTCCGGGCGAGGGAAATCTGGGTCCATGATGTTTCTTCTTCATAAAGGTCTTCGAGCTGCTCTTTGTCTGATCCCTCACCTAGAACCTGTTTGCCTTGGGAGACCCTACCAGGGGGCTTTATGCCCCCGGACAACATAGCTCCTAGGATCATTGGGACACGCAAACTCCTCTACCACGATAAGGTTGCAGCTCAGAGAGGAGACTCTTTAATGTATTCTTTCATTTTTTTTTTAACTCAATGAACAATTTAGATACAATTAAAGACATTTTAACTTTTAAAGGCCTCTTTTGCACAGCTATTCGAAACCTAAATCATCATTTGAAAAAAACTGGTCTCTCAACGCAATTAGCAAGAGCTTCTCTTGGCATTTTCTCGATGACATTCAAGCATTCAAGCACACCTGTGATGTGAAAACCATTTCAGGTGACTACCTCTTGAAACTCATTGAGAGAATGCCAAGAGTGTACGAAGCAGTAATCAGAGCAAAGGGTGGCTATTTTGAAGAAACTAGAATATAAAACATGTTTTCAGTTATTAACCTTTTTTTGTTAACTACATAACTCCACATGTGTTCATTCATAGTTTTGATACCTTCAGTGACAATCTACAATGTAAACAGTCGTGAAAATAATGAAAACGCATTGAATGAGAAAGTGTGTCCAAACGTTTGTCCTGTACTTAAGTGTATGCATAATCATTCTGTCGTGGAGGCTACTGGTGTCTATTAAGTTGAAGTACCACTGATAGTCACACACACACTAGGTATGGTGAAATTTGTCCTCTGTATTCGACCCATACTCTTGTTCGCCCCCAGGGAAGTGAGAGGAGTAGTGAGCAGCAGCGGTCTCCCGTCCAAAGGCAAAACCCAGTAACTCAATTTTGGTCAAAACTGAGCTGATAATAATTTTGGAGTTCCTAGGTGATATGCTTCACATTAGTGTATGCGATATTGTAATTTGTTCCGTAAGTAAGCTGTTGAGGGCATGGCAGGACCTAGCAACTACCACATAACCGCGTAGATACAACAGAAAAACCTAGTATCTCAAGGGACCAATCGGAGCTTCTTTGTCAGTCGCCTTATTGTCTTTAATGAGACATTTGCACGAATGGGGGCCGACGGTCAACCTGATTATGTGATATTATGGCACGAGGGGATATTTGGAAGATTGGCCCAGGACGTTGCAAGCACCTTCATTAAATGAATTGTTCTTGATTCTTCCCCTTGCATACTCTTTTGGGCAGATAACTGTGGAGGTCAAAATAAAAACTGGACGCTGTACACGGCTCTTGCCCAGTGTGCGAACGCAGAATGGGGCCCACCCGAGATTGTGATAAAATATCTGGAGAAAGGGCACACGTTCATCAGAGCAGATTCAATCCATGGCTCAATCGGCAAGAAAAAGAAAGCTCAAGAAAACATCTATACGTTTGATGACTTTGTAGATCTTTGTAAGACAGCATCAAGATAGATTGGTTTTCCTTTGTTTTCTCAAAATCAGCCAGACGTGAGTTACTAGGTTTTGCCTTTGGACGGGAGCGGTGGCCGCGTTCGGGAATAATTTTTGGTGATTTAACCCCCAATTCCAACCTTTGATGCTGAGTGCCAAGCAGGTTGGCAATTGGTCCCATGTTTATAGTCTTCGGTATGACTCGGCCGATGTTTGAACTCACGACCTACCGATATCAGGGTGGACACGCTAACCACAAGGCCACAGTGTAGGCCCTTGGAATTGCCATCCCCGTTTAACCCTATATGACGACCTGATTACAATATACATTCACCTGTCACTTGACAACATTAAGTACAGAGACAGGGTAAATATCATAATTAATTGAAGTAGTTGTGCATATTCAAGGCAGGAGATTTTGTAGTCATTGCAGTTGCTTGCACATTTGTTTGGTGTCTGTGGATTGCTCCAGTATTATCTGATCCAGTATTATTTATTAATAATCCATACTGTGGGCTGGCAGCTATATGTAATACAGTTTGTAATAATAAAGCAGGACTTTATTACCCTGACAGCTGTTTTGCTGTGTTTGAGGTTGCCTTGTCCCTCCATAGCTTGGATTTGGTACAGAGGTGACAAAGCAAGGGTTTATCCTCTGGGCTTGTTGTGACAACTGGCTCCCGGGGAACACACCCCTCCCTTGAAAAAGCGGAGCGGCGCAGCCAGACACCATCCTCAGGGTCTGGATTGGGAGCCACCGTCTCAGCGCGCCGTCAGCGCGCTCAAGCGGCTGCAGGATTTTTCACCAGATGACACTGTGTTATCAAACATGTCAGCAGCAGAAGCGGGTGGGGGGGGGGGGGGGCTGATGCAGACACTTACAAGGTTCACACCGTATGAAACACTGTCAGTTGTGAATGAATCATAATGCTTGATGTGCGTCCTCGGGACAATACTTGAAAAGTGACTGTGGAGGTCGTCCTCCAAGGGGTTCCTCGGACCACCAAGCACTGAAATTACAGCCCGGGTCAGAGATACAAAACTGTTTTATTTTCGTGATAAAGTCTCTTGCTTTTCAGCAATTGTTCGGTGTCTGTCGCTTTTGCTCTAACTCCAACACCTCTCTCCTCCCCGGCTGCTGCCTTTTAACAGAGCGACAGGTGATTAGATAACCAGGCCCAGGTGGGCCATTTACGCACCTGTTGCTGATCTCAAAGCCGGTCCTGGCACACCCTGCTTCGCTGCAGGTCCGCAGGCCACGCCCCCCTCCACAGTGACAAAACCAAGCGAATTGACTCAAAAGTGCATTAAAAATTTAACATGGGAGAACTTCAACATTGTTTTTATGCATCCATTTGTGAATGAGTGTCCCGCCCACAGGAATGCAATCCTGGGGGCGGGGTCAAAAAATGTATACATATTTTACACTAAAGACTTTTCTCATAACCAAAGTGCAAAACAGAGCTAGCATGTTAGCAAACAGTGCCACCATCCATCACAGGTCCTGATAATGGCATTCGCAGCCAAGATAAAAGTAAGCCCACATCTAACTGGGTAACTCACATCCTCGCTGTATGAGGAAAGGGGTTGCAGTGGATTGTAGATTGTCGATTTTGAGTTTTACAAGATTAGATGCTATCGTACAGCTTCGCAAGTGACCCGACCTACAAAGTTTTGTGAAAAAAAATTTAAATAAATTATTAAGTCCCTTTGAGGCTTAACCACGATCTAACAGCAATATATTTTAGGTTATCATCAATTTAGCTGATTTTAGGCCATCGCAGTAGGATAGGGATTCATATGGCCCCATTTGTCACAGTTTACCTGACACATGAAATGTGACAAATTGGGAAAATGCACTATTTACTGTGGCCGGGAGATGGCAGTAGAGTGTTGAATATCTTAAAATGTGCACGGTGGAACAGGGGTTAGTGCACCGGTTACTCCGGCTTCCTCCCACTTCCAAATACATGCACCTGGGGATAGGTTGATTGGCAACTCTAAATGGTCCCTAGTGTGTGAATGTGAGTGTAAATGTTGTCTGTCTATCTGTGCTGGCCCTGTGATGAGGTGGCCACTTGTCCAGGGTGTAAACCACCTTCCGCCCGAATGCAGCTGAGATAGGCTCCAGCACCCACGTGACCCCGAACAGGACAAGTGGTAGAAAAGGGATGGATGGGTGTTTTTTTGCGGCAATTCTAACTTCTACCCCAGCGTCAGTTGCTATGTAGAGTTGTACTTTCCATCAGTTTCAGCAGAATACATTGCAAAATGATCAACCCTGCACCTTCCTTCCTCAAGAGATCCACCCAAGAACGGGGCAATATGAATCTCTTTCCGACTGTAATTCAATTTTTTCACAATAATTATCATTGAAAGTTTCTTTCTCCCAATTTGATGTTAATTTGGACACAATATTAGGAACACCTCACTGTAAGAATGATAATTCTCTGTTTTAAAAAAGCAAATCTCAAAGATAATGAGGCCCTATACCATAAACCAGGGGTCTCAAACTCAATTTACCTGGGGGCCACTGGATGCAGAGTCTGGGTGAGAAAAAAAGAAAACCCTTGTCTCCATGGCAACGTCTATGTCGATTTCACTCATTTGCCACTTTTCCACTAACGCAGGGGTAGGCAACCCAGAACATTGAAAGACGGGACCCAAATAACACAACGCTGTCAAGCGCCATTCATATAAAATTCGCAGGCCACATTAACATTAAACTTTCATATTAAGGTGGGGGCTGCAAAATAACGTCCTGGGGCCACAATTGGCCCGCGGGCCGCGTGTCTGAGACCCTTGCCATAAACCATTTAGAAACCATTAGAAGAACTCACCGGCACGTGTCCTGGCAAAGACCAGGGACCCTTTACCTCCCTGCTTGTCACCCATCATCAAGGGTTGGAATTGGGGGTTAAATCACCAAAAATGAATCCCGGGCGCGGCACCGCTGCTGCTCACTGCTCCCCTCACCTTCCAGGGAATGATCCAGGGTGATGGGTCAAATGCAGAGAATAATTTTGCCATACCTAGTGTGTGTGTGACAATCATTGGTACTTTAACTTAAACTTTAGTAGGCGGCAATTTTAAAACCACTGCATTGGCTCCCCCGTGTGTTTCAGGATTGATTTTAACGCCCTGTCTACATTAAAGGCTCTAAAGGCTTAGTTGGCCACATGCGTGGACATCATCCTTTAGATCTTATTTTCAAAATTGTGTACACTACTGAGTTGGGGTCTTATGGCCCTTATGTGGACACTTATACTGCTATCTGGTGTTGTCAGAAGAGTATAACATACAATTTGGAAAAAACAATTGTAAAAATAAGAATAAGGATGTCACTAAACATAAAGTACACATTTGTTACTTATGGACTAATTGTACATAATATAAAAAGATGGTTCTTAGTTTTTATTCTTATTAGGGTCCAATAAGCCAGATGAGGTGGTTCGGGCATCTGGTCAGGATGCCACCCGAACGCCTCCCTAGGGATGTGTTTAGGGCACGTCCAGCTGGTAGGAGGCCACGGGGAAGACCCAGGAACCGTTGGAAAGACTATGTCTCCCGGCTGGCCTGGGAACGCCTCGGGATCCCCCGGGAAGAGCTAGACGAAGTGGCTGGAGATAGGGAAGTCTGGGCTTCCCTGCTTAGGCTGCTGCCCCCGCGACCCGACCTCGGATAAGCGGAAGATGATGGATGGATGGATGGATGGGTCCAATAAGCTCAAATAGCAAAGAGAAATTAAAAAAAAGCATGTAAACAAAGCTTGGGCGTTAAATAACCCCTTAAACAAAGACTGGCCTAATAAATAGATCATAACATAGTTTCAAATAGCAAAGAGAAATTAAAAAAAAGCATGTAAACAAAGCTTGGGCGTTAAACAACCCCTTAAACAAAGACTGGCCTAATAAATAGATGTAAACAAAGCTTGGGCGTTAAACAACCCCTTTAAACAAAGAATTATTTAGTCAAAGCACACTAAACGATCGTTTAAGGCAGTGGTTCTTAACATTCTTTGAAATACCGAACCCCACCAGTTTCATATGCGCGTTCACCAAACCCTTCTTCAGTGAAAAATAATAATATATATATATATATATATTTTGAAATTCAAGACAAATTTATGTTTTTTTTACTGGTGCACAAAATGAACCATGCATCAACATTACCTTGTTCAAAGAACAAAACCAACACAGTGCATGAACTCAAAACAAATTACACTCATCCAAATCAGTCTGACTTCTGCTGTTGCCGTATCCATAAAGACGTTAGGGAGAAGTTTTTATTTATACGATGAGTCGGGTGTGTCTTGACCTGGCAGAGGCTCCGTCGAACCCGTGAGGCTGACTCGCCCAACCCCTAGGGTTCGATCAAACCCAGGTTAAGAACCACTGGTTTAAGGTAACCCTCCTTGGACAATTTTTTATACACGGGTATGTGCGCCGTGTATTTCTTGAATCTCCGGCTCTTAGCTTTGTATGGACTCATTGATCGTTTCCAAACTGAGTTCGGAGAGGAAATAAAGTCAGAAAGACAGCACCCCACACTGGAAGTGACGTCAGAAAGAACGCGCCACAGCCAGCTTCATAACAACCTGAGCTAACCACTGGATAGATGGAGGCGAGTCATCCAGACATGCCCGTGTTTCTCATTTGTCTACATGCACAGACGCTTGTGGAAATCACACATGAATACCTTGAAAACACGCAATTGCAGCTATTTGCGATACAACACATCTCAGACGGCAAGAGAACTTTCGAATGCCCAGGTCAGCTATGATTCTACTTACTGAGAAACTTTGTCCGTTTGTATCAGTTATTGTCCCCCATGTGTGTCGTGGACTCAACGTCTAGGTCCAGAGTATATAAAGTCACCAAAAAGGAATGGACAATGAAGGTGAAGGCAAAAGAGTGAGGAGTTTCCTGACCAAATATCTAGATCCCTAATTTGATTGATGTAAAATGTTATTTATCACATTGTTTACTTTCACGTGTTTATTAAAGATGTTATTAATTTATGATGTATCAGGTGTGATACATCATTCTGGATTCCAGTTAATTGAAATACAACAACACTGGATATTGTTCAGATAAGTTAAATTTAATTTAAGAACTTCATCAATCAATCAATCAATGTTTATTTATATAGCCCTAAATCACAGGACTCAAAGGACTGTACAAACCACTACGACTACGACATCCTCGGAAGAACCTTCATAAGGGCAAGGAGAACACACACCCAGTGGGCAAGGAGAACTCACACCCAGTGGGACCCCAGTGACAATGATGACAATGAGAAGCTTGGAGAGGACCTCAAATGTGGCTATTACGTGCACATGCGTACTAGGTTGCGTTGCACCGCCGGACGGATGAGGTGAGGGGGTCTTAAACGACCATAGTGTGTGTGTGGACAATGATAAGGTTAGGTGGGATTTACCCTGGATAACCTTAGTGTAGAAGAGGCCTTAGAGTAGCTGTGAAGGTGAAATACTCATTCAAGGAAGACAAGAAAACAGTGAGTTACAGTAGTCTATACGACTCGTAAATAAAAACATGCATTGCCGTCTCTATATGGCTCATGTTCTCTGTCTCAAACTTTGGCTATACGTTTAACATGATAAAATTAGGTTAGATATGTTCCACTCTCAGCAGTCATCCAGATTTTAGTATTTAAAGAATGAGTCTTCAATGTATTCCAGGCCAAGGACCCCCAAACTGATGGAGAGACCCCCTACTCATATATCCTGTATAACATTGTATTTTAAATCAATCTAGTCCTAAGGTACCTCGTTATTGTGCATTACCAAGATATTCAAATAATACAGTATAGCGCCGCTAAGCACTACCCAAAAACTTGCATCATTAATGACTAACTTGGCGTCTGGAATACCAATTGCTAGCTCGAAACTAGTGCCGCTAATTTTTGTCTGAAAACAAGCACAGCTAATCGCTATCCGTCTTTAATGATACAATATAGTTATTTATTCCATTTTTTATTTCAAACCTGTAACGTTACAGTAAATGGGGCAGCCGTGTCATTGCCGTTCATAAACTACACCACAGTGTGTTGGATCAATGGTAATGTATATTCAAACACATTTAAATTTGCATAATTTGCACAATTCTTCTCAACAAAAGAGGAGAAATAGAACTTAAGAGGTAAATGTAATTTAAAACATGTGTATGCTTGTACAACACTTAAAACCTTAAGCATATCTGTATGTGGAATTAAATTATGGAATGGATTAAGTAAAGAAATCAAACAAAGCACCAATATAATTCAGTTTAAGAGACTGTTCAAACCGCAAGTGTTCACAAAGTACACAGAACAAGAATTACGATGAACATCTTAAATCCTTTTTTTAAATTATTTTCTCATTTTTTTATTGAGACAAAGATTATTTATGTATTTAATATTTTTTTTGCTTACTATGATACTATGGTGCTAACTACATATCCGTCCATCCATTTTCTACCGCTTATTCCCTTTTGGGGTCGCGGGGGGCGCTAGCGCCTATCCAAGCTACAATGGGGCGGAAGGCGATGTACACCCTGGACAAGTCGCCACCTCATCGCAGGCTAACTATATATTATGTATTTATTATTTATTTGTTCACTGTTCTGTTACAAAGAACAAGTAAATGGGATACAATTGCTATGGTATGAAAAGGGATAGGATTACATAAGATCAGCTTCTTCCTGCCTCTTTTCGGACGTGCTGTAATGGGTGAGAAAATTGTGGTTAAAAAGTCGCTTCTTACCGGAGAAAAGCTGAGCTTGTGCCGTCCATAGCTGCAGTCGACTCCCCTGAGACACTGGCGTCAAGACACCCGTGGAGACACACCTCCGACTATCAGGTACTGTTAAACTCACTAAAACACTAACAACACATTAGAAAGATAGGGGATTTCCCAGAATAATCCTAGTAAATGTGTCTAAAAACATCGGAATGCATCCCAATGCAATCACGTTTTTTTTTTAACCTTTTTTTAATTTCTAGTTCGTCGCTATCAATATCCTCAAACACAAATCTTTCATCCTCGCTCAAATTAATGGGGAAATTGTGGTTTTCTCGGTCCGAATAGCACTTTTTGTTGGAGGCTCCCATTAAAATCAATGTGAATATGTGAGGAGCCATCAACATGTGACGTCATCGTCTGCGACTTCCGGTAGAGGCAGGGCTTTTCTCTTAGCACCGAAAGTTGCAAACTTTATTGTGGATGTTCTCTACTAAATCCTTTCAGCAAAAATATGGCAATATCGCGAAATGATCAAGTATGACACAGAATAGACCTGCTATCCCCGTTTAAATAAGAAAATCTCATTTCAGTAGGCCTTTAATATATGCTATTTTTAAACTTTCATGCAGAGAAGGAAATCACAACAAAGTCAATTGACCCAAAGTGTATTTATTAAACAGTTATTAAGCAGAGGCACAAACAATCATGTCATTTCAAAACAGAAAGTGCAAGATTGTCAGAGACATTTTAAACAAGCTATGAGTGCACTTTTGTGCATGATGTCACTAAGATGACATATCAAAACATCACTAAATTAAACATGTTTTGTACAGAACTACACTGCAATAGTTTAAAACAAATAAAGTGCGCTTTTGTGCATGATGTCACACAAGACATTTCAATAAGTGTCACATAAAAATTAGCTGCATATCAAATAGTGTATGTCCTACGGTGTTGATGTGGAAATAGTTGCTTCGGCATTTTGTGGGCGGGGCACCGAATGGAGATGTTGGCATGCAGTTTTAAGCACTCTTCATTCTCTAGCGGGAGACTTTTCAAATGATGCTACAAATTAGCAGCGGTGCTACTTTTTGTAGAAACGCTTCTGCCGCATAAATGTTCAACATATTCCCACTTCAAGCCAAACCACCGCCAGACGATGGACGCCCTGCTGTTTTCCTTAGGAATTAATTCCTCCTCCATTTGTTACCAAATTCGCACCTTCTCTCTCTCTTATTGCCTTTCGCACCTCACCGTTAGCATCACAGCTAATGTTACTATGTCGCTACCTCTCTGCTCCGCGAGGGCGTATACGTATGTGACGTATGACGTAAGAAGGTGCGCTTGTTTAAGTCTCTGTGAGAAGGAGAGACAGGAAAGAGTGAGAAGAGCCTGTAGTGTAATGCCAGCAGCTAAAAGCAACTGCGTGAGAACATATACTCGAATATCACGATATAGTCATTTTCTATATGGCACAGTGACAAACCCGCAATATATCGAGTAGATCGATATATTGCCCAGCCCTATATTAAAGTAACAAAGACTTAATTTAAAGTTATTTGGACACTAGGGGAACATATAAGGGTTAGGGTTAAGGTTACTAACAAGCAATAATTCTGAGGTTATTGAGGGAAGACTCTTAGTTAATGGCTTACTGGTTGTATAATAAGGCCATGCAGAATAAGGCATTAATAAGTACTTAAAGGCCTACTGAAACCCACTACTACCCACCACGCAGTCTGATAGTTTATATATCAATGATGAAATATTAACATTTTTTAGTTTACTTTTTAGTTTACTAAATTGCACGTTTAAATTTCCCGGGAGTTTCTTGTTGAAAACGTCACAGACTGTGAGGAAGTATGAGCTCTGCGCACACACACAGCTAAAAGTCAGTTGCGAATTTTATCGTGGATGTTCTCTACTGAATCCTTTCAGCAAAATTATGGCAAAATCGCGAAATGATCAAGTATGACACATAGAATGGACCTGCTATCCCCGTTTAAAGAAGAAAATCTCATTTCAGTAGGCCTTTAATAATGTCTAATTAAGAGCCAAGATGTTTCTAATTTGCATGTTAATAAGCAACTAATTAATGGTGAATATGTGTTCCCCATACTCAAGTGCTAGCACAAATATGTATATGTGTGTATATATATATATATATATATATATATATATATATATATATATATATATATATATATATATATATATATATATATATATATTTTGTATTTTTATTTTTTTTTAAGCGCTTAATCAACCAAAAATGTCCCGACCCCACAAGAGTACCTGCATCGTATTGTGATATAAAATGCATTTAACACATGTATTAATTGGTCTTGTGACATCAGGAGACATGTTCATTTCCATGTCTCCTGGTGACACTGCCAAGTGGAAGCATGTAAATATGATAAAGAATAGGACCTAAAATTGAACCTTGAGGGACACCACATGTGGTTGCAGTTGGCACACTCGGGCTATTCTTTGTCCAAATCTTGTTCACATCCGTCTTAAAGATTTGTTGTCAGAGGTCAAAAAGCCATTGGCCAACATCATGCTTGTAATGTTGGTCTAATGGCGCATGGGGGATTTTCACAGTCACCTCTTTTTTCCCCCCATGCAAAATATTGCTTGTTGTTAAATTCCTTGCCTTATCTGGAATTGTTAGGCGCAAGCACAAACACACAAACGCACATGTACACAGTTGTACAGACCTCCGCTACATCAGCTGGAGAAAGCGAGCAGAGTAAATATAACAGCAGAATTTGTGAACCACTTGAGAGTTAGGGTGGGCCTCAGGGTGACAAAGTGCTGGCTGCAGTAAACCAGCAAGACCGCAGTTGTGCATGCGTGTGTGTGTGTGTGTGTGTGTGTGTGTGTTTGTGTGCGTGTGTGTGTGTGTGTTCCATCAACTTGTTGGAAGTTGCAATTCTAACCCAGATTGGAAGCCCTGTGTGCATCACACTGAAGACATTTGTGCTGTTTCTTGTTTATTCAAACATGCTCACTCGAGCTCAAATGTGCATTGTCAAGGAAGCTGGAGAGTGAAGTCGTTTGTCTTTGTGTGGGTTTGCACACGGTGGAAAAAGTATAAAAAAGACAAACTGTTTCGTGTTTGATGAGTGTTTCCAAAGCCATGCTGGGCACAACAGATAAGGTTCTGAAACAAACACAGATCTGATCCAAACGTGCCTTCTTTTGGGAAGGCACAAACTTTTCTCAGGGTTAATCTGTCCTATGATGCCCCCGTGGATGGTGATATCATCACTCCATCCCTCCCGCTGGAGTTTTGTGATTAAAAGCGTCAATGCATGTGGATGGATTGATGGATTAGAGCAGGGAAGTCAAACTTGTTTTCATTGAGGACCACATGGCAGTTATGGCAGCCATCAGAGGGCCGCGTGCAACAGTGAATAATGCATGAATTTGCTTCTGGATTTCATTATTAATGATATACATGGTTTTATGTTGACTTTATATATAGCTCGGTTGGTAAAGTGGCCGTGCCAGCAACTTGAGGGTTGCAGGTTCGATTCCCGCTTCCGCCATCCTAGTCACTGCCGTTGTGTCCTTGGGCAAGACACTTTACCCGCCTTCTCCCAGTGCCACCCACACTGGTTTAAATGTAACTTAGATATTGGGTTTCACAATGTAAAGCGCTTTGAGTCACTAAGAGAAAAAGCGCTGTATAAATATAATTCACTTCACTTCACTTTAGATTTTACAGTCAAAACTTTACATTTACAAAGTTTTACTGTGAAATATAGCGTTTTTTTTAATTTTTTACTACACTTTATGGTGAATGTAAACACAATTCCACAGGGGTGTTACTGAAAAATCTGGCAGATTAGTTGCCGGAATTTTTGTGTTAAATTGTTGTTTTTTACAACCAATGTAAATACATTGCATGTATACATTACAATATTGCTAATGGAAAAACTGTACAAGTTCTTTTTTTTTTAATTCCGGCTACTTAAATGCCAGTTTTTCTACCGTAAAAACAAATGAACCGTCTTTCCATTTACAGTAATACACTGTTAAAAACAACAACCGTACAACTTACAGTCAAAAACTGGCAGCTCAGTCAACAGAATTTTAATGCAAAAAACAATAGTATTTTCTTTTCAATTTACAGTAATGTACTGTAAAGAACTACGTAACATTTATTGACATTTTTATTCATTTGATGGGTAGTTTGCTGTATAGTTTTTATTTTTTATTTATTTAGCCTTTATTTAACCAGGTAATAATCCCATTGAGATCAAAGATCTCTTTTCCAAGGGAGACCTGGCCAAGAGGGCAGCAGCAAGGTTACAATAAAAACAGTAAACAACACATAAAACATCACATTTACAACATTAAAACTTGCTGACATAACACATGTGCACACAGACAAGGTAGACTGCAATCCTTTCACACAAGCTTTAAACTCATTCAATGTAACAAGGGTTTGAAGTTGAATATTCGATTGTAGGTTATTCAAAGCCTTCGGTGCTGAAAACCTTTCTTGCCCAGTTCAGTTCTTACTTTGGGGATGGCAAATTTAAGAACATTCATTGAACGCAGATTGTGACTTCCTTGTTTTTTTATTCAAAGACAAGATAGATAAGATGGAGTGATACAGAGAATGGTTTTGTAGATGAAAAAATACCAATGATTGAGGCGTCGAGCACATTATTATGTCCAGTTAACCATTGAGTATAAGACACAACGGTGAGTAAGGGGAGCGCAGTTGGTGATGAATGTCATTGCCCCATGGTACGCACTATCCAGCTTGTGGAGACAAGCAGCAGTAGCATTCATGTACAACACATCTCCATAGTCAATAACAGGTAAAAAGGTTGTTTCCACCAATTTCCATTTCACAGTAAAAGAAAAGCAATGTTTGTTTCTATAATAAAATCCCAGTAAAAGTTTCAGTTTTTTTACAACATACTGAATGTGCTCCTTAAAATTCAAGTGGTCATCAATTAAAAATCCCAAATATTTAAAAGAAGATACTAGGGGTGTAACGGTACACAAAAATGTTGGTTCGGTACGTACCTCGGTTCAGAGGTCACGGTTCGGTTCATTTTCGGTACAGTAAGAAAAAAAACAAAATATTAATTTTTTGATTATTTATTTAACAAATTTTCTAAATCTTCCACCAAAAATATTTTGATGTGAAGTAATCAGAAACTTGGATAGGTCAATAATGCATAATAACATTGATTTTGATTCAATATTATGTTTTGAGCAATGACAGTTTGAAAGAAAAAAAACAGCTTTGTTTAATTAGACAACATTGCATCTTTTTCTAAATTACATTTAGCCTTTAAGCTTTTTTATTTCACTTTTGTCTATGTTTTTGTTTATTTTAATTGTATTTTTAGAATGTGCCATGGGCCTTTAAAACATTAGGTCTGTGCCGCAAATGGCCTCCGGGGCACACTTTTGACACTCCTGCTATAGATATTAAAAAATAAAATCAGAGCCTGGCGACACATGCATGTTTATCATAACTCTCTCGCTCTGTCTGTCTCTGTCCCTCCCTCACGAATGCTGCTGTGTGAACAAATTGTCTTGTTTTGACCCCCTTCTTAACCTTGAACCTACATTGAAAATACACGCAACCCTAACTTAAAATGCCGGACATTTGAGGCATTTAAGAAACTCCACCCGGACAGCCCCGCAAAAGAGGACATGTCCGGCGAAAAGAGGAGGTATGGTCCGTCTATCATAGCCCAGTCGTTGCTAGCATGCCGTGTGTTGTTGTTTTTTTGATTGATTGAAACTTTTATTAGTAGATTGCACAGTACAGTACATATTCCATACAATTGACCACTAAATGCTAACACCCCAATAAGTATTTCAACCTGTTTTAAGTTGAGTTCCACGTAAATCAATTCATGGTGCCTCGTAGGGGTGCAACGGATCATAAAACTCACGGATTGGATCATTTTTTTCGGATCAGCAAAAAAAAAAAAAAGACAATACAAATAAACTGAAGTTTTGCCGTTTTGTTTTGTAACACTTTTAAATTTTTAAATTAAAATATGTAATATCTAGTTCATGTGCACAAGGCATAATATCTTATTTTTAACATAATTAATGAAAAACAGTGCCACATGTCCTCCACTGCTTGTGTCAGTACCTGCACAAGGTGACTCTCGTAGAGGGGGCGTGTCTTCTCATCTCCCACTCTGCTGTGATGAAATGAGCACTTATGGTCACATAGTTCCCCTGGACCTCCACCCCTTGCACTTATGGTCACATAGTTCCCCTGGACCTCCACCCTTGCACTTATGGTCACATAGTTCCCCTGGACTTCCACCCTTCTGTCGTGAGCGCAACAGATGTCGCTCGGGATTGTTCGTCCACAACTTTTTTCTTCTCTTGCTCATAAAAATCTGGCACAATCTTATTGTTGAAGTTGGTGCGCGATGGGATGTCGCAATGTGGCTGAAGCACTTTCAGCATGTGTTTAAAACCCTCGTTTTGCACAATGGAGTCTGCACTTATAAACACACCGATCAAATGGCACGGGGCGTTCAAGTTCCTCCATTACTCCGCTCGCCAGTACCACGCTGTGCGAACAACTTTTTTTTTTTTTTTCATAAATCAGACCGCGGATCACGTGTGTGCCGAACCAAAGATATTGATCCGAACGGATCACGAATCAACGTTGATCCGTTGCACCACTAGTACCTCGGTGTGCATTTTTTATAAAACGTGCGCTACTTAATATGTCCGTGTCGTTCGGTACACCTCCGAACCGAACCGAAACCCCCGTACCGAATCGGTTTAATACAAATACACGTACCGTTACACTCCTAGAAGATACTAACATAATTTGTTGCCCATTTCTCGTTAAAATGTTTTCACACATTGCTGATCTTACAGTTTCTGATTTGGTAAAGAACATACATTTTGTTTTCTCTGCATTTAAAACCAGTTGAAGATAGCAACGTTTTTAGATAACACGACTGCCATCACTTAGAAGGCTAAGCAGCGGCTGCACTTCCTGAGTCCTCAAGAAGTACAACCTGGACTCCAACCTGCTGCTGACCTTCTACTGCTCATCCATTGAGAGCCTGCTGACATATTGCATCACACAATGGTTACGGCAGCTGCACCGCTGCATACATGGACAGACTCCAGAGAGTGGTAAAGGCAGCACAGCAGATCACCGGCTCCCTGAATGGTATTTACTTCTCCCGCTGCCTCAGCAGAGCTACAAACATTATCAAGGACAGCGCCCACCCTGGCTCTGACCTGTTTGACCTGCTGCCCTCAGGAAGGCGCCACATAGTCATCAGGTCTAAGACAATAAGACTCAAAAACTGTTTATTTCCCTAAGCCATAACCACGGTGAACTCTCATAGGCACTGACAATCTTTACTTTCCACCCACAGTTTGAATGCTTTTGTATATATGTATATACTATAATTTTCAAACAGCAGGACTGGACTGTGCACCTTACCTCCTTTTGCACTATTTTTATTTTCTTTCCGTACTATGTTTTGCATATTTGTAGACTGTCACACTGATACTGGAGTTACTTTTAATCCCATTGTACTTGTGTATAGTGTATATTTTTATTTAGAAAAAAAACATGTTTGGAAAGTATGATCATATACTGTAATATTTGTTGCAATATTGGATACTATTCAAGTTTAAAAGGTATGCAATTTAGGCCTTTCATATATTTTTTTCAGGCAAAATGAAAAAAATCAATTATAGATTTAGTGAGAAAATATTAGGTTACTTTATTGACACATATCATTTCCAGGTGTTTGCGGGCCAGATAAAATGATGTTGCGGGCCAGTTCTGGCCCCGGGCCTTGAGTTTGTCCTCTGTGGATTAGAGGAACCTGATGATGACATCGGTCAGAGTCGAGGGCAGTGTTACTAAAGTCAGTGTTTAGAATCCGAGGTGCAGTTTACATGGCAACTTTCACTGGTTTTCCTACAGATGACCACCGTGGAATATAAACTAACATGCTCAGTTAAGTGTACGGTAGCAATGTGCGGTGGCTTTATAGACAGCGGTTTCGCAAGCCCCCCTTTCGTGTGTCCGGCCAAGCCGCCTCGCATGAGTCAGAGCGCAACAAAAACAAAAGCAGACTCGCTGGGCTATATTCGTAAAGCTGGAAATGAATAGTTTCCTGACATATGTGGCGTTTTAATTGCAGTGACACCAACTTGGAACTCCCTCAGGAAATTGCATGTGAATGCGAAGGAAATGTCGCTATCCAAAGCGGCGGCGTGTTCGGCTTGTCAGTCAGCAGTCAGACAGCTGCTAAATTGTTTGACTGCTTTCAGAGTTGTTACAATTTTCCCGGACGACAGTCCCACAAATAATTGCTGATAAACAATATTTTTGTCAGCATTGACCAAATTAAGCATTGTGTAATTGTTACAGGTCTCACAGGGATGTGAGTTCAGTAGACAAAAGGTTGTGTTCATAGTCTTACCCCTGGAAAACGCAGGCAATGTTTAGGAAGAGTGAAGACATGAACAATTCTTGAAGCTTCCCAAGTTTCCTCTTTTTATTACACATTTTATATATTTCCTATAATCCACAATAACAATATCATTGTTATTCTCTAAATTCAATATTACATTCTCAAAACATATCTTCTCCATAGCACAATAGCTATTATAATGGTATATACTTCCGTATATTCACATTTCTATACAGTGCTGTTACAGAAACATCTTGAGTAATAGACTCTTTTACAAATGGGGAGGTATAATTTAGACATTAAATGTCCTTGGGAAGTATACTTGGAGTCAAACGAAATGTATCCACATCACTCAGTTCATCATCTATTTACACATATAAGAAACAATAATATCATATTTACACAGATAATAATGTGACCTTGTGTGAGATAGAGATAGAAGAGTATTTCTTTACGACAGAGCACTATATATACACACTGCAGTGCTCTTCGGTTGGCATGAAAAGGGTTAACTGATCTCAATTGTCCCACACGCATAGAAGAGCTAGCTAGATGCTAACACACTGTAGTATAAAAGTCTAAAGGCACTAAAACATCAATCTATGTCGCTGAACCATATTACATTTGAAATGTAGGGTGTTTAGTTATCAAATGTTTACATTTGAGATATTTCATAACATTACTAACCTGGAAAACACAGGCAATGTTTAGGAAGAGTGAAGACACGAACAATTCTTGAAGCTTCCCAAGTTTCCTCTGAGGGGAGGGGGAGGAAATACCCACACCTAAAAAGGGACCTACGGGCAACTACTTCACTACACATTAGTTCCGCTCTTCATCTCTGTCTTTACACTAACATGGATGGAAAACGGCTATAACTTTTGTCAATAAAAAGCGATTGACAAAAAAAAAACATATATTTCACATTGTGAAGGCATCACATAATCATATGTAGTAATAATAATTATAAAACTGCAAGTAACCCTTTCAAACACGATACTTGTATTTCTCATCACTGGTAATTACTCTAAATGAGTAAACAAGCAAACAATAAAATGGACCATGAAGCAGCATATATTACAGGTTCAAAAGGCAAAACCTTGTGATTTTTTTGCCATCCAACAAAGTAGGCATTAAAAAACAACTTGCCAAGACGATTGGGGATATCTGACTAGAGGGTTCACTCCGTTCCTTTAATTCTACTATTGGATAAACCTGCCCAGGTGTGGAGAGCGATGCACAGAGTGAACCCTCTTCCACAAGGGCTGCACGAAAAAATCTACTTTAAGAGGCGAGGTTTTTCATAGTACTCTAATAACAAACACTGCACATGCACCTTGGAAAATGCTTTGATGGTGACAAGGCCTGAAGTAAATTTATCAAACATAAAATAAAATGAGGTTGAAATACTTTGCTGCTGTCACGCCAAATTTCTTCACCTCTACAAAAACCTTCCCCCCCATTTACTTCCAGGGTCATGATTAATACAGACGTTTTGTTAACGCTATATTATAAAAATATAACGCTATATTATAAAAAAATGTAAAAAACAATTTACAACCACAAGCTATGGGATGACATAAAAGAAAACGTGACCCCGGAAGTAAATGCGTCATCCCATAGCTTATGTTTGTAAATTGTTTTTTACTTTTTTTTATAATATAGCGTTAACAAAACGTCTGTTTTTTTATAATATAGCATTATATTTTTATAATATAGCATTATATTTTTATAATATAGCGTTAACAAAACGGCAGTATTATTCATGACCCCGGGAGTAAATGGGGGGGAAGGTTTTTGTAGGGGGGAAGAAATTTGGCGTGACACTGCCATTGATAAATTGCTATCCTTGTGTTTTTGTTTTGTTAGTTTCCCGCTTCTAACATGGAGAAAGAGGTCTCGCTCTCTGCATTGCTCTCATCATCTGAGTGTGTTTATTTAAAATTAACTGAACACGGTGAGCCCTCTTTTCAGTCATCGGTGGACAGAGAGCAGGACTTGTAGTTTACACACATAGAATTCACGCCTCCAACTTGTAGGAAGTTCTGCAAAGTAACAAAAATTATAAGGGAAAATATAATTACAAAGCGAATTGTCCTGTTATGAGAATATTTCATCTTTAAAGAGAATGGGCAATATGAGCCCATCAATACGGACGAACAAATGAAAATGCCGTAATTTGCAGTAGATTAGAAAAAGAAAAACCCAACCTAGTTTTTCCAACTGGGCAAAAAATGCACTTTGAGATGTTCAATATTTATTTAAGTACCTTTTTTGCTTACAGATATGAAAGTCCATGTTATTTTTGTGTTTTTAGTGTTTATTTATTTTGGATATCCATCCATCCTTTTTCTACCGCTTATTCCCTTTGGGGTCCCGGGGGGCGCTGGTGCTTATCTCAGCTGCAATCGGGCGGAAGGCGGGCTACACCCTTGACAAGTCGCCACCTCATCACAGTTATTTTGGATAACAAATGTATTTACCTTTCGAATACAGTACAATGATAAAAAAGTATATAGTAATAAGAAAGAAAAGTATGGTTACTTGCAATATGCATTATTATGATCACATTATCATAACCATTTTTTTATTGTTTTTTTCCTCAGTTGAAGAGCATGATGTGAGTCTATCTGCATAAGGACAAATATTTTTGAAAGTAAATAATTGCATATTGTTTTAATGTGTGGCACCTTGATACAAAAACTGATTGATAGTCTAAAAGTAACATGTCTTATGTTTTCTGGATTTGAATGTATAAAATATCAAAATTGCAAATCGAATCGAGATCGCAATTTTGGAGAGTAAAATGGCAATATTTTTTTTTCTCAAAATCGTCTTTTACCCTGTTTTAGAGTGAGAGACAAAAACCAAAAACAATGCCCCCAGAGTTATAGAGTTAATTTTCAATTATCGTTCGATTAATCAAGGGTGATGGGTCTGTCAGAGGTATTTGTTGTTGAACCCCAAGATGCAGCGACGGAGGCAGGCATAGAATATGAAGACATTATTTAATATAAATAATAGAACAAGAACAAACAAAAAGCACGCACGTGGGCGGAATAACAAACTAAGGGAGCTAGCACTGGAAGCTAGAAAACAAAAAGGAACTTTAGCATGGAAGCTAGTGGATAGCAAACAGAAAAACTGGAAATAACTAATGGCTAACAAGAACAGCTTACCGCTACGACGACCAGGACAAAATGTAACATGACAGTTAATAGCTGAAAAGAATCACAGACACGACAAGAGCAACATATGGCAACGACAAGTCCGAATGACAATACAATGATCCAGCAACTGACACAAGACAAAGCAGGTACAAATAGGTGCGGGCTGATTGGCAACAGGTGTGGTCAGGTGCCAATCAGCCGCAGCTGAGGAGGAACACAACACTCAGGGAACAAGACAGGAAGCTGACAAAATAAGAGCACTAGACAGGAACTAAAGACAGGAGATACTGAACACAAAGGAAACAGACAAATGCAGAGGAAAAAACTAAAACATAGACAAACTGTCAGGGGCAAGCCTGACAGGGTCAAATGCAGAGAATAATTTTGCCACACCTGGTGTGTGTGTGACAATCATTGGTACTTTAACTTTATAAGTGAAATCATGCAACAATTGGAACGCGAACCCATCGCCATTGTTTTTAATGCTGACTATGCTGTTTGCTTCTTACCACAATGACAACATTGGTTCTGTTGCCGCTATGTTATGCAATATACTTGGGTGAATAAACACGTTGGCTATTTCTGGTATATTTGCATGGCTTGTGGTGACTGCTAATATATGTTGTGATGCACAGTGTGCTTGTGCTTGAATTAGTCTATGGCCTTTTGGTCTTGGAACAGCCTTTTTATTTAAATTTGTTGCCTTCCCGTGCTATTTTGCAAGACATTTAAACTATTATTGGTTTATTGATAAATGTTAACGAAATGGCATGCCTATAATTTCTCAAATTATGCTTCTGCAGTCAGAAAACATATTATTTATAGAATTTTTTAGATGCAGTGTGTGCGCATATAGTTCATGCAGTCATGATGTTTTCGCCTTGTACTTACATTCATGCCTGACTCGTCCCATATCATCCTTGCATCGAGGAAGCACAAACATCCACAGCCCGAGCTTGACAGTGTGTGAATGTGGAAATACTGTCAAAGCGCTTTGGGTTCCTTAAAAAGGGGTAGAACAGCGCTATACAAGTACAACCATTTTACCATTTACTTAATTTATTTGCGCAAACCAACATATCAACCCCGATATCAACAGTAAACCCCAAGTGGCCACACCCACTCCTTATAAACAGGTACCAAAAAAACAGGCGGCCAAAAGACACGAGCACATGCAAACTCGAAGCTCCTCAGTAGCGTCTTTGTGCGCTGCGGCCTTAAACAAAGTCTGGGTGCATTTTTTCTAGTTTGTGTGGCGTCTGGGTGAAGGGCATCAATCGGCACGGTGGTGCAACCCCGACCTCACTCTCGCCTGAATGTGTTTAGACACTTGAGATGTGTTTGTTTGGTCATGTGAGTGAGTCAGCTTGGCAAAGACAAAGCCAGCATTTATCCGGGACGCTCTTTATTATGTGTAGTGTAATTCAAGCATCTCTATTACCCCATGAATGAATCAATGGCAGCCTTGATATGATCCTCTCCACTCATTACTGCAGGAAGAATGCCATTGATCGGTACACTGATGCTTTGGAAAATGCACTGCTCTTGCACAATGAGTCTGGAGAATTGCAATATAAAATGTTTCCATCATTGTTTTGCATTTTGAATAGTGTTTTCAGGTTCTTTTTTTTCACCTTCTTTTCAAGTAAGTGCACTAAAGGGAGATGGAAACACTCATTGCAATTAAGTTGAAACATTTAAATCACAAAAAAGAGAGACTAACTGCAAATGGTAGCATTAAGCCGGTGCTAAAGTGTGTGTGTTGTTATCATACTCTTTAGTCTCTATTGGAAAGCAACATCATGTAAATACAAAGGAGGTGTGTTCCTGTGTGTGTTTGTCAGCTTGTGGAACAGGGAAGGGTCGGAGTAGTAGAGAACAAGGAGATGCTGGAGGCTATTTGTATTAAATGCCCGAGATTTTAAGAGTTTTAAAGGTGTACAAAGCTTACCATGTTGTCCTTCAGGGACTTGTCAATGGTTGTGGACATTATAGGATCCACCAGAGATTAGTGTAGAGATTATATATACAGTACAGACCAAAAGTTTGGACACACCTTCTCACACAAAGCATTTTCTTTATTTTCATGACTATTTACATTATAGATTGTCACTGAAGGCATCAAAACTATGAATGAACACATGTCGAGTTATGTATCGTATTTTTCGTTGTATAAGTCGCTCCGGAGTATAAGTCGCACCTGCCGAAAATGCATAATAAGGAAGGAAAAAAACATATATAAGTCGCACTGGAGTATAAGTCACATTTTTGGGGGGAAATTTTATTTGATAAAACCCAACACCAAGAATAGACATTTGAAAGGCAATTTATAATAAATGAAGAATAGTGAACAACAGGCTGAATAAGTGTACGTTATATGACGCATAAAAAACCAACTGCGAAGGTGCCTGGTATGTTAACGTAACATACTATGGTAAGAGTCATTCAAATAACTATAACATATAGAACATGCTATACGTTTACCAAACAATCTGTCACTCCTAATCGATAAATCCCATTAAATCTTAAACGTCTAGTCCAGGGGTCACCAACCTTTATGAAACCAAGAGCTACTTCTTGGGTACTGATTCATGCGAAGGGCTACCAACAAGCTTCATACGCACTTAAATTTATTGCCAGAAATTTGCTCAATTTACCTTTAATAAATAAATCTATATATATAAAAAATGGGTATTTCTGTCTATCATTCTGTCGTACATTATTTTCCTTTTACGGAAGTTTTTTTGTAGAGAATAAATGATGAAAAAGACACTAATTGAACGGTTTAAAAGAGGAGAAAACACGAAAAAAAAAATTGAATTTTGAAACGAAGTTTATCTTCAATTTCGACTCTTTGAAATTCAAAATTCAACCGAAAAAAAAAGGAGAAAAACTAATTAATTTGAATCTTTTGGAAATTTAAAAAAAAATAATTTATGGAACATCATTAGTAATTTTTCCTGATTAAGATTAATTTTAGAATTTTGATGACATGTTTGAAATCCATCCATCTTCTACCGCTTATTCCCTTTGGGGTAGCGGGGGACGCTGGTGCCTATCTCAGCCACAATCAGTCGGAAGGCGGTGTACACCCTGGACAAGTCACCACCTCATCGCAGAGGTTAAAATCCAATCTGCACTTTGTTAGAATATATAACAAATTGGACCAAGCTATATTTCTAACAAAGACAAATCATTATTTCTTCTAGATTTTCCAGAACAAAATTTTAAAAAGAAATTCAAAAGACTTTGAAATAAGATTTAAATTTAATTTTACAGATTTTCTAAATTATCCAGAATAATTCTTTTGAATTTTAATCATAATAAGTTTCAAGAAATATTTCACAAATATTCTTTGTTGAGAAAAAAGAAGCTAAAATTAAGAATTTAATAAAATGTATTTATTATTCTTTACAATAAAAAAAAATAAATTCACTTGATTTAAATTGTCAGGAAAGAAGAGGAAGGAATTTAAAAGGTAAAAAGGTATATGTGTTTAAAAATTCTAAAATAATTTTTAAGATTGTATTTTTTCTCTAAAATGGTCTTTCTTAAAGTTATAAGAAGCAAAGTAAAAAAATAATGAATTGATTTAAACAAGTGAAGACCAAGTCTTTAAAATATTTTCTTGGATTTTCAAATTCTATTTGAGTTTTGTCTCTCTTAGAATTAAAAATGTCGAGCAAAGTGAGACCAGCTTGCTAGTAAATAAATACAATTTAAAAAATAGAGGCAGCTCACTGGTAAGTGCTGCTATTGAGCTATTTTAAGAACAGGCCAGCGGGCTGCTCATTTGGTCCTTACGGGCTACCTGGAGCCCGCGGGCACCGCGTTGGTGACCCCTGGTCTAGTCTTTTACGTGAATGAGCTAAATATTATTTGATATTTTACGGTAATGTATTAATAATTTCACAAATACGTCGCCCCTGAGTATAAGTCGCACCCCTGGCGAATCTATAAAAAAACTGCGATTTATAGTCTGAAAAATACGGTACTTAACAAAAAAAGGTGAAATAACTGAAAACATGTTTTATATTCTAGTTTCTTCATTAGGTAGTCATCTGAAATGGTTTTCACTTCAGAGGTGTGCTTGAGCTCATCGAGAGAATGCCAAAAGTGTGCAAAGCAGTAATAAGAGCAAACGGTGACGATTTTGAAGAATCTAGAATACAAAACATGTTCTTAGTTATTTCATCTTTTTTTGCTAAGTACATAACTCTACATGTTCATTCATAATTTTGTTGCCTTCAGTTACAATCTACAATGTAAATAGTCATGAAAATAAAGAAAACACATTGATTGAGAAGAAGGTATGTCCAAACTTTTGGCCTGTCCTGTATATATATGTATATATATATATATATATATATATATATATATATATATATATACATATATATATATATATATATATATATATATATATACAGTATATATATATATACATATATATATATAAATATATATATATATATATATATACATATATATATATATATATGTATAGATGAGGTGGCGACTTGTCCAGGGTGTACCCCGCCTTCCGCCCGATTGTAGCTGAGATAGGCGCCAGCGCCCCCCGCAACCCCGAACGGGAATAAGCGGCAGAAAATGGATGGATGGATGGATATATATACACTACCGGCCGGTGTCCCACCTTCTCTTTATTTGGAAAATCCTCGAAAAAAAATGTTGCAAAGCAGCTAAATGAACACTTAGCATCTAACAATCTCTGAAATCTTTCAATCCGGTTTCAGGGCAAATCACTCGACTAAGACTGCCATTCGCAAAAGTGAGTAATGATCTATTGCTAACGTTGGATGCTGATGCGTAATCTATGTTGCTGCTAATTGATCTCAGCGCTACTTTCGATACCGTCGATCATAACATTCTATTAGCACGCATCAAAACACGTATTGGTATGTCAGACTTGGCCTTTTCTTGGTTTAACTCTTATCTTACTGACAGGATGCAGTGCGTCTCCCATAACAATGTGACCTCGGACTATGTTAAGGTAACGTGCGGAGTTACCCAGGGTTCGATTCTTGGCCCTGCACTCTTACAAGTTACAAGTTTATTCACAATACCATATAACAATTACAATAGTGGTGAATATCATCATTTAAAGATGTTGGTACGTGAAAGGGTCCCCCAAATAAGTTAGAAGAAGCTTTTGACAGGGGGTGCAAAAGACAATATATACATGGAAAGATCAAACATGGTAACAAACACAACAACAAAAAACAAAAACAAAACAACAACAACGCTATATGATAAACACAAGATAATAGTACTAAAGCAAGCATACACATACATACATTCATTCAACCATGCAAAACCCAACAGTAGTCTACCCCACATGAGGCATTAAAGGTAGGTGGTTAATAGGTAATTTTTCAGTTTCTTTTTGAAGTTGCAGAATGTATACAGCATCTTGAGGCTCTCATTAAGCTGGTTCCAAATCTTTGGTCCCCTGCATACGACACTGTGAGCGGTACAAGGCAGTAAACGATGTTTACCTGTTATCAGATCTAAGTTACGAGTGTTGTGGGCATGCTTCTACATGCTGCCGCAAGGTGACATCACACACAAATACGATGTTATGCTGATGACACCCAACTCTAAAGCTGACCAACACGCCGGATTGTAGTCAGCTGGAGGCGTGTTTTAATCAATCAATCAATCAATGTTTATTTATATAGCCCCAAATCACAAATGTCTCAAAGGACTGCACAAATCATTACGACTACAACATCCTCGGAAGAACCCACAAAAGGGCAAGGAAAACTCACACCCAGTGGGCAGGGAGAATTCACATCCAGTGGGACGCCAGTGACAATGCTGAATATGAGAAACCTTGGAGAGGACCTCAGATGTGGGCAACCCCCCCCCCTCTAGGGGACCGAAAGCAATGGATGTCGAGCGGGTCTAACATGATACTGTGAAAGTTCAATCCATAGTGGCTCCAACACAGCCGCGAGAGTTCAGTTCAAGCGGATCCAAGACAGCAGCGAGAGTCCCGTCCACAGGAAACCATCTCAAGCGGAGGCGGATCAGCAGCGTAGAGATGTCCCCAACCGATACAGGCAAGCGGTCCATCCTGGGTCCCGACGAGCGGTCCATCCTGGGTCTTGACTCTGGACAGCCAGTACTTCATCCATGGTCATCGGACCGGACCCCCTCTACAAGGGAGGGGGGGACATAGGAGAAAGAAAAGAAGCGGCAGATCAACTGGTCTAAAAAGGAGGTCTATTTAAAGGCTAGAGTATACAGATGACTTTTAAGGTGAGACTTAAATGCTTCTACTGAGGTAGCATCTCGAACTGTTACCGGGAGGGCATTCCAGAGTACTGGAGCCCGAACGGAAAACGCTCTATAGCCTGCAGACTTATTTTGGGCTCTAGGAATCACTAATAAGCCAGAGTCTTTTGAACGCAGATTTCTTGCCGGGACATATGGTACAATACAATCGGCAAGATAGGCTGGAGCTAGACCGTGTAGTATTTTATACGTAAGTAGTAAAACCTTAAAGTCACATCTTAAGTGCACAGGAAGCCAGTGCAGGTGAGCCAGTATAGGCGTAATATGATCAAACTTTCTTGTTCTTGTCAAAAGTCTAGCAGCCGCATTTTGTACCAACTGTAATCTTTTAATGCTAGACATAGGGAGACCCGAAAATAATACGTTACAGTAATCGAGACGAGATGTAACAAACGCATGGATAATGATCTCGATAATGAAACTAAACAATGGATGTCCAGCAACATTTTGCATATTAGTGTGAAGTAAACAGAAATGTTTATCATCGGTCACGCTAAAGACCAACACCTATTTAATAACACCACTTAAACATTTGACAACAAAAAAATTATACAAAGTGACGCGGTAAAGAATCTGGGTATTATCTTCCACCCAACTCTCTCGTTTGAGTCACACAATAAGAGTGTTACTGAAACTGCCTTCTTTCATCTCAGTTGATAAAATTAGTTTAGTCCACCACCGACGCTGAGATCATTTATGCATTCGTCACGTCTCATCTCGATTACTGTAACGTATTATTTTCGGGTCTCCCTATGTCTAGCATTAAAAGATTACAGTTGGTACAAAATGCGGCTGCTAGACTTTTGACAAGAACAAGAAAGTTTGATCATATTACACCTATACTGGCTCACCTGCACTGGCTTCCTGTGCACTTAAGATGTGACTTTAACGTTTACCTACTTACTTAATACTAGATGGTGACGCTCCATCTTATCTTGCTGATTGTATTGTACCATATGTCCCGGCCAGAAATCTGCGTTATTAGTGATTCCCAGAGCCCAAAAAAAGCGGGCTATAGAGCGTTTTCTATTCAGGCACTTAAGTCCCCTTCTTGAAATTCATTTATTCACCCTACCTTTTAAATAGGCCACTTTTTAGACCAGTAGATCTGCCGTCCCTCTTTTCTGCTCTGCTCCCCTCTCCTGTGTGGAGAGGTTATCAGGTGGCCACAGATCAGCTTCCACAGAGGAGGCGCTAGTTATTTTAAGTTGGGACCCGAAGATGGATCACTGCTGACTCTCTGTGCTGCTGACTCGTGTCCATGCAAGATGATCCACTGCTGGCCTCGCCCTCGCTATGAACTGGACTCTCACGTTATTAACAGTTTTCACTTGGCATCCCCACATCTGCTGTCCCCTCCAAGATTTCTCGTTGACCCCATTGGGTCGAGTTTTTTTCTTGCCCTGATGTGGGATCTGAGCCAAGGATGTTGTTGTGGCTTGTGCAGCCCTTTGAGACATTTGTTATTAAGAGCTATATGAATAAATGTTAATCGATTGATTAATTGATACAATATATTACTTTAATAATTGAATAAATCCACCTTATTTAAGATGTGGCGGCTTCAATTTAGCTTTGGCGTCGCTCTACGATCAGACTAACGTTTGCGCCTACGGCCCCTCCGACCACCACTAAACATAAATTCACATTCATACACCAGTGTGAGTGGCACTGGAAACAAGGTGGGTGAAGTGTCTTTCCCAAGGCCGTGACTAGGATGACGGACGCTGGAATCACACAATGCTAACATCTATTTGTCGATTCACATAATGTGATAATCTATTTGTCCATTTACAGAAATGCAAAATATCTGCCATTACATCAACTTACAACTATAAACGTCTTGTCTTTTCAGTACCACTCACACACACTGTCCAAAAATTGTCTGTCAGTCCATTCACATATCTGAAATTTTCATGTACCACATTTGTATGTCTGATACTGACACCATCCATCCATCCATCCATCCATCCATTTTCTTCCGCTTATCCGAGGTCGGGTCGCGGGGGCAGCAGCCTAAGTAGGGAAGCCCAGACTCCCCTTTCTCCAGCCACTTCGTCTAGCTCTTCCCGGGGGATCCTGAGGCGTTCCCAGGCCAGCCAGAAGACAGTATTCCCAACGTGTCCTGGGTCTTCCCCGTGGCCTCCTACCAGTTGGACGTGCCCTAAACACCTCCCTCGGGAGAAGTTCGGGTGGCATCCTGACCAGATGCCCGAACCACCCCATCTGGCTCCTCTCGATGTGGAGGAGCAGCGGCTTTACTTTGAGTTCCTCCCGGATGACACAGCTTCTCACCCTATCTCTAAGGGAGAGCCCCGCCACCTGGCGGAGGAAACTCATTTCGGCCGCTTGTACCCGTGATCTTATCCTTTCGGTCATGACCCAAAGCTCATGACCATAGGTGAGGATGGGAACGTAGATTGACCGGTAAATTGAGAGCTTTGCCTTCCGGCTCAGCTCCTTCTTCACCACAACAGATCGGTACAACGTCCGCAATACTGAAGACGCCGCACCGATCCGCCTGTCGATCTCACGATCCACTCTTCCCTCACTCGTGAACAAGACTCCTAGGTACTTGAACTCCTCCACTTGGGGCAGGGTCTCCTCCCAACCCGGAGATGGCACTCCACCCTTTTCCGGGAGAGAACCATGGACTCGGACTTGGAGGTGCTGATTCCCATTCCGGTCGCTTCACACTCGGCTGCGAACCAATCCAGTGAGAGCTGAAGATCCCGGCCAGATGAAGCCATCAGAACCACATCATCTGCAAAAAGCAGAGACCTGATCCCACGGCCACCAAACCGGAACCCCTGAATGCCTTGACTGCGCCTAGAAATTCTGTCTATAAAAGTTATGAACAGAATAGGTGACAAAGGGCAGCCTTGGCGGAGTTCAACCCTCACTGACACCAAGTAATATACAAAGCAATCTGTTACCAGCCTTCTTTTCTCCTTTTTAGTTGTACTGTACTACTGGTGGTATATTTGTATGCATGTACTATGCTTAAAATAGACAAAATAAAAACCCACACCGTTTTTAACCTAATGTTCTTTCTGGAAAAGTATCACTCTTTAATCTGATCCTCCTTTTACAGACACTAATGGAAGCTGTACTGAAGAGGCTCTTGTCCATACTTACTGAAGGTGCACATAAAAATTTAGTTTTGGAGAACAGTCGAGGTTGGTTGCTTTTCAAGAGTCTAATAACCATTTACATGCAGACAGAACTGAGCTGTCTCTCCGTTCACAAAATACGTATTACCATTTATATGTACACTAAATTGAGCGGGCTGTCTGTTCACATACACCTACTGTATTTGAAATATGTATTTCCATTTACATGCACACAGAATTGAGCTGTGTGTCTGTTCACATAGACCTATTAGGGTTTCCCCAAGATTATATGTGGCAAAGGGGGCATGGATGGGGATGTGGTCAGTATGACATCATCATATTTTTGACATCATGATCAATTTGATTGGCAATAAGTCATATTTTCATTTAAAAAAACCTAAAATATTTTACTTGTATTCAAAAACACATCTGGGATATTAGTTATTAGTAATAACAACATGTGTTGTTTCTCATATTATATTGTTTTGGTGTATTTTTCAAATGTTGCTGCTTATTGTAAAAAGTAGCACAGGCCTTCTGCCTTCCCTGAGTGTTGGAATTCAGTTTGCCAAACCGTATTTCCTTGAATAGCCGCCAGGCGTGTAATATGCGCCTGCCTTGAATTACTGTCGGGTCAAACTGGCTCCCAAAATTTATTAGCGCATGCATACTTTTACTGCCGGGTCAAATTCGTGACGTCACGAGTGACGCTTCCCCTGTCGTCATTTACAAAATGGCGAAGGAGTTTTTTTGCTTTTACTATGTGTAAACCAGGGGTCTTGTTCCACAGCCATACAGATCACACTGATGGTTGTGATATAAAACAACTTTTAACACTCTTACTAATATGTGCCACACTCTGTGAACCTACACCAAACACATTTCGGGGCGACATGGTGTAGTTGGTAGAGTGGCCGTGCCAGAAACCTGAGGGTTGCAGGTTCGCTTCCCACCTATTGACATCCAAATCGCTGCCGTTGTGTTTTTGGGCAGGACACTTCACCCTTTGCCCCCCCGCTCACACTGGTGAATGAATGATGAATGAATGATTGGTGCTGGTCGGAGGGGCCGTAGGTGCAAACTGGCAGCCACGCTTCCGTCAGTCTACTCCAGGGCAGCTGTGGCTACTGATGTAGCTTACCACCACCAGGTGTGAATGAATGATGGGTTCCCACTTCTCTGTGAGCGCTTTGAGTATCTAACAATAGAAAAGCGCAATATAAATCTAATCCATTATTATTATTATTATTAACATCGGCTCTGTAACACATTATAAACGCAACATACGAATTACCCACAATGCCATGCATCCATGACTCTTGGCTATATTATACACCCCGCTAGTGTCGGTTGAGGTGGGCGGGGTTGGGGGCGCGTGTATAATATAGCCAAGAGTCATGGATGGATGGCATTATGGGTAATTCTTATGTTGCGTGTATAATGCGTTACAGAGCTGATGTTCTCTAGAAATGTGTTTGGTGTGGGTTCACAGAGTGTGGCACATATTAGTAAGAGTGTTAAAGTTGTCTATATCACTACCATCAGTGTAAAAGGTATGGCTATTGACCAAGTATGCATTGTAATCTCGTATGAGAAGCAGTAAAATGCATGCATCCGGCCGGCACGCGGATAGCGTTGTGTAAGGCGGTCGCGGTGACATGTTGTAAAGTAGTGTGTGTCAACCACCGCGGCCGCAGGCGAATTTATTTTAATATATTTTTTTTTATCACATTCAATTTTTTACTGCATGCCAATGGTAGGCGCAGGGGTGAGAAGAGGTTTTAAAATTACTAACGCCTGCTTACTTTTACCGCATACCTTGAATAAGCGCAGGAGTGAGAAGAGGTTTTAATTTAATTAGCGCCCCGCCGGCTGTTCAAGGAAACACGGTATGTATATAGTCCTTGAATTAGAGATGGAAATTAAGAAGAGGTGGTTTATTGATATTCCACATTAAAGTCACTATAACATTATGCACACAAAGGAAAGTACATCAATAGACAGATGAAGTGCACATACGTAATAGGAATCACATTAAATAATATAGATTTGTGTATACTAAATAAAAGCCATACAATTATTCAGGAGGAAGGTTGCTCTACAACAAATAATAGACAAGCTCAAAAATCAAAACAAACAAAATCCAAGGCCAATCGCAGGACACATATAGACAAGCAATCATTAACACTAATATTCATACCCATTGACAATTTACAGTCTCCAATGAACCTAACATGAATATTTTTGGAATGTGGAAGGACGCCAAAATACCCAAAGAAAACCCCTAAAGCACAGGTGTGTTCCCACACAGGGATGTCCAAACGGAGGATCCAAGACGCACAGGGTGTGAAGTTGGACATTACTGTCAGTAATATTGTCAACATTTGGGTAGTTCACAAAGGCTTAAACAATAAATGCAATAATTAACTTAAAATACCTTTCTCTTCAATTTTCTCTGCTTACTTTTACCGGGTGCTAACTCCGTTCAGGTACTCAGACGGCTGCTATTTATTTTTTTCTTTCAAATTAAATTGAGAAACATTTTTGCTATAGCAAATAGTACATAAATAATATCCGATATACAGTACACCCATTTTCATGTAAAAAAAACAACTTATTTCTAAGGTGTGGCGACTTTTATTTTGCAATGGTGGTGCGCCACGATCAATTACATAAAGGGGAAAATCTGCCTACAATAAAAATGTGCATCCATTTACGTGCACACAGAACTGAGCTTTCCATTCACATACACCAAACTAAAAATGTACATTAGAGAAGGGATTCATATGGATAACCCCATTCCTGGGTGGATGTTGCGTGAGTGGAAGGCAGGGGGTGGATCATTTTGTGATGCAGTCTGCTGAAAATGTTAGAAAGCGACACTCTACTGTACATAGCAAATGACGTTGTGGTCCGAGTTGGAACTGCTACAAAAGACATTTTTAAATATTCAACACTTTATTGCCATCTGGTGGCTAAAGCGGGTAGTACAAGCTCCAAATTTGTCACGTTTAATGTGTCAGGTATGAGGCCATATACATCCCTTTCCTTCTCCATGGAGTTTGCATGTTCTCCCCGTGACTGCGTGGGTTCTCCGGCTTCCTCCCACCTCAAAATTTTAATTTTCCTGAAGGAACTCTCCTGAAGGAATCAATAAAGTACTATCTATCTATCAAAAGACATGCACCTGGTGATAGGCCCCTCCCACCTCCAAAGACATGCACCTGGGGATAGGTTGATTGGCAACACTAAATTGGCCCTAGTGTGTGAATGTGAGTGTGAATGTTGTCTGTCTATCTGTGTTGGCCCTGCGATGAGGTGGCGACTTGTCCAGGGTGTACCCCTCCTTCCGCCCGATTGTAGCTGAGATAGGCGCCAGCGCCCCCCGCGACCCCGAAAGGGAATAAGCGGTAGAAAATGGATGGATGGGCAACACTAAATGATCTCTAGTGTGTGAATGTGAGTGTGAATGTTGTCTGTCTATCTGTGTTGGCCCTGTAATGAGGTGGCGACTTGTCCAGGGTATACGCCACCTTCCGCCCATTTACAGCCTAGATAGGCTCCAGCACCAAAGGGACACGTGGTAGGAAAATGGATGGATGGATGGATGGATGGATGGATGGATGGATAGTGTATGTCCATTCGAATGCATACAGAACTGAGCTGTCTGTTTGTACACATACCCCTGTACTTGCAGGTATGTCCAAAACCGGATGGTCTTGTCTGTCCATTCACATACAAATCAGTTTGCACTGTCACATACACATTAGACACAGACGTATGTTTATTTACATGCACACAGAATTAAAGAGTATGTCCTTTCAAATACTTTAATAACAGACGAACTCTGCCCATTTGTATGTGGACAGAACTTAATTGTCTGTCCATTCACAAAAAGACAGTCACACAGACATCTTAAGTAATCCTCAGTGTGTATGATTGTGCAAAATAGTGTACTGTCCTGTAAAAAGTTGTTGATCTCTAGGACAGCTAAACACTTAGATAACTTTCAGTCATTTACTTGACAATAGACACGTTTTGGCAACTGAGGCCCCGTCTAAACTAAACATCCATCCATCCATCCATTTTTTACCGCTTGTCCCGTTATAAGGTTATCCAGAGTAAATCCCACCTAACCTTATCCTTGTCCCCACACACCCAATGGTCGTTTAAGACCCCGCCCTCCCTCCGTCCGCCGGCGCAACGCGACCTATTACGCATGCAGGTAAAATGCACATGTCATAGGCCCCGTTTACTCTAAGCTGGATAAGGTTATCCAGGGTAAATCACACCTAACCTTATCCGTGTCCACACACAACAATGCCACCGATTAAGACCCTGCTGAAACAAGGCTTAGACTAAATAATTATTTGTTTAAGGGGTTAAACAACTTAGTGTAGACATGGCCATAGTCACCTCCAGTGTTGCTTTGTGTGCAAATTCTTAAATGTAACTTACCTGAACAATATCCGGTGTTGTGGTATTTCAATGAACTGGAATCCGGTGTGTTGTGGGGCCCTATTGTAGTGAATCACACCTGATACATCATAAATTAATCAACTCTTTATTAGACACGTAAACAATGTGTTGAAGATTTTACAACAATCAATCAAGGGATCTAGATATCCGGTCAGGACAGTCCTCACTCTTTTGCCTTCACCTTCATTGTCCATTCCTTTTTGCTGACTTTATATACTCTGGACCTAGACGTTGAGTCCGCGACATACATGGCGGACAATAACTGATACAGTCTGCTTTGCCAGTCCAAAAACATTTGCCGTTTTCCGTAGTCTTCCCTCGACGGCCAGGTAATACAAAATGCACACTACCATTTTTTTAATCACATCCACGGAAGTTCGCATTCTAGTTGTCTCTCCTTCGACAAATGGACAAAGTTTTTCGGTAAGTAGATTTACAGCTGACCTGGACATTTGAAAGTTAATTTGAAGTGTTGTATCCCAAATAGCTGCAATTGCTCATTTTCTTATTTTAAGGCAGGGGCCGGGGACCTTTCTGGCTGAGAGAGCCATGAAAGCCAAATATTTTAAAATGTATTTCCATGAGAGCCATATAATATTTTCTTTAACACTAAATACAACTAAAAGTGTGCATTTTTAAGTAAGACCAACATTTTTAGAGTATAATACGTCTGTTATTATTTTGAATAACATAGGATAACAATGTCATATAACAATAACAATGTTATATAAATAAAATACTTCTTACCATAAATGCGACTTTTTGAACAGGTGCTGAAGAAAAAGGATGGATGGTTTAAAATGCATGAGAATGTTTTATATTTTAAACGTTATTTTTAACACTGTGATTTCAAGCGGTATTATTTATTACTTATCGTGTTAAGCAATGCCAGCTAAAATGTGTCAAAGAGCCAGATGCAGGCATCAAAAGAGCCACATCTGGCTCGATAGCCATAGGTTCCCTACCCCTGTCTTAAGGTATTCATGTGTGATTTCCACAAGCGTCTGTACTGACGGAAGGCTCTATATCGCCTCCTTATTTCCAGTGGTTAACTCCAGGTTATGAAATGGCATTATTATGAAGCTAGCTGTGGCACGTTTTTTCTTACGTCACTTCCTGTGTGGGGCGTGGATGGTCTTTCTGGCGTCACTTCCTCTCCGAACTCAGTTTGTATACAATCAATGAGTCCATACTAACAGCCGGAGATTCAAGAAATAGACGGCGCACTTACCCGTGTAAAAAATTATCCAAGCAGGGGAACCTTAATGTTTAATTAATGTGGCCAAAACGTAGTTTAGGCTAAATAATTCTTTGTTTAAAGGCCTACTTAAATGAGATGTTCTTATTTAAACGGGGATCGCAGGTCCATTCTATGTGTCATACTTTGTCATCTCGCAATATTGCCATATTTTTGCTGAAAGGATTTAGTAGAGAACATCCACGATAAAGTTTGCCCCTTTAAGTCGCTAATAAAAAAGCCTTGCCTTTACTTGAAGTAGCAGACGATGTGCACGTGACGTCACGGGTTGTAGGGCTCCTCACATCTGAACATTGTTTACAATCATAGCCACCAGCAGCAAGAGCTATTCGGACCGAGAAAGCGACAATTTCCCCATTAATTTAAGCGAGGATGAAAGATTCGTGGATGAGGTAATTTAGAGTGAAGGACTAGAAAAAAATACAAATAAATAAATAAATAAATAAAAGTTAAAAAAATATATTAAAAAAAGGAGATTGCAGTAAGAGCAATTCAAATGTTATTAGATACATTTCCTAGGATACATCTGGAAAATCCCTTACCTGCCTATTGTGTTGCTAGTCTTTTAGTGAGTTAAATAGTACCTTAAAGTTGGAGGGGTGTGACCACGGGTGTTTTGACACCAGAGTCTCTGAGAGAAGCCACGGCAGCCGCAGGAGGTCGCTGGCTCCGCTGATCTCCGGTAAGAGGCGACTTATTTCCACAATTTTCTCACCGAAAACTCCCGGTTGACATGTAGTCAGATCCATGTTCGCTTGACCGCTCTGGTGCATAGTAAAGCTTCACTTCCGGTAATTTTAAACAAGGAAACACCGTGCGTTTGTGTGGCTAACGGCTAAAAGTTTCTCACCTCCATTTTTCTACTGTGACTTCTCCATTATTAATTGAACACATTGCAAAAGATTCAGCAACACAGATGTCCAAAATACTGTGTAATTATGCGGTTAAAGCAGACGACTTTTAGCTGTGTGTGCGCGCAGCGCTAGTATTTCCTAACAGTCCATGACGTCACACGTACACGTCATCATTCCGCGACGTTTTCAACAAGAAATTGCAATTTAGTCAACTAAAAAGGCCCTATTGGCATGTGTTGCAATTTTAATATTTCATCATTGATATATAAACTATCAGACTGCGTGGTGGGTAGTAGTGGGTTTCAGTAGGCCTTTAACGTTTAATTAATGTGGCCAAAACGTAGTTTAGGCTAAATAATTCTTTGTTTAAGGGTTTATCCGGCTTAGTGCAGACATAGTCTTAATGTCCTAAATGTGCATCTTTTTGAGTGTGCTGTGTGTGTGTGTTTGTGTTGATGTGTGTTCGCTTACAGACATGTGAGGTCATGTGAAGTGCACTCGGGGTGCAGAGTCAACAGAGGAGTCTCAGTTTAGCCCTTGCAAGTGCGAGTGTATTCCTCGCTGGCATGGCCACATCGATGTTAACGCCACACGTTTACCATCTAACACCACACAAAAACCATCCCTCCCCCTTCCTAAACACACACAGTTGCAAGTCTATTGATTTGCCTTAGCTGCCTCCTTGCAGAAAGTGACTCCATGTCGAGCAGCTGTCTTTCCGTGCGGTAAAAAAAAATATTCACGACTGCCAATGAAAGCTGGAGATAGTGACAGGTAAAGATGAAAGAGAAAAGGAACTGAGAGCCGACACACTGTCACTTACTTTACCCCTGAGCGGATGACAGGTGCTTTAAATTTCTCAGTCGATAGTGGGAACCCATACATCCCAGACCTGCTGTGACATTTACTCTGGACTTGTATTCCGTCGCCCCGAGGTCAAGACACTCGTTCCTGCGCACCAAAGGCAGACTCAAGTTTAAATTCAAGGGGAAAATGAAATCAACGCAGGAAGTTTGGAGAGCGGAAGCGCCTTGAACTGAACTTGAGTTCATTCCTCAAATTGTCATTCTTGCAGCTTCAGCATATTTTGGTGCGTTCCTGGAACACAAAAGTGACGTTCTATGGTGACAAATTGGAAGCTGGTCAGCATGTGCAGTCGGAAATGTAAACATCTGTATGATGACTAGGAATGTAACTATTGATACCTACATTAATAAATCCATTTATATCGATCTATCTTTATCAATCTGTGCTCAGCATATTGGTTTTCCAGGTATATACATATCAATCCAACATCAATTTAAAAGGCAATACATCAATTGCATAGCTACTAGAAAAAAGAAAACATTGGATTTGAGAACGACATACTTTATATGAAGTTTAGCACTTGTATTCATAAGGATGCTAAACGCTATTCAAGTCTGTCTGTGGCGTCATCAAAACAAAAATGGCTGATCGCTTACAGTGGTCGAGAAAGGTTTGTGACAAATGCAAACGCCACAAGACAAAATCATAAGTTAGAACACAAGAACTTTCAGCTACAGCACGATTGCAAAAGCCACAAAAAATAAAAACGACACAACACAATAACATAAAGCCACAAGTTAACTTTAAACAAAAAAGGATGTGACGGACAAAACAGAAGTGACAGTGGAGCAAGTTTGCAGACGGACCAGCTTGAGACAGAAGACTGTAATAAACACTAGACTGCATTATTGGAAAAAGTTAAAAAGTTATGTATGAGTGGAAAAAGTGGTCACACTTCTCTGACTGTTCATTACACCCTCGGCCATTAGGTCTGTGTGTCGCCGAAATTTGTCAACTGTCACTTCAAGTATGTCTCTCCGATGTTCCATGTTTATTAAAAGGAGAGTAGTAGCAGGTCAAACCACTGGTCATTTCATCTGAAAAAAATTGCACTTATCCACTGTTAATTCACCCGAAAGAGATGTTGGTTGCACTTAATTTTTGATATTAATATTGTATTATTTTTGTTTAAAAACAACAGCAAAAAAAGCAAATAAATCTACTGTTAAAATGTTGGTTACTGTAATTTTATTTGAAAATGTCTTCACTATCAAAAATGAGAGAAGAAAAGGTTTCCTCTTGTTAATTCAAGCTGAAGGGTTAGTTGCACTTTATTCAAATAAAATGTACAAAACACAAAACCAGGGAAGTTGGCACGTTGTGTAAATGGTAAATAAAAACAGAACACAATGATTTGCAAATCATTTTCAACGTATATTCAATTGAATACACTGCAAAGACAAAATACAGAACTTTGGAAATGGTAAATTTTGTTATTTTTTCAGAAACATCCGGACTGTACTAGGCGCAATGTTCAAAAGCCAGCATCTGTGATGGTATGGGGGTGTTTTAGTGCCCAGGGCATGGGTAACTTACACATCTGTGAAGGTCTTATTAATACTGAAAGGTACATACAGGTTTTGGAGCAACATATATTGCCATCCAAGCAATGTCTTTTTTATGGACGCCCCTGCTTATTTCAGCAAGACAATGCCAAGCCACGTGTTACAACAGCGTGGCTTCTTAGCAAAAAAGTGCAGGTACTAGACTGGCCTGCCTGTATCCCAGACATGTCTCCCATTGAAAATGTGTAGCGCATTATGAAGCGTAAAATACGACAACCGAAACCCCGGACTGTTGAACAACTTAAGCTGTAGATCTAGCAAGAATGGGAAATAATTTCACCTGAAAAGCTTCAAAAATTGGTTTTCTCAGTTCCCAAATGTTTACTGAGTGTTGTTAAAAGGAAAGACCATGTAACACAGTGGTAAAATATCCCTTTGCCAACTTTTTTGCAATGTGTTGCTGCCATTAAATTCTAAGTTAATGATAATTTGCAATAAAAAAAATAAGTTTCTCAGTTCGAACATTAAATATCTTGTCTTTGTAGTCTATTCAATTGAATAAAAGTTGATAAGGATTTGCAAGTCATTGTATTCTGTTTTTATTTACAATTTACGCAACATGCCAACTTCAGTGATTTTGGGTTTTAAAGCTAAAGTAAGGTACCAATGATTGTCACACACACACCGGTGTGGTGAAATTTGTCCTTTGCATTTGACCCATCCCCTTGATCACCCGCTGGGAGGTGAGGGGAGCAGTGGGCAGCAGCGGTGCCGCCCTAGGGAATCATTTTTGGTGATTTGCAAATGCATTGGCCATTAATTGTTGTTCACTTGCTTATTTGTATCCACAATTCATTCATGCAACATTCCCTTACAATAAAAGACAGGAACAGAGGAAACTTCCCCTGCAGTGTCCAGTATCCAGTATTTGTTTCACAGTCACAATGGTTCAATCTGTTTTGTGAAAAAGTGAGTGAATCGATTTCAACTTACTGAATCATTTCGGATTGTATTGCTATAAAAAATACCATCCCTGGATCGTACCGACAATTAACATTCTGAAAGAAATCGAATCGTTATTAAAATTAATCGATGCCCAGTCACCTCTTTGCTCATTACTGTCACCAATGGTCAGACAAAATAGATCAAAGAAAATAAACACACGTCAAGCTAAAAAAAAAAAGCACAAAAAGCAAGGTATGCAGTTTTTAATCCTCTGACTGGAATTCAGATGAAAAGCCATTTTCTTCTCTCGCTTGCAATGAATCCATGAAAATGCAGCGACACAATGCATTAGCGGAAACCCACTTTGCACGTCATTTTCTTGCTCCTTTTCCTCCCACGATGAATAATCCTCTCCTGGATGGGCCATTCTTGTACTGCAGGAGTGTGAATCAATCGGTGTAATGGCATCACACAACCGATTAAAAAAGCAATGATGTGAACGGTCTAGACCGCTCATCAGTTGGCTCCTGCGAAGAAGGAGATGATGAACAATTGAGCGAGACTGCTTTGTTATTTTAAGCCGTAATGATGCAAAAGTCTGGATTTTCAGCAATGTTGAAGATATTGGCGCACGTCACAGTCTATTCTGTTCAGTACAGGAATTTAACAATAGTTTTAATTCAAAGTTATAAATGATAAATGGGTTGTACTTGTATAGCACTTTACTACCTTCAAGGTACTCAAAGCGCTTTGACACTACTTCCACATTTACCAATTCACACACACATTCACACACTGATGGAGGGAGCTGCCATGCAAGGCGCTAACCAGCACCCATCAGGAGCAAGGGTGAAGTGTGTTGCTCAGGACACAACGGACGTGACGAGGTTGGTACTAGGTAGGGATTGAACCAGGGACCCACGGGTTGAGCACGGCCACTCTTCCACTGCGCCACGCCGTCCCAGTTCAGGGTTAATATTGTTGATGATGCTTCAAGACAGAAATAAGCACACACAAATACTTATTTGTCTTTCATCAAATAAGACAAAGCTCATAAAAGATCAAACAGGACCAGGCACTTTAACTTTGTTCCTTGAAGACAATATTTTGCCCGTTTTTTTCACTTCAGATAACATACCGATATTTGAGCCTTGAGTATTGGCCAAAACTGACATTGATCTGACATGATACCAGCAGGAATCATTCATATTGTTATTATTTTGCAGTGCGGAATGTTAGAAATGATCAAAGGAAATTACTCAGACAAAGAACCATGGTAGGTAAGAAAAACTTTAACGTTTGTATTTGTTAACTTTCTGAAATGGATTTTTGCTGTCTTCAATTAGAGATGATCTAAGACGATTTAAATCTGTATTTAAAATATTGTCCTAGGGGTCTAAATCAGTGGTTGTCAAACTTTTTTTTGCCAAATACAACCTTAGAAAACACTTGGGCTCTCCAAAATCCACCAAAAAGACCAACATTAGAATACAATGGCACGGTATGCTTAGGTATTCATTAAAAACAAGGCAAGTGTTTTATTTTACCAGTATATTTTATATTTTTGGCCCCCGCAACATTACACACAGTTTGAACAGTAACACTGTGTGTGGATCTTAGGTCTGGGCGAAATATGGATATACGCGATATATCGCGGGTTTGTCTTTGTGCGACATAGAACATGACTTTATTGTGATAATCGAGTATACGTTGTCACGTAATTGCTTTTAGCTACGGGCATTACACTACAGGCTTTTCCCACTCCTTTTTGTGTTTCCTTCTCACTGACAGTAAGCGCACAAACTTACACAAGTCACATACTGTCACGTCATACGTCACATACGTCTACACGCTCGCAGAGCAGAGAGGTAGTAGCATGGGTAACGTTAGTTGTGATGCTAGTGGAGCCGTGCGAGTGGTAATACCAGAGAAAGAAAGATGAGAATCTGGTAACAAATGAAGGAAGAATTAATTCCCAAGAAAAACAGCACGGGGTCCATCATCTGGCGGTGGTTTGGCTTCAAGAGGGAAGATGTCGAATAGACAAATTTGATTTGTCAAGTGTGGGGCACAAGCGCTGCTACCAAAAGTAGCATTACTGCTAATATGTAGCATCATAAACTATAAAGACTATAAAAATGGGACCAATTACCTCCATGCTTGGCACTCAGCATCAAGAGTTGGAATTGGGGGTTAAATCACCAAAAATGATTCCCGGGCGCGGCCACCGCTGCTGCCCACTGCTCCCCTCACTCCCAGGGGGTGATCAAGGGTGATGGGTCAAATGCAGAGAATAATTTCGCCACACCGAGCGTGTGAGTGACAATCATTGGTACTTTAACTTTAATAATTTTAAAAGTCACCTGCTAATAACTTTAATAGATGCAGTTTTGGTCAATTGACTTAGTTGTGATTTCTTTCTCTGCATGGAAGTTTAAAAGTAGCATATATTAATGCAGTATGAAGAAAAATGTTTTAATGTAGACACATAGAATCATCATACTAGTGTGATTATATGCATCAAGTGTTCATTCAAGGCCAAGGCAAAATATCCAGATATATATCGAGATATTAAAAAAAGGCCACCTTGCCCAGCCCTAGTGGATATAGAAAAATGAAACACTGCAATTTAATAATTAATCCAATCATGGCATTACAATATCTAATTAAGTGATTTTTTTGCTCTAGCACTAGATGGAGCCCATGTAACACAGTTTAAGAATCACTGGTCGAGCTCAAATATATTGGATATGCTGTGTCTAAATATTGCCCCACAGTTATTTTATAACCCGTTTTTTGAGTATGTCTGCAAAATGTACATTTGTGGAGGCGTCTCCGTATCGCAAATTAAACCACGTTTTTCCTCTCCAAAAGTAACGGAATGTATCTTTTGAAAACGTACATTGTTCAGACATATATCTTGAAGTTTTTTTCCTTTTTTTCCCCCAGACAACATCAACAAAACAACCTTATAAACATCACAACCAGCTCAGTGGACTAGTGGTTAGAGTGTCTGCCCTGAGACTGGGAGGTTTTGAGTTGAAATCCCGGCCGACTCATACCAAAGACAACAAAAAACTGTACCCATTGCCTACCTACTTGGCACTCAGCATCAAGGGTTGGAATTGGGGGTTAAATCACCAAATGATTCCCGAGCGCGGCCACCGTTGCTGCTCACTGCTCCCCTCACTTCCCAGGGGGTGAACATGGGGGTGGGTCAAATGCAGAGGATCATTTGGACTTTTGACCTTTTAAGTTTAAATGGATTAAATGGGTCACATCATTAGGCACACCTGCCCACTCTCTCATCGATACAGAGCTACATGAATGCAGTATATATATATACGTGTGTGTGTGTGTGTGTGTGTGTGTGCATGTGTGTGTATCACTGCATGTCGCACGTTGGTGTCCTTCTCTGCCTAAGAGATAAACCTAATGTTCAAGTTACATCCACCTCACCGTGACACAAAATTCCTCAATAAGAGGCATCCAAAACTGCCTGCGAGCTCACACTCAAATATATGAAACGTATGATTGAGCCTTGCACCTTATGATACATTTATGAGTCAGCAAAGACGTATGTGTATTCATCATAGGTTTCCTATAAGTTGATTTTTGGTCAGAATAATTTATTAATTTAAGCTTATGACACACCAAGTTAAATGATGCAGACAAGTTTGTTACTGAATACTTTGTAAAACACTCCTGCCTCGGAGACTTTGTACCTGTAAGTACTATGGATCTCTAATTGTTTGATGCTTGTTTATATTGACAAATGCTTGGTTTCAGACTGCAATATTGCTCAATTAAATATATATTTTTTACGTACGTTTCGCTTGTGTGCTATTGTTTGCTTAGCTGTTGTGTAGCTGCAAGCTCTTAGTACCCCATAGTACACCTCTTGTAAATGACTTGACTAAAATATTGAAGGACATTTAGACCTTGCCTGGCCTTCCAGCTTTGCACAAGCAAACACGCTGCAGGACTGCTCGTATCTGAAATGTTGGGTGCAAGCCAATATAATCCGATACTTGGTTTTTTTTGCTGATATGGGGCCAATATAAATATCAGAAGAGCCTTTTCAGTTCAGTTGTGAAAGTGGGATAGAAGGAAGCTTCGCAGTGCTCTGATTTGACTAAATGTCAAAGCAACCCTTTTTCTAACCCAAATATGTCTACCTTCTTTTTGCCCCATGTCACCAGGTGTGTCTTTCTGATGCTCTTGGCCCCCTGAGGCCTGAGGAGAAGTGAGCCAAACTCAGGCCAGCCATGGGACGCCCTGTCACCCAGCATGCACTGCTGCTGATGCAGTGCATGCTGGTCCTGCGGCTCGGAGGCGTGGCCAGCAGGAGAGGACCCGTGCTGCTACCCGAGTCGCCTTGTCACAAGACCGAGCACCCCATTATCCCCCACTTGGGTAAGTCCATGCACATCCCCCAAGTAAGCCCCTTGTAAGTGATTTGACTGCGGTATTATTGCTTCACTTTTTTGTCATGCTGGCGGAGACATTTGAAAATGTCAAAGCCAATTGGTGTTTTGAATATGAATAGCACACCTGTTCCAATCAAGCAGTACATTTTGATCTTGATTGCGTAGGAAGATTGTGAAGGGATGACGCTGCTATTAAAGGCTTACTGAAACCCACTACTACCGACCACGCAGTCTGATAGTTTATATATCAATGATGAAATATTAACATTGCAACACATGCCAATACGGCCAGTTTAGTTTACTAAAGTACAATTTTAAATTTCCCGCGGAGTTTCTTCTTGAAAACGTCTCGGAATGATGACGCGTATGATGATGCGTGCTTGTGGCGTTATTGGTTGGAGGGGACATATTAGCCCAGCACAACTTACGGCTAAAAGTCGTCTCTTTTCATCGCATAATTACACAGTAATTTGGACATCCGTGTTGCTGAATCTTTTGCAATTTGTTCAATAAATAATGGAGACTATAAATAACAATGCTTTTGGTTTGTTTGTTGTGAAGCTTTAACACAGAGCGGTCAAGCGAACATGTTTCTCTACGTCAATACATACGTTTTTGGATCGGAAAATTGTCGGCTCTTACCGAAGACTTCATTGGATTATGAGACCTCCTCCTGTAGCTGTCAAAAAGGCAGCTGTGATCTTGGCTCCTCATCGGGTTCTCTCTGAGAACCTGGGGTCCATCCGACTTTCAGGTATGACTTTATAATCTCACTAAAACAATATTAACACAATAAGCAGATAAGGAATTTTCCAGAATTATCCTATTAAAAGTGTCTAATTACATCTGAAAACCGGAGCCGTTGCTTTTTTTTATTTTGTTTTATTTTTTTTATTTTTTTAGTCCCTCACTAACTTTCCTCATCCACAAATATTTCATCCTCCCTCAAATTAATGGGGAAATTGTCGCTTCCTCGGTCCGAATAGCTTTTGCTGCTGGAGGCTATGATTATAAACAATGTGAGGATGTGAGGAGCCCTCACACTGGTGACGTCACGCGCACATTGTCTGCTACTTCCGGTAAAGGCAAGGCTTTTTTTTTAGCGAGCGAACGTTGCGAACTTTATCGTGGATGTTCTCTACTAAATCCTCTCAGCAAATTAATGGCAATATCGGGAAATGATCAAGTATGACACATAGAATGGACCTGCTATCCCCGTTTGAATAAGAAAATCTCATGCAATAAAAGTGATCGTGGCGAAGTTGGTAGAGTGGCTGTGCCAGCAATCTGAGGGTTGTTGGTTCAATCCCCACCTTCTACCATCCTAGTAACGTCCGTTGTGTCCTTGGGCAAGACACTTCGCCCTTGCTCCTGATTTGTCCTGGTGAGCGCCTTGCATGGCAGCTCCCGCCGTCAATGTGTGAATGTGTTTGTGTGAATGGGTGAATGTGGAAATACTGTCAAAGCGCTTTGGGCTCCTTAAAAAGGGGTAGAACAGTGCTATACAAGTACAACCTATTTACCATTTGATCCTTTCGGGTCTATCACATGACTGATTTTCATTCATATTATAAATAATACAGTGCAATAGCATACTCATCATTATACATGTTTATAATGAAAGTTATTCTACTCTATCATGTTTACATTCAACTTACATTAAACTTAGATTAAACCTGAGCAAATGCCAATAGTGGTCGATGCAGCCTGTGCCTGCCAACCCTAGAGGAGCATTGAGCTGTTTTGAGTCCCGTTAGCTTGCAGTCAAATAATCACATAGCATTTAGTCCTGGGAGAAATTGACTGGAAGGTTGAGCCATGTCTGCAGAAATCTGCTTGCATGCAAGGACGCTCCTTTGATGGCTGGCCCGGGCAAGAACACAACACGCTTTTTGCTCAAAGGACAGTTAGTCAGCTGTGTTCAATACACTTAATGTACCAGGGATTGGTTCGACTTTTTTCATTGGTTTTTGTTTAAAAATACATTAATGCAAAACTTTCTGTAGGAGAGAGTACATTGGTACATCAACTAGGGCTGGGCGATATGGCCTTTTTTTAATATCTCCATATTTTTAGGCCATATCACGATATATCTCTCTATATTTTGCCTTGGACTTGAATGAACACTTGATACATATAATCACAACAGTCTGATGATTCTATGTGTCTACATTAAAACTTTCTTCTTCACACTGCATTAATATATGCTACTTTTAAACTTGCATGCAGAGAAGGAAATCACAATTAAGTCAATTAACCAAAACTGTATTTATTAACAGTTATCAAGCAGTGGCACAAACATTCATGTCATTTCCAAAACAGAAAAGGCAAGATTGTCGGAGACATTTTAAAACAAGCTATTAGTGCACTTTTGTGCATGATGTCACTAAGATGACATATAAAAACAACACTAAATTAAAGTGCACTTTTTGTACAGACCACCACTACAATAGTTTAAAATGAATAAAGTGCACTTTTGTGCACGATGTCACACAAGATATTTCAATAACTCAAATAAAAATGAGCTGTGAAACAGGAAATCAAATAGTGTATGTCTTTCGCTATGTGGTAGGTTCCTGCGGACATTATCTCCTTTTGTTGTTGATTGTTTTTTTCATACGGTGTTGATGTGGAAATGTTTGCCTCCGCATTTTTTTGTATATTTTGTTGTTTTCTTACTGTACCGAAAATGAACCGAACCTTGACCTCTAAACCGAAGTAAGTACCGAACCCAAATTTTTGTGTACCGTTACACTCCTAGTTCTTTGCTATGAGGTTTTTTTTTATTCAATTCGGGCTGAGTGAAGATATGATTGTGATGGATGATTGCGATCCATGTCAGGTCGATCACGGGGTTCAGCTGTAAGCATGCAAACTCGATCAAACGTGGCGGAAATGTCCGTGACAAAAACTAGAGTCAACCTTGTCCTGTTCCACTTCCAGTTGTATTTTGCCACACAAATACACATAATCAGCAGTAATAAATAACCATAATAGGCTAAATAAATTTCAGCTGTGACTTGGAATTTTACTTTGGAGTTACTATTGTGTAGGATAAGATCCCAATAAAACTTTTGGTTTTTGACAGAAGAGAAACCAGGCCCTAACATACCCATCATGGCAACACTAGTCCACCTTTTTTCTTTTTTAATGCAAAAACACAGTTTGCCCTTTGCTTTTTCTTTCCTTGCATTACCTCCATTACGGCTGCATGCTCCAATGCCATGTTTGCTTCCTTAAAGCAGATCTTGATGCTCTGCCTTGTAAACAAGCTCTGCTGTGAAGTGCTTTAAGTGGAACTGCTTTCTGTCAGACTGACAAAGGTGTTAACTAGTCAGTAAACAAGTCAGTGGATGAGATAACCCTTCTTTCAGAATTGTCCTACAAGGGGCTCCACATTTGTCTTCCTTTAGGTCACACCGGGTGACTTGGTAGTCGTGTGTCTGGTGTCAGGACTGGAAGTACTATGAATGAATGTCATGTCCTCTTGTAGGAGGACGTGAAGCTACGTGCTCTTCTGGAAAGTGTAAGGTTACTTCAGGATTTAGACAAGGCGTACCTTTGAGTGTATGCCATACCAAAATAAAATCCCATTTGAAGGCAGATCTGATTTCTGGTTTGGCCAATACAAAACATATACAAAACCCCAAACCAGTGAAGTTGGCACGTTGTGTAAATCTTAAATAGAAACAGAATACAATGATTTGCAAATCATTTTAAACTTATATTCAATTGAATAAACTACAACGACAAGATACTTAACGTTCGAACTGGAAACCGTTGTTATTTTTTGCAAATATTATCTCATTTGGAATTTGATGCCTGCAACATGTTTCAAAAAAGCTGTCACAAATGGCAAAAAAGACTGAAAAAGTTGAAAAATGACCATCAAACTCTTATTTGGAACATCCTTCAGGTGAACAGGCTAATTGGGAACAGGTGGGTGCCATGATTGGGTTTAAAAGCAGCTTCCATGAAGTGCTCAGTCATGGGGCGAGGGTAACCACTTTGTGAACACATGCATGAGAAAATTGTCAAACAGTTTAAGAGCAACATTTCTCAACCAGCTATTGCAAGGAGTTTAGTGAATTTCCCATCTAAGGTCTGTAACATCATCAAAAGGTCCAGAGAATCTGGAGAAATCACGGCAGGTAACATTGAATGACCTTGGATCCCTCAGGCGGTACTGCATTAAAAAGGGACATCAGTGTGTAAATGATATCCCCATGTTGGCTCAGGAACACTTCAGAAAACCACTGTCAGTAACTAAAGTTTGTCTCTACATCTGTAAGTGCAAGATGAAACTCTACTATGTAAAGCCAAAGCCATTTATCAACAACACCCAGGAACGCTGCCGGTTTCACTTGGCCCCAGTTTATCTAAAATGGACTGATGCAAATTGGAAAAGTGTTTTGTGGTCTCACGAGTCCACATTTCAAATTGTTTTTGGAAACGGTGGGGGTCATGTCCTCCCAAACAAAGAGAAAAAGAAACATCCAGATTGTTCTCGGCACAAAGTTGAAAAGCCAGCATCTGTGATGGTATGGGGGTGTATTAGTGCCCAAGGCATGGGTAACTTACACATCTGTGAAGGCCCCATTAATGCTGAAAGGTACATACAGGTTTTGGAGCAACACATTTTGCCATCCAAGAAACGTTATCATGGACGCCCCTGCTTATTTCAGCAAGACAATGCCAAGCCATGTGTTACAACAAGGTGGTTTCATAGAAAGAGTGCAGGTACTAGACTGGCCTGGCTTTAGTCCAGACCTGTCTCCCATTGAAAATGTGTGGCACATTATGAAGCCTAAAATACCACAACGGAGACCCTGGACTGTTGAACAACTTAAGCTGTACATCAAGCAAGAATGGGAAAGTTTTCAAACGTTAACTGAGTGTTGTTAAAAGGAAAAGCCATGAGCGGATAGCTTGCGTCGTTCCTTGTGCACCTGTCAAAGAGGCAGCTGCGGGCTCTCTTGCCTCCTCCGACCGGCTGCCCCCAAACGTGGGAGGCTTCCACCGTGGAGGAGGGGGGGAAAAAGTTCAGCCTGGCCCCAACGGCTGCCTTCGCTTCGCCTCGTCGAGAAACGTGGCTTCCCTTAGAGACACTGGCGGTCCCCACACCCGTGGCCACACTCCTCAGACTTTCAGGTACCATATAATCTCACTAAAACACTAGTAACACAATAAGCAGATAAGGGATTTTCCAGAATTATCTTAGTAAATGTGTCTAATAACATCTGAATCACTCCCACTGCCCTCACCTTTTTTTTTTCTAGTCCTTCACTCTAACTTTCCTCATCCACGAATCTTTCATCCTCGCTCAAATTAATGGGGAAATCGTCACTTTTTGGGTTTGAATTGCTCTTGCTGCTGGTGGCCATGATTGTGAGGATGTGAAGAGCTCCAAAACCTGTGACGTCACGCGCACATCGTCTGCTACTTCCGGTAAAGGCAAGGCTTTTTTATTAGCGACCAAAAGTTAGAAACTTTATCGTGGATGTTCTCTACTAAATCCTTTCAGCAAAAATATGGCAATATCGCGAAATTATCAAGTATGACACATAGAATGGACCTGCTATCCCCGTTTGAATAAGAAAATCTAATTTCAGTAGGCCTTTAAATGACTCAGCCTTTTTGTTTATTTGGTTGGCTATATCTTCCTCAATTAGTTCCACACGGCGAGTCACAGTCCTGCGTGATAAACTGATATTTTCAAACGTGCCTTGGCTCTCAGGACACAAAATACCTGGCGCTTCTACCATGCATTCTTTTAAAAACTCGCCTTTAGAGAAAGGATGGCTAGCCTTGGCTACTTTGAATGACAGCAAAAAGCTTGCTTTGGTGGATGACTCTTGAATCACAGTTCGTCAGTGAAAAAGATGTTGCTGAGCCTGTAAATTAGCCGCCAACCTCTGGGCCATGGCTCTTCGCTCTTGCGTTGACTGCTTGCTGGCGTAGTTAGCATGCTTGGTAGCAAAGTGGCGGCGGATAATGTACTCTTTGTAAACCGCGACAGTTCCTTGGCATATCAGACACACAGCCTTTGATCGAACGTCAGTAAAAAAATATTTCGTTGTCCACTCAGCATTAAATACTCGGCACTCACTGTCAGCTTTTCTTTGCTTTGATAAGCTCGTTTATACAGAGGGGCTCACAGGCAACGTTCCTTCTAAGGTGCACGTATGCGCTATTGTGCACTGCTCATGCGTCGTCTGCGCACAGCAAATTAAAGGCCAACTTAAATGAGAATTTCTTATTTAAACGGGGATAGCGGGTCCATTTTATGTGTCATACTTGATCATTTCGCGATTTTGCCATAATTTTGCTGAAAGGACTCAGTAGAGAACATCGACGATAAAATTCGCAACTTTCGGTGCTAAGAGAAAAGCCCTGCCTCTACCGGAAGTCGCAGACGATGACGTCACAAGGGTGAGGGCTCCTCACGTCCTCACATTGTTTTTAATGGGAGCCTCCAGCAGCAAGAGCTATTCGGACTGAGAAAACGACAATTTCCCCATTAATTTGAGCGAGAAAGAAAGATTTGTGGATGATGATATTGATAGCGAAGGACTACAAAAAAATACAATAAAATAAAGTAAAAAAAAAAGGCGATTGCATTGGGACGGATTCAGATGTTTTTAGACACATTTTTACTAGGATAATTCTGGGAAATCCCTTATCTTTCTATTGTGTTGTTAATGTTTTAGTGAGATTAAATAGTACCTGATAGTTGGAGGAGTGTGTCCACGGGTGTCTTGAGGCCAGTGTCTGAGGGAAGTCGATGGCAGATACAAGGACGGCGCAAACTCCACAGATCTCCGGTAAGTGGCGACTTTTTAACCACAACTTTCTCACCGAAACCTGCCGGTTGACAAGTAGTCGGGATCCATGTTTACTTGACCGCTTTGATCCATAAAAAAGCTTCACCCCTGGCAATTTTAAACAAGGAATCACCGTGTGTTTGTGTGGCTAAAGGCTGAAGCTTCCCAACTCCATCTTTCTACTCTGACTTCTCCATTATTAATTGAACAAATTGCAAAAGATTCAGCAACAGAGATGTCCAGAATACTGTTTAATTGCGCGATGAAAAGAGACGACTTTTAGCCGCAAGTGGTTCTGCGCTAATATTTCCTGACAGTCCGTGACGTCACGGACTCTCAGGAAACAACATTTTCAACAAGAAACTCCGTGGGAAATTTAAAATTGCAATTTAGTAAACTAAACCGGCCGTATTGGCATGTGTTTCAACGTTAATATTTCATCATTGATATATAAACTATCAGACTGCGTGGTCGGTAGTAGTGGGTTTTAAACAAAATAAACACATTACAATTTATTCTGTATGATTTTGCAATGCAACTCTATGTGTGAGAAGTGACAACAAGAGTTGCCCCGATGAATAAAACCATCTTTGTCAACACAATTCAATTATCGTCTGTCGAGACACTTTACGGACAGGAATTCCACTTTATTGAGCAAAACTGTTTGTAACCATACCAAAAACATGGTAAAAAAACCTTTTATTTATAAAAACTGGTCATTTTCTGCCATACAAACCAGGCTTGAACCAACTTTGTCATCCGTCGTTTCAACAGAAGCCGCTCGCTCTCTCACCTGCACCAACACAAGCACTCATGGCACTTAGCCAGTGTTGCGTTTATGGCCACACAAAAAGTCGGACAACCCCGACGCCACAGAATGTGTAAATGTCAGGTTGCAACACTCTGACTCCTCAATCTGATGTGTGCTTATTTTACTGCCATTTATTAAGAATGTTAATCTAAGGATATTATTCATGAAATATTATCACTAGATTTAATAAATGTTAATAAAAAGATGTATTTTACAGACAGAAAGTAACAGGAACTAAATGAAATCTCTGAAAGGGGCATACTTGCCAACCCTCACGGAATTCCCGGGAGACTCCCGAAATTCAGCGCCTCTCCCGAAAACCTCCCGGAAGAAATTCTTTCCCGATAATCTCCTGAAATTCAGCGGGAGCTGGAGGCCACGCCCCCTCCAGCTCCTTGCGGACCTGAGTGGGGACAGCCTGTTTTCACGTCCGCTTTCCCACTATATAAACAGCTTGCCTGCCCAATCACATTACAACATCTACAGATTTGAATGAAAAAATGCAAACACAAAGAGACGAAGCAGAAGAACGAGGAAGTTACAGCCATGGCGACGCTGTCTGTAATAGAGTAATATATGTTGTTTGTCGCCATCTCCTGGTGAATGTTGGCTATAGCGTTATGGAGTTTCTTTTGGATTGGCCAACAATTTACGTGGTGTTGGGCACGTGACGGTGAGTTAGGGAGTCTGTTCTGAAGCCCACAGTAAAGAGACGTAACTTCATCACCTCGCCTGGTTATTGACTCCAACCCAATATATTAAACCGAGCAAAATTAAGAAATAAATGGCAAAACAAATGTTGCTCAAATAGTGAAAGGTAAGTGTTGTTGTTGTTTTTTTAGTAACCAGCAAGCACAGTACAGTTAGTAGAGCAACTGTTTTTTTTATTACTGTGTATTTGATAGGTGCCGTCTAAAATTCAACTATTTATTTTATTTCTATATATATAATAAAATAAATATATATAGCTAAAATTCACTGAAAGTAAATTATTTCATATATATATATATATATATATATATATATATATATATATATATATATATATATATATATATATATATATACATATATATATCTATATATATATATATATATATATATATATATATGTATATACATATATATAAATATATATATATATATATATATATATATATATATGTATATATATATATATATATATATATATATATATATATATATGAAATATACCGTATATGAAATACCAGAGTTGGTGAATTGTAGATGTTAATATACTCCTCCCCTCTTAACCACGCCCCCCGCCCCAACCACACCTCCGCCGCACCCCACACCCCCCACATCCCAAAATCGGCGGTCTCAAGGTTAGCAAGTATGGAAAGGCGTAACATTTCTTTTAAAGGCAGGACCCGCAACCAGACATACAATACTAGCACATAGTTCATGAAAAACATGTTTTTTTTTTTAATTGTCATTGTAAGAGGGCAAAATCCCTTATATAAGAACATTATTTTAATAAAACATTTAAATTGTTATGATGTCAGGTTTGGTACAGGTGTGACGTGGGTGTGGCCACAGTGTGCACGTCTGATGTTACTCACGAATGTGACAATCATTGGTACTTTAACTTTAACTTAACATGTGCTCCACTGATGCTCCGGGAGTTTGTGCTTTTGCTCACACACATGGAAAATTAGAGGGAACATTGCTCACAGGACAAAGCTAAAGAGAAGAAGGGAGTAATATCCCACAGGCCAAAAAGGTCGATGAGCGCCATGTAGTGGGGAAATGCGGTGTTACAGGGATATGGTGAAACGAACTAGGTTTACCGACGATAATAATATGAAATGTAATTTAATAATACAATTTAATGGGTGGCTCCTCCTTAATGATATGGAAGCGCTGAAAATGCATACGGGAGGCAGAAGCCTTAACATTGATAAGAGTTTTTTGTAAAACAAAACATATATATATATATATATATATATATATATATATATATATATATATATATATATATATATATATATATATATATATACATATATATATTTTTTTTTTTCAATAATTTGGACAAGTTCCGTGGGCCGGAGTTAAAACGTTCATATACGGCCCGTGAGTCGTAGTTTTCCCATGTCTGTTCTAGGACCACGAGACTCAGATGCAGAGTTACAACAGGTTTTTATTTTTCTCTCTCATCTGAAGTCTCTGGCTTTCCAGCCGTCTGGTTTCTATGACACTCTATCGTCCTCTCCTCCTTCCCCAGTCTCTCTCCCCTCATGGCCCCTCATACTCTTATTATACAATTGTATTTAACATATTCCAATTGTGTTAAACATATGTCGGATGTTGAATCTGGGGCAACACATTGTAACAGGGGTTTGTGCCTGTTCCTCACAATGCAAAGATCCTGGCTCGAGATCTTTCCGTGTGGAGTTTGCATGTTCTCCCCGGGACTGCATGGCTTCCCTCCAGGTACTCCGGCTTCCTCCCACCTCCAAAGACATGCACCTGGGGATAGGTTGATTGGCAACGCTAAATGGTCCGTAGTGTGTGAATGTGAGTGAGAATGTTGTCTATTTATCTGTGAAATAAAAGCGTTTTGCCGCATCACCAAAAGGGACAAGCAGTAAAAATCGGATGGATGGATAGATGTTAAATCCGTCTCAATAGCTTACAGCGGTGGTTCTCAAACGTTTTTCCACCAAGTACCACCTCAGAAAAAAACTTGGCTCCCCAATTACCACAATAATGACCAACAATAAAATACAGTATTGTAGTAGGCCTAAGTATTCTTTAAAAACAAGGCAGAAGTTTTATTTACCAAGTATATGTAATATTTTTGGTCATTGTAACATAACACACAATTTGAACAGTAACACTGTGTTTGAAAACAGGAAAAAACACACGATACTTTAATCACCTGATATTTTGGCTAAATTGAGCTCACGTACACCAAGTGGTACATGTGTGTGTGTATATATATATATATATATATATATATATATATATATATATATATATATATATATATATATATATATATATATATAGAGGTATAAATATGTATATATATATATATATATATATATATATATATATAATATATATATAATATATATATATATACATATATTATGTATATAGGTACACTGGCGGGCCGTAGTTTGGGGACCGCTGCTGTGGATAATAAAATAAAAGAAAAGTAACCAGACCATCTTGGGGGGGAACCCTGCAATTGGAGTAACAAAGGCACAGATGCTCATGTGGCACACCAGAACTACATACTTTCTTCTTTAAACTTTGACAAGGTTCCATAATGATTTAGTTTTTCCCTGATTTTAACATTACATCACATATTTCTGTTAAGGGATACCGACTGCAAAGTGATGTTTATTCCCACTGAAAAGTGTTCTGTTTATTCCCACTCGTGTCAACGTCCCAAGCCTTAAAAGACAAACTCCTCATTTGTGGCCCGTGAAGACGCTTTGGCTGTTAAATCCCCCCTGAGTAACTCACTTGTATCATGGCCTGATGATAGCGTTTGTGCAGTTCAAACGCATCGCATGGTTCCAAGTTGCAAAGCACACACCGCTTTTTTCAGACCAAATTATACCCTTTGAAGGAGAGGGTAGGCCCTGAGTCATAACGAAATATGCAGACACATTCACACGGGTGATGAGAAACCTTAGTCAAACCTATTATCCTCTCTTGAAGTGACTTGTGCACAGTGGACTGAAATGTAATCCCTGGTTGTTCTCAATGTGCAACGCCAGGATGCCGCGGCTCCTCTTGGGCTGCACTGGTAAGACAACATGAAATATTCCAAAGCACAACAAGCGCGGTCCCTGTGGATGTGGTTGTGATAGCGCCAGAGCGCGGTGATTACAGGGACCTATCAGATGCTTTGGGTTTGGTCGGTTCCGCACCGAGAGTTAGATGAGGAGATTGATGTCATCCTTGTGCATTTGCCTTGTGGCACTGTGGCACTAGTCATTCTGCATGAATCTGTTCAAAGGTACAAATCCAACATGACCTATCACTCTAGCAAGGGACCAGCCTGAAATAAGAGGGGGGACAGAGAAACCTGCTAAAGTCAGTCTGGATTATGTGGCCATCTGAACAAGTCCATGTTCACCGTGTTATTATTATCAAAAGGTTCCTGCCTGAATTAACATCGACATTATGGACACGCTGATCTCATCACAAACATTTTTATTATTGTCTTTATTTTAACAAAAAATCTTGCAGTACATTAAACATGTTTCTTATTGCAATGGAAGAACAATTTTGTCCTGAAATAAAATAGTGAACATACAAGACAAATTGTCTTTTTATAAGTAAGTAAGCAAACAAAAGGCTCCTAATTAGTCTGCTGACATATGCAGTAACATATTATGTCATTTATCAGTCTGTTATTTTGTCAAAATTAATAAAGACAAGTGGTAGAAAATGGATTATTAATCTACTTGTTTATTTACTGTTAATATCTGCTTACTTTCTTTTTTAACATTTTTTGTCTACACTTCTGTTAAAATGTAATAATCACTTATTCGTCCGTTGTTTGGATGCTTTACATTAGTTTTGGATGATACCCTCCACGACCCTGAAAGGGACAAGCGGTAGAAAATGGATGGATGGATGGATGGATGAATGGATGGATGGATGGATGGACCACATACAGTGGGGCAAAAAAGTATTTAGTCAGCCACCGATTGTGCAAGTTCTCCCACTTAAAATGATGACAGAGGTCTGTAATTTTCATCATAGGTACACTTCAACTGTGAGAGACAGAATGTGAAAAAAAATCCAGGAATTCACATTGTAGGAAATTTTATTTGTAAATTATGGTGGAAAATAAGTATTTGGTCAACCATTCAAAGCTCTCACTGATGGAAGGAGGTTTTGGCTCAAAATCTCACGATACATGGCCCCATTTATTATTTCCTTAACACGGATCAATCGTCCTGTCCTCTTAGCAGAAAAACAGCCCCAAAGCATGATGTTTCCACCCCCATGTTTCACATTAGGTATGGTGTTCTTGGGATGCAACTCAGTATTCTTCTTCCTCCAAACACGACGAGTTGAATTTATACCAAAACGTTTTATTTTGGTTTCATCTGACCGCATGATATTCTCCCAATCCTCTGCTGTATCATCCATGTATCCATTTTGGTATAAACTCAACTCGTCGTGTTTGGAGGAAGAAGAATACTGAGTTGCATCCCAAGAACACCACACCTACTGTGAAGCATGGGGGTGGAAACATCATGCTTTGGGGCTGTTTTTCTGCTAAGGGGACAGGACAATTGATCCGTGTTAAGGAAAGAATGAATGGGGCCATGTTTCGTGAAATTTTGAGCCAAAACCTCCTTCTATCAGTGAGAGCTTTGAATGGTTGACCAAATCCTTTTTTCCCACCATAATTTACAAATACATTCTTTAAGATTCCTACAATGTGAATTCCTGGATTTTGTTTTCACATTCTGTCTCTCACAGTTGAAGTGTACCTATGATGAAAATTACAGACCTCTGTCATCATTTTAAGTGGAAGAACTTGCACAATCGGTGGCTGACTAAATACTTTTTTTCCCCACTGTATTTAAGTATCGATCCGATACCAAGTACTTACAGTATCATACATTGGTCATATTCAAAGTCCTCATGTGTCCAGGGACATATTTCCTGAGTTTTTTGTCTACACACTTGGTCTGCTTGTAAGTACTCCGTGATTGTGCACTGCCGAACATGCTCCTCTGCTCATAAACCAACGATGTCATGACGGGACGATGACGGGGGGGGGATAACCTTTGCGTTTCAGAGGCGGTATAGTACCGTAAGTTATTACATTAGTATCGTGGTGCTATACTAATACCGGTATACCGCACAACCCTAGTGTGTACAATTCCAAAGTGGTGCAGACCGCCTTTCTTTATTGTATTGCGTGTACTACACAGATTTCACCACAGAGACACTCTCCTTGACTGCACTTTCACGTTATCATGCGCCTACCTGTTTCGTTTTGCTGTGTTTTCAAACAAGCAGCAGTCATGTAACATTTGTTATGGGCATTTTAGAAGCAGTCCGGTGCAATCACAACAAAACCCACTTGTTTAGTGTGCGCTGTAGATGCGCTCATGGAAAAGAGGCTGCACTTACTGTGCTCAAGAGGAAAAAAAACATACTTCAAGGAGTTTTTTTTTTCATATAGGAAATATGGTAATAATACATATTCCAAATGAAAAAAAACAAAACGCCATTAAAAAAAATAGCCAGATGACACCAAACCCTCCAGATGCCCCGTAACTCACCCACCATGCAGCTATAGAATTATAAAAAGACATTGCTGAATGGACAATATGTCCAATATTGTTTAATTTTTAACAGACCATGCAAAAATGTTAGGTTGTTTGCCTTTTTGTTCGTGACTCTTTGGTACTGTGTGAAAAGGGGTGGTACTTTCGTGACTTCTGCGGTGCTTTTTTGTGAACTTCTGGATTTGCCTCCTGGGAGCCTTTTGCCCATGGAGACCATCTTCTGGGTCTCTGCCACACCAGAGTCAGTTTGGAGAGACTGGAGGAGATGCAGATGAAGAGACAGAGCTGCAGAGCTGAACGAGCAGATATCGGACACCTCGGTCTCCTTGGGCGTATCCTCGCTCATCCGTGCGGACTGGACACTGGCCAAGAGCCAGTGGTGAGCGGCCGAGGGTGGAGTCTGCTCTCTCAGTTGCTTTGTTGGGTCTGCTCCTGTCTCTGGACATGCTCCCCCCTCCCGAGCAGACGGTGGTGTAGAACACCACAGAGACCACCACAGTGCATATGTTTTTTGTTTTTGTTTATTTACTTTTGTGGCTGTGTGTAGTATCTGGTTGCATCACCTCTGCTCTTTTAATGTCTTTAATGTCTTTTGAGTTCTTTGATGTTTCCTTCTTACAAACATGTTTATATGTGCTATGGCTATGAGGTTTTTTTTTCTCGGCCTCAGTGGGGACTGAATACTTTCCTTGTCAGAATATATTCTGTATATGAATTAGGACAGAAAGGCAAAATGGATTGCACGTTTGATTCTGCTGACCTAATAGACGTAATCCACTTTGCACAGGTTTAGTAGATTAGCTTTGCGTGTGCTATCAAGTTTGGGCATGTTTAGTACAAGCATACCTTCGATAAATTAGGCCCTTGGTCTTTAAAATTGTTATTTCCAAATATCAACCTACTTTTTTTACACTTTTTTAATGTGCTTCATAAGGGTGAAGGTTACTGTGTGTTTGCTAGTAACAATACAACACTGAACCAGTAGATACGAGGCATAGCGGCAAGCTAAAGGTCGAGGTTGTGTTGAAACTTAACGTTGCTTCTCTCTGAGATTGTGGCCTGCCTGTGAAAGGGTGTGCCTCGCATGGGTCTGAGCCCACTGGTGAGCGCGGTTTTGTGAACTTGGCACAACACTTGGCTGACAGAACTGCTACTGTGCTGCAAGGATGTTATGGCCTGAAGACTGTTCACTCTTTTTTTATGGTGGTTTTTGTAAAGATAGGGTTCTGAAAAGAAAGTGCACTGTATGGCTCCACGTATAACATACCGAGCATGGATCTAAAAGGTGCACAAAAATAGTTCTCAATATAGCTTCAGCTGAGGTTAAGCCTAAATGTACAGTATATACACATTACTGTATATTGTTCAAGGAAATGTCTGAGCTCTGTATAGCGGTAGAGAACAAGATCCTCAAGAGCCACTGTATTAATAAAGTGCTCTTTTAACAAGGGTTCTTCAGTGTTGGTTTGAAGGCTTTTAAAGGTTGCAAAGTGTGTTGTAAACGAGGCATTCACAGGACTACAATTTCTTTATAGAGACTTAACAGTTTTACTGTTCCTCTCAAGTACATCTCTGAAACTGGTCTTCAAATAGGTCCTAGCCTGCTCATTTTAGGGGCTTTTAAAATGATACTGGATCCACGGAAGTTTATTTTAATGCAACACTCCATAAATCTCAAGGTTGTCTCCAGGGTAAATCTGCAATCTCGTCTTGGCTGAAACTCTCAGGTTCAACAACATCCTCCTCAAACTACACCTACTCTTTTGTGATTAAGGGACTTTGAGCGCTAATGGTTATCACGAATATTGGAGAATCCAACTCTGCTTTGTACTGAAACAGCTGTCCGTGAAGTATGTCTTTAGCTCTCCAGATACATTTTTGTTGCACTAAAAAATATATATTTTTAAAATGTTGTCTTCTAATATACATGTTTCACACTACAAATGATGAAATGTAGGATTTATTAGGTCATGGAGTTTTTTTGGAAAACTGAATGTGCTCCCATCATCCTTTGCAGAATTAGATTTTCGACATCTATCCATTTTCTACCGATTATTCCCTTTGGGATCGCGGGGGGCACTGGTGCCTATCTCAGCTACAATCGGGCGGAAGGCGGCGTACACCCTGGACAAGTCGCAACCTCATCGTAGGGCCAACGCAGATAGACAGACAACATTCACACTCACATTCACACACTAGGGACCATTTAGTGTTGCCAATCAACGTATCCCCAGGTGCATGTCTTTGGAAGTGGGAGGAAGCCGGAGTACCCGGAGGGAACCCACGTAGTCACGGGGAGAACATGCATACTCCAAACAGAAAGATCCCGAGCCCGGGATTGAACTCAGGACTACTCAGGACCTTCATATTGTGAGGCTGACGCACTAACCCCTCTTCCACTGCCCTGATTTTTGACATATAAAACCATAATCTAATGAATTGTACATTAATTTACAATATTTCAAACACTTCATTTTGGTCGACATAACATGTAATGGTGGTGCTCTGGTCAACATTCGGCAAGGATTATGTTTTACAGACCATCTTGAAACCGCTTTCTGACAATATCTTCAGAATGTGCGATTTTATTTGGGTGGCATGGCGCAGTGGGTAGAGCGGCCGGCCAGAAACCTGAGGGTTGCAGGTTCGCTTCCCACCTATTGACATCCAAAATATCGCTGCTGTTGTGTCCATGGGCAGGACACTTCACCCTTTGCCCCCGGTGCCGCTCACATTGGTGAATGAATGATGAATGAATGATAGGTGGTGGTCGGAGGGGCCGTAGGCGCACACTGGCAGCCACGCTTCCGTCAGTCTTAGTGTTGGGTATCGTTTGAATTCGAACTATTTCGATTCCGATTCCTGACAATTCTCGATTCCTATTCTTTCTTCAAAAAAAAAAAAAAAAAAAAAAAGTTTAGGGTATTTTTCATGAGTTAGCTAACCTACAGTCTTTCTGGATGAATTAGTCTGACATTCTCCATCAATTTTAATTCTATTAACTTTTTACGAACTTTACTATAAATTCTTCACAGGGCTGTTTTCAACTAGAACATAAATATAAAATCTGTGAACTTGAATTTAAATATTAATTTTTTTTCCCCGGGGTACACTTTCATCAAGAGAGCTTTATTTTTGAAACCTCATGAAAACACATTTACACACACAAGTGTATGATGCTGCAGGTACTTAAACATGTTACCGTGCTCCCACTGATGGGCTAACTTGGTGCAGAAAAGCAAATAAACAATAAGAAACAACTTGCAAAACCCAGTCCAGATTAGCAGCAGGTACAGTATAAAATCAGAGACAGTTCTTGTTTAGGAAAATGACCATATCCGCCTTCTCAGGCAGGATGCTTGAGCGTTCTGGACAGATAGTTTCTCCTGTCAAAGACGGGACACACATTTATTTGTACACCTTGAATTCGGAGGTGCTTCATCATGTTCGGCGGACTGGGTATCGAAACTAGGAATCGAAATTTTAACTTTTGAATGATTCCGGGAGAATTGGAAAGTTAGTCCCGGTTCCAATCTATACTCGATACTCGATACCCAACCCTAGTCAGTCTTCCCCAGGGCAGCTGTGGCTACTGATGTAGCTTACCACCACCAGGTGTGAATGAATGTTGAGTCCCACTTCTCTGTGAGCACTTTGAGTGTCTAGAAAAGCGCGATATAAATCTTAAGTTATTTTTTTAATTTATTTATATGCCAAAGCCCTCCTCCAGGCCAAGCCCACTTATGTTTTTTTGTAATTTTCCTCCGTGGCTCTCCTCTCACTTACCTTTCCAGTGGCTCCATCCCGGTATTGTTGTGTTGTATGTTTCCCCACTCCTTCTGAGTGCGACTTTTGTTTCTTATCTCTTTTGAGTGTACTTTTAATTTTTGCACTCCTCAAATGCGCTTTTTGTCATTAAACATTCTTATTTTTGTTGACTATTTCTTCTCTGCTGTGGGGTCCTACGCCGGCTTAGGCGTGTGCAGCTGAGATAGGCTCCACTGCCCCAAGGTCTATATTCTAGTTTCTTCAAAATAGCCACCCTTTCCTTTGACTACTGTTTTGCACACTCTTGGCATTCTCTTGATGAGACGATGACTACTTTCAGGTCTACGATGACATAGACCTGAAAGGGTTTTCACTTCACAGGTGTCATAGTCATGATGCCTTCAGTGACAATCTACAATGTAAATAGTCATAAAAATAAAGAAAAGACATTGAAATGAGAAGATGTGTCCAAACTTTTGGCCTGTACTGTATTTCATAGTTCACTGGTCATGTCGTGGTTTCGGTCTCCGCTCAGTGGCTGTTAGCGACCATTTCAAGGTGTAACCTGTCTTTTGCCCAGAGTCAGCTAGGATAGGTTCTAGCAACACAATCAGTAGTAGAAAATAGATGAAAGGATGTCTTCGACGATTAAATCTTATTTCTTTAGCCTAGAGATTTTTGCTCATGAGGTCCGCTCCTCTCTCCCATCCTCTAAACACACATTGACTTTTTAATATTTCATTGCACACTTGTCTGTGGTTTGACACCGGTTTGTTTTGTATGATTTACTCAGTGCCTCCGGGCCCTAAGCGGCTGCCGCAGAAATTCAAGAGTCAGGACTTTTAGTTGTAAAACAAGCTTGTTTTTCTTGTTGGAAATAATAGAAATAAACCTTAACGCGCTACAGGTTTTAACCGCCCTTAGCTTTTCGATTTAAGCAGGTGTTTATATTTCCATTTTTTCGTTCCGGACTGTTTCCGCTCATGGACGTTACGGAATTGTTGCAATTCTTCTCCCACCCGTTACCACAGAACTGTATTTTGAGCGAATTGACTCTTCATTGCTGCCACACTCTATCTGCACCACCCCAAACATCCACGCTTCACAATTGCTTCCACATGTTGCCATTGTTGTCATCCTGGCTGCGGCATCAAGCTGTAATGTTGAGCTCTGCCAGACCGGCGTGGCCTCTGATGCTGAGTGCAAATATTTATCCATCCTGACTTTTTTGTCAGCCGCTCCGTGTCAGAGCGGGGGAATAACAAATGAGATGTGAGCGATGGGGTGTTCTATTTTGAGGAGGGGGACAGAGGTTAAGGGGATAAGATGGAATCCAGTGCAAGAGGGGGATTGTGTGTGCATGTTCATTTGTGGAATTCTCACCCCACTCACAGTGTTTGTGATCCCTGCGTGTGTGTGTGTGTGTGTGTGTGTGTGTGTGTGTGTGTGTGTGTGTGTGTGTGTGTGTGTGTGTGTGTGTGTGTGTGTGCGTGCGTGCGTGCGTGCGTGCGTGCGTGTCTGATTTCGCCTTCATCTCATCTGCAGCCAGTTGAAGCAACTATATGCATGATTATGATGTGATTATACATCATGCATTTACCCTAGTATTGATGAAAAGAACCCTAAGTTAAGAAATGGTGCTTTTAATGGTGCTTATTTGCTGGGGGGGGGGGGGGTTGTCCTCTCATTTCCTTCGCTACTGCATAAGGTTGATTTGTTTGGCTCTGTGTGGAATCGTAAAACCCTCCCCAGGGGTGCCCACTGAAAGAGCTATTTCAACGCTGCGCAAGACAAATAAATGTCATATTGCCACAAATTTGCATGCCTGCTGCAGAGCAAACCTGGCGAAATAAAGAGAGCGAGTCAAGTACGCGCCACACCTCATTGTAACCTAATGCTTTTGTTATTAGTGACGTGCAGGTGAGGTTCATGGTTGATTCCTTTGGGGAGGTTTTTGAGTTTAGAGTACAGTCAAAACCTGTGTTAGAGCCGTGTTTATGGCGGCCGTTTGCAGAAAGCGGAAAAGCAGTGTTCTGAAAATCCCTTTTAAAAAGTATGGTAATTTTCAGACGATAAGCCATACCTGTGTATAAGCCGCACCAACTAAATTTTAGAAGAAAAAACTATTGTTTTGTTATATTACTATAAGCTGCAGATACTGTATATACTGGTGCTTTGTGAAATGAGGTACTGACATAGAAACATTTTGTATTTACATACTTTAATTGTTTCCAAACGGCGCCTGTAACATGGCTGAAAAGAAACAGAAAAAGTAATTCATGTCTTTATTCATTTTTATGAGATCAATAAGATTTTCTCCTTTTTTTTAATAAGGTTTAACATGTTTATCAGATTTCTTCTTCCTTGTACTTTATAAACAATGAATTTGAACAGTTTCTTAAAGTGGATCATTTTAGTACATTGTTTGATTTCTGTGATTAATCCATTTCATACTTTAGTCGTGAACAAAGAACAATTGATAGATCAGCCGCGCCTTTGTATAAGATGCAGGGTTCAAAGCCTGAAAAAAAAGTAGTCGCTTATAGTCTGGAAAACATAATTAATTATAATTACGCGTTACATTACCAACAAAGTAATTGAATTACTAACAAAATTACTGTTAATAAATGTAAGTAATTAATGCGTTACTTAAAAAAACAAAAAACTTCCAATATCTGGCGTATGCAGTTGCAGAGCGTCCCCCTAGAAGGCGGTGCCTGTTGCCAAGTGACGGGTGACATCCAGGCCCAGGCAGAGCAGCATTAGTTCAACGGTGTATCTTAGCTCAGCAGCAGCAGTTTTTTTTGCTCTTACAGCACTCTGTTGAAGAATTTTAATGAATTGTGTTACCTCTGGTTAATAGAGAGAGTGAAGAGAGTGAATGCGCTTCAATGGCTGTCTTATCTTCTTGTTCAGAGTGTTTGGATTGGAAGTTTGTCACTTCTGTCATTGATTTGTTCCCACGTATGTGTGTAAGTGTACTTAGCCCACACCTTTATTGATGCTTGATCTTGCCTCTTTCTGTTTAGTATCATGTTGATTTTAGTGCGGTGTTGGTGTTTGCTTTCATTAGTAAAAAAATATGTCCTGCATTAAACTTGCGGTGCTTCTCATGCTGTCATGTTGACATAAAACCACATCAAAATTAGCGTGCCACATTACGTCAAGCGTATCATTAACGCTGTTGTAACGTACAATAAAGTGATTATTTAAAGGCCTACTGAAATTAAATTTTCTTATTTAAACAGGGATAGCAGGTCCATTCTATGTGTCATACTTGATCATTTCGCGATATTGCCATATTTTTGCTGAAAGGATTTAGTAGAGAACATCGACGATAAAGTTCGCAACTTTTGGTCGCTAATAGAAAAGCCTTGCCTTTACCGGAAGTATGTGCGTGTGACGTCACGAGTTGCAGGGCTCCACATATATTCACATTGTTTTTAATGGGAGCCACCAGCAGTAAGAGCAATTCAGACCAAGAAAGCAACAATTTCCCCATTAATTTGAGAGAGGATGAAAGATTCGTGAATTAGGATATTAATACTGAAGGACTAGAAAAAAAAAAAAAAAGGCGACGGCTCCGGGCGGTGGCAGTGTGAGCGTTTCAGATGTAATTAGACACATTTACTAGGATAATTCTGGAAGATCCCTTATCTGCTTATTGTTTTAATAGTGTTTTAGTGAGATTTTAAAGATTGTAAAAGATTGTAAACACATACCTCGAGGTCGGATGGCTGCGGTGAACAAGAAGTGTCTCAGAGAGAAGCCGAGGAGCCAAGCTCACAGCTGCTGCTGCTGCAGGACGACGAATAATCCAAGGATTTATCGGGTAAAATATACATCACAATTTCCCCATCCAAAAACATGCTGGTTGACGTAGAGAAAACATGTTCGCTTTCCACCAACAGCATTGTTTTTTATAGTCTCCATTATTAAATGAACAAATTGCAAAAGATTTAGCAACACAGATGTCCAAAATACTGTTTAATTATGCGGTTAAAACAGACGACTTTTAGCCGTAACTGGTGCTGAGCTAATATTTCCTGACAGTCAGTGACGTCACGCGTACGCGTCATCATTCCGCGACGTTTTCAACAAGAAACTTGCAGGAAAATCTAAAATTGCAATTTATTAAACTAAACCGTCCGTATTGGCATGTGTTGCAATGTTAATATTTTATCATTGATATATAAACTATCAGACTGCGTGGTCGGTAGTAGTGGGTTTCGGTAGGCCTTTCGATTACTCATTACTAGTAAAAGTAAAAGCATTAGTAACTCTCAGCTAACTCTTAAATGTCCAAAAATAAGAGGTCAAATATGTACTACAGTATTTCCATTTTATTGACTAAATATGAATGCGTTCAACATTTGTTCAGAATCAGCTACTTTTGTGACCACGAATGCAACTTTCTACTCATTCGTTGTGGTAGCGTCACAGAGCATTAAACAATGTTAAAGCTGAGTGTCCATTGACTTCAACTGGTGAGCAGAATGGGTTGTTCTACTGCAGCTAAAATAGACAGTCATTGGATAAATGGTTGGTTGTGCCTCGCCCTGCGTCCCTGGAGGATTATTGGATGATCTGTCTGAGGCTGAATCCCTTTTTTGAATGACAGCAAAATGAGCGACTCACCGATTCTGAAATGTAAACTATGGCCAGATTCTGTTTAAAACTTTATAAAGATTTCAAATATACCTTATTGTCAATCATGCCATACTTGCAATACATATAGGGATACAATGGCCTACACTCTTCAGCATATTTTTTTAAGATGCGTAAGTGGCTGCTGCATCCAAGTGCAATTTGTCATTCAAAATTGAAAAGCAAAAACAAACGACCGACAGACGCCATTGTTGTCTTCACAAAACATAAACGGACAACTCCTCAACAACAGACCGGGGGAAAAAAATGATTTTGTACCTCAATTAAGTCTCCAAACCCGACAAAAGTCCTTATTCAAATGACACAGCAGCTGTACTAGTCAGATGTATTCTTAAAGCGACACACGGTTGCTCAGTGGCCTTGTGGTTAGAGTGTCTGCATTGAGATTGGTAGGTCGGGAGTTTAGATTCCGGCCGAGTCATACCAAAGACTATAATAATGGGACTCATTGCCTCCCTGCTTGGCATCAAGGGTTGGAATTGGGGGTTAAATCACCAAAAAGATTCCCAAGCGCGGCCACCGCTGCTGCTCACTGCTCAACCTCACCTCTCAAGGGGTGGAACAAGGGGATGGGTCAAATGCAGAGGGTAATTTCCCCACACCTAATGACTATCAGTCACCCACACACTTATAACTTTAACATCAAGGTATCTTCTGGCACAATATCACTCCTTGTGTTTCATAAAGTGTCGATGCTTCAGTATCGTTTCACCCATCACTTGGTTTGACTATGTAAAACTCCATCTTGGCAATCAGATTCATTCCTTCATTCATTTAGAGCATAATAATGTATGTATTACTTGCTGTTGACTCTAGCTGACACTTTGACACTGTTGTTTGTGTATTTCAGTTAAGTTAACAAATGTTTCCCTCTGTATAAAAGATGGCAGCCATCCACACATACCGCCTGATTTAGCAATTATAAAAATAGTTTTTAAAATGATTGGAATCATACAGATATAAATGGGCGCTACTTTTGTTGGCACCGACCGAATACCGCCATTCCTGGGGTGCACCAATTCATGTAAAATCCAACAGTGCCATGTTACGGTGCCTGGGTTGCACGTGACTTCTCTAGGGATGTAGCGATAAATGCTATTTATGAAACCCACAGTAAAACTGTCAACAATTAGTATTTTTGTTTTAAGTTAAACTGATCATAAACACATGATTGATAAGTGATAAACTCACAAACTGACTGGTGCTCTCTTTAAAGTTAAAGTACCAATTATTGTCACACACATATTAGGTGTGGTGAAATTTGTCCTCTGCATTTGACCCATCCCCTTGATCACCCCCTGGGAAGTGAGGGGAGCAGTGAGCAGCAGCGGTGCCGCGCCCAGGAATCATTTATGGTGATTTAACCCCCAATTCCAACCCTTAATGCTGAGTGCCAAGCAGGGAGGCAATGGGTCCCATTTTTATATAGTCTTTGGTATGACTCGGCCGGGGTTTGAACTCACAACCTACCGATCTCAGGGCGGACACTCTAACCACTAGGCCACTGAGTAGCTTTAATGCTAACATGAAAACCAAGAATCAATATGGATTCAGAGCTAATGTTTCAACTTCGATGGCTTTAATTGAAATTACAGAAGAAATTACCAAGCAATAGATGGTAAAAAATGTGCAGCAGCAGCAGTGTTGATGGATCTACCTAAAGCATTTCACACAATTAATCACAATATTTTAATCAAAAAACTAGAATGGTATGGCATCAGAGGCTTGGTCTAAAACTGGATTAGAAGTTATTTATCAAACAGGAAAAAATATGTGAAGTGAGGAGTACACACATCTACAACGCTAAATATATTCTTTGGTGCACCTCAGGGATCAATATTAAGACCAGAATTGTTCAATCTATATACAAATGACGATTGTAAAGTTACAAAAGATTTAAAGTTCGTATTATTCGCGGATGATACAGCAGCGTTTTGTTCAGGAGAGAACACACCGACCAAAAATCACTCCATATTCTCTACTGCTCGCTAGTGTTACCATATCTGAGTTATTGTGCAGAAATGTTGGAAAATAACTACAAAAATACACTTCAAGAATATACAACAATTCTTCTTAACAAAAGAGGATAAATATATTTTTACAGAAACATTTAATTTAAAACATCTGTACGCACGTACAACACTTAGACCTTCAGTATATCAGTATGTAGAATTAAATTATGGAATGGATTAAGCAAAGAAATCAAACACTGTTCTAACATGATCCACTTCAAGAAACTCTTCAAATTTAAAGTGTTTACAAAATACAAAGAAGAAGAACCATGATAAACATTCTGAATGTATTTCATACGTGCATTCATTTTACAGATAATCTTATTTATCTCACTATATGAAATCAGAATCATAATCAGAATCAGAATAGTTTTTATTGCCATTGTTTGAGAACGGGTTCACAAACTAGGAATTTTTTCTTGGTGCAATTGTGCAACATACAGGACATATAACACAGAAGAGAATAACATGAGCTGAAACTGAGCTATCAGATCTTGTTATTGTTCATGTGCCTGGTGGCGGAGGGGAAAAAACTGTTCAGGTGGCGGGAGGTGTGGGTCTGGATGGACCGTAGTCTCCTGCCTGAGGGGAGAGGGGAGAATAGTTTGTTTCCAGGTTGAGAAGAGTCAGCTGTGATCCGACCCACACGCCTCCTGGTCCTGGAGGAGAACAGGTCCTGGAGGGATGGGAGCTTGCAGCCAATAACCTTCTCAGCAGCACCTACCATGCACTGCAGTGGATGCTTGTCCCGGACTGTGGTGCCGGGGAACCACACTGTGATAGAGGAGGGGAGGATGGACTCCATGATGGCCGAGTAGAACTGCACCAGCATCTCGGTCGGCACCTTCAGTTTCCTTAGCTGCCCCAGGAAGTACATCCTCTGCTGGGCCTCCTTGATGAGGGGGCTGATGGTCGGCTCCCACTTGAGGTCCTGGGTGATGGTGGTGCCCAAGAAACGGAGTCCACAATGGAGATGGGGGTGGGAGAGTCAATCAGGGTGAGGGGGGATGGAGGGGCTGTGACTTTCCTGAAGTCCAAGATCATCTCCACTGTTTTCTGGGAGTTCAGCTCCAGGTTGTTGAGGCTGCACCAGGACGCCAGCCGGTCCACCTCTCTCCTGTAGGCGGACTCGTTGCCATCCGAGATGAGCCCGATGAGGGTAGTGTCGTCTGCAAACTTGAGCAGCTTTACCGACTGGTGACTGGAGGTGCAGCAGTTTGTATACAGGGAGAAGAGCCAGGGGGAAAGTACACAGCCCTGAGGATAATATAACTTACTTTACTAATTATTATTTATTTATTTATTGTCAATGTTATTACTTAAGGAGTATATTGTGAATACATTTAGAACAAGAAGTGATCAAAAGTTTTAGCGACTGCTATGTAAAGTAAAAGGGGTCGGATTAAATAAGCTCTGCTTCTTCCTATTTCTTTTCGAGCATGTTGAATAGAGAAACTGGAACTTGTGATGTTTCATGTTGTATGCTTTCATGTTTCAAATAAACTAAAACTCAACTCAACTCAAAAAATAGAAATTAACTTATTTCCTCATGAAGAAACAATCTAAGCCAGGGGTAGGGAACCTATGGCTCTAGAGCCAGATGTGGCTCTTTTGATGACTGCATCTGGCTCTCAGATAAATCTTAGCTGACATTGCTTAACATGAGAAGTAATTAATAATTATGCTGGTAATCACAGTGTTAAAAATAAAGTTCAAATTATAAAACATTCTCATGCATTTTACTCCAACCATCCGTTTTCTATTGCACCTTCCCAAGATGTCGCATTAATGGTAAGAAATATGATATTTATTTGTTTGTTAACTTTATAATAACAATGTTATTAAAAATAATAAGAGACTTGTTATACATATAATTACTTAAAAATGCACACATTTAGTTGTATTCAGTGTTAAAAAAATATTATATGGCTCTCACGAAAATACATTTTTAAATATTTGGCTTTCATGGCTCTCTCAGCAAAAAAGGTTCCCGACCCCTGATCTAAGCTTATATAGACACAATGTTTGAAACAACGAAGCCATTCAATCGTGCACATTGAACCTAGAAACTGTGCTGTCATGCCACAGAACGATCGATCGGAGAAATACGAGACAGAGGTGGTTTTACAGTGCATTCAAGGACCCTAAAAAGAGTAGTACAACCAAGCAGCAGAAATATTAATACATTGTATTTGCTCTTTCCTTTTAATTTCAATAAATCTTTAAAAGCTGAAGGACAAACCATTTTTTTAATTCACTAAAAGCTTAGCCAGTAAACAAATCAAATATTAAAACTAAAGCAATATCAGTGAAGCATAAGAAACACAAACCATGCAGAACAGTAGGTTTTCTAACAGTGTCTATTTAAGTCATTTAAAACATTCAATGTGAGTAAGTAATTTCTGAGCACATTGAACATTATTGCGATTGTAATAACAATACTACTTTTGGTCACAATACCCGTAATATTACATTTTCACATCATTACATCGCGAACACTAACACTTTGCCACCACTGAAATCGAGCTCAGCTAAACTGCCTGTAGGTAATGTTGAAATATTAAATGCCAACAAAGTAATAGACTCAGAAGTGTAATAATAACGCAAGGCAGAAAAGCTGGACAGAAGTTATCATGAGCAGCTCTTTTTTAAATATTACAAAAAAATTAAGATTTATTTTAAAAATTTGTATTTATTAACACACACAAAAAATTGGTACTGTTGAAAACCGGTATTGATTCCCAGGTACAGAAGTGTATTTTTAGAACACATATTAGTAGTTATTTGATGTTATCCTTATTTGCTGAGCATAAAAGTTAAAGTAAAAAATAAAAAGTTAAAGTATCTCTGATCGTCACACATGCACTAGGTTTGGTGAAATTACGTCTGCATTTGACCCATAACGTTGTTCCACCCCCTGGGAGGTGAGGGGAGCAGTGAGCAGCAGCAGTGTGCGCTGCGCTAGGGAATCATTTGGTGATTTAATCCCCAATTCCAACTCTTGATGCTGAGTGCCAAGCAGGGAGGTAATGTGTCCCATTTTTATAGTCTTTGGTATGACTCGACCTACCCGTCTCAGGGTGGACATTCTACCCACAAGGCCACTGAGGAGGCAAACCTGACTGTACCCAAGTACAGGGGAATGCCCCCAAAAGACTTAGACTAAAAAAACTCCACACAATATAAAAAAAAATGACTCACCAAATTTTAATATTTGGAGTTTATTTTCGAGGGAGTAGATTACAACCCCCGCATGTTTTTACCATCCATTTTTGTATGGTAATTGCAACAATCTATTTAGTGCCAATTTTGGAAAGTTTTGACAATTCCTTTTAAAAGTGATCCAACATGATGGAACAACAGACTCCTCCTCACGCAAGAGATTTAGAACATCAAAATCAGAAAAGTTTTATTGCCATTGTTCGCGAACGGGTTCACAAACAGCATGTCTGAAGCAACAAAACCACATTTTAAGTAGCTACTGTCATCAGGTTGCTTGAGTTTTGTCTCATTGTCTCCCTTTTATCCTCACTGGTTTGTGTCTATTTGGATCTAAATCTTTTCCGACATTTTTTCAGTCCTGCAGATGTTCAGATGATTGCAATCTTGCTGCTAATGGAAATGTATGTGTGCTGTGACAACTTAAATGAGATGCTTTTGGTTGAAAGAAAAAACAAACATCAGCAGCTTGTTTAGTTTCACAGTGCTGGAATTCGGTCGCACAAGGCAAGCAGCAGCAGGCAGGTGTTCTTTAGAAGCCAGCATCCCAACACGCTCTATTTGTCTTTGTTGGGAATCGCTCAGAACTTCAGTGTTTGTCACCAGCACACACTTTGCCTGCTTTTGGAACTGTCGGGGGAGAGCATGCTTCCATTCCAAATGTTGACAGGTGTGCCTGAAGAAGCAGGCATAGTGTTTTTGGAGGATATTCAGTCATCTTGCTGTGTCCTGACATTGATGGAAAGTTGTGTTGCAAATTAAACAACAGTCTGTTTGAATTTACATTTTTCATGAATGCATGTTTGCTGCATTTCTGGCATAAAAACTAAGGAGACTTGCTGTTGAGGGGGTTCAGATATAGGGCATGTGATGTTGCAATGCATTGTGGGTGTCATGTAGTCATTTTTGCTCTACGTAGATTTTGTTTACATGGGAGAGAGAGCAATGAATGTGAAAAAGAGCAACAAACTGGAATAAAATGGATCGTACAAAATAAAAAGAATGAAAGGACTGCACCGAGACAAACTGTAACCTGCTCAGTGGCCCTGTGGTTAGAATGTCCGCCCTGCGATCGGTAGGTTGTGAGTTCAAACCCCGGCCCGAGTCATACCAAAGACTGTAAAAATGCTTGGCACTCAGCATCAAGGGTTGGAATTGGCGATTAAATCACCATAAATAATTCCCAGGCACAGCCAACGCTGCTGCTCACTGCTCCCCTCACCCTTCAAGGGGTGGAACAAGGGGATGGGTCAAATGCAGGGAATAATTTCGCCACACCTCATGTGCGTGTGACAATCATTGGTACTTTAACCTAACTTAACTTTTATAACTGTCATACTAAATATAAAAGTTATATAAAAATAACTCCAACACCAAACATGCATTATGTCTAAAAATGCCTGTAATATTGTGTCTATATCAGTATAACTAGAATCAGTTGTTTTCTACTCACACCTATATGTGTGTGTGTGTGTGTGTGTGTGTGTGTGTGTGTGTGTGTGTGTGTGTGTGTGTGTGTGTGTGTGTGTGTGTGTGTGTGTGTGTGTGTGTTTGCGTGCGTGCGCGTGTTACGGACAGTGTTGATTGAGGTGTGTTGAAGCAACAAAAAAAGGACATTATGTTAAATGAAGAGTTTCTGTCTCTGATAGTGTATATAATAATGTAACTGCATCATAGAGCCTACATGACCTCCATGGTGTTCAGAGATGAATAGTCTTTCCAATTGCTCTTGTACTATTTTTCCGCTATAGTTACATTAATCATTAGTAATGTAGCAGCCTAGTTTTGAAGGGCAGGGTCCCTGCTATCACATGTTGACAAATATATAACATTTACATAATAAAAAAATCAACTACAGGCTTCCCCAATGCTGTAAAAAATAAGCATGATGAGTTGACTTGAAACTGTTTAATGTTGCACTTTTTATATGTAGAAAAAAAGTTGTGTCATTTTATTTAATCCAAGCAACAACTTGAGGCAGTTTAATGTTGATTAACGTGGGTAGAATTATTGTAGTGTTCCCAATGTTAAAAGGATCAAGACGTTGTTTACAAATTTGGTAAATAAATAACCCAAAAATTTATATTTTGTTGTTTTCTTACTGTACCGAAAATGAACCGAACCGTGACCTCTAAACCAAGGTACGTACCAAACTGAAATTTTTGTGTACCGTTACACCCCTATCTGTACCTGAACTATTAATAGAAGAAGGCATATTTTGTTTTTAGTTCCTGAAATTAGTATATGTTTCTAACATGAATTATAAAGCTCTTAGAGAAACATATATTCTAGTTTAGTTTAGTAGCTAATTAAATCAAACTCCTCATTGCATTAGATGTCCATTTTTGCAGTGCCTGTGCTGTGGACACATTTAAAGAAAAAGAACAAAAAAAAAATATTATTTTGTGTGTAGCGAGTACAATCATGAAGATAATACAAAATGTGCTAAGCTGTGCAAGTAATGTAGCTTGCAGGCTTCTTAACATCGTTGCTGTTTTTTTGTGTGTGGGTCATTAAACAACAAGTGCTCAACACTGTAATAAAGCTTGCCTTTGGTTCTTTATCAAACATTTCTTATTCATAGTCATAATGACAATAAATATGCACATGGCAGCATATTGTTCCACTTCAGTGATGTAATACGAGTAAACACACAAGAGTTTTACAGCCCCAACCGAAAGAGAGTTGTGCTAGGATGAGTTATTTTGCATCTCAATTGAACGTGAAACGAATGACTGAGTACACTCAGTTAAGAAGACTATCAAATATCCAGACAGTAGACAGACTGTCCTCAAAGCTCAGAAACCTCTGCCGACACGTGATTGGATCGGTCAAGGTTTAATGGGTTGGGCGCCATAAGAGCAGGCAAGTAGGTCAGGGTCTGTCTGCTGACATGTTGTATATGTTGTGTCTTTTCATTATGCAGCTCGATTTCCACAGTCAGCTCACAATTTGTTAAGCCTATGCAGGAGACACAATTGTGCACTCTGGTCAACAACAACATGCAATCGTACAGTTTGTAAAAAGGCATCCCCAAAAATGTTTTAAATCACGGACCTCTTAAAGGCCTACTGAAATGAGATTTTCTTATTCAAACGGGGATAGCAGGTCCACTCTATGTGTCATACTTGATCATTTTGCAATATTGCCATATTTTTGCTGAAAGGATTTAGTAGAGAACATCCACGATAAAGTTCGCAACTTTTGGTCGCTAACAGAAAAGCCCTGCCTCTACCGGAAGTCACACACGATGATGTCACATGTTGATGGCTCCTCACATCCTCACATTGTTTCTAATGGGAGCCTCCAACAAAAAGAGCTTTTCGGACCGAGAAAACGACAATTTCCCCATTAATTTGAGCGAGGTAGAAAGATTTGTGTTTGAGCATATTGATAGTGACGGACTAGAAAAAAAACGGGGAAAAAAAACGCGATTGCATTGGGACGGATTCTGATGTTTTTAGACACATTTACTAGGATAATTCTGGGGAATCCCTTATCTTTCTATTGTGTTGTTAGTGTTTTAGTGAGTTTAACAGTACCTGATAGTCGGAGGTGTGTGTCCAAGGGTGTCTTGACGCCAATTTCTCAGGGAAGTCGGCGGCAGCTGTATGGATGGCGCAAGCTCAGCTGATCTCCGGTAAGAGGCGACGTTTTACCACCATTTTCTCACCGAAGCCTGCTGGTTGACATTCGGTCGGGATCCATGTTCGCTGTGTTCCATAGTAAAGTTTCACCTCCGAGAATTTTAAACAAGGAATCACCGTGTGTTAGTGTGGCTAAAGGCTAAAGCTTTCCATCTTTCTACTTTGACTTCTCAAATATTAATTGAACAGATTGCAAAAGATTCAGCAACACAAATCTCCAAAATACTGTGTAATTATGCGGTTAAAGAAGACGACTTTTAGCTGTGTGTGTGTGCAGCGCTCATATTTCCCAACAGCCCGTGACGTCACGCGTACACATCATCATTACACGACGTTTTCAAGAAGAAACTCCTGGGAAATTTTAAATTGCAATTTAGTAAACTAAAAAGACCGTATTGGCATGTGTTGCAATGTTAACATTTCATCATTGATATATAAACTATCAGACTGCGTGGTGGGTAGTAGTGGGTTTCAGTAGGCCTTTAATGGAGGCATTATTTTCACAGACCAGCCTTCCACATGTGGCAGATAAATACAGCAAAAAGAAGTGCATTAAAAAGATAACTCACTATAATGCTGATATTGTTTTTGGGTGATTGGATAGTCCCCAGCAGGTTGATGGTATTTACAGTACATGGCTCTTGTTCTGGGGCAGCACGGGGTAACAGGGGTTAATGCGTCCGCCTCACAAAACAAAGGTCCTAAGTAGTCCTGGGTTCAATCCCGGGCTTGGGATCTTTCTGTGTGGAGTTTGCATGTTCTCCCCGTGATTGCGCGGGTTCCCTCTGGGTACTACGGCTTCCTCCCACTTCCAAAGACATGCACCTGGGGATAGGTTGATTGGCAACACTAAATGGTCCCTAGTGTGTGAATGTGAGTGTGAATGTTGTCTGTCTATCTGTGTTGGCCCTGCGATGAGGTGGCGACTTGTCCAGGTTGTAAACGGCCTTCCGGTCGAATGCAGCTGAGATAGGCTCCAGCGCCTCCAACGAGCCCAAAGGGAATAAGCGGTAGAAAAATGGATGGATGTACTTTTGTTCTGAATTTGGTATATTTTACATTTTACAAGTACAGCATCAGACCTGCCCGGATGGAAATTAGCCATTGGCTACAATCAGGAGCATTTACATTTTATATGTCCATTGATATACATTGTCACATGTAAGAAATATATCCTAAATCATGGGCTTTATGATATATCTATAAAAAAGTTTATTGGTGTCACGATGGGTAAAACTGGTGGACCCAAATGCAGAAAAGACTTAGATTAGAGTTCAAGGGTTATTATTGATTAAACCTGAGGGAAAGGAAGGAGCTTGTAGTCCTTGGCTTTGCAGTCCAGGAGAGCACACTGAGGCTAGCAGGCTGAGGCTAGCAGGCTGAGGCTAGCAGGCTGAGGCTAGCAGGCTGAGGCTAGCAGGCTGAGGCTAGCAGGCTGAGGCTAGCAGGCTGAGGCTAGCAGGCTGAGGCTAGCAGGCTGAGGCTAGCAGGCTGAGGCTAGCAGGCTGGGGCTAGCAGGCACACACGGCAGGTAGGGAACTGAAGGCAGAGGAAAAAACAGGGGTAAGATGAGGAGCTAGTGATGGGTCCGGCAACACCGATGCATCGGCGCATGCGTCGAGGTTATAGAGCAAAACCCTGTGTCGGTGCGTGTACCGCTTTTCGAAAGTCACGTGACCGACCATGAGCTGTTTCAGTCACGTGACCTATACGCGAACTGTGCCGCACTGACGTCTGCGCGCCAAACTGTGTTTATAAGGAAGCACATCTGTCAACGAGATGCTACTGCCAACACAATCGTCGCACTTCTGTCATTGGTCCTTTGTAATTTGTCATCGTCAGAGATCATTTCCGTCGTGTGGGAATATTTTGATCATATATCGGGAAAAAAAGGTATTTGTGTTCATTTCCTTGACGTTTCATCCTGTTCTCTCAAAGTTTCTAGCATTGTCCCACCCACACAACCAACCGATTGGTTACATTAAAAAACCAATGTCTTCGATAGCTCATTTGGTAGAGTGGAGGACTGTAATTGTTCATGCTGAGTTCTTTAGGGCACTTGTTCAAATCCAGCTCGAACCTATCACCTTTTTACCATGAATTGATTATGGTGAAAAACTTATTCGGGTGTTACCATTTAGCGGTCAATTGTACGGAATATGTACTGTACTGTGCAATCTACTAATAAACGTTTCAATCAATCATTCAATTTTGCGTATTCAGAGCGCATGTAAAAAAAAAAAAAAAATCCCAGTCCACAAGTATCCTCATTAACAACACGTTTTCTTAGATTTCCATGTTATGATACATGTTCACATTATTTATCCATCCATCCATCCATTTTCTACCGCTTTTTCCCTTTCGGGGTCGTGGGGGGCGCTGGCGCCTATCTCAGCTACAATCGGGCGGAAGGCAGGGTACACCCTGGACAAGTCGCCACCTCATCAAAAGGCCAACACAGATAGACAGACAACATTCACACTCACATTCACACACTAGGGCCAATTTAGTGTTGCCAATCAACCTATCCCCAGGTGCATGTCTTTGGAAGTGGGAGGAAGCCGGAGTACCCGGAGGGAACCCACGCATTGACTATCTAAAAAAGATAAAAAATATATTTTTATTTAAATGAAGATATGAAATAATCTTAAATGAAATACAATGACTTTGTTTATATAATTGTATGTACTAGGTCATAAAATCAGTGTCAGTTGAGTCGGTCCATAGGTTGCCTGTAGGGATTTTTAATGTCCAGCAGATGTGAGACAGTATTGACACAGTATCAATACAGTTTTGCAATGTGTCGAAACGCTACATGACGCCTCATCAACCCATCACTATGAGGAGCCAAAAAAACCCGAAAATGGCAGGTTTGCAAGATTTTAAAAACGCTTAAACTCTAGAACTCTAGCGTTACCACATGTAGAAAGGTGAAACGATCTGGCGATCGCGCCGAGTGCAGTCCAAACATTTGTAGGCTACAGGTGATGAGTTGATGGCAGGAAGGTGAGTGATTAGGGTGCTGGGATTAGCTGTGCCAGGTTGAGAGCTGGAGCCAAGCCTACACTCAAAAGTCACCCACTCTCCCAAAGACACACAGAGACAAACAGACACAGACAGAATGTGACAATTGGTGTGTCTGGGGGGATAGGCAAAAGGTGAGTAAGACCAATTGCCGTCGTTTATAAATTATTTAATGTTTCTGCGCGGCCCCGTAAAAAATACATTACTGACCACTACTGGTTTTTGGGGACCACTGGTTCATAACATACTGTAGTTACATTTTCGCCTTGATAAGGCCCTCCACATTTAGCTGCAGCACGGTGATGCCTTTTTGTATGGCATCAAACGTTGCCTGCCCTGAAAAGGGTACGTGCCCCATGTTGACAACAGGCTGCATTCTCCCATTATATGTCGCTGTCAATGATGTTAAAGTTTGTTGCTGCTGCTGCTGCTGCTCCTGTCTCGAGTTGCTGCCGTTCGGCTGATAAATCAGTTATAAATCAGTTATAAATCATTTACCATTGCTCACCACGAGGAGGTCGACCACTTGTGTCCCAAATTGATTCAGTAACTTTTAGCAAATAAAATCAAGCAGTGTGACCGTGAACTAAATACTGGATACTGGACACTGCAGGTGAAGTTTCCAGTATTCCTGATATTTCCCTTAATATGGATACAAACAAGCAAGTAAAACACAATAAATGACCAATGCATTCATCTTATTTGAATCAACACTTTTCTGCTCGCATGTTCACTATTTAAGCAATTTTCAATAAAACAACAGTAACTAACACTGTAACAGTAGAATACAGCATCTGTTCTTCGCCCTGGCATCACCAATGAAGGACAGCGTCTGATGTATCCGGAAAAATGTGCCACCTCATCCCTGTTGATGGAGTTGGCCCCTCACTACATAAGTTTGCTAAGACCAAACCCCGCTTCCCCCCCACCTTCCGTGCGTCAGTTGAGGTGGGTGGGGTTGGGGGCGCGGGTGTGTATAATATAGTCAGGAAGAGTCATGGATGCAAAGGATTCTGGGTATTTGTTGTGTTGCGTTTAGGTTATGTTACTTTGAGGATGTTCTTCCGAAATGTGTTTGTCATTCTTGTTTGGTGTGGGTTCACAGTGTGGCGCATATTAGTAAGAGTGTTAAAGTTGTTTATATCACAATCTTCAGTGTAACCTGTATGGCTGTTGACCAAGTATGCCTTGCAATCTCGTACGTGTTACGATAGAAGCAGCGAAATGCATGCGTCCGGCCGGCACGCAGATAGCATGTTGTAGAGGACGTTAAAAATAAAGCCATCATGGCATGCCCTCAATATTGTAATCCGAGTGAAAACCGGAGAATAATAGCCCCGAGTGATGTCCGGGTGAGGCACCAAAATCCTGAAACCCCCCGAAATAATTGGGGGTGTTGGCGATTATGCAGCTGAGCCACAACAGACTGGGCAAAGTCCGGAGCCGCGGGTTGCCGACCCCTGCTGTATAAGGTTACAAAGCCAAGAGAAGTCTACACAAAATATATCATGTATGCAATTACAACTAAATATCATTCTTATTTTCGCAAGATAATGCTAGTGTTTAAAATCTCAAACTTCAAAATGGTATTTACTGCTACTTGTTAAACGCGGGAGCATGAAAACGTTATAAAGTTTTTAAAAATGATACTACAATTAAAGTTAATGGTCCCTTTAAAACTGGTGTCCAGCAGCATTTTGCTCTGGCGTAATTAGATGTTATTAAATGTGTTGCACTTTTCCAGGTTGAAAATAACACACATTACTGTACTGTACTGTACATTTGCCATGTCTTGGATGATTCTAGACAAGTTTAATCTCTGTCTGTTCGGCCACATTATTTTACTGCATCCATAGTGAATAAGGATTTTCAAGATGTGCGTACATAAAAGGACAATAACAGGATCAATAACCACAAAAACCTTTTTAATCAAATCTAACGAGCGAGAAAACATCCATTTTGAAAGCAGTCACCACATGAGTTCAGCTGTCATCTGCCATCTTGCTATCTTTTCTCCAACTGACTGACCGATGCTGTCATTGGCAGGCATGGAGCCGTGGATGTTCCGCTTCAAGGCGGCGGGCACGGTGGATTATTCGCAGCTGACCTTCGACCCTGGCCAAAATGAACTGATTGTGGGTGCCAGGTAACGTGTATATTTTCTATTTTCTTATTCACAGTGTCATTATTTTCCGGATATTTTTAAATACTGAGGTTGCATCAGTAAATGGTGACTAACAATTATTGACGGTATTTTAGTTGGCATAAATATTTATTAAAAACAAAGGAGAGGTTTTAGTGAACAACTGTACATAATATTTGTGGACGCTGTAATTTTACACACAGTTTGAACAGTAACACTGTGTTTGAATATAGGAAAAAAATAAAACACTGTATTTAAATAATTAATCAAATGTTTGGCGTACCACTGAATGGAGCACGCGTACCACTATTGGTACACGATCTACATTTTGATAATCCCTGGGCTATTTAATAACAAATAATATCCAAGTAATATTTTAAAGCTAAAACTCTTAACTTAATAGAAAAATCAAATGTATTTTTAACAAGTAAATGTCAAAATTTGCCACCAGGATAAAAGCGAGTGTGCAAGACCCCCAGCCACTGTCTCTCCATATCATTAAATATTGATCATATTTAACAGAGAAAAGAGGCAATTTCAGTTTGGGTAATTTTTTTTCAGGAACAGACACAAATGTTTGCACACTCACATGGCTCATATTGAAAAACCCTTTTTTCATTTTTTTGCCAAAAGTATATTCAAGTTGAACTTGACAGGATTATTCACAGACTTTTTTGTTGTGGTGGTGGTTGTCAAATGTTACTGTTAAGCAGAGGTGGGTAGAGTAGCCAGAAATTGTACTCAAGTAAGAGTACTGTTACTTTAGAGATTTATTACTCAAGTAAAAGTAGTGAGTAGTCATCCAAATATTTACTTGAGTAAAAGTAAAAAGTATGTTGTGAAGAAACTACTCAAGTACTGAGTAACTGATGAGTTACCTGTTTGTTTAATTAATACGGAAACAAATAATGCACAAAAACATAAAAATAGCAATGAGCAAATTCATAGCCAGGAATATCTCTTAAGCAACTAAAACAATAATATATATTAAATAATAAATCATGAAAATAAAAAAAATTAAGGCAAATTGAGCCACAATAACTCAACAGCACCATAGGCTCAGTAGGCATTCATCGATTGATTGATTGATTGAAACTTGTATTAGTAGATTGCACAGTACAGTACATATTCCATACAATTGACCACTAAATGGTAACACCCCAATAAGTTTTTCAACGTTAATCAATTACTTAATAAATGACCAAGTCGAGGTGATCTACCTCATATATACATATATATATATATATATATATATATATATATATATATATATACAGTATATAATTTATAGTTATTTATTTTGCCGTTTTTGTTGACATGTTAAAGGTGTTTTAATGAATATACATGCATGTTTAAAATATAGATTCCTATCTTTCATGAAGACAAGAATATAAGTTGGTGTATTACCTGATTCTGATGACTTGCATTGACTGGAATCAGACGGTGCTGATAATGTCCACATTTTCAAATGGAGGAGAAAAAAAGTTCCTCTTTTCTGTCTAATACCACATGAATGTCGTTGGTTTTGGCATCTTATTTGTCCAGCTTCCATATTCGTTTTTATACACTTTACAATAAATACATTGGCGGCAAACTCCGTAATTATCTAGCTTGTATGCTCTGGCTTTCGGAGACTCTTATTTTGTTAGCGCACTAAGCGCAGGCGCGATGGAGCTGCACTTTTATTGTGAAGACAGGAACTGTGCGATCAGTCTTTAGGCTTTTGACGGGAAGTACGGTTGAAGTAAAAAGTGTCTTTTTTCTTTTACACTTTTGATTGATTGATTGAAACTTTTATTAGTAGATTGCTCAGTACAGTACATATTCCGTACAATTGACCACTAAATGGTAACACCCCAATAAGTTTTTCAACCTTTTTAGGTCGGATTCGACGTGTGAAGGTCACGTGACCGCCTGGTTTTGTTTGATTGGTCCAACGTCACCAGTGACTGCATTTGATTGGTGAAACACAGGCATGCGTAGATTCTACTTAGAATGCGTGTCTGACAAAATCAAAACAAACAAAGCGTGCATTAACAGATCGATAAAACAAAAAGTAGCGAGTAACGAGCTGAATGTAGATAAATGGAACGGAGTAAAAGTAGCGTTTCTTCTCTATAAATATACTCAAGTAAAAGTAAAAGTATGTTGCATAAAAACTACTCTTAGAAGTACAATTTATCCCAAAAATTACTCAAGTAGATGTAACGGAGTAAATGTAGCGCGTTACTACCCACCTCTGCTGTTAAGGTGCGATTGGATGTTAGGAGGGTCTAAAATTGGTCTAAATTCCAAGATCATCGATCCCAAAGTGGGTATTGGAACCGGATCTATACTCGTGTGACATCTGCATGTAACTGAAATTGTTTTGTTGCCATTTTTATATTTATATTTTTGTTACATTGTTTCTTTCTTTTATATTGCACTAGTGAAATTGTTCCTAAACAAATTGTAGAAGGTAATGTTATAAGGCCATTATTTTTTATATGTTTATCATACGATTCCATTGTTTTATAGGATTGCAGTTTGTCTATATTTGTATATTTGTCCTGTGTTCTCATAATCATTGAGACACATTTTCTGAAATTATTCAATGAAGGCTTTAGTGCGTGTGTGTGGCACACTTACTAGCTGTACTGACACTGCACTGATACATTTTGTTGTTTCATAATGGTCATCCGCCATCTGCTGGACCTGCAAATAAAATTAATAGTTTGTACATTTGTACTTATTTGGTTTCAATATAATGCTGACAATAATATTGTTTATTGGCAGTAATTTGTGGTACAATATAGCAATGAGACTGTCTGGGAATGTAGCTTGTCATTACAACTGTGTACAGTAGGTGGTGAACACTAGTGGCTTGCTATACTACTGATTTTCTTTCCGATTCAATACCGGGTAAAATTCAGGCTGATATTGGCGACACCGATCCAATACTTTGTGCAAATATACTGAATGTGTCTGGTCAATTTTAAAAAGTATTGTATTTCCATTGTTGCTGCTCTTTGCGAATTATCTTCAAACAAAACAAATGATGGCGTTTTTCTGCACCTAATGTGTTGTTGTATGTATTTTCAACTCTGTGTGTAGTTTCTCTTCTTGAGCAAAGCAGAGTGTTCCGCTGAATTTGCGTATTACGTACTTACAGAGGCGGAAGATAAAGTAGAGTTCAATGATTTAGTTACTTTACACTGTGTTCCTTGTTAATGATATATATTATCTTACAAAACCCAAAATCAGTGAAGTTGGTACATTGTGTAATTCGTAAATAAAAACAGAATACAATGATTTGCAAATGCTTATCCACTTATATTCAATTGAGTAGACTTCAAAGACAATATATTGAATGTTCGAACTGAGAAATGTATTTATTTTTTGCAAATAATCATTAACTTGAGTTTAATGGCAGCAACACATTGCAAAAAAGTTGGCACAGAGGCATTTTTACCACTGTGTTACATGGCCTTTCCTTTTAACTGTCACGCCTATGGATCATGTTTTGTTTTTGTCATGTTTGGTCATGTTAAGTTTTGTTTTTTGGACAATCAGTTCAGTTTTTGCACTTCCTGGTTTGTTTTCGTCTCCATGCCAACTCATTGATTTTCACCTTGCCCTCAAGCCATGCCCCTGTCTTCAGCCCTCACACCTGTTAGTAATGATCACAGTTATTATTTAAGCCAGCGTTACCAGGTAGTCGGCCTGGCAACTTCCCACATCACACATCTACCTTCATGCCTTGCCGCGCTTTTTATTATTCTGTCCATGCCACGTAAGTTTTTGGTTTGTTATTCATGCCACAGCGCAAGTGTTTTTGTTTCACGTTTTTTAGTTTACAGCCTTTGTTCTAGTCATTTGTTTTTGTAGCCAAGTATTTGTTCTCCGCCATCGTGCGCGCCCTTTGTTTGCCTTTTTGTAGTTTGTTTTTGTTAGTGTTAATAAATCAAGATGTTCTTACATTCACGTCTGGCTCGTCCTAAATATCCTCTGCGTCGAAGAAACAAGCAAAGTCCAAGTCCATGCTTGACAGAAGTTGCCAGCAAAGAAGGTTTCTTCCCAGGAAATTTGGATGAGGTATTCCGTTCCGACCAGGACAAGCAGGAGATCCTCCTGAGGCTCGGAGCGGACGCCCAGCCATGGGAGTGCGAGGACGAAGCGGAGCTATCTGAAGAGGATCTCCCTCCCAACGCTATGGTGGCATGGGGGCAACTTCTGGCTAAGATGACGGATGCAGAAGACCGCTTCTGCTCCCACTCGCAAGCCACCCGGACGTCCTCCTCAGCGCTTTGCCCGTCGCGCGGTGACATCAAAAAACCTGAGATGCGAGAGCTCCGGCGGCGGCCCGGCGCAGCGCATGAGTATGCGCAGAAGAAGTGCAGGACTTTTCCCCCAGCGTTGACTGCCAGGCTCTTCCCGTGCGGCTTCTCCCCCGCCCAAGACAATTTAAAGGGGAGGATTCCACCCTCCTCCTTACCTCCCTCCGCCAACCCCAAGAGATTGTTCCGGATCGCGGTGAGCGCGTCTGGTATCTGCCCCTTGAGGGTGGGGCCAGGGCTAGGGCTGGGGGCTGTTCAGATGATGCCAAGCCACAGCCGCCAACACAGCCGCCACCACCGGTCTTTCGGCCTGCTAAGCCGCAGCTTCCAGGTAGGCCACCGCCACCTGCACCACAGCTAGCACCAAGTCCAAGTCCCGCACCAAGTCGAAGTCCAGCACAAAGTCCAAGTCCAAAACTAGCACCAAGTCCAAGGCTAGCACCAAGTCCAAGACTAGCACCAAGCCCAAGGCTAGAACCAAGTCCAAGTCCAGCACAAAGTCCAAGTCCAAAGCTAGCACCAAGTCCAAGGCTAGCACCAAGACCAAGTCCACGGCTAGCACCAGTGCCTGCACCAGTGCCTGCACCAGTGCCTGCACCAGTGCCTGCACCACGCCAAGCACCAGTGCCTGCACCACGCCGGGTCCCAGTGCTTGCACCTCGTCAGGCCCCAGTGCCTGCACCACGCCAAGCACCAGTGTCTGCACCACGCCAGGCACCGGTGCCTGCACCACGCCAGGCACCAGTGCCTGCACCATGCCAAGCACCAGTACCTGCACCACGCCGGGTCCCAGTGCCTGCACCTCGTCGGGCCCCAGTGCCTGCACCACGCCAAGCTCCAGTGCCTGGACCAGGCCTCGCCCTAGTGCCTGCACCACAAGAGGTACCATTGTCTGCACCACGACACGCTCCAGTACCTGCACCACACCGGGCCCCAGTGCCTGTACCACGCCAAGTACCGCCACTCCAAGACCCTCTGCCTGCCACGATGACGACGCGTCCTCCTCCTCCTCGTCGGCCACGCCAAGGGCGCCGACCTTTTCGTCGGCCACGGATATGGTCCTTCCTGGGTCGCCCACCTCGTCAGGTGCAGCGGGCCTCTACGCGTTGCCGCCACCTGACTCTGCCCCGATGGATTCGGGGACACGTGGTCTGGCGACCCACAGCCATGTACCCCTCCCGCCCTCCAATGACTCTCGATCACAGTTTTGTTTTGATTTTTTTTGGACATCTGGGAGCTGTCCTTATTGGGGGGGGAGGGGCTCTGTCACGCCTATGGATCGTGTTTTGTTTTTGTCATTAATGGTGTCTTCATGTTTGGTCATGTTATGTTTTGTTTTTTGGACACAGTACTGTTTTTGCACTTCTGGTTTGTTTTTGTCTCCATGCCAAATCATTGATTTTCACCTTGCCCTCAAGTCACGCCCCCATCCTCAGCCCTCAAACCTGATAGTAATGATCACCGTTATTATTTAAGCCAGACTTACCAGGTAGTCGCCCTGGCAACTTCCCACATCACCCATCTACCTTCATGCCTTGCCAAGCTGTTTATTATTCTGTCCATGCCACATAAGTTTTTGGTTTGTTATTCAAGCGCAAGTGTTTTTGTTTCACGTTTATAGTTTACAGCCTTTGGTCTAGTAATTTGTTTTTGTAGCCAAGGATATGTTCTCGGCCATTGTGCGCGCCCTTTGTTTGCCTTTTTGTAGTTTGTTTGTGTTAGAGTTAATAAATCAAGATGTTCTTACATTCACGTCTGGCTCGTCCTAAAAATCCTCTGCGTCGAAGAAACAAGCTAAGTCCAAGTCCATGCTTGACATTAACAACACTCGGTAAATGTTTGGGAACTAAGGAGACACATTTTTTAAGCTTTACAGGTGGAATTATTTCTCATTCTTGCTTGATGTACAGCTTAATTTGTTCAACAGTCCGGCGTCTCTGTTGTCAAATTTTAAGCTTCATAATGCACCACACATGTTCAATGGGAGACAGGTCTGGACTACAGGCAGGCCAGTCTAGTACCCACACTCTTTTACTATGAAGCCACGCTGTTGTAACACGTGGCTTGGCAATGTCTTGCTGAAATAAGCAGGGGCGTCCATGAAAAAGCAGTTGCTTGGATGGGATCATATGTTGCTCCAAAACCTGTATGTATCTTTGAGCATTAATGGTGCCTTCACGGATGTGTAAGTTTACCATACCTTAAGCATGAACCTTTTGATGATATAACGGACCGTAAATGGTGAAACCCCTAAATTCCTTGCAATAGCATGTTGAAAAATGTTGTTCTTAAACTGTTGGACAATTTTGTGACTCTTGTCCCATCCTTGTTTGTGAATGACTGAGCATTTCATGGAAGCTGCTTTTATACCCAATCATGGCACTCACCTGTTCCCAATTAGCCTGTTCACCTGTGGAATGTTCCAAAAAAATGTTTGATGAGCATTCTTTTACTTTCTCAGTGTTCTTTGCTACTTGTGCCAGCTTTTTTGAAACATGTTGCAAGCATCAAATTCCAAATGAACTAATATGTTACCATTTAGTGGTCAATTGTACAGAATATGTTCTGTACTGTGCAATCTACTAATAAAAGTATCAATCAATCAATGCAAAGTATGCAGCAGAAGTGTTACTACAAAAAGGTAGCAACACTATTAATTTGTTATTTAATTTAAAAAGTAATCTGTGAGAGAATGAAGAGTATTTAATGAATACAGTTTTGGTCAATTGACTTAGTTGTGATTTCCCTCTCTGCATGAAAGTTTAAAAGTAGCATATATTAATGCAGTATGAAGAACAATGTTTTAATGTAGACACATAGAATCATCATACTGCTGTGATTATATGCATCAAATGTTCATTCAAGGCTAAGGCAAAATATTGTAATATATATTGTATATCGCAATATGGCATAAAAATATTGCGATATTAATAAAAACCAATATCGCCCAGTCCTAATTACATGCACATGTGTCATGGCCAATTATGCAATTTGAACAACACAGTTAACCCCCCTCTAGCCCACCACCAGAAAAAGACATTAAGACCATCCTATCCGTCAGGACCGTTGAAAAAAAAAGATAGAGTTCAGTCTTCATTACCAACTCTGATGGTGCTGTCTGGTGTCCTAACTGTAAAAGGTGATGTGATTGGATGGATGGCGGCACGCCGCGTTAGACATGCCGCTGAGAATGGAAGGGAAGAAGGGGGGATGCAAATATCGATAGAGTAAAGACGGAGGCAGCAGTGAGACACAATGGCGCAGGTAACTTCTCTCCAAGAAGAGTTGTGTTAACTCTGATACGTGTGTGATAAGACTGTGATTAACGTGCAATAATAATGACAATGTCTCTTGATGATAGGAAAAGAAAGTCAAGAACTGTCAAGTATTGACGTTTTTGTTTTTTTCAACAAGAAAATGGAATCTTAACCTATTTTCCTGTTTCATGTCGTGTCTTTTGGAGGCGGGAAAACGTAAAATATATCGTAGGTAATTCAAAAGTCACCAAGAGAAAATGATAGCTGTACTCCAGGGTGTCCTTGCGGTTATGCAGCCCGCCTGATACATTGTTGGTCAATACTAAATTATTTCTCTGCAGGAGTATTTATAGGAATGCAATCGTTCTCGAAGAGGGGCGCGTGCGTGTCAATGAAATCATTTTGCGCCTTGCTCAAGTGAAGCGCTTAAGGCAAGGCGGCCGCAGAGATTCATTAAAGCAAAGTTGGAGTCAAAAGGAGATTTACTTTGGTCTGCTGCCTCTGTATCAAATACAAATCAACATGCCTAACATTTAACTCTACAAACCCGTTTAATGTTTCCCCATTCATGTTTAAAGACTGTTTACGCACTGAAATTTGCAAGTAGAGTTTAAAAGTAGTTCCTTTGAAATGTGTTGACATCCTTGAAATAGCTTTGCACGTTAGAACTTCCTGTTTACCTCCAGGAATAAGCAGTTCCCCATATTGAGATGTATTTATCTGGAACGACATGCTCATGTGCTACCGTCTCCCTTTCAGAAATCACCTCTTTCGGCTCAATCTGGAGGATTTGACACTGATCCAGGTGAGTGCAAACTTTTTCACTGCAGTCAAATGTCTGCTCCTGCGCGCTCTTTTATTGCGGATTCAGCATCCGAAGCGTCTCTTGCCTCTCGACAAACACTTTGCATGCAAAATGAAGTTTGCTGCCAGCCCACATAACTTAAATCTGTCACAGTTTTTTTTTCAAATGGCTTTGCATTTCACACGTCGCAGTGCCTTCCCATCTGCTGGAGTGACAGCTGGATGGGCTGTCAGTACTATTGGTTGACATGCAAGGGAGGGAATGAGTTGTCACTGATAATACCCACCATGTATAAATCCAATGTGGCACATATTCTACAGATAGACTTCGTGCTCTGGAATTTCTTTAATTTTGCGTTACTGTTTCCATTCAACTCTTTTGCTGAGAAAAGTCTGTTAGCTGCAGGGTTCCAGCTAAGACTAAAATATGACTGGTATGGTAGGGTTTATTTGTTTCAGACATGCCTTGATATATTACGTGATTACATTTCCACTTCCAAAGACATGCACCTGGGGATAGGTTGATTGGCAACACTAAATTGGCCCTAGTGTGTGAATGGGAGTGTGAATGTTGTCTGTCTATTTGTGTTGGCCCTGCGAAGAGGTGGCGACTTGTCCAGGGTGTACCCCGCCTTCCGCCCGATTGTAGCTGAGATAGGCGCCAGCGCCCCCCGCGACCCCGAAAGGGAATAAGCGCTAGAAAATGGATGGATGGATGGACTTCTGGTCATTTCCTAACCAAAACTCTACAACACAAATACAACGTTGAAACAACATAATTTTTGATGTTTATTTAATGTCTGGTTGATTTGATTACTGAATTTTGGTAATTTCCCAACAAACAATGTGGATCCAACTTTGGACATCAACGTGGTCTCAATTTTATATACCGTATTTTTTGGACTATAAATCGCAGTTTTTTTCATAGTTTGGCCGGGAGTGCGACTTATGTGTGAAATTATTAACACATTACCGTAAAATATAAATAAAATAGCTCATTCACGTAAGAGACTAGACGTATAAGATTTCATGGGATTTAGCAATTAGGAGTGACAGATTGTTTGGTAAAGATATAGCATGTTCTATATGTTATAGTTATTTGAATGACTCTTACCATAATATGTTATGTTAACATACCAGGCACCTTCTCAGTTGGTTATTTATGCTTCATATAACGTACACTTATTCAGCCTGTTGTTCACTATTCTTTATCGATTTTAAATTGCCTTTCAAATGTCTGTTCTTGGTGTTGGGTTTTATCAAATAAATTTCCCCCAAAAATGCAACTTTTACTCTAGTGCGACTTATACATGTTTTTTTCCTTCTTTATTATGAATTTTCGGCAGGTGCGACTTATACTGCGGCGCGACTTATACTTCGAAAAATTACGTGATGTATATTTACATAATATCGTATTCTCCTGACCATAAGGCGCACCGGATTGTAAAATGCACTGCCGATAAATGGTCTATTTTTAATCTGTTTTCATATATAGATTATAGGGTGCATTAAAGGAGTCATTTTATTTTATTTTTTTTATAAATTGAAAACACTTCCTTGTGGTTTACATCAGTGGTCCCCAACCACCGGGCTGCAGCCCGGTACCAATCGGGCCACGGCCCGGTACCGGGCAGAAGAATTGTTTATTAATTTTTATTTAAAAAACTAATATATATATATATATATATATATATATATATATATATATATATATATATATATATATTTATTTATTAAAACCAACATAAAAAACACAATATACACTTACAATTAGTGCACCAAGCACAAAAACCTCCCTTTTTCATGACAAAAATGTCCCTTTTTCATGACAAATAAAAAGAAAAAAAAAAAAAAAAAAAGGAAACCCCCCCCACTCCCCCACCCGGGCCGCGGGACAAATTATTAAGCGTGTAATGAGGGTTTGTCGGTCAAAATATTACATAAATCATGTTTTACAGATCATCTTTAAGCTGCTTTCTGACAGTCGCTTCCAGATGTGTCGTTTTGTGGGTGGTGTAGCGTGCAAGGACGAGAGTGGAAGAAGTGTCAAAAGATGGAACTAACTGTTTTAATGACATTCAGAATTTGCTTAAATCAATAAAAGAGCAGCATCTCCTCATCCGGAAACAACAACACCGGAAATGCGTCTTGTGAAAAACCATCAGACCGGAAGTCTAATAACTAAAGTTCCTTGGGTGAATAATGTAAACTCACTAAACCGGTATGTTTTAGCATTTTCATGGTGAGTTTACCGAAGGATATAAGTAAGAAATTTACACAACATTATATAAGAAATGTCACATAACAAGAAGATTGAGAAAAAGAAGAAGATTATTGACTACATCATTGGCTCGGACGCGTGCAATTTTTCAGGATTTATGCAGATCCCAAATACACATCAGCAGGTACCAAAAGGTAAGAAAAGTTGCTCTTGCATAATATTGCGAAACAAGACGCCAAATAATATGTCTTACCTTATACACACACCATATTAATACTCAGATGATTAATTGCACCGAAAATCCTTCAAGCGGTGCGGCATCATAGCTTACCAAAGTCATACTAAAACATTTTGATGAGTGTTGTGTGTAATGTTCTATATTTTAATGGAACATTTAAAATGTTGGTGTTGTTTACTTGAGACCCATCATAGTGCAGTCTACACATGTCTCTTATGTTTGACTGCCATCTACTGGTCACACTTATCATTACACCATGTTCCAAATAAGATAGCTTCAAAGTGGGTATGCTCAACCAAAATTATTCCTCACATTAGGCGCACCAGGTTCTAAGGCGCACTGTCGAGTTTTGAGCGAAAACATTCGTAGTGCGGAAAAAACGGTATTTTGCAACGTTGTTTCAAAGTCAGTTTTAAAGGAAATGTTTGTGTAATCAACGTTGTAGCAAAGTCATGCACCTGCTGGGTATATATAAAATAAAACAAAAAATCACATCTTCACATCCGTTATCCACAGCAAGAAAACGGCGATGTAAAGTCGTATTGCTCTGGGTAGAAAGGATCTGCAGTAACACTCCTTCTTGTATTGTAGATGTTAACAGCTGAAGGAGCTACTCAGAGCCTCCAAATAGGGTGAGAGGGATTGAACAATATTGATGTGAAGTGAAGTGAATTATATTTATATAGCGCTTTTCTCTATTGACTCAAAGTGCTTTACATAGTGAAAGCCAATATCTAAGTTACATTTAAAGCAGTGTGGGTGGCACTGGGAGCCGGTGGGTAAAGTGTCTTGCCCAAGGACACAACGGCAGTGACTAGGATGGCGGAAGCGGGAATCGAACCTGCAACCCTCAAGTTGCTGGCACGGCCACTCTACCAACCGAGCTATGCCGCCCCAACAACATCCATGCTGTCAGTGCTGTCTAGCTGGCAGCCGAGGATGCAATAAGTTGTATTATAATTGAGGCTAGAGGTCTGGTAATAACAGAATTTGTTAGTTTATGGCAGTCACATGCGTTCAGGTGTAAAAACAAGACGAAAAAAACATAAAATAAATATGTCCATCAAACTGTGTTATACAAACCCTGTTTCCATATGATTTGGGAAATTGTGTTAGATGTAAATATAAACGGAATACAATGATTTGCAAATAATTTTCAACCCATATTCAGTTGAATATGCTACAAAGACAATTAATTAGATTTCAAACTGATAAACATTTTTTTTTTTTTTTGCAAATAATCATTAACTTTAGAATTTGATGCCAGCAGCATGTGACAAAGAAGTTGGGAAAGGTGGCAATAAATAGTGATAAAGTTGAGGAATGCTTATGAAACACTTATTTGGAATATCCCACCGGTGTGCAGGCTAATTGGGAACAGTTGGGTGCCATGGTTGGGTATAAAAACAGCTTCCATGAAATGCTAAGTAAATCACAAACAAGGATGGGGCGAAGGTCACCACTTTGTAAGCAAAGTGTTGAACAGTTTTAGAAGCAACCTTTTTCAAGAGCTATTGCAAGGAATTTAGGTATTTTACCATCTAGGGTCCATAAAATCATCAAAAAGTTCAGAGAATCTGGAGAAATCATTGCACGTCAGCGAGGATATTATGGACCGTTGATACCTCAGGCGGTACTGCATCAAAAACAGACATTAGTGTGTAAAGGATATCACCACGTGGGCTCAGGAACACATTTTAAAAAAACACTGTCAGTAACTACAGTTGGTTAATACAGCTGTAAGTGCAAGTTAAAACTCTACTATGCAAAGTCAAACCTATTTATCAACAACACCAAGGGACGCCGCCGGTTTGGCTGGGCCCGAGCTCATCTAAGATGGACTGATGCAAAGTGGAAAAGTGTTCTGTGGTCTGATGAGTCCACATTTCAAAATATACTTGGAAACTGTGGACGTGGTGTCCTTTGGAACAAAGAGGAAAATAACCATTCCGATTGTTATAGGCACAAAGTTCAAAAGCCAGCATCTGTGATGGTATGGAGGTGTATTAGTGCCCAAGGCATGGGTGTAACTTACACATCTGTGAAGGCACCATTAATGCGGAATGGTCCATACAGGTTTTGGAGCAACATATGTTGTCATCCAAGCAACATTATCATGGACGCCCCTGCTTACTTCAGCAAGAATTTTTGAATAAGAAAATCTCATTTCAGTAGGCCTTTAACTTGAACTTTAACTTTTATATGCCTCAAACACATCAAACCCATTTTAAGTACTATATAGGTACTCACAAATTAAAGCCAACCCTTTTTAGTGAGACGAGCCATCTCTTAATAAAAGAGTTGGAATTCCTATCACTTCTCGTTTAATACGCAATTCATTCCATTTATGATGATACAGTCTTTCATTATGTTAGTCCCTGTTATGCTGGTTTTTACAGGCATGAAATCCAATTCAAAGCCCACACAGATAGAGGAACATAAGAGTGAGCGGGCTCTGCAGTCGCAGTCGGCGGCTTAGTGTCTTGCCAAAGGGTGCCTGGCAGTGTTCAGGAACAAAACTGGCATCTCTCCAGCAACCAGTAGCTATTCCCCTGCAGGTGGCTGTTTTTTTTTTTTTATAGGCGCATATCCTCTATGGCCCCCTGCAGAGCTAAAGCTTTGAGGTCGTGCAGAGTTAGCACACAAACATTGACACATCCGCGTTTATTTGTTGATGGTATCAGCAAGATGTCTTTGATGGGTAGACAGGCCCTGATGTTTGCCATTTGTACCTCGGGAGAGATGGAGGAAGAGTGGAAAACAAGGCAACAGCGGAATGAGAATGGCCGGATGGAACAAAGACAAAGGAGCGAGAGCCATGTTGACACAAAGCTGCTTGGAAAGAAAATGAGAAAAAATGATGAAGTGACATCAGAGGCCAAGTTTGTGTGAGGGAAGGAGGGATGTGCACTTCTTTTTTAAGGCTTCCCTCATCATCTATCCTTCTTTAATCCTTCCAGCTCAGCGGGATTCGTCCAGAAGATTTTCGCCAATCCCATCAATCAATGCACCATTTCCCGACATGTTCACCTGGTCAAATTAAAGTAGAAGATCTCCTCAAACTTTTGCCCACCCTCTGATCCCACCCTACCTACCGGCTTTTGTATTTTGTTTGGTTAAAGCTTGAAACTGCCTAATCTACTCTTTAAAATGACCCTCACTCTCATCCCTGCTTTGCATTTGACTGGAGCAGATCTTCCAAGTCGGGTAGAAGGCTGAGCACTGAATTTTAAGGAGCGCGGATGCTCCTCTGCCATTCAACACCTCCTCAAGTATTAGCTTTCCTTCTGTGGTTTCTATTCCGCCTCAAAACTGGAATAAATGCATTGAAATGTGTTTTTGTGTGGATGCTAGACACTGAATATTTTCCCCGCTTCACTATTGTTTTCATGCAGAGCTCATTGATCATAAGCAAATGATGGCCGTGCACAAGTTAAAGTTTAATTTAAAGGCCTACTGAAATGAGATTTTCTTATTTAAACGGGGATAGCAGGTCCATTCTATGTGTCATACTTGATCATTTCGCGATATTGCCATATTTTTGCTGAAAGGATTTAGTAGAAAAACATCCACAATAAAGTTCGCAACTTTCGGTGCTAAGAGAAAAGCCCTGCTTCTACCGAAAGTCGCAGATGATGACGTCGCAAGTGTGGGGGCTCCTCACATATTCACATTGTTTCTAATGGGAGCTTCCAACAAAAACAGTTATTCGGACAATGACAATTTCTCCATTAATTTGAGCGAAGATGAAAGATCCATGTTTGAGGATATTGATAGCGACGGACTAGAAAAAAAAAAAAAATAAATAAAAAATGAGTTAAAAAAAAAAACACGATTGCATTGGGACGGATTCCAATGTTTTTAAACACATTTACTAGGATAATTCTGGGAAATCCCCGATCTTTCTATTGTGTTGCTAGTGTTTTAGTGAGTTAAATAGTACCTGATAGTCGGAAGGGTGTCTCCACGGGTGTCTTGACGCCAGTGTCTCAGGGGAGTCGACGGCAGCTATGGACGGCACAAGCTCAGCTTTTCTCCAGTAAGAACTGACTTTTTAACCACATTTTTCTCACCGAAACCCGCTGGTTGACAGTCGGTTGGGATCCATGTTGGCTTGACCGCGCTCTGATCCATAGGAAAGTTTCAGCTCCGGGAATTTTAAACAAGGAATCACCGCGTGTTTGTGTGGCTAAAGGCTGAAGCTTCCCAACTCCATCTTTCTACTGTGACTTCTCCAATATTTATTGAACAAATTGCAAAAGATTCAGCAACACAGATGTCCAAAATACTGTGTAATTATGCGGTTAAAGCAGACGAGTTTTAGCTGTGTGTGTGTGTGCGTAGCACTCCTACTTCCTAAAAACATGTGACGTCTTGCATACACGTCATCATTACACGACGTTTTCAAGACGAAACTCCCGGGAAATTTTAAATTGCAATTTAGTAAACTAAAAAGGCCGTATTGGCATGTGTTGCAATGTTAATATTTCATCACTGATATATAAACTATCAGACTGCGTGGTGGGTAGTAGTGGGTTTCAGTAGGTCTTTAAAGTACCACTGAAAGTCACACATACTCTAGTGGTGAAATTAATGTCTGCATTTGACGCCCCTCACCTCTTGAGAGGTGAGGGGAGCAATGAGCAGAGGAGGTGGCCGCGCTCGGGAATCATTTTGGTGATTTTGTTTTATAAATTTCAACCCTTGATACTGAGTGCCAAGCAAGGAGATAATGTGGCCCATTTTTATAGTCTTTGGTATGACTCGGCCGGGGTTTGAACTCACAACCTTCCAGTCTTAGGGCGGACACTCTAACCACAAGGCCTCGGAGCAGGTTCCGCAAATTGATAGTTGAGAGTGCTAGCCAATGGACTGGACGCCTGTGCTGCCAGCTCATTGTCCAGTGAGATTCTTAAGGCATCAGAGCAAGATTTTCCTATGTACTTAGTCACGGCTGGCCTCTGTTATACTTCCCGAGCTAAACCCCATCCGGGTCATGACACCAAAGTGACAGTTTTGAGTCTACCTGCTCAGTCTAGCCAAGGGCCTGAAAAAGTGGGCACAAATTAAAGTTAAGTGCTGGGCATTAAGCCCATTATCCTGCACAGCTCTTAAAGTGTTGGGAAGTGAGGTTTACTCAACATGCACTAGTTGGCATTCGTTGAATGTATATTATCGCTCGGGAATCGTTTTGGTGATTTATTTCTAAATTCCAATCCTTGATGTTGAGTGCCAAGCCGGGAGGTAATTGGTCCCATTTTTATAGTCTTTGGTATGACTCGACCGGGGATTGAACTCACGACCTACCGATACAAATACCCTAATTGGCCACAGCAGTAGGTACACATTCAAATCATGCTATTACAGTTGCAATAGCCAATCAGATCACACGTTGTTGTCAGTCATACTGCAAATATGGTGCCTATTATACTACAGATGTAACATAATTGTAGTCTTACGTTAAAAGGTTTTAAAAGCAGAATGTGAAAATTGATTATGCTTATAGTGGTGTGTATTTTATTTACCCGTACACACACGCACACACACACGCACACACACACACACAAACACACACACACACTTATTAATACATTTAAGAAACAAACGTGAAAATAAAAAATTGTGTTATAATGGCCAATTAAAATCAAAATGGTTGCACATTAAAGCTTTTTCTTAGTCTTTCCAATTGAAATATGATGGGGAAAGTTGCTAAATATATATAAATCTATGGTTTTAATGCCATACATATATATATATATATATATATATATATATATATATATATATATATATATATATATATATATATATATATATATATATACAACAACTCATCGTGTTTGGAGGAGGAAGAATACTGAGTTGCATCCCAAGAACACCATACCTACTGAGAAGCATGGGGGTGGAAACATCATGCTTTGGAGCTGTTTTTCTGCTAAGGGGACAGGACGATTGATCCGTGTTAAGGAAAGAATGAAAGGGGCCATGTATCGTGAGATTTTGAGCCAAAACCTCCTTCCATCAGTGAAATCTTTGAATGGTTGACCAAATACTTATTTTCCACCATAATTTACAATTAAATTATTTAAAATTCCTACAATGTGAATTCCTGAATTTTTTTTCCCCATTCTGTCTCTCACAGTTGAAGTGTACCTAGGATCAATCAATCTATCAATGTTTACTTATATAGCCCTAAATCACTAGTGTCTCAAAGGGCTGCACAAACCACCACGACATCCTCGGTAGGCCCACATAAGGCAAGGATGAAAATTACAAACCTCTGTCATCATTTTAAGTGGGAGAACTTGCACAATCGGTGGCTGATTAAATACTTTTTTGCCCCACTGTGTGTGTGTATATATATATATATATATATATATATATATATATATATATATATATATATATATATATATATATATATATATGTATATATATACATATATATATATATATATATATATATATATATATATATATATATATATATATATATATATATATTGAATGTGAGTGTGTATGTGTGTACGTATTAGGGTTGTACGGTATACCGGTATTAATATAGTACCGTGATACTAATGTATCATATTCGGTACTGTACCGCCTCTAAAGAGTACCGGTCCCCCACCCGTCGTATCATGCAGACGAGCATGTTCCGCAGTGCACAATCACGGAATACTTACAAGCAGACACAGTGTGTAGACAGAAAAGGGAGAACGGTCAAATCTTGGCTTAATGACTAAAGATAAAGGTGAAGTTATAACACTGAAACGCCCTTGGGAAGAGGTGCTTTAAGACGTGGCTAGCTAGCTAGCGGCTATTATCCATCTGCAGTGATGTAACCACTTCAAAGCACTAATCCTTGTCTCCATGACGACAAGTAAAATAAATGTTTTCAAATCTCATCCCTGTAGGACGTGTGGTACCACAGATCAATTACGTTGTTGAGATAAATCAAGATTTCATTACGTCCAATTATTAATTATTATGATGATCATCTTGACTTTAAGCACACTGCCCACATGGGAATGAAGTGCTTACTTAGTCAACAGCCATACATGTCATGTCACACTAAGTAAGGGTGGCTTTATGAACAACGGCAACACTGTCATAAACATGTGTCATAGAGTGAAACCACACCAAACAGCAATGACAAAAACATTTTGGGAGACTATTTGCACCGCTACACAACATAAACACTACAGAACAAATTCCCAGACTTCCCTGCAGCACCAACTCTTCCGGGATGTTACAATGTAAACAAAGGCCATTAGCGGATCTACACCTAACATCCACTGTAATGATAGCAAATACAATAATGTATCTAGTCGATACTACTATGATTACATCGATATTGTTTAGCATCACAAAATTGTTTTCTTTTTTTTAAATGTATATTGGTTTAAATTGTATATAGGTATATTGGTTTTAAATGTATATTGGTTTAATGTGTATATAGGTATATTGGTTTTAAATGTATATTGGTTTAAAGTGTATATAGGTATATTGGTTTTAAAGGTATATTGGTTTAAAGTGGGGCTTCACGGTGGCAGAGGGGTTAGTGCGTCTGCCTCACAATACGAAGGTCCTGCAGTCCTGGGTTCAAATCCTGGCTAGGGATCTTTCTGTGTGGAGTTTGCATGTTCTCCCCGTGAATGCGTGGGTTCCCTCCGGGTACTCCGGCTTCCTCCCACTTCCAGAGACATGCACCTGGGGATAGGTTGATTGGCAACACTAAATTAGTCCTAGTGTGTGAATGTGAGTGTGACTGTTGTCTGTCTATCTGTGTTGGCCCTGTGATGAGGTGGCGACTTGTCTAGGGTGTACCCCGCCTTCCGCCCGACTGTAGCTGAGATAGGCGCCAGCGCCCCCCACGACCCCAAAAGGGAATAAGCGGTAGAAAATGGATGGATGGATGGATGGTTTAAAGTGTATATAGGTATATTGGTTTTAAATGTAAATTGGTTTCGCCCGGTTCTCGCCCGGAAAAGGGTGGAGTGCCAACTCCGGGTTGGGGAGGAGATCTTGCCCCAAGTGGAGGAGTTCAAGTACCTTGGAGTCTTGTTCACGAGTGGGGGAAGAGTGGATCGTGGAAACTCAGGAAATATGTCCCTGGACACATGAAGACTTGGAATATGACCAATGTATGATCCTGTAACGACTTGGTATCGGATTGATACCCACATTTGTGGTATCATCCAAAGTATTCAACAACAGAAGAATAAGTGATTATTACATTTTAACAGAAGTGTAGATAGAACATGTTGAAACAGAAATTAACCAGTTATTAACATTTAATGAACAAGTAGATTAATAATTCATTTTCTACCACTTCTACTTCATCCTACATCAGCAAACTAATTGGGAGTCTGTTTGGTTGTTTACTTACGACTAAAAGACAAGTTGTCTTGTATGTTCACTATTTTATTTAAAGAAAAACTTTCAATAAGAAACATACATTAAATGTACCCTAAGATGTTTTGTTAAAATAAAGCCAATAATGACATTTTTTGTGGTCCCCTTTATTTACAAAAGTACAGAAAATTACCGGAATACATTTTATACCAAAATATTGGTATCAGGATATATATATATATATATATATATATATATATATATATATATATATATATATATATATATATATATATATATATATATATATATATATATATATATATATATATATATATATATATATATATATATGTAGCTAGGTGCAACTAATAAAATGTCCAGTAATGTCCAGGGCTGTGGTTTCCTCCTCAGTTGCATGAGGTTTCTGGCTGTTGGGTGTGTAAAATTAGCTTAAAGACCTACTGAAACCCACTACTACCCACCACGCAGTCTGATAGTTTATATATCAATGATGAAATATTAACATTGCAACACATGCCAATACGGCCGTTTTAGTTTACTAAATTACAATTTAAAATTTCCCGGGAGTTTCATCTTCGAAACGTTGTGTAATGATGACGTGTATGTAAGACGTCACGGGTTTTTAGGAAGTATGAGTGCTGCACACACACACAGCTAAAAGTCGTCTGCTTTAATCGCATAATTATACAGTTTTTTGGACATCTGTGTTGCTGAATCTTTTGCAATTTGTTCAATTAATATTGGAGAAGTCACAGTATAAAGATGGAGTTGGAAAGCTTTAGCCTTTAGCCACACAAACCCACGGTGATTCCTTGTTTAAAATTCCTGGAGGTGAAACTTTCATATGGATCAGAGCGCGGTCAAGCGAACATGAATCAAGAGGGAATGTCAACCAGCAGGTTTCGGTGAGAAAATTGTGGTTAAAAAGTCAGTTCTTACCGGAGAAAGGCTGAGCTTGTGCCGTCCATAGCTGCCTTCGACTCCCCTGAGACCCGTGGAGACACCGTTCCGACTATCAGGTACTGTTAATCTCACTGAAACACTAGCAACACAATAGAGAGATAAGGGATTTCTCAGAATGACCCTACTAAATGTGTCTAAAAACATCGGGATCTGTCCCAATGCAATCGTGTTTTTTTCCGTTTTTTTTACTTTTTTTTTATTTGCATTTTTTTTCTAGTCCGTCGCTTTCAATATCCTCAAACACAAATCTTTCATCCTCGCTCAAATTAATGGGGAAATTGTCGTTTTCTCGGTCCGAAAAACTGTTTTTGTTTGAGGCTCCCATTAAAATCAATATGAATATGTGAGGAGCCATCAACATGTGACGTCATCGTCTGCGACTTCCGGTAGAGGCAAGGCTTTTCTCTTAGCACCAAAAGTTGCAAACTTTATCGTGGATGTTCTCTACTAAATCCTTTCAGCAAAAATATGGCAATATTGCGAAATGATCAAGTATGACACATAGAATGGACCTGCTATCCCCGTTTAAATAAGAAAATCTCATTTCAGTAGACCTTTAACTGACTTACACTATGGTTGTCTTTGTGATTTCACCCTATAGTTGTCGTCATACATTAACATGGTTTGTCAGCACAAACTGCCTTGTGTTAAAATTGAAGGATAAAGCTTTTGGTGTCCAATGGGTATAGTACATGTATGACACTTTTATGACAACATTTTTTACATCAACATTGGATTTATCCTTTCTGACTTGTGGGGATGAAAGTTGGGGTATTAGTATTGTCATACTTTGTAGTATTTTCAGTAGGGCTTGACACCTACCAGTTTTACTCGCCCTCTTGCCTTTATTGAGGTCAGACACAAAGATGGGTTTTGCAACTGTAATCTCACCGGTAAGAATCCGAACGTCATGCTTGGAGGTAATAACATTGAAAAGAACATAAAAAATGAGAAACCTTGTGGGGATTTTTAAACTTTCATTGAAAGTCCCACAGTTTGGATGTGGTCCTCAAAGAAGAAGCTCTCATAGAAGAAGAGGTACAAAGGTTTGACAATCACTGGGACATCTTAAAAAGGGTTGACGTATAAACTTACAAGTGTCCACTTAAATAGAGTACTTGAGATTACGAAAAGGGTTGAAGTGGGAAAAGTAAAACCTTGGACCGAGAGTCAGTCAAGTCCTCCTTTTGGCCTTGGTGATTGGAGTTGACATCTGCTGCTTTACATCTTTTTATTCCCACAGCCTGAAGTGGCTTTTCTCTTGCTGTCAACTCCCACCCTCGCTTATCGGCAAAACATTGTCAAGAGCAAACAGAACGTACTTCTTCTCCTTGGCCCACTTTAACATGGTCATGTGGGAAGACCAGATATTTAACTGGGATTTGGTCAATTTAGAGAACAGACATTTGGCAGTGTTTACTATACCTTCATACACACCTGGTCTGCCAGAGACTGAGAAGACGTAGCAGGATGAGAGATCAGTGTTGCCAATTTTAGTGACGTTGTTGCTATATTTAACAAGGTTTCCGAACAACTGTTTTGTATAGTAAGTGTGCTTTGATAAATGTATTCACCATTTTTGTGCGAAGAATTTGGTTCGATACTTAGGCCTACAGAATTCCACAAAAACACAAAGATCTGTCTTTAAATATACAATATGTTAATCAGAATGTTCAGAATGTCAAAATCAAAAAGTATGTTTTCCCTCTGTGAACCACAGCTCTCCCGTGCTGGCAGCACTTATACAAAACCAGACCCTGACACTACCACTACCTTTCTTGAGTATTGGACATGCTTATCAGTGCTAGCTGCTTATAGCTGTTTGCGTAGCTTACATGCGCACTAGTCAGAACATTAGGAACACCTGCAAGGACTAGTCAAATCCAACGCAAGCTTGTTTGAAGATAACGCAAAGATCATGTGTATTGGTACTTTGATTTTTTTGTAAGGCCAAGGTACTTCTTTTGAAAACAACCCTATTTATTTTTTTAATTGCTCTTTATTGCATTTTGTCTGCAGTAAATACAGAATTAATCACAGTAATGGCAAATAAAAGTTTTGTTATTCTTTAGGTGTACCTTAAACATTTTATTTTCAAGTTTGTAATATTATCAACATGGGACTGGACAATTTGGTATTTATTTCATGCAATTTTTTTTATTAAACATTTTGCTTTTTAAAATTGCTCAAAACAAAATGGGCACAAACTCTCTTTTATAGACATACATGCACGCCCGCACAAGGAAAAAAAAAGTATATACCGTATTTTTCGGATTATAAGTCACAGTTTTTTTTTCATAGTTTGGCCGGGGTGTGACATATACTCAGGAGCGACTTAAGTGTGAAATTATTAACACATTACCGTAAAATATTAAATAATATTATTTATCTCATTCGCGGAAGAGATGAAGAAAATGTCGCACACACGTCAACCAATAAGAATTTGGCGGGGGAGGGTCATGGCAGAAGTGCATTGTGGGTCATGGAATGCTAACTGCTATATGCTAATGCCGTAGCTATTAAAATGGATCATTTCATTGTTGGCGGTAACTTATAAAAACTGAGAAGGGCTGAACAAAAATGGCACCGAAAAGGAAATCATGTACTGCAGATTACAAACTTGACGTAGTGAAATATGCAGCAGAAAACGACAAGAGGAAGCGGTGCATACCTTTGGAGTTGGCAGAGTTGTTTAGAAGCGACATCAAGGAAGAAGATGTCATCGGTTTTATCAATTAGGAGTGACAGACTGTTTGGTAGACGTATAGCATGTTCTATATGTTATAGTTATTTGAATAACTCTTACCATAATATGTTACGTTAACATACCAGGCACCTTCTCCGTTGGTTATTTATGCGTCATATAACGTACACTTATTATGCATTTTCGGCCGGTGCGATGTATACTCCGGAGCGACTTATAATCCGAAAAATGCGGTATACGTTTGTATGATTACTTTTATTATTATTTATTAGTGCTACTAACATTTTTTTTTAATAAGATTAATCAGACTTTTGATTGATCACAGGTTATTTATTCATTGCATGATTTTTAACATAACTTACAAAAAGGGCCCAATATTCGGAACACAAATACCATTTTACTGTCATACTATATCATACTGCAACATATCTCAAATGTTTTACTTTAATGAACATCAAATTAATTTGCTCAAAAATTGATAACATTTGTATTTTAAAGTGAAATTTACCCATAAATTCCACACCTTTTTACTCATCTTTGCACTGACGTATGCCTTGACCTAATCAACGTATAACCCACACCACCTTTCAAGTTATCAGCAGAAATTAATGTAAAGAAGCACACACAGTTAAAATGAATTACATGATTAATTTCCACATAAACATGAATAACGTCATAATCTTTTGTGATTAATCACATTAGTTCTCAAGACCTTTTTAACACCTTTGCATGTCAGCATACTTTACCAGGTGACCCGAACCAGCATTCTTCCAAATGCCACTTGGTTCCATAATATCGTAATCACAATTGCACACTTAGTGCCTGATCAACTCAGATCCAATCACCTGAGCAAAACAATGTTAAGTTAAAGTTAAAGTACCAATGATTGTCACACACACACTAGGTGTGGTGAAATTTGTCCTCTGCATTTGACCCATCCCCTTGTTTACCCCCTGGGAGGGTAGGGGAGCAGTGGACAGCAGCGGTGCCACCCCCTGTAATCATTTGTGGTGATTAAAACCCCAATTCCAACCCTTGATACTGAGTGCCAACCAGGGAGGTAATGGGTGACATTTGTATAGTCTTTGGTATGACTCGGCCGGGGTTTGAACTCCCAACCTACCCATCTGAGGGCGGACACTGTGTGAAAACTATTAGATGGTGTTTACTATTAGTGGGCGTGGTGCATGGTATCTACTAAGACTGCGTTTGCAATTGATAACTGGTGCATTATTTAAATGAAGTTTTTGCATGTACTATGCAGCTGTGGCCATGAAGACACTCTCTATTGCACATTCATGTAATTATTCTCCTACCTGTGGTGTGTTGCTGCGTTTTGAAACATGCAGCAGACAAATAAAATGTAGCACTTGTTATGATGAGCATTTTAGAAACAGTGTATCTACAATGTAACACACTTTTTTATGGCACTGAAGGTGCGCTCATGGAAGATGCTAGCATGTTGCAATCGCAAGAAAATGCATATTGCCAGTGTGGAGAGGGGCGTGTTCCACGCGTACCCTGCGGGCGGGGTGTGTGCAGGGGCCGGCCATGAAGCAGCCAACAGGTGAGTGGATACCTCAGCTGGAACGAGTGATGTAATCACCTGTTCCCTTTATTAGCAGCGCTGGAGACCATGAAATAGAGAGAGGCATGAGGACGCAGGACAGACGCACAGAAACGAACAAGAGACAGCTGAAAAGCTGGACAGACGTACAATTGTGTAAAGTAAAAGATGTACTAAAGACTGTGTCAAACCTGAGAAGCTGGACGGACGGACAATTGTGTAAAGTAAAAGATGTATTAAATACTGTGTCAAACCTGTGTCATACTGTGGTCAGAATAAGCCGGGCGAGACGCAGGAAACTTCCACAGCCAGTTTTTGTTTTTTTTCATATCGGAGATACGTTAAGAATATATCTTCTTTATGCAAAAACAAACACAATTAAAATCATGTCAGCAGACACCAAAACCCATCAATTGATTTTTTTTAATCACTCTGTTAAGTCATCCAACAGCTATAAAAGTTGAAAATGATATTGCTGAATAGACAAATATTTTTTTTGATGACAGTCCACTGTTGACACACACGTAGGACCGAGGATTCTGTTCATCGTCTGTCTTTTCAGCATGATCTCCTTTCTCACATTATGTGTCACAGTCAGTTTGCACATACTTTTTGCACATACTTTTCAGACATGCTAAATAAAGACACAAAATAGTGCCCACAGTGCAGTTGCAGCCTTGATAGATCACATTGCACATTGCGATTTTTCTGCTTTTCTCGCTCATCTTTCTTCACTTTCCCCTGATATTGTACTGCTGGGGGATTTTAATTTTTACATGGACAGCACTAATAATACAATCCCGAGTCATTCTTCATACTGTCTACAAATCTTTTCCTGCCAGGTGATTCTAGTCTTTTCACTCTCATGATCTCTTTAGATTTCACTGCAGCCTTTGATACACTTTCACACATTTTCCTCCTCAATGGACTTAGAAACTTAGACGTTGACCTAGACTTACTTTATTGTCATTCATATTTGAACTTTGCAGTACAGAGAAGAACAAAACTTTGTTGCATTAGCTTGTGGTAGTGCAGGATAAAAGAGCAATAAAGTGCAGAGTGTTTGCATTTACAAAAGAAGGTGCAGATATAAATTGATAGATTACTGTACAGATGAATATATTGCACCTTTGCATATGCATCCACATTTACAGATGTATGTTATATTTACGGATGTATGTTACATATATTAGACTGCACAGTATCGGCATCACAAACACACCCCTTCACCGGTTTAGATCATATCTCTCTGACCGCACACAGTTTGTTAAACTCTGTTCATCCAAATCCCCTCCATCTTTTCTGGTGTGCCCCAGGGCTGTGTTTTGGGTCCCCTGCTTTTCATCATCGACATTCTAACTCTTGACAATATTTCCCATGAATTTCAAATACATTTTCACTCACTTATGCAGATGACACCCAGCCCTACTTCTCTAAGAAACACACTGCTTCACCTCCTCCTCCCTCCCATACAGACGGCCTCACTGAACTCAGGCGGTGGTTCTCATCAAATTTCCTCCAACTCAACAGTAATAAAACCAAAGTCTTACCTTTAGGTACCAAATCCATTTGAGCCAAAAACAACAGCTTGTGCAAAACTCTCTGTAATTCTTTTCTCACCCTCCTCCCAAGTTAAGAGTCTGGGTGTCATCCTCGACAGCACACTTTCTTTTAAAGCCCACATAAGCAACATGACCCAGTCTGCTTACTTTCAACTACGCAATATTAATCACTTTCGCCCATCCTTTCCCCTCATACTGCTGCCATGCTGGTTCATAGCCTTGTCACCTCTCGCCTGGACGACTGCAACTCTCTCCTGTCTGGGCTCCCTCACAAGTCAAACTTCAGCATCTCCAGAACTCTGCTGCCCGGCTAATCACCAGAACCCCTTCAATCCAACACATCACCCCAGTTCTGCAGCAACTCCAATGGCTGCCCGTTATACGCCGTCTCAATTTAAAATAATTCTCCTCACTTTCAAAGCTATCCATAAACTTGCTCCGTCATATCTTTCTTACCTGCTCCATGTCGCCACACCCTCACGTTCATTAAGATCCTCATCATCCGTCCATCTCACTGTCCCGTACATAGACTGTCCACCATGGGGACCCGAGCCTTCAGCCGCTCAGCCCCTCATCAATAGAACTCCCTTCCACCAGACCTTTGCAATATACACTCAATTTTTCTCTTTAAATCAAGACTCAAAACACACCTATTCCTGACTGCTTATCCACTGTAAATTATATCTATCTATCTTTGTTGTTGTTGTTTTTGAATTTATTGTTTTGTTTTTATACTGTGTCCCTAAGTCAGTGTTTTTCAACCATTGTGCCGTGGCCCACTAGTGTGCCGTGAGATACAGTCTGGTGTAACGTGGGAGATTATGTAATTTGGGTAAAAGATATTTTTTTTGAAAACCAGTAATTATAATCGGCAAATGATGTGCCGTTGTTGAGTGTCTGTACTCTCTCGACCTCAGCAGAGTAACCATGTCATACTCTTCCATATCAGTAGGTGGCAGCAGGTAGCTAATTGCATTGTAGATGTCGGGAACATGGTTTGTGGCGATCGCAATATGCAGATGACAGCGGGATGCAGGGTGCAGGTAAAAATATATATAACGCTTAAGGCATTGAAGCTTAGGGATGGCTATGCAAAACTAAACTAAAACTGAACTGGCTGCAAAGGAAACAAAAACAGAATGCTGGACGACAGCAAAGACTTACAGCATATCGAGCAGACGGCGTCCACAAAGTACATCCGTACATGACAAAACAACAACAAAATAGGAGCGAGAACTAAAACACTACACACAGGAAAACTCACAGCATGATGTGACAGGTGGTGACAGTACACCTACTTTGAGCCAAGACCTATAGTGATGGCGGTTGGTTATGGTTTGAATTTATATCCAGCAATTGCGAGAACGACTTTTTATTGTCAATATCGGCTGCTGAGTTTCATTTTTTCAAGGTTTTCTGTTGGTGATGTGCCTTGAGATTTTAACAATAAAAAAAATGTGCCTTGGCTCAGAAAAGGTTGAAAAATACTGCCTTAAGTGACAAGAAAGACGCCTTATAAGTAAAATATATTATAATATAAGCATCATACACCCTATGGAAACACCTTAATCCGATCATGTTTCTCTTCTGTCTCTGTTGTCAGTTTTAATGACATGACATGCAGTCAGACAGCTGCCAGCAAGGAGCGTGACCCCATGGACCTCTTCCTTCCATAATCCATTATCACATGTCCGTCCTGTCCTTGTTTTCTATTTATCGCCCCTTTCTGTGCCCACTGTCTGGCTTGCTGCCTGCACGGCGCCCACGCCTCGCTAACAATCGCACCTTTGGTATGAAGGCTGACAAGAGGCTCCAGCACAATGATAAATCTTCTCTGACGACTCCTCATGCAGTGTAGTAACACTTGAGTGACACAAACAATTTCTGTGTACGTGCTTGCGGGCATTGACACTTGGACTGTACTGTACTGTATGTTTAGGATGGTTAAGTAACAGGATAAAGTTCATATTCATCAATAAATGCCTATAATTTAAATTATTAATCAATTGTACATCAGCGTATATGCCTTAACTCTGAGATTTAAATTCAATCCGTATTGGAAAAAAAAAAATCTGCAAACATCCATCCATCCATTTCCTACGGCTTGTCCCTTTCTGGGTCGCGGGAGGGGGGCTGCTACCTATCTCAGCTCCATTCGGGCGGAAGGCGGGGTAAACCCTGGACAAGTGGACCCCTCAAAAAACATATTGACCTAAATATAAGACAAAAAAGTGCATGTACTGTATATGAATTATGATTAAACCTAATACATTGGTACCTCGTGATATGCTCTATCTTTTGACTAATTGTTATGCTTTAGGTTGCAAGCAAAAATATGGGTTGTGATTGTCCCAGCCGGTCGCATAGCAAACGTCACAGTTAACCACGTAGGAACCGACCAAAACCTCCGGTCTAATTCGTTAGCACTGGCTAGACGAAACTTTGTTTTCCCAACCATCTGAGCAAAAATCATGAGTTTGAAATACAGTGCTGAGAACAATGAACGGATGGTAGTCACTGAATTAATGAGATAAATCATCCACAAAATGCCGCGCGTAGCCAAATTGGCAAAGCAATTTGAGCGTAGCATTGCTAGTGTGAACCATATTGAGGCAAAATGAGTCGATAATACCAGCCAATTATGTTAAAATAATATCGAAACAGCAGACATTTGTCCATGAAAATATGAAGAAGCTGCTGATGGTGTGTTTGACTGAGATGCAGTTGAAGGTTATACCGTAGAAGTTGCCTTTCTAAGGGAAATACTATGCATTGTTATTACATCACTTAATGAAACTACTGTAGTTTTTTGTGCATTCAGTTGTTGTTTTTATTACAATATTTTGTACAAGAATGTTTTAATTCATTTTTAGAACATGCCAATTCTTTTCAATCGGCGACAGTGTTTTGCAATATAATCCAAGCTGTGTCACAGAACCAATTAAACTAAACCAAACAAGTATAAACTCTGTTTCCATATGAGTTGGGAAATTGTGTTGGATGTAAATATAAACGGAATACAATGATTTGCAAATCATTTTCAACCCATATTCAATTGAATGCACTACAAAGACAACATATTTGATGTTCAAACTCACGAACTGTATTTTTTTTTTGCAAATAATAATTAACTTAAAATTTCAAGGTTGCAACACGTGCCAAAGTAGTTGGGAAAGGGCATGTTCACCACTGTGTTACATCACCTTTTCTTTTAACAACACTCAATAAACGTTTGGGAACTGAGGAAATTAATTGTTGAAGCTTTGAAAGTGGATTTATTTCCCATTCTTGTTTTATGTAGAGCTTTAGTCGTTCAATAGTCCGGGGTCTCTGCTGTCGTATTTTACGCTTCATAACGCGCCACACATTTTCCATGGGAGACAGGTCTGGACTGCAGGCGGGCCAGGAAAGTACCCGCATTTTTTTTTACAAAGCCAGGCTGTTGTAACACTTGTCTTGCTGAAATGAGCAGGGGCGTCCATGATAATGTTGCTTGGATGACAACATATGTTGCTCCAAAACCTGTACGGACCTTTCAGCATTAATGGTGCCTTCACAGATGTGTAAATTACCCATGCCTTGGGCACTAATGTACCCCCATACCATCACAGATGCTGGCTTTTGAACTTTGGGCCTATAACAATCCGAATGGTTATTTTCCTCTTTGTTCTGGAGGACACCACGTCCTCTGTTTCGAAATATAATTTGAAATGTGGACTCGTCAAACCGCAGAACACTTTTCCACTTTGCATCAGTCCATCTTAGGTGAGCTCGGGCCCAGCTAAGCCGGCGGCATTTCAGGATATTGTTGATAAATGGGTTTGGCTTTGCATAGTAGAGTTTTAACTTGCACTTACAGATGTAGCGACCAACTGTAGTTACTGATAGTGGTTTTATGAAGTGTTCCTGAGCCCATGTGGTGATATCCTTTACACGCTGATGTCGCTTTTTGATGCAGTACCGCCTGAGGGAACAAAAGTCCGTAATATCATCACTTACGTGCAGTGATTTCTCCAGATTCTCTGAACTTTTTGATGATTTTACGGACCATAGATGATAAAATCCCTAAATTCCTTGCAATAGCTCGTTGAAAAATGTTGCTTCTAAAAGTGTTCGACAATTTGCTTACAAAGTGGTGACCCTCACCCCATCTTTGTTTGTGAATTACTTAGCATTTCATGGAAGCTGCTTTTATACCCAATCATGGCTCCCACCTGTTCCCAATTAGCCTGCACACCTGTGGGATGTTCCATATAAGTGTTTGATGAGCATTCCTCAACTTTATCAGTATTTATTGCCACCTTTCCCAACTTCTTTGCTACGTGTTGCTGGCATCAAACTCTAAAGTTAATGATTATTTGAAAAAAAAAATGTTTATCAGTTTGAAATCTAATTAATTGTCTTTGTAGCATATTCAACTGAATATGGGTTGAAAAGAATTTGCAAATAATTGTATTCCATTCACGGTGGAAGAGGGGTTAGTGTGTCTGCCTCACAATACGAAGTTCCTGCAGTCCTGGGTTCAAATCCAGGCTCGGGATCTTTCTGTGTGGAGTTTGCATTTTCTCCCCGTGAATGCGTGGGTTCCCTCCGGGTACTCCGGCTTCCTCCCACCTCCAAAGACATGCACCTGGGGATAGGTTGATTGGCAACACTAAATGGTCCCTAGTGTGTGAATGTGAGTGTGAACGTTGTCTGTCTATCTGTGTTGGCCCTGCGATGAGGTGGCGACTTGTCCAGGGTGTACCCCGCCTTCCGCCCGATTGTAGCTGAGATAGGCGCCGGCGCCCCCCGCGACCCCAAAAGGGAATAAGCGGTAGAAAATGGATGGATGGATGTATTCCATTTATATTTACATCCAACACAATTTTCCAACTCATATGCAAATACTGTGTATATACAGTACATAGGATGGTATTTTTTCCCTTCGCCCGCCAGGTCATCTTTGCATTCGGGTGTTGGAGATGTATTCATGCAAACCAAAACGACTTCTCACCAAGCGAGTCAGAGCATTTCTTTCTGTCATCCACATACTCTACAAGTGACCTGGAGATTTAAAAAAAAGTATCTCAATAAGTTGGGCAAGTGAGCAAATATAGAAGAAGCAGGATTATCAAACAGCTGTCAAGTAGCTAAGAAATCATTTTAATCGCGATCTGCCTTTTATGTCATTTATATTGACACCTTAAAAGTCAAGAGATTTTATGTGATTGCTCTAATGCTGTACAGTATTTATCGTCTATTGTGAGCGAACTGGGGTGCTTAATATCACTCAGCGATCAATAAAGACTTTCTATTCTATTTTATTTTATTCTATATCATTTTCAAAAATGAGTGTTGGAAAATACTTGTATTTTGTCATATATTTAGGTCGATATGGTTATCTTAACTGGCGCCAATATTCATCCTAATATAATATAGTTCATCACATTTTGTCATTTTTTTAGGCCTCTTTTTCTTTGTACTGTAATATTTGGGATAATTTTATAACATAATTGTTTCCATGCAGACAGCTTCATTAGAGTGGCACAGCAGCTGAACAATAGCAGGTTAATGAGCTTTTAATGCTTGCTTAATGATGGCAGAGCTATGAGATAAAAGGGCTAGCTGGCTTGTAGCACATTCCTCTCTGAGAGGGCTCCCGTCTTAAAAACATAATGACAGCATGAGGTAGAGTAAAAATGGACTTTTGATGATGAATCACTGCATAATGATAAAAGCCACTGCTTTTGTTTTTCAAAGTCGACAGGCCAATTCCGCTGGGACTTGGCTGCTCGCGGTTCACGTATGTGTCAGCTTGCACGGCCACAAAACAGCCAGTTTAGGAGCGAAATGGGAATTAATTCGCTCACAGCGAGAAGAGACACCTCAGCTCGCATTAATACGTAATACCCGCTTTAAATACCACCATACCACCCTCGGCTTTCTCCTTACTTTAAGATCAGTCCTTATAAGGACGATATGCGTGTCATAAAAAACAAGGCAAGTATATTTAATATTTTGGCCACTGTAACATTACACAAGGTTTGAACGGTAACACTGTTTGAATATTTAGTTAAGGTATTCTTTGACGTAGCACTAGCTGGAGCCCAAATTTTGAGAATCACTGACTTAGCCATTACTATATTTTTTTTAACTGTGATTTTAGTTTATTTAAAGATACAACAGCATTGTTATAAGTTATACTATACTAGTGTTGTCCCGATACCAATATTTTGCTACCGGTACCAAAATGTATTTCGATACTTTTCGGTACTTTTCGATACTTTTCTAAATAAAGGGGACCACAAAAACTTGCATAATGGGCTTTATTTTAACAAAAAAACTTACGGCGCATTAAACATATGTTTCTTATTGTCCCTGATTGAAATAGTGAACACACAAGACAACTTTTCTTTTAGTAGTAAGTAAGCAAACAAAGGCTCCTAATTCAGCTGCTGACATATGCAGTAACATATTGTGTCATTTATACTCCTATTATTTTCTCATAATTATTAAGGACAAGTGGTAAAAAAATCATTATTAATCTATTGTTCATTTACTATTAATATCTGCTTACTTTCTATTTCAAAATATTCTAGCTACACTTCTGTTAAAATGTAATAATCACTTATTCTTCTGTTGTTTGATACTTTATATTAGTTTTGGATAATACCTTACATTTAGGTATCAATCCGATACCAAGTATTGGTCATATTCAAAGTCCTCATGTGTCCAGGGACATATTTCCTGAGTTTATAAACATAATATGAATTTTAAAGAAACAAAAAAACGTTTTGTGATGCTAAAAAATATTGATGTCGTCATCGACTAGATATGCTCCTGTTGTCATGATCAATGATCTGGATCATGTTTAGTTTCGTTATTTTCTGTTATTTTGGACTCCTTTTGTTGTTTGTGCAGCTTGTGAGTTAGTTTCGTCACCATGGTAACGTATTAATTTCACCTGCTGCGGGTTCCAGACGCACACCTGTTTTTGTTAATTACTTTCTTATTTAAGCCTGCCTTCTCCCGTCAGTCGGTCTTGGTCCTTTTGTATGCGGTAAGCAACTATCACGTTGGTTTGTTCTAGATTTCTTGTTCCCTGATCCTGTGCTAATGTTAGCATTAGCTTCTGTGCATTTCGGCACGCATTTCTTTTGTTCTTTTCGTCTGTTTTTGCACCAGTGTTTTTGTTATTAAATCACCTTACCTTTACGTTGTTGAGTGTCTGTTTGCACTGGAGAAACGATCCCACATTAAAATGCGACCCACATGTGACAGAAGCGACCAACCCCGACTGACGGGACAAGGCAGGCTTAAATAAGAAAGTAATTAACAAAAACAGGTGTGCGTCTGGAACCCGCAGCAGGTGAAATTAATACGTTACTATGGTGACCAAACTAACTCACAAGGTGCACAAACAACAAAGGGAGTCCAAACTAACAGAAAATAACTAAACTAAACATGATCCAGATCACGGATCATGACACCTGTACTAGGTATCTGTCAAAGTTAGTTTGTGACAAACCCCAAGATATAGAAAAGGAGGCAGGCATTTTGCAGGTCAACATGGTTTAATCTTTAAATACTAATACAAGAACAAAACTAAAAGGGTACAAACCAAAAGCGCGCCCGAGGCTTATAACAAACTTGGCTATGAACAAACAAACGTGGAAGCAGGGAACAAAAGACAGTAAGCTACAAATACTAAAACAAGAACAAAACCAAAAGGGTACAAACAAAGAGCGCGCAAGAGGCGGATAACAAATTTGGCTATGAACAAACAAACTTGGAAGCAGGGAATAAAAGACAGTAAGCTACAAACCGCTACCAAATATAGCTTACCGCAATGCTGCATTGACATGACACGACAGGTAGCAACGGCAATAGTCCAGCACAGACTGAATGGGAAGGCAGGTTCAAATAAGACCTGGCTGATTGACACCAGGTGTGGCCAGGTGCCAATCAGCCACACCTGAGGGGACACAGCACTCAGGGATGAAACACAGGAAACAGACAAAATTAAGAGCGCTGACAGGAAATACACACACAGAGGAAACAAAGACAAATGCAGAGAAAAAAAAATAAAACATAGCCAAACTGTCAGGGACAATCCTGATAGTATTATTACAGCTGATGTTAGTTGTCGATCCATCAATGGTGTTCGTTTACATTTTGATGCATGTTTAGATATTCCTTGTCCTGCAGGGATGCTACTTGTAAGAAACTTACTTTATCTAGACAAATCGTAAAGCGCCTCTTCTTGAAGGCGTTTCAGTGTTACAGCTTCACCTTCACCTAAAATGTCTCCATACTCCCTTTTCTGTCTACACACTGTGTCTTCTTGTAAGTAGTCCGTCATTTGTGCAGTGTCCAACATGCTTGTCTGCTTGTAAAACCAGCAATGACACGATGTGACGATGGCAGGGGGGGACAGGTACATTTTAGAGCCGGTATAGTACGGACTTTAATTCAATAGTCCCCTTAGCAGAAAAACAGCCCCAAAGCATGATGTTTCCACCCCCATGCTTCACAGTAGGTATGATGTAGGTATAAACTTGAGAAACTGATCAGGCGGGCCGGTTCTACAATCGGAATGAAACTGGACACACTGGTGACGGTGGCAGAGAAGAGGACTGTGGACAAACTAGTGAGCATCCTGGATGATGCCAGTCACCCTCTGCATAGCGTTATCAGTAGCCAGAGGAGCCTGTTCAGTGCTAAACTGCTTCATCCCAAGTGCAGGACTAATAGACTCAAAAACTCCTTTGTCCCACACGCCATTAGACTGTACAACTCCTCTCTGGGACGGGGGACAGGGGGTATTAGGATGACAGGGGATGCAAAACATTAACAGTGCAATACGTTTTCATAACATGGTCACTACTGCCTACTTTGTCTTGTTATGTTCTTATTTTACTGTTATATTGTTATTCCCATTGTTTTTATTCTTTTTGTAATATTTCTCTATTTTGTTTCCTTTTAAACCCCCATTATTTACTTTTTACTTTTTTTTAAATTGATCTCAACTCTGTACACTGCTGCTGGAATTTTAATTTTCCTGAAGGAACTCTCCTGAAGGAATCAATAAAGTACTATCTATCTATCTATGTTCTTGGGATGCAACTCAGTATTATTCTTCCTCCAAACACGACGAGTTGAGTTTATACCAAAAAGTTCTATTTTGGTTTCATCTGACCACATGACATTCTCCCAATCCTCTGCTTTATAATCCATGTATCCATTTTGGTATAAATTCAACTCGTCGTGTTTGGAGGAAGAAGAACACTGAGTTGCATCCCAAGAACACCACACCTACTGTGAAACATGGGGGTAGAAACATCATGCTTTGGGGCTGTTTTTCTGCTAAGGGGACAGGACGATTGATCCGTGTTAAGGAAAGAATGAATGGGGCCATGTATCGTGAGATTTTGAGCCAAAACCTCCTTCCATCAGTGAGAGCTTTGAATGGTTGACCAAATACTTATTTCCCACCATAATTTACAAATACATTCTTTAAGATTCCTACAATGTGAATTCCTGGATTTTTTTTCCCATTCTGTCTCTCACAGTTGAAGTGTACCTATGATGAAAATTACAGACCTCTGTCATCATTTTAAGTGGGAGAACTTGCACAATCGGTGGCTGACTAAATACTTGTTTGCACCACTGTATATATATATATGTGTATATATTTATATATTATGTATATACCTATATATACATATATATATATATATATACATATATATATATATATACATATATATATATATATATATATATACCCCTTAATCACAGGTGTCTCAGAGGGCTTCACAAACTACACCCCGAGATAAACCCACATCCAGGCAAGGAAAAACTCAAAAGACCCCAGCTAGGGAAATAGACGAAACCTTGAGAGGAGACCGCGGATGTAGGAACACTCGGCTGCAATTGATGTCAAATTGGTATAATTATTGACTAATAGGTTCCAGCACCCCCCGCGACCCTGAAAGGGATAAGCGGTTGAAAATGGATGGATGGATTAAGTTAATAGATAATGTGGGAGTCCAGTCCATCGGGAAGCCCATGGAGAGTCATAAAGGGGTCTTCTCCCTGGCTCAGCAGATCAGTGACACAGAGACGTCCACTATACAACTTGCCGTCCGCAACTCGGGTCAACTAGCGCCTCACCCACACTGGTACCTCTCAGGAAATGATCCCTGGCCACCTGGTATCCTGTCTCGGCAGGAGAAGTCGGGGGTGTGGAAGGAGGGCAGAGCAGAAAAATGACAGATCAGAGGGTTTAAAAAGTAGAATCCTTGGTATTTATGGATGTCATGCTGTAACTATGGGATTTATTCAAACGGTAATTTTTCAATGAATTATTGAACTGATCTTCGAAAATCAGCATTACCTTAAAAACATATTTTTTTCTTAAATAAACAGCAATTCTACTGATTTACAGTGTCTGAATGTTCAGCCTGTTTGATTCAACAACGACTGTTGTTGAGTTGGCAGAAGACTCACTTCTTTGTGTCTTTAACATCTGTCGTTTTGCCTCACAATAAGGCAAAACCATCCTTGTCCGGGCATGTCCCCTCTTATAAAAACATTGGCTCCTGCACCGGGCACTCGAGCTGCCTCTCTATGTCTGTGAGCATGAACGGATGAAGCCTGCTCGGATGAGATGCGAAACGTCTTGGAAGACTAACTGCACAGTCCAATTGCGTTTGATTGAAAGCCCTGAGAATACAATGAGCTGCATGAATGAGAATAGCCACAAGCATATAGGAGCATGTTTCTGTGAGTTCACCCCTCTCCCGCCCCACCTTTCTGCCTCACATTTAAATCACGTTGACATCCTACTCCTTGTGTGTTATGTTTTGATTTCTTTTAACCCTCCCTCGTGCATAAATCAAATTGGCATGCTGCTCTGTGCACTTTTCACCTCCCCTGGTTCTTGGGGTCTGCGTTTTAATTGGATTCCGTGTCTGTATTTAACATGGCTCAGAAATGTGTTTGTGTTTGTTTGTGTGTTCACATGTGGGACACAGCATGGTTGTGGTATAATGACAAATTCATACGCTGCTAGCCTCTGATTTAATCCATCCTTCTTACCAATCTGCATGCAGAAATCAGTGATGGAGCCACTAATCAAACTCATATAGTCGCGATCAAAAGTTAGCACTTGTAAACACTTGTAAAGAGCATAATGTCGTGGCTGTCTTGAGTGTCCAATCATTTCTACAACTCTTTGTTTTTGTGTGATGTAGTGATTGGAGCACATACTTGTTGGTCATATAAAACATTCATAAAGTTTAGTTCTTTTATGAATTTATTTTGGGTCTACTGAAAATGTGATCACATCTCCTGGGTCAAAAGTATACATACAGTAATGTTTATATTTGGTTACATGTCCCGTGGCAAGTTTCACTGCAATAAGGCGCTTTTGGTAGCCATCAACAAGCTTTTGGCAAGCTTCTGGTTGAATTTTAGAACACTCCTCTTGACAAAATTGGTGCAGTTTAGTTAAATGTGTTGGTTTTCTGACAAATACTTTTTTCTTCAGCATTGTCCACAGGTTTAAGTCAGGACGTCACATGGACAAAGATAAGTTCTGTGGTCAGATGAACCAATTTTGGTGGTGGTAGTATCATGCTCTGGGCCTGTTTTGGAGTAAATGGGACAATGGAAAATAATAATAATAATAATAGATTAGATTTATATCGCGCTTTTTCTATTGGGAACCCATCATTCATTCACACCTGGTGGTGGTAAGCTACATCAGTAGCCACAGCTGCCCTGGGGTAGACTGACGGAAGCGTGCCTGCCAGTTTGCGCCTACGGCCCCTCTGACCACCTACCAATCATTCATTCATCATTCATTCACTAGTGTGAGCGGCACCGGGGGCAAGGGTGAAGTGTCCTGCCCAAGGACACAACGGCAGCGATTTGGATGTCAATAGTTCGGGAAGCGAACCCGCAACCCTCAGGTTTCTGGCACGGCCGCGCTACCCACTACGCCATGCCGCCCCAAAAAAGGTGATTACCACTAAATTCTTCAAGACAACCTAAAATAATCCGCCCGGAGTTTGGGTCTTGAGTGCAGTTGGGTGTTCCAACAGGACAATAACCTCAAATACAAGTCAAAAGTGGTAAAGGAATGGCTAAATCAGGCTAGAATTAAGGTTTTAGAATGGCCTTCCCGAAGTCCTGACTTAAACATGAGGACAATGCTGAAGAAACAAGTATATGTCAGAAAACCAACACATTTAGCTGAACTGCACCAATTTTGTCAACAATTCAAGCAAAAGCTTGCCAGAAGCTTGTGGATGGCTAGCAAAATCACCTTATTGCAGTGAAACTTGCCAAAGGACATGCAAGCAAATATTAACATTGCTGTATATATACTTTTGATTACTCACATTTTCAGTAGACCTATAATAAATTCATAAAAGAAGCACACTTCATGAATGTTTTATGTGAACAAGTATGTGCTCCAATCACTACATCACAAAAAAATAAGAGTTGTAGAAATGATTAGAAACTCAGGACAGCCATGACATTATGTTCTTTACAAGTGTATGTAAACTTTTGATCCCGACTGTGTGTGTAGTTTTTCATTATTTGTTGTAGGCACAAATGTATGCATTGCAAATGTAGGGAGTGTGCCAGTTTTGTGTGTCGGACATTGTATTGTTGGCGTTCTGAGTGACTCTCCCCAAGTGGCTGACGCTGATTGTTTGATTGATTGAAACTTATATTAGTAGATTGCACAGTACAGTAAATATTCCATACAATTAACTACTAAATGGTAACACCCCAATAAGTTTTTCAACTTGTTCAAGTCGGGGTCCACGTTAATCAATTTATGGTAAAGATGGAATGATGGTTTTCTTTTTCTTGATGTAAAAATGGTTTTCAGGGAGTTTGATGATATTTTTCTTTCCTTCCCTCAGGAGGCTGAGTGGCACTGCGATGAGTTCACCAAGGGAGCCTGCTTCAGCCGAGGAAAGTCTGAGGTACGTCAGTGAAGTCCAAGCGTTTGAAGTGTCAAATTGATAATATATACAGGGCAGCCTGGTTTGTGTCAACGAGTCAGTCATGTTGTAGGCTTAAATTTATGAAAAGAAAGTACAAAACCCCAAACCAGTAAAGTTGGCACAATGTGTAATACGTAAATAAAAACACAATACAATGATTAGCAAATCCTTATCAACTTATATTCAATTGAAGAGACTGCAAAGACAAGATAATTCATGTTCAATTGAGAAACCTTTTTTTTTTTGCAAATAATCATTAACTGCGAATTTAATGGCAGCAACACATTGCAAAAAAGTTGGCACAGGGGCATTTTTACCACTGTGTTACATGGCCTTTCCTTTTAACAACACATAGTAAATGTTTGGGAACTGAGGAGACACATTTTTGAAGCTTTTCAAGTGGAATGATTTCCCATTCTTGCTTGATGTACAGCTTAAGTTGTTCAACAGTCCAGCGTTTCCGTTGTGGTATTTTAGGCTTCATACCGCGCCACACATTTTCAATGGGAGACAGGTCTGGACTACAGGTAGGCCAGTCTAGTACCCGCACTCTTTTACTCCGAAGCCCCGCTGTTGTAACACGTGGCTTGGCATTGTCTTGCTGAAATAAGCAGGGTCGTCCATGATAACATTGCTTGGATGGCAACATGTGTTGCTACAAAACCTGTATGTACCTTTCAGTATTAATGGTGCCTGCACAGATGTGTATGTTACTCATGCCTTGGGCACTAATACACCCCCATACCATCACAGACGCTGGCTTTTGAACTTTGCATCTGTAACAATCCGTTTGGTACTTTTCCTCTTTGTTCTGGAGGACACAACTTCCACATTTTCCAAAAACAATTTGAAATGTAGACTCCTCAGACCACAGAACACTTTTCCCCTTTGGATCAGTCCATCTTAGATGAGCTCGGGCACAGCAAAGCCGGCGGCGTTTTTGGGTGTTGTTGATAAATGGCTTTCGTTTTGCATAGTAGAGTTTTAAAGGCTTACTGAAATGAGATTTTCTTATTTAAACGGGGATAGCAGGTCCATTCTATTTGTCATACTTGATCATTTTGCGATATTGCCATATTTTTGCTGAAAAGATTTAGTAGACAACATCGACGATAAAGTTTGCAACTTTTGGTCGCTAATAAAAAAGCCTTGCCTATACCGGAAGTAGCAGACGATGTGCGCGTGATGTCACCGGTGTGAGGGCTCCTCACATCCTCACATTGTTTATAATCATAGCCACCAACACCAAGTGCAATTCGTAGCGAGAAAGCGACGAGTTCCCCATTAATGGGAGCGAGGATGAAAGATTCGTGGTTGAGGAAAGTTAGAGTGAAACACTAAAAAAAAAAAAAGGAAGAAAAAAGAAAAAGTGATGGCAGTGTGAGCGATTCAGATGTTATTAGACACATTTACTAGGATAATTCTGGAAAATCCCTTATCTGCTTATTGTGTTAATAGTTTTTTAGTGAGATTATAAAGTCATACCTGAAAGTCGGAAGCCTACGGTGAACGCCAGTGTCTCTGAGAGAAGCCAATGGAGTAGCCAAGATCACACCTGCCTTTTTGACAGCTGCAGGAGGAGGTCGCATAATCCACTCAAGTCTCCGGTAAGAGCCGACTTAATATCACAATTTTCCCATCCAAAAACTTGCTGGTTGACTTAGAGAAACATGTTCCCCTGACCGCTCTGTGTTAAAGCTTCACAACAAACAAAGAAACACAGGCTCTGTTTCGGTGCTAAAGGCAGCTGCAATCCACCGCTTTCCACCAACAGCATTATTCTTTATAGTCTCCATTATTAATTGAACAAATTGCAAAAGATTCTGCAACACAGATGTCCAAATTACTGTGTAATTATGCGATGAAAAGAGACGACTTTTAGCCGTGAGTGGTGCTGGGGTAATATGTTCGCTACAACCCGAGACGTCAAAAACGAGTCATCATACGCGTCATCATTCTGTGACATTTTTAACAAAACACATTGAGGGAAATTTAAAATTGTAATTTAGTAAACTAAAACGGCTGTATTGGCATGTGTTGCAATGTTAATATTTCATCATTGATGTATAAAATTTCAGACTGCGTGGTCGGTAGTAGTGGGTTTCAGTAGGCCTTTAACTTGCACTTACAGATGTAGTGACCAACTGTAGTTACTGACAATGGTTTTTTTAAGTGTTCCTAAGCCCATGTGGTGATATCCTTTACACACTGATTTCAGTTTTTGATTCAGTACCACTTGAGGGATCCAAGGTCACAGGCATGTTACATGCAGTGATTTCTCTAAACCGTTTGATGATATTACAGACCTTAGATGGTGAAATCCCTAAATTATTTGCAATAGCTTGTTGAGAAATGTTGTTCTTAAACTGTTCGACAGTTTGCTCCTCTATTTGTTCACAAAGTGGTGAGTGACTGAGAATTTCATATAAGTTGTTTTTATACCCTATCATGGCACCCACCTTTTCCCAATTAGCCTGTTCACCTGTGGCATTCTCCAAATAAGTGTTTGATGAGCATTCCTCAACATACTCAGTCTTTTTTGCCACTGTCCCAGCTTTTTTGAAACATGTTGCATGCATCAAATTCCAAATGAGCTAATATTTTCAAAAAATAAAAGTTTTCCTGTTTGAATGTCAAGTATTTTGTCTTTGCAGTCTATTCAATTGAATATAGGTTTAAAAGGATTACCACATCATTGTATTCTGTTTTTATTTACTATTTACACAAAGCGCCAACTTCACTGGTTTTGGGTTTTGTACATTGGCTACTTTTCAGCAATCATTGGCCGGTGTACTTGTCAATCAGTATTTTCAGGCTGTGTTCACACATGGTCCAGACCAAAGTAGGAGGGGAGTTAAATGGTTGCAGTTAAAATCAGTCCTTTTTATTATTAAATAACCTCTCTGGCGGCTTGTTATGTGACAGAACTCCTAAATTCCTAAATAAAACTGATGTCTGTAGGTTTAAATACGATTCTATTTTACAATTTTTTTTTACCTTTTTAGCAGCTAAATTACCCTTAAATATTTTTTACATGTTGGAGAACTATCAAATATTAAAAATGTATTTTGATATGTATTATTTTATGTAATGTTGCCATAGTTCTTGCGTTATTTTCCTTCTCCTTTATGAAGCTAACACAAGATTAATGGATCTTGTACTGGCAGCTATCCATCCATCCATCCATTTTCTACCGCTTAATCCCTTTTTGGGGTCGCGGAGGGCGCTGGCGCCTATCTCAGCTACAATCGGGCGGAAGGCAGTGTACACCCTGGACAAGTCGCCATTTCATCGCAGTACTGGCAGCTAGTAGATGTCTAAGTTACTTTCTTTTAGCATAGCAATGAAGACGTTCACCAGTATAGCTTCTTCTAAGACTGTGGTTCTGTGCCAGAAGCTTTATTTTTGAAAAGATTGGAGAAATTAAAAAAAATATGTTAATGTTCTCTCGAAAGACAAGCACAGCAAACACACAATAATTGTATAAATGAAAGGGATAGGACATGTATTTGAAAATACCCTTTAAAACCCTAGAAAACACTGCATCAACAATGACATTTTGCCAAAAAGGGATACTGTATGAGTTTTTCAAAGAAGAAAGATGTTACAACAACTTCTCAATATGCATAGGCATTAAAGGTGGAACTGGACTTTTCATTTGGAGTCTTGCCTGTCTTTTACTATGTGAGACAAGAAGACATACCATATTTTTCGGATTATAAATCGCTCCGGAGTATAAGGCGCACCGGCCGAAAATTCATAATAAAGAAGGAAAAAACATATACGTCGCACTGGAGTATAAGTCGCATTTTTGGGGGAGATTTATTTGTTAAAATCCAACAACAATAATAGACATTTGAAAGGCAATTTAAAATAAATAAATAGTGAACAACATGCTGAACAAGTATACGTTATATGACGCATAAATAACCAACTGAGAAGGTGTCTGGTATGTTAACGTAACATATTATGGTAAGAGTCATTCAAATAACTATAACATATAGAACATGCTGTACGTTTACCAAACAATCTGTCACTCCTAATTGATAAAACCCATGAAATCTTCTTCCTCGATGTCGCTTCTAAACAACTCTGCCAACTCCAAAGGTTTGCGCCGCTTCCTCTTGTCGTTTTCTGCTGCATATTTCACTACGTCCATCTTGTAATCTGCAGTACAAAATTTCCTTTTCGGTGCCATTTTTGTTCAGCCATTCTCAGTTTTTATAAGTTACCGCCAACGATGAAATGATCCATTTTAATAGCTACGGCAGTAGCATATATCATATAGCAGTAAGCATTCCATGACCCACAATGCACTTCTGCCATGACCCTCCCCCACCAAATTCTTATTGGTAGACGTGTGTGTGACGATCGCTGACATTTTCTTCATCTCTTCCGCGAATTAGATAAATAATATTATTTGATATTTTACGGTAATGTGTTAATAATTTCACACATAAGTCGTATAGTCCGAAAAATACGGTACATGTTTCTCTTTTTTCTGTATTGTATACAAGGTGGCTAACAATGTAGCTAACAATTTTGCTAATTAGAGTCATCTTTATAGCCTATAAAGTAGGTTATGTGTGTAACATAAAATAATTAATTCTAATGAAACCAGTTTTATCAGACAGGTCTTTTTAAGACGATTTCAGTTGTATAAGTATATTTTTTCAGTGATGAATATTAAGAAAGTTATTATTCTTTTGGCCTGTTGAAAATGCACACATTTATGGTCGTGCGTCTGCCTCACAATACGAAGGTCCTGCAGTCCTGGGTTCAATCCCAGGATCGGGATCTTTCTGTGTGGAGTTTGCATGTTCTCCCCGTGAATGCGTGGGTTCCCTCCGGGTACTCCGGCTTCCTCCCACTTCCAAAGACATGCACCTGGGGATAGGTTGATTGGCAACACTAAATGGTCCCTAGTGTGTGAATGTGAGTGTGAATGTTGTCTATCAGTGTTGGCCCTGCGATGAGGTGGCGGCTTGTCCAGGGTGTACACCGCATTCCGCCCGATTGTAGCTGAGATAGGCGCCAGCGCCCCCTGCAACCCCAAAAAGGGAATAAGCGGTAGGAAATGGATGGATGGATGGTCAACCTCTTCATAACAAAGTCATTGAGGCTCAAGATTTTGGGTGTGACCTTTTGTTAAAAATATCATAACTTTCTTAATATTCACCCCATTTTAAAAAAGTTGGTATCGATGGAAAGATTGTTTAACAAAAAAACTGAAAAATAGGTTAAGTTTTATTTCTAATTGATCAAATTCATTAAATTAGTGCAGGAAGCGACGGAAATTCTGAGTAAACAAGATTGATCCGACTTGACCAGAAGAACAAAAAAATCAGTGTGCAAGTCCATCACTTTAAAAGATACTTTGATGACTTACACTTTAGAAAAAATTCCAATGATTGTTGTATATTTTTTGCTGGAGAATTTTGTGGAGTTTAAACGTGGCAAATTTTGTGAGAGCTTTTTAATCCGAAAATGTCGATGCTTTGGATAAACTAGGATATGTGTTCTAGGTCATGAGTATAGTTGTATCGTAGTGACAAAAACAACGCAGTTGAACTCTGAAAACAGCGGTCCGGTTGCTACTCACGATGTCGCATTCAAGCGTGAAGTGCTTGAATGCGACCACTGCGGAGGGCCAGCCAGAGCAAATACACACACTATATAAAGCCCTCTAAAAACCCCCCAAAAACTCAGCAACACTCCATTTACGTGCCGTGACCTGCATAATAACCAAGTACAAACGACAATGTTATTGTGCAAGCTAAGAACAAGGAATGTGTAGAACACGGCATACTAGAATAGAATAAAGTACTTTATTGATACCTGGGGGAAATTCAGCTAAGATGCTGCATCACCTTTGAGTCGGTAAAAGTTTTTACTTGCCTTTAAATCATACCTCGCACCTTTATATTAGAAGGTTGTGGCAATGAACCAAGTTGGTCATCTATGAAATTCAACTTAGAACCGAAGACATCACTAGGAAAACGCGACAAGATGCCCGTTTGCTCCCACTTTTTTTGTTTGTTTATCTAAGGAGTGAGAATTATGATGATTCATTTTCTAAACGGGGAAAACAAGTCTTGTGCTGAAAGATGTAAATATCCAGTTGGCATCCCAGTGAGAGCAGACATTGTACAGTAAGTTTTATTATGTTCGTAGTTTGACTTTGTTTATCACTGAGCAATATTTCTACATGATGCTTAGTATTTCACTAAAGCTGGATCTGCTTAGCACAGTGTTTAAAACATGTATTGCATGCTCTTTATGTTCAGGCTCAGAAATAGGAGGTTCTGGATCTTTTTTTCCCAGTCTTTGTTGTTGAAAGGAAATAAATGTTGCGAAGTGCTTTGTAAATCACTGCAACCTAATATAAAAGTTGCAGCCATGCTTAAAATGACCAAAATACATAAATAGTAAATGCTATTGGGAATGTGCCTGTTATGTTATATATATACCCATAGCATGTTTATAAAACATTGGGGTTTTCTAGAGGGCTTTATAAGCGAAACAGATCCAATCCCCATTATCTGCATTGTTAGCCACCTCATGCTAGCATTTATTTATGATTTTGAAGCATAAAAAGAGATGGTTCAGGCATCTGGTCAGCATGCCAACCGAACGCCTCCCTAGGGAGGTGTTTAGGGCACGTCCAGCCGGTAGGAGGCCACGGGGAGGACCCAGGACACGTTGGGAAGACTATGTCTCCCGGCTGGCCTGGGAACGGCTCGGGATCCCCCGGTGAGAGCTAGACGAGGTGGCTGGGGAGAGGGAAGTCTGGGCTTCCCTGCTTAGGCTGCTGCCCCCGAGAACCAACTTCGGATAAGCGGAAGAAGATGGATGAATGGATGGATGAAAAGATAGATTGTAAATAAAATGAAAATGGAGAGTTCCCCTTTAACATTGCACTCAAATGAGATCAAATTTGAATGTTGTGTATTTTGAAGTATATGCAAAGCATGACTTCAAGTCCTGTTGTTGTAAAATTGACCGCTGACTAACCCAGAAATAAACACCTTGGTTGGTAGGAAACTTCCACATTCATCATATTAACAGCATATCCTTATTTGTATGTGTAGTTGGCAGGTGTTCATATTTATAGTGTACTTTGGGTTTTACCAAATTCGAATACTACAAATGTATTTGTATTATTTTTTATTTAGTATTAATATTTCGTATTGTATTTACTTGTTATATATGCTGGTGTCAGAGGTAATATCTGATTATAGGTACACCTCTGCATGTTGCAGTGTAGTTAAATACTGTTTAAATCAATCCAAATTGAGCATCATTATCTTTGAAAATAAATCATTGTTAATACAACTTGTAAATTGGGCGTTGGGCTGTGCAGGGGTACCTCATTTTGTGGCTGGTAATCGTTTTGCTTAATTAAGTGTTACAATTGCACACTTGCAGATAGGGATGATATTTGATGAGAAATGATCGAGTTCGAGCCTATTATCGAATCCTCTTATCGAAACGATTCCTTATCGATTCTCTTTATCGAGTCCAGATAGGTCGTTGTACATGAAAAAAAAACAATATTTGGTTTAACAAAAGCTCACTTTTATTATATAAGAACAAAATAAAATCTAACAAATATTGACTGTTACCCCCCTAAAAAAATAAAATAAAATAAAATAAAATAAAATATTGACTGTTGTTACCCAAAGTATATTAAGTGGGATTTTTCAGAAACACAAAAATATACAGTAACACAAAAACAACCCGTCTCTGTGATCACTATAGGTGTATAAATAATAATATAGTGTTAAATAAAATCAGTCCTTTGGGCACAAAACTGAAAATAATACAGCTCTCCTAAAAGTGCACTTCTGCTACTATTTGACATAACTGTTATGATGCTTTGACATTTTTGCACTTTATTTTTTTATTGAAAAAAAATTCTATGAAGAGAAAAGTTGTTTGCAAATGTGGTTACAATGCTAAAATATGAAAAGTTAAAGCTAAAAAAAGAAATACACTTTATTGAGTTAACATTATTTCTTTATGAGCTAGGGAATATAACAACCACACTACCCAGCATGCAACAGGAGTGACGAGCATGCGCGGTAGCCCCGAAAAGTGTTGTTGCATGTCGTCACCCGGCAGTAAATGTCAAGAACTCAGCCAACACGCCTCGTCTGCATTATTTATAATTAGACTGACAACACATATACTGTGATTTTGCTTTGTTTACAAAGAAAGAAAAACACAAGTTAAAAAAGGGGGAGATGTTGTATATATATATATATATATATATATATATATGTATGTGCTGCGGTTGCTTTAAGAACGTTTCGACAGCTGCGTAAAGGAGGTGCGTTGCTTAAAAGTGTTGGTCATGTGTTTGTACCCTGCTCAAATCTCTTAGTAAAGTTATTCATTGGATTATGTCTTTTGTTTTGAACTTTATTACACCTTGGAGCGCTTTTTCCCGCCCATTGTTTTCCTGCTTTCGCGATCTGCGCCTAATGACTGAGCTACGTGACGTCGTTTCTTGTGATGTCTCACGGAGCATTTCTGGTCGGGACGGATTCGAATACAGAACCAACTCTTTTTCTTTACTATAGTGGTCTCGATAACGGGTACCGGTTATCAAAAAGGTGTTCGAGTCCGAGGACTCGGTTCTTTTTTTATCGAACAACCGGGAAAACCGGTTTCGAGTATCATCCCTACTTGCAGAGCACACATTCTGTACATTTTAACCCTGTGCAATCAACACAGCTCATACTTTTACATAATCGTATTTTATCTACTTTTCCATCAAACTGTGTCGCTTGTCTTTGGTCGGGAAGAAGAATGGTGAAAGAAAGATGTGAAAAAATAAAGGGCTTTCAGTTTGTGTCTTCTTCAGGTGTGTCCTTTGTGGTGATTGGTGGTAATAGTGGGAAAGGATTTAGACTTTGTGGCTCTTCCTGTGTTGTGTTTGCTTTAACGCCGCGTGTTGTCCATCGTGGCAATTGCTCAGACGTGTCATATGCACGATATTGGTATTGACTAGGGTTCGCTTCGTCTTTGGTTTTCCTCCTCACAAACCTGCAGTATTTCGCCGGGATCCCACAAGCTTTGAGTTCTTTTAGCCTCTCCTCCTTGAACTCAGTCAGCATCTGACATTTCTCCTCGATCCTGTCCTGCTCGTTGCTGAGCTCGTTTTGTTTCTCCAGCCGCCTGGCTAGAATTGCCTGCTCGCGTTCCCGCACCTGCTCCTTGATGCCTTCTAAATGGTGGTGAGCATCCACCAAGCGCTGCTTCTCGCGCTCGTCCTGTTTGAGCAGCGCCCCCTGGGTACACTTGAGCACCCGATCGAACCCGGCCTTCTCTCTGGTGTCCTCCACCGACTCGCAATGCTTTTTCCAGAGTAGCTGCTTGTCGCGCTCCGTTTGGATCCTACTGTTTAGTATCCACCTGTCCAGATTTTTGTTTTGACAGTCGTTCTCCATCATGGCTTTTTCTTTTATGCGTTGATAGCGGTCACGGGCCTTCCTCCGAGCCTGTTGCTCATTGTCCTCCTCCAGCCTGACAGGAAAAAGGTTCTTCTCAATGATCTGACGCTTTCGCTCCTCTGCGGCCTTTATGTCTTCCTTCTTTTTTCTAGCTGTTTTTTTAAAGACCTCAAAATCTCTTTCAATTGGGTTCGCGAGGATCCGCTCGTGCTCGGAGGGTGTAAGACTGATGGTTTGTACGTTTAGCTCATCACGCGGCACTCTGATGTTATAAATAAAGCCTTGGTTGCAGATTACAATTTTCTTTTTGGGGTGCTTTCGGATCAGAGGAACCCTGGGATTGGCGTCCATCACAAAGAAACCTCTGTCATTCTGAGTGGCCATGTCCGCCATAAAAGATGAAGACATTACGCTCATGATTCTGTTGTTCACGTTCAAGTCCAATCAAAAATGTTACAGTACTCTGTGACGGACTAGCAGTCACTTCAGAGCTGGGATAGGCTCCAGCTCACCCAATTATTATTTCCCCAAAATTAGCTTTGCAATGACAAACCAATCCCAGTCTTATCCCTGGTTATTCGCAGACATGAGACGTCAACGCAAAGACCAGCTTGTAAATATTATTTGACTTTAAATTAGAGATGATCGGTGACATCATAATCTGAGCACACCCTCGACATCGCGATGAAGTCATATCTTGGGCTTTGTTACTGACAGACGGTGTCACAATATATCACCACCAGCTGATCTGTTGGGTCTAACAAGGTGGAAAATGTACCATATCCTGCAGACTAGAGACAAGTCCGATGGATGGATCTGGGACACATGGCTAAAGATTGTACTCTCGTACCCTTGTCAAAGGTTCTTTGGAAAGGGAGGCATGCTCATTACCAGATGTCTTGTTACACACGTGCAGGAGCTGCAAGAATACCAGGAGGGTGAATGTCTTGCCAGAACTCCGGCTCGAGTTTGAGAGCAGCCTCCATAGAACACATCCTCTAGCTACAGTACGGAGCCGCTTCGAAGACACTAATCTCACCACCATGGCGGAATTTAAACTTTCTTCCAACTGTTATTATTACTGGAGGACGAGAGAAAAGGATTGGCTCAGGATGATACAACCACGCACCGAGCAGGACAAAAAAATAAGCTAATCAGTAAAGTCACTATATAAAGTAGAGATGATCGCTCCACATATTGACCGTTGATACCTCGTGTAGTATTAGTATATAAAGGAAAGCACAGAAGTTGATTCCACAGTTCCCACTTCACAGAAGAGCCTTGACTTTGAAATTTATGGTCTGATTTTGGGAAGTGCAAAGAACTCAACACGCAAAATGTTACATCTCAGGATCATTAAAATTATACCCAAAGGTAAGTTTGCAACTCTTTACTTATAGTTTAAAATAGTTTGTGAATATATATATATATATATATATATATATATATATATATATATATATATATATATATATATATATATATATATATATATATATATATATATATATATATATATGGACATATATATATATATATATATATATATATATATATATATATATATATATCCTCCTTATAATCCTGAAATATAAAGTCAACCTCTGAGCATTGAAACATGTTTTTTGTGCTAGCTAAAAATGTCTGTCCAGGCTGCCACCATGAAACGCCCAAGAAAATTGTGCAACATTTCATCTAGAAAAACTCAACTATGGTCAGCTTGTACCATACCAATGCACAATTATTCACTCTAAATCACGTCTTATGATGGTTTTAAACCATCCAGTTTGTATTCAGATCGGTATGCCTACTATAAGTATGCTCTTGCCGCTAACTAACTTAATTGATTAATTAAGTTGTTCTTTTCCATTACCCCCATCTTCCACCCGAATGTAACTGTGATAGACTCAAGCAGAAAATGGATTGATGTATGGATTTTCTGTGAGTTACTGACTAATCCATTTGTTTTTTGTATTTAATTCATTGAAATAATGTGGGAGCTTTGTTGTTTTGAAGTTCATTTCATAAAATATAGGTCACATATTTGTTCTAATGGTGGATTCAAGACAAAAAAGTGACTGATTATTTAACTTCAAAAATTCGTAGTTCCTTAATATTTGGCATGTCACAATGGTTCAAGTACTGTTAGAAAATTTTTTTCTCCAAAGTCTTTAAAATGGCATCAAACTGCTTTGAGATATTTCGCATTTGAAAGTCTTGTCATATACCTATTACTTGTATTGTTTCAAATGTTTTTTGGGACGTTCTTGTTATAGTTTACCAACTCAGGGAGTACGTCTCTGGATCCAGGAATGCTTTGAGGGGAAAACCCAAATGTTTTAAATGGGAGCCAATATTAGTTTTTTGCCTTTGTTATGTAAGTACACTACACACTTTATTTTCATTGTAAAATTATATTAGCATTGAATAACACACCATATGATTTGCAACATTGCTAACAAATTAAATAATACATTTTAATAAGTTAGTCTTTATAAACATGATCTTGTGTTTACTTTAGTTACTTGCTATTAAACATTTTAAATATCTCGAAACCGGATCTTAAGCCAAAATTGGAACATTCCTATTATTTTCATATCCCTTATACAATCCTGCCTTTTTAAACTCAGTTTTGCCACGAAGAAGTCAAAATGTGGAAATTGTTTCCATTGGTTTGGTTAATATCAAAACAACACAGTATCGAGTGATTAAAAGAAGGGCCGCATAGGCTGACGAAAAACATTGATCTTCTTAACATTGTTTCCTACACGTGTTGGGTTTAAAATAAGGCTTTGATCCCTCATTCACAATCTGATTTTTTTAATTTTTAACGCAATTAACCTATCTACAATGACTCAAAATCCCTGAAACCTCTCTGGGTACACATTTTGTACATAAAAGTGCAGTTGATGCGGTAGAGGCTGGCAGTAGTATCTGCAGAACCAATAAGTCCCAAATATATTAAAATAAAAGACTCTGAGCTTTCCATTGGATATATGTATAGAAAATGACATGACTAAGCAGTAGATGGTGATAAGTTGTATGTATGCACTGGAGGAAGGAAGTTTTACATCTTAAAAGTAGCACATTAATAACAGAAAATAAGTCACAGATCCACATATATGGTTTGTTTATAAAACAGGTTTTTGTTAACATGAGCATGATGTTAGAGGTGTATATATAATAAGTGGCTGCTCACTGCTCCCCTCAACTCCCACTCAGCATCAAGGGTTGGAATTGGGAATTAAATCCCCAAAAATGATTCCATGTGGTTAATACGATTAAGATAGTCAGGGTTTGACTGCACTAATATATGAGCTAACGTTTTTGTGGACATACTGTACATTTGCATGATAGTTCTGAGTAAAGACTGGGAACATAGTTGCTACTGTATATGTGGATGCAAAAAGCAGGTATGTATATTTTAGACATGGACAGACAATTTCATACATCAATCCATTTTCTACCGCTTGTCCCTCCAAGTTGTGGAGGGTGCTGGAGCCTATACCATGCTGCCCTTAATTGTGGTTCTCTAAGGGTTTTCATCAAGTTTTGACATAACAGCCGTTGATTTTCTGCAACCACTGTCGCACAGTATTTGTAATCTAATAAATACACAAATGGCCTGGTATACCAAAGATATGCATGTATAGAACACACAAAGCTGATTTCCTAAACGTGTTGCGTCTGTTAAGTGAGCAGAATCCATTGTGTCTGTCTGATTAGCAAAGCGGCCACAATACTGGGAGAAAACGCAAATATATTATGCACATGCTCAGTGTGATTTATCACCACTCATCACCGTTTAGCGAGAAACTGTTTGCGTTTAATTAGCATGCCTGAAAATTACTTGCAAATTGACAGGATCAGGAGAATTTGTCGTCCTATACGTGTGCGTGTGTGTCAACATAAATTGCATGGTCTGTCAGACAAAGTATAACAGCCCCTATTCAGCAACTTCATTTTATAATTATATAATCACATGCAAAAACCGCATGCTTAGTGAGTTAAGGGGCTGATTAAAAAAATATATTAATACATCTACAATATGAAAAAACTTCTTAAAGTATGCTATTTGTGGGGTTTTGAGCACAGTAAGTGCAGCCTCACTCCGATGAGTGCATCTGCAACACAAAAAATTTAATTTTATTGTGGATGCACTGAACTGCTTCTAAAATGCACATTGAATGTGGTACATATCTGCTGCTTGTGTGAAAACATAGCAAAACGCCCCAAGGTATGAGCATGATATCATAAATGTGCAGTAAATGAACCAGTGTATCAATGGTGAAAGCTGTGAAGTACATGCAACACTTCATTTAAAAGGCGGCCTGCACCAGTTATGGTTAGCATGTGCAATGGTAATAAATCGTACACATCACGCCCACTAGTAGTACATGCTATTTAATGGATTACACACACAGTTTAGCATTTGGTATTTGGATATTAGTAAATCAGGCCACAATGGTATGGATATATATTAAAATTAAACAATTGTCAGTGAGTAATAAGAAGTATGCCAAAGATGAAAAAGAAACCATCGGGCTGGTTTGCTGACAGTTTTAGTACCACAAACTAATCCAGTGGGTTAGGCACTTAAAACAAAAAAACACATGTAAGTGGATCTTATGAATCTTTCAGCTTGCTACTCCATTACTGGCAAATCAGGTCCACAGGTAGGCATTTGCTATTACTGTAAGTAGACTACACAGCATGAGTTATACAAGTTATTAGCAGTAGGCAAAATGTCCTAAGTCAATTAAAGATCAAGTATTTCTGAGGAGGGACAACCTAAGGATGTTCTGAATTCCTATTTAGATGGCACTGTTGTATTTAGTTGATATACCGTGATAGCGTGACTGGAACTCATCTTCACACAGCTGATGTCCGAACACAGACTCGTGTAGGTTGAACAGCGCCTCTACTGGTTGGAGTCGACAAGTGCACTTCTTTTTGCCTTCATGACATCAAAACAGAACAATTGTTGCAACAATATTGACTCTTAATGATGTTAAACATCAACTGAATCCAGATTGTTGGGTTCTTTGGTTTTCTTGTAACGCAGTGTCTCGATGAAACTGCCACTATAAGATTGTTGACAAACTGGAGTGGAGGTTTGCTCTCTGGTGCAGCCTGCAGATGATTGTATGGTTACTCCGAACACAACTTTTGTCATTACTGGGAGATCACTGTGCGAGGTACTGAAACTGCAAGCGCTTGGCTTCCTCTTGTGTGGTTATTCTCCTCACATAATTGCAGTATTTATCCGGGATCCCGCTAGATTTGAGCTCAGTCAGTCTCTCCTCCTTGAGCTCATCGAGGCATTTTATTTTCATCAGATCATCCTCGTTAAGGCTCTGAGCTATGGCGATCCTCTCCCGACGGTTGGCAATCGCAATTTGCTCCCGTTCCCTTATCTGTCCCGATAGAACATCCAGATGGCGGCGTGCCTCCACCTTGCGCTTTATCTCCTTCTCCTCGTGCTTGATGAGCATCTCTTGGTGATGATTAAGCTCCCGCTCAAACTCAGCCTTCTCTTTGGCGTACTCGACAGCCTCGCATTGTTTTTTCCATTGAAGCTGGGTGTCAAGCTCTGCTTGGATCTTACACTTCTGAATACGGATATCCATTCTTAGGATCTGATTGTCCTTCTCCATTTGAGCTTTGCAGCGCAGGTGTCGATACCGCTCAAAACCTTGCTTTTTGGACTGCATGTCAGTCTGTGTCTCCACCTTAAAAGCGAAAAGGTCCCTCTCAATGATCTGACGCCTCCTTTCTTCCGCAGCTTTAGTATCATCTCTCCTTTTCTGAGAAGCCTTTCTAAAAGCCTCCTTCTCCTTCTCCAAGAAACTCGGACCCCTGACTCTTGCCAGAAGCCTCTCATACTCAGAAGCTGTAAAATGTATCGCATTTTCCTGTGGATCCTCACGCGGAACTCTGACATGATAAATGAATCCTCGGTTACAAATCACACGTTGGTTTTGTGGCTTGTTTCGGGTCAAGGGAACGGAGGTATTGGTGTCTGATTTGGAATATTTCTGTTCGTTGCTCATCCCAAATAGACCTCCATCCAGTAAAGGATTATTCTCCTTGACGGGGAGCTGGAAATTACCCATGCAGACCTGGCAGTGGCATAGGTCAAAAAGTGATGAATGCGTTCAACCATCTTCGCAAGTAAATCCCACTCTGTTTGTCTTTGATACTATCACAATGTGATGTGAATAAGTTGGTAAACATGCAAACTGAGATGAAAAGAAATCAAAGTAGTTTATATGACGACACCATTGAGGCATCTTTGTGACATCATACAGTCTTTTTGGTGCGTTTTCCAATATAATAAACCGCGTCAAATATTTTGAGGAGCTGACACAATATAAGTAGACTGTCTATCTTAGAGGGAGAATCTCTACATTTCATGGATCTCGGAGTAAGCTAAAGTAAAAGGTCAGGAGTCGCACAGTCTGACTGAAATCTACCAAACAGCTGGTTTAAAAAAAAACTTAGATGTAAGGTGATTTAAGCAGCTTTGATGCTTGTGAGCTTGTGTAAACCTGTGTTTAACTTGAAATAAACTCTGGTTCACTGACATTTCTGTCCCCTGAATTACAGACCAAACCTACCTCAGTCCTTGAGAGTCAGATTGTTTTCCTTTCCTCTGTGAGAATAAACGGTGATTTACACTAAGAATAGCATTAAAGAGCTTCCTTCCTGTGTCACTGAAAAGCCTTTCGAGTGTTTATTATACATATAAACCAAGCGTTAAGCTATTATAAAGATAAGAGTAAATCTAAAAGTGATTTTCTTTCCTGTAATGCGATCTTCTCGTATGTTTTGATTTATAGAAACTGCAAGAAAAAGAAGTAAATTGAGATGACAGGTCATTATTGCTGCTTCTGTTTTGTTTTTCTGTATCGTATTATGATACAGATGTGGATATTAGTCAGGGTGTTTCCATAAACAGAGCAATGAAGCTGGGGAAGCATTTAAATATGCCATTAATTATTTATTTATTTTTATTTATTGGTGTTGCACACACAGATCCATAGACAAAACTAGCTCCAAGAATGAACGTACAACCTTAAACATCCGTTAATAAGACAATCCTGAACATGGGGGGACTTTTTTTTTTTATAATATTGTTTCGCTTAGGCCATGTTTTTAAACAATCCTGGGCTTGCTGGTTACCTTATGAGTGTGTAATAAATGTTGAGGTTTTAAGATTTAATTTCAAGTTAGTGCAACCTAAAGGGTCAAACTTTGGGGTATGACAGTGTTGCCAGATATATATTTGTCATATTTGTAGTATAATTCCACCCTCTGTAGAATTAATAATGAAAAAAAAATCCCATATTGTTGAAAAATACGACCCCTTCATGGATACAAAATGTTGCACAATGTGTCATGTGCCTCGTCACAGCAAGGTGGGGCTCTGTTCTGTCAGTGATAGCTTCTCCCATTGGTGCTGTTAGTTTATTGTTATAAACTATAAAGTGGATCGCAGCAAATTCCGGATTCAGTATTTTTGACCATATAAATTTGCAGTTTTCTTTTGTATTATTACATTCTCAGAAAAAAAGCAGCCTTTTCCATAGAAAGCACACATCATACAACATGTATGTAACGATATAAGTATAATGTTGTATTTTACATGTAACAGCCCACAATTTTTTCACATGTATTTATAATTTACTGATGTTGCTTCGTACAGCGAGATGTACATCTATTTTTCAGCAGTCTACGAAAACACAGGCGAAAGTGGAACTTCAAGAGTTTAATAAAACCTTATGTTCATCAATCCTTTTATATTATTTTTCATTAGTGGTGAGTAATTAACATGTTGAATAAAGTACAAAACCCCAAAGCAGTGAAGTTGGTACATTAAGTAATTTGTAAATAAAAACATAATACAATCATTTGCAATTGTTTTAAAACATATATTCAATTGAATAGAATGCAAAGTCAAGATATGTAATGTTTGAACTGAGAAACATATATATAGATATATATATATATATATTTTTTTGCAAATAATCATTAACTTAGAATTTAATGGCAGCAACACATCGCAAAAAAAGTTGGCACAGGCGCATTTTTACCACTGTGTTACATGGCCTTTCCTTTTAACAACATTCAGCAAACGTTTGGGAACTGAGGAGACCAATTTTTCAAGCTTTTTAGGTGGAATTATTTCCCATTCTTGCTTGATGTACAGCTTAAGTTGTTTAACAGTCAGTTGTGGTATTTTACGCTTCATAATGCACCAGACATTTTCAATGGGAGACAGGTCTGGACTACAGGCAGGCCAGTCTAGTACCCGCACTCTTTTACTATGAAGCCACGCTGTTGGCTTGGTATTGTCTTGCTGAAATAGGCAGGGGTGTCCATGAAAACGTTGCTTAGACGGAGGCATGTTGCTCCAAAACCTGTATGTACCTTTCAGCACTAATGGTGCCTTCACAGATGTGTAAGTTACCCATGTGTTGGACACTAATACACCCCCATACCATCACACATGCTGGCTTTTCAACTTTGCGCCTGAAACAGTCCGGATGGTTATTTTCCTCTTTGGTCCGGAGGACACGACTTCCACATTTTCCAAAAACAATTTGAAATGTGGACTCATTAGACCACAGAACACTTTTCCACTCTGCATCAGTCCATCTTTTTATTATATACCCAATCATGGCACCCACCTGTTCCTAATTAGCCCGTTCACCTGTGGGATGTTCAAAATAAGTGTATGTTGAGCATTCCTCAACTTTCTCAATTTTTTGCCACTTGTGCCAGCTTTTTTTAAATATGTTGCAAGCGTCAAATTCCAAATGAGCTAATATTTGCAAAAGATAACAAAGCTTTTCAGTTCCAAGGTTAAAAGTAGCTTGTCTTTGCAGTCTAAACAATTGAATATAAGTTGAAAAGGATTTGCAAATCATTGTATTCTGTTTTTACGTGTCAATTTTACCGGTTTTGTAATAAAGAGTAAACCTATTAAACCAACATTTTTTTAAACCATTCTCTGGTGGGTTCACAACTGAAAAAGCAGGGATCCACTGTACTGTACTCTGTGATGGAGGTTTTTTGCTGCCGGTTCTAATTACTGATCATCCCTGAGTGAGATCGTTGGATACCAATACCGATATCTGTCACATGAATTAATTGTCAATTGTTCAATATATTGTTAGTGCTATTGACAGTTTAACAGTATCAACACACTATTAAAACCAGTTATTCATTATATATTTTATTACTTACCATTGTTTTGTCAAAACACAGTCAGTAGTACACAATAACCAAACAAAAGAACATACTGCAATCTACTACTCAATTAACTTATTTGGTTTTTGCCCTCAACATCTTCCTGTCTTAATTGAACTATTCCCTGAATTTGTAAACATAACATACAAAATTGTTAAAAAAAAAAAATGTTGACCTAATCACTTTTGTATTGATCATATATTATTTATTTTGGTATCGACACCACCAATAAAGGATCATACTGCCTTCCTCTTCCATGTCGTGTACTGACTGGCAATGTTGACACACCAACAGTTGTTGTTATATCCACCTCTCAGTAAACTCTTATTTAGTTTTCTGTTAATACTGTAGCTGCTGACTTTCTGTTAGACCTCTTAAAGTTTACTAAGTTAACTTTTTGGTGTTTTTTCAACATAGTTTAGAGCAGGGGTCACCAACGCGGTGCCCCCCTGCACCAGGTAGCCCGTAAGGACCAGATGAGGTACCCGCTGGCCTGTTCTAAAAATAGCTCAAATAGCAGCACTTACCAGTGAGCTGGCTCTATTTTTTAAATTGTATTTATTTACTGGCAAGCTGGTCTCGCTTTGCTCGACTTTTTTAACTCTAAGAAAGACAAAACTCAAATTGAATTTGAACATCTAAGAAAATATTTTAAAACCTTGGTCTTCACTTGCAGGGTTTCCCACACATTCATTTATTTGTGGCGGCCCGCCCCGAAAGAATGACGGCTGCCACAAAATAATAATAATAATAATTAAAAAAATATATATTTTTTGTTGTTGTTTGTTTTTCGGCTTTTGACTCGCTCGACAGCTCATAAAAGCAATGGGACTCTGTCTGTGAATGGAGTTTGTAGTTACATATTATATAAATATGTAAATATTATATAAATATGTATATAAATATGTACATAAAGTGTTGTAATTATATTCCAACTCCACGTTCTTCTTGGTCATCGCTGCCGCCGCCGCCGCCGCTGCCACTAACCCCCTCCATCCCCAGCCCCCCAACCACACCACCACAAATAGATGCCTGACCTGTGGGAAACACTGACTTGTTTGAATAAATTCATTTATTTTTTTTCTTTGCGTCTTAAAACTTTCAGAGAGACAATTTTAGAGAAAAAATACTACCTTAAAAATTATTTTTGGATTTTTAAACACATACATTTTTACCTTTTAAATGCCTTCCTCTTCTTTCTTGACAATTTAAATCAATGTTCAAGTAAATTTATTTTTTTATTGTAATTTAATTCTTCATTTTAGCTTCTGTTTTTTCGAGGAAGAATATTTGTGAAATATTTTTGAAACTTATGATTAAAATTCAAAAAATGATTCTGGCTAATATAGAACATTTTTAGAATCAAATTTAAATCTTATTTCAAAGTCTTTTGAATTTATTTAAAAAAAAGATTTGTTCAGGAAAATCTAGAAGAAATAATAATTTGTCTTTGTTAGAAATATAGCTTGGTCCAATTTGTTATATATTCTAACAAAGTACAGATTGTATTTTAACCTATTTAAAACATGTCATCAAAATTCTAAAATTCACCTTAATCAGGAAAAATTACAAATGATGTTTCATTAATTATTTTTTTTTAATTTTTTCCGAAAGATTTGAATTAGCTAGTTTTTCTCTTCCTTTTTTCGGTTGAATTTTGAAGAGTCGGAATTGAAGATAAACTATGTTTCAAAATTAAATGTTCCTATTTTTCCTGTTTTCTCCTTTTTAAACCGTTCAATTTAGGGTTTTTTTTCATCATTTATTCTCTACAAAAAACCTTCCGTAAATGGAAAAAAAATGTACGGCAAAATGACAGACAGAAATACCCTTCTATATATATATATATATATATATATATATATATATATATATATATATATATATATATACATTATATATATATATAATGTATATATATATATATATATATATACATATATATATATATATATATATATACATATATATATATATATATATATATATGTGTATATATATATATATATATGTTTTTATATATATATATATATATAGGTTGATTGATTGATTGGGGATAGGTTGATTGGCAACACTAAATTGGCTCTAGTGTGTGAATGTGAGTGATTGTGAAAGTTGTCTGTCTATCTGTGTTGGCCCTGCGATGAGGTGGCGACTTGTCCAGGGTGTACCCCGCCTTCCGCCCGATTGTAGCTGAGATAAGCGCCAGCGCCCCCCGCCACCCCCAAAGGTAATAAGCGGTAGAAAATGGATGGATGGATGGATATATATATAATTACAGGTAAATTGAGCAAATTGGCTATTTCTGGCAATTTTTTAAAGTGTGTATCAAACTGGTAGCCCTTCGCATTAATCAGTACCCAAGAAGTAGCTCTTGGTTTCAAAAAGGTTGGTGACCCCTGGTTTAGAGGTTAGCCTATTTTTTAGCATGCCTGTATAACATGTTTAACTTTGTCCTCAAATGATAATGCTACTTGATAAATGATAAATACTTTTATAGCGCTTTTCTACCTTCAAGGTACTCAAAGCGCTTTGACACTATTTCCACATTTACCCATTTACACACACATTCATACACTGATGGAGGGAGCTGCCATGCAAGGCGCTAACCAGCACCCATCAGGAGCAAGAGTGAAGTGTCTTGCCCAGGACACAACGAACATGACGAGATTGGTACTAGATGGGGATTGAACCAGGGACCCTCGGGTTGCGCACAGCCACTCTCCAACTGCGCCATGCCGATACGTAAGCCACTAATACTTGCCATAATGGAAGTGATCATTACTAGCTTAGTGGAGTGGCTCCACACTGTGTATGGAGACTGCTAATCACTTGTTATCCAGGGGATGTATACAAAATGTATGTGTTGTACTTCCTGCTGGGAAATGACTGATTTTACAAGTTAATTTCCGTCTTGATTGTAAGGAATGAAGTCTGATGGACGATGTGGTTTGATCGCTGTTTTGACTGTGGGCTTTTTACTGTTTGAATTTCTTACAATAGTTTATTGCCCTGTCTGGGGGCTAAAAACTATTGGCACACTCTTGACACAAACGCTGTTCCATTTGTCGTGAGCTTGTTGATGGAGATCTCCAGCAAAACTTCACCGAGAGCCTGACAGGCAAGATTCACAACGGCAATCAATCATTCAATAAATCAATCACTCCGTCAGCCCTGCTTTATTTTTCGCGAGGCTCTCGCTAAGTGGTTTTGCTGCGAGCCCACACCAAAGTCTGAGCGGAAGAGTGAGTCCAGAATAGAGTGGTAGAGTGTGTACTTAACCATAGTTGAGCGCAAAGTGAATTGAATCATGTAGGGAGCAGCAAGCTGCGGAGAAACATTATTAAAGGAAGTATACCAAGCTACTTTTTCATTTCTCTATCGGACCAGTCAAGGCTATTCTCTAAACTAATCCTGAGTGGTGCTCGTCTACCTTCACTGCATCTGATCGGTTATCTGCCTGACTCAGGTCCTGCCTCAACTGTGCTTCCTGTTGACCTGAGTATTATTCGATTTTGCTGGCACTTGTGTCAAGCTCTGCCACGTTTCAGAGTAACCATCCCACTGTTGCAGGAGTTTATCCGCACAAAGTGTCATTTAGTCCAAGTACCCAATGAAGCTGCTTGTCAATAGGTAGATTATGGTGCAGCATTCAGCGTGTTAACTGCGTTTTTTTTTCTTCTTTTTTTCTACAGGAGGAGTGCCAGAACTACATTAGGGTGCTGCTGGTGAATGGGAACAGGCTGTTTACATGTGGGACCAATGCTTTTACTCCCATCTGCACCAACCGAACGGTATGAGCAACAGTGCTAAGTATAACCCATAGAATGTCATTGAAAAATCTGAATTAATATTTTTTTTAATTTTATTAAAAAAAAAAAAAAAAAACATAATTTTAAGAAGATAATAATTTGTGTTAAACAGTGGAATTGGTTATTGAACAGGATTCTTAAATGGGAATGTTTGTATATTGACGAAAATGTCTCCATAAGACACAATGTAAACATGAATAAATCCATCCATCCATCTTCTTCCGCTTATCCGAGGTCGGGTCGTGGGGGCAGCAGCCTAAGAAGGAAAGCCCAGACTTCCCTCTCCCCAGCCACTTCGTCTAGCTCTTCCCGGGGAATCCCTAGGCGTTCCCAGGTCAGCCGGGAGACATAGTCTTCCCAACGTGTCCTGGGTCTTCCCCGTGGCCTCCTACCAGTTGGACGTGCCCTAAACACCTCCCTAGGGAGGCTTTCGGGTGGCATCCTGACCAGATGCCCGAACCACCTCATCTGGCTTGTCTCGATGTGGAGGAGCAGCGGCCTTACTTTGAGTTCCTCCCGGATGACAGAGCTTCTCACCCTATCTCTAAGGGAGAGCCCCGCCATGCGGCGGAGGAAACTCATTTTGGCCGCTTTTACCCGTGATTTTATCCTTTCAGTCATGACCCAAAGCTCATGACCATAGGTGAGGATGGGAACATAGACCGACCGGTAAATTGAGAGCTTCTCCTTCCGGCTCAGCTCCTTCTTCACCACAACAGATCGATACAACGTCAGCATTACTGAAGACGCCGCACTGACCCGCCTGTCGATCTCACGATCCACTCTTCCCTCACTCGTGAACAAGACTCCTAGGTACTTGAACTCCTCCACTGGTGGCAGGGTCTCCTTCCCAACCCGGAGATGGCACTGCACCCTTCTCCGGGCGAGAACCATGGACTCGGACTTGGAGGTGCTGATTCTCATTCCGGTCGCTTCACACTCGGCTGCGAACCGTTCCAGTGAGAGCTGAAGATCCCGGCCAGATGAAGTCATCAGGACCACATCATCTGCAAAAAGCAGAGATTTAATCCCGCGGCCACCAAACCGGAACCCCGCAACGCCTTGACTGTGCCTAGAAATTCTGTCCATAAAAGTTATGAACAGAATCGGTGACAGGACAGCCTTGGCGGAGTCCAACCCTCCCTGGAAATGTGTTCGACTTACTGGCGGCAATGCGGACCAAGCTTTGACACTGATCGTACAGGGAGCGAACCGCCACAATAAGACAGTCCGATACCCCATACTCTCTGAGCACTCCCCACAGGAATTCCCGAGGGACACGGTCGAATGCCTTCTCCAAATCCACAAAGCACATGTAGACTGAATAAATCCATATTTTTGTTTAGGTTCATACACTTAAACAAAATATAGAGCACTATTCAGTACTGAACATCATACAAACATAACAAAGGGGCCAAGGGGTTATTTGCAGTCGCCCTGCTGACACCCGGACACACTGTCACTAGCCCTGTGGTGCACTCAGTGTGAAATCAAAAACGTCCTTAACTGTTACAGCTGGATCGCTATATGGATTAGGTATGTAAAATACAATCCTTTTCACCTTATTCATATTGGTGTTCAGTGGAAAGGGGGGAAGGTCATTACCGACAACGTAGATACTTCCTAAATGTTTCTAACCACTCATCACTTTTCCATTGCTTTCTTTGGATTCACACTGACATAACATAATTAAAAAAGGCTAAACCTACACATAGCTCATGACAGCTATGCTGAGCTGACTGAATAAGTAACGGAGGTTAAGCAAAATCCAAAATCTTAATAAATAAGAATCAAAATTTGTGTATGAATACAATTTTCTGGCACTCTTATTGTGTCCATATTTTCTTGGAAATATTTCACAGTCAAGCATGCAGAATTCATTTTGTGCCTAATTTAGTTGCCACATACATTTTCTTGCAAGATATAAAGTTTTAAAGAGTGTGTTTAGACACGTGTTTACATGTACTTTAAAGGCCTACTAAAATGAAATTTTCCTATTTAAACGGGGATAGCAGGTCCGTTCTGTGTCATACTTGATCATTTCGCGATATTGCCATATTTTTGCTGAAAGGATTTAGTAGAGAACATCCACGATAAAGTCCGCAACTTTCGGTGCTAAGAGAAAAGCCCTGCCTCTACCGGAAGTCGCAGATGATGACGTCACATGTTGATGGCTCCTCACATATTTACATTGTTTTTAATGGGAGCCTCCAACAAAAAGTGCCATTCAAACCGAGAAAACGACAATTTCCCCATTAATTTGAGCGAGGATGAAAGATTTGTGTTTGAGGATTTTGATAGTGACGGACTAGAAAAAGAAAAAAAAACGCGATTGCATTGGGTCGGATTCCGGACTTTTTTAGACACATTTACTAGGATAATTCTGGGAAATCCCTTATCTTTCTATTTTGTTGCTAGTGTTTTAGTGAGTTTAACAGTTCCTGATAGTCAGAGGTGTGTGTCCACGGGTGTCTTGACACGCAGTGTCTCAGGGGAGTCGACGGCAGCTGTACGGACGGCACAAGCTCAGCTGATATCCGGTAAGTGGCGACTTTTTAACCACAATTTTCTCACCGAAACCTGCTGGTTGACATTCGGTAGGGATCCATGTTGGCTTGACCGCGCTCTGATCCATAGTAAATTTTCACCTCCGGGAATTTTAAACAAGGAATCACCGTGTGTTTGTGTGGCTAAAGGCTAAAGCTTCCCAACTCCCTCTTTCTACTGTGACTTCTCCAATATTAATTGAACAAATTGCAAAAGATTCAGCAACACAGTTGTCCAAAATACTGTGTAATTATGCCGTTAAAGCAGACGACTTTTAGCTGATTGTGCGCGCAGTGCTCATACTTCCTAAAAACCCGAGACGTCTTGCGTACACGTCATCATTACACAACGTTTCCAAGACGAAACTCCCGGGAAATTTAAAATTGTAATTTAGTAAACTAAAAAGGCCGTATTGGCATGTGTTGCAATGTTAACATTTCATCATTGATATATAAACTATCAGACTGCGTGGTGGGTAGTAGTGGGTTTCAGTAGGCCTTTAAACATTGCCTGTATCGATAATAAAGGTTTCAAGATGTGACAGTTTGTATTTGGGAGGTTCCACTGTGACACGACAGTAGATCCCCTCCCCTCTCGTTTAAGAAATTTGACAGGAAGAAAGTAATCACGTTTCAAGTTTTGAAAGAACATTTTGACGGTGCATGTTTAATTCCTCAGGCAGCTGTGTTGCACTCTTCACTGATCAATTGCTAATGATACCGCTCGAAATGCAGAGCAGTCAGGGGTTGTCGACTAATTATAATACGATTCCTATTAAGTGTTTTGATTGAAGAACTTACCTTGCCTTATGATGATTACTCCCAATAAGCATCGGTCCTTGTCTTGTTAGTAAACCTGTCTCCATTTCTCAAAGAACATGTTGAAGGTTTATAAGGTATTCATTCCGGTGGAGTTTTTTTTTTTTTTTCTCCACATCCAAAATTACTGACAGTACCCCATCAAGTTGTATGACTGGACAAGGAAAGATGTTTTAGTCTGCCTGAATCATAAAACAATGCAACTGCGCTTGCAATTCAATTCAATTCAAATACGTTAGTTTGGAGTGGAGGAGTTCAAGTACCTAGGAGTCTTGTTCACGAGTGAGGGAAGAGTGGATCGTGAGATCAACAGGCAGATCGGTGCGGCGTCTTCAGTAATGCGGACGTTGTACCGATCCGTTGGGGTGAAGAAGGAGCTGAGCCGGAAGGCAAAGCTCTCAATTTACCGGTCGGTCTATGTTTCCATCCTCATCTATGGTCATGAGCTTTGGGTCATGACCGAAAGGATAAAATCATCACGGGTACAAGCTGCCGAAATGATAGGGTGAGAAGCTCTGTCATCCGGGAGGAACTCAAAGTAAAGCCGCTGCTCCTCCACATCGAGAGAAGCCAGATGAGGTGGTTCGGCATCTGGTCAGGATGCCACCCGAACGCCTCCCTAGGGAGGTGTTTAGGGCACGTCCAACCGGTAGGAGGCCACGGGGAAGACCCTGGACACGTTGGGAAGACTATGTCTCCCGGCTAGCCTGGGAACGCCTCGGGATCCCCGGGAAGAGCTAGACGAAGTGGCTGGGGAGAGGGAAGTCTGGGCTTCCCTGCTTAGGCTGCTGCCCCCGCTACCCGACCTCGGATAAGTGGAAGAAGATGGATGGATGGATGGATAGTCAGTTTGCAAATAAACATCACTTTCACGTATACCAGTTAGACAGCACGGTGCCAATATTGTTAAAGCTAGCTCTGTTTGCTAGATTCCGGTTTGTAATGCGCAAAGCTGCCATACTACAGGTTTGCTTGTATTAAAACGTGCAAATTTTGGTGGCATTGTTTGGCTACAAAACAAAACAAATATATTTTGACATATAGGGCAGACAATAAATGTATTATGTATGCAAAAATGCTGCAAGGGTTGAGAATGTCTGATGCTGGACGTCAATAAAAACAAAATACCAAATAAATAAAACAAAAATAAAACGTGCAAATTTGATAACGCACACAACATTTCATCTATTAAGCTTGCACACAGAGTCAATGTGTCTCTTAAATGAGCAAAATAAATAGATCAATCCATTTTGCATGTCTGCCTTTATGTATAGGCAGAAATTAGGTAATTATGAGAACACCCACAATACTGGGAGGATAAGATGCTAATATAATCATTGCAAACTCGTAACTCCATTTATCAAGACTGAAACTGTTCTGCGTGTGCTGTTTTGCGTCTATTAAGCACGTCGGAAATGTTTTGTGCAAACTGACACAAATGGATCTTAGAAAAGAGGTGATCACGCTGGAAAGAAAATTAAGAGACGTAATATTCAGTCTGACAAAGTTGGACTGTCATAAATAAAAAATACTTGACGTATTGTGTATTCAGCAATATAATTTTATAATATTATATTTGCTATATGACTAAAAGGGCTGATTAAAAAATACTTGAATTTAACTAATGTCTGCTAGCATGTTTTTTCTAATGGTGCTCTTTTTATTCATATAGGAAATGTATTGGTATCATATATCTCCTATATGAAAAAACTTCTTGCAATATGCCTTTTCTTGTGTGTGGCTCATTACAGACGCACCATCACAACACTGCAGCTGCTCCCAACTCACACCTTTAGCGTCTTAAAAGTAGGTTCTGTTGTTTGGATTGCATTTGATCTACCCATCCATTTTCTACCGCTTGTCCTTTTAAGGGTTGAAGGGGGGCGGGCGAGATTGTATCTCAGCTAGACTAAGGCGGAAGGCAGAGCACAGCCCGGACAAGTCAGATTGCGCTTATAGCCACAAAAAAACCCAGTACCTATTTGTGTTCCGCATGTAACAACATGACAAAACACTACATGTGGATGTACCTGATGTCATGAATGTGGAAGGAAGTGAGTGTCACCATGGTGACAGCAGATATACATGCAAAAACTTTGTTTAAATAGGGAGGTCTGCACAACTTTTGATCAATCAATCAATCAATGTTTATTTATACAGCCCTAAATCACAAGTGCCTTGAAGGGCTGCACAAACCACAACAACATCCTCGGTAGGGCCCACATAAGGGCAAGGAAAAACTCACCCCAGTGTAGTATCACCCAGACTATGAGAAACCTTGGAGAGGACCATATATGTGAGCAACCCCCTTCCCCAGGGGACCGAAAGCAATGGATGTCGAGCGGATCTAACATGATTTTGTGAAAGTCCAATCCATAGTGGATCTAACGTAACCGTGAGAATCAGGTCAAAAGTGGATCCAATATAGTAGCGAGAGTCCCATCCAAAGTGGAGCCAGGAGGAAACCATCCCAAGCGGAGGCGGATCAGCAGCGCAGAGATTTCCCAAATCGATACACAGGCGAGCGGTCCATCTTGGGTCCCGACTCTAGACAAGCGGTCCATCCTGGGTCCCGATTTTGGACAGCCAGTACTTCATTCATGGCCACAAGTGAGGGGGGGGACATAGGAGAAAAAAAAAAACGGCAGATCAACTGGTCTGAAAAGGGGGTCTATTTGAAGGCTAAAGTATACAAATAAGTTTTAAGATGAGACTTAAATGCTTCTACTGAGGTGGCATTCCAGAGTACCTAAACCCGAACGGAAAACGCTCTATAACCCGCAGACTTTTTTTAGGCTCTGGGAATCACTAATCAGCCGGAGTCCTTTGAATGCAGATTTCTTGCCGGGACATATGGTACAATACAATCGGCAAGATAGGATGGAGCTAGACCATGTAGTATGTTATACGTAATTGAAATTGTTATCAATTGTTTTTAGTAGTAGATCACGCTCTAACTAATAGCACACACAATTTTATAGTCTGCACATGCTCTTTAGCACTTGCACTTTATTTACCTCCCACGACCCCGTAAAGGACAAGCTGTAAAAAATGGATGGATAGATGTTTGGATCCGGTCCTTAATGTGTGGTTCCAATCCCTCGCTCACGGCTAGAAGAATATACTCTTGACAATAAATAAGAAAAGGAAAAAACACACATGACTACGTTCTGCCTGTAAAAATGATTTTCTCTAAGTGAGAACTATTGTGACGTTTTAATCTCATGAGATCTTGTGTTGTCAAACCCCCACTAATGACTAATCGTAGACAGGTGTGCTCACCATCTCCCTCTAACCACTGTAAAGGCTTTACAGTCCAAACAGGAAACATAACAACAAAATAATAGCACAGAACCTGAAAAGATGCCAGAAACAGACAACTCGAAACAGTCGTTGGAATTTGTCAGGAAAAAACATTTGTAAACTCTTCTCTCAAAAGTGAAGAGTGAGGTAGATGATACATTGATTCTCTGTTTGATGGTCATAAACACAAGTAGCAGAAGCTCAGCCTAGTAAAACCTTATTTTTTTTCTAAGGATGAATATGTTTGGACATCCATCCATTCATTTTCTTCCGCTTATTCGCTTTTGGGCTCACGGGGCGCTGGTGCCTATCTCAGCTACAATCGGGCGGAAGGCGGGTACACCCTGGACAAGTCGCCACCTCATCGCAAGGCCAACACAGATGGACAGACAACATTCACACTCACATTCACACACTAGGGACCATTTAGTGTTGCCAATCAACCTATCCCCAGGTGCATGTCTTTGGAGGTGGGAGGAAGTCAGAGTACCCGGAGGGAACCCACGCAGTCACGGGGAGAACATGCAAACTCCACACAGAAATATCCCAAGCCCCGGGATTGATCCCTGACTACTCAGGACCTTCGTATTGTGAGGCAGACGCACTAACCCCTCTGCCACTGTGAAGCCGTATTTGGACATTGACTCTGATAAATAAACAAATCTGTTTAAACTTAATTTTTGCACAACAGTCTTCCATGACTTCAAAAAGCCTTGATTATGGGCACTTCAAGACCCAGCTGCTGGTGACATTTATTTTCACTTCTGGGCTGGATGGAGCACAGCTCGCTGATCTGTCATTGAGTTTCCTATGAATGACCAGAACTGGCTCTTGCAATCCCATCAGTACCGAGCTTTCATCTCAGGGTCAGCCGAGAAGACGGTACGGGCTGTTTTGTTGTGGTTTGTGTGAGGCGGAGGTGGCCGCGGCGAAACGAAACTCTCCCTCCAATCCGGCTCGTAAAGTAAATTAAGAATTTGCCAATTCCCCGCCTGCTGAATGCTGTTTGTCCTGCCATGCTGGCTGCCTCGGTACAGAGTTAACAAAAAATGTGAGGGCGGAGAGGAGATTGAACTTTGAATAGGTCAAAGAGGAAAGTTATACTAAAACCTTTGCCACATTTGCGGAACTTTACTACTTTTCTACTACTTTGGGAGAGAGCAGAATGCTTTTTGCACGAACTAGACTTGCATGAACTCTGAGTAAAGTCAAGAAATTTGTTGCATAGAGTCAAGAAGCTGTAATAAAAGAATCGCTCGTATCGATCCCATACCAATACAGTCTTCCCTTGTTTATCGCGGCTAATTGTTTCCAGGAGTGATAAGTGAATTTCCGCGAAGTAGAAATATTATTTAAAAAAAATTATATTTTCATAGCGAGAGCATTTTACACATGTATACATTAGAGCAGTGGTTCTCAACCTTTTTTCAGTGATGTACCCCCTGTGAACATTTTTTTAATTCAAGTACCCCCTAATCAGAGTAAAGCATTTTTGGTTGAAAAAAAAGATAAAGAAGTAAAATACAGCACTATGTCATCAGTTTCTGATTTATTAAATTGTATAACAGTGCAAAATATTGCTCATTTGTAGTGGTCTTTCTTGAACTATTTGGAAAAAAAGATATAAAAATAACTACAAACTTGTTGAAAAATAAACAAGTGATTAAATTATAAATAAAGATTTCTACACATAGAAGTAATCATCAACTTAAAGTGCCCTCTTTGGGGATTGTAATAGAGATCCATCTGGGTTCATGAACTTAATTCTAAACATTTCTTCACAAAAAAAGAAATCTTTAACATCAATATTTATGGAACATGTCCACACAAAAATCTAGCTGTCAACACTGAATACTGCATTCTTGCATTTCTTTTCACAGTTTATGAACTTACATATTTGTTGAAGTATTATGCAATAAATATATTTGTAAATGATTTTTTTGAATTGTTGCTATTTTAGGAATATTTTTTCAAAAATCTCACGTACCCCTTGGCCTACCTTCTAGTACCCCCAGGGGTACACGTACCCCCATTTGAGAACCACTGCATTAGAGCCATCTAAATGTGAATTAAAACCCATATAGTCACCTTTACACTCATTTCAGCCAACAGTAACTTTGAGTGTGTTTTACTTTAGATTACTTAGATTTAGACTTCCTTTTATCATCATTCAAATGTTAACTTTACAGTACAGATAATAACACAATTTTGTTGCATGAGCTTATTGTAGTGCAGGATAAAAGAGCAATAAGATGCAGATATAAATAAATAGATTACTGTACAGAAAAATATATAGCACTTTTGCATATGCATCCACGTTATTGGATGTATATGGTATTGTCTTTATATTCCAGTGAGGTAATCCATTTTTGGGGGGAATTGAGGGGATTATTTGAATGCGTTAAAGAGTCTTACGGCCTGAGGGGAGAAGCTGTTACAGAACCTGGAGGTTCTGCTACAGAGGCTGCGGAACCTCTTTCTAGAATCTAGCAGTGAAAACAGTCCTTGGTGGGGGTGGGAGGAGTCTCTGCAGATTTTCTGAGCCCTGGTCAGGCAGCGGCTTTTTGCGATTTCCTGGATAGGAGGAAGAGGAGTCCTGATGATCTTTTCCGCTGTGGAACCTCTTTCTAGAATCTAGCAGTGAAAACAGTCTTTGGTGGGCGTGGGAGGAGTCTCTGCAGATTTTCTGAGCCCTGGTCAGGCAGCGGCTTTTTGCGATTTCCTGGATAGGAGGAAGAGGAGTCCTGATGATCTTTTCCGCTGTCCTCAATACTCTGCAGAGACTTCCAGTCTGAGGCACTGAGTTTACAGTACTCACCAGTAGCCCGCAGGGTCCCTCCAAGTGTCACCCGGCTATTACAACGTAACATTCTGAGTAATTCCTCTATGTTAGAACTGGGCTTCCATGGGCTGAAACTGCAGGCATAAATTGTTCTGCTAAAAATGTTTTAGATGATGTTCGCTTTCGTGTCCTGCGTTGACATTCCACGCCGCTCAGCCAAATGCTCACTAGTGTCAAGTGGAGTTAATGAACTCGAAAGTGAAAATACTTCTTGAATTAACATAAATCATCTCCACTTTGCATTGCCCAGTCAGCTGCTGAGCGCTGATAGCTTGTTAGCATCACATTGAGTCCTGGACCATCTCGCGTCTCGTCTTTTGACATTGCTCATGTCTGTTAAGTCTTGGAAAGACGAGGACTCAGTGGCAGATTGGGAACAATTGGCGCAGGTTTTTAGTCTGCAGTTTTCTAAGAACTTTCTTCAGACAGGGTGAACAAACACAGCTATAAACTCTACACTTGATACACAAGAGAAACCAAAAGAAATGTTGCACAGAGCGCAAAACAGTAAACAGAAAATCACTCCCAAGGGAGGAAAAATGGCTATAGCAAAATGTACACTTGTGTTAGCTGTAAATATAATCAAAAAAAATGATTTGCAAATAATTTTCAACCTATATTCAGTTGAATATGCTACAAAGACAACATATTTGATGTTCAAACTTATAAATCATTAACTGTAGAATTTGATGCCAGCTACACGTGACAAAGAAGTTGGGAAAGGTGGCAATAAATACTGATAAAGTTGAGGAATGCTCATCAAACTCTTATTTGAAACATCCCACAGGTGTGCAGGCTAATTGGGAACAGGTGGGTGCCATGATTGGGTATAAAAGCAGCTTCCCAAAAAATCTTGAGTCTTTTACAAGAAAGGATGGGGCGAGGTACACCCCATTGTCCACAACTGCGTGAGCAAAGAGTCAAACAGTTTAAGAACAACGTTTCTCAAAGTGTAATTGCAAGAAATTTAGGGATTTCAACGTCTACATCCGTAATATCATCTAAAGTTTCAGAGAATCTGGAGAAATCACTCCACGTAAGCGGCATGGCCGGAAAACAACATTGAATGACCGTGATCTTTGATCCCACAGACGGCACTGTATCAAAAAAACGACATCAACCTCTAAAGGATATCACCACATGGGCTCAGGAATACTTCTGAAAACCACTGTCACTAAATACAGTTAAAGCTCTACTATGCAAAGCAAAAACCATTTATCAACAACATCCAGAAATGCCACCGCTTCTCTGGGCCCGAGGTCATCTAAGATGGACTGATGCAAAGTGCAAACGTGTTCTGTGGTCTGACGAGTCCACATTTCAAATTGTTTTTGGAACTATTCAACATTGTGACCAAATGGGAAGTGCACCATCCAGACTGCAGGGTTTCCCACACATTAATTTATTAATTACGGCCGCCACAAATAAAAAAATAAATAAATAAATAAAAATGAAAAAAAAAAAAAAGTTTTTTTTTTTTTTTTTTTGCCGACTTTTGACTCGTTCGACCGCTCATAAAAGCAATGGGACTCTGTCTGTGAATGGAGCTTGTAGTTACATATATATAAATATGTAAATATTGTATAAATATGTACATAAAGTGTTGTAATTATATTCCAACTCCGCGTTCTTCTTGGTTTATCTCCGCCGTCGCATAAAGGGAAGAAGATTAAGAGCTATTCAGTAGGATTTTAGGTCCAAGCTTACACACTCAAATTTTTACTGCATGCATAATGGTAAATGCCGGAGTGAGAAAATGTTTTAAAATAATTAGCGCATGCTTACTTTTACCGCATGCCTTTGGTAAGCGCAGGAGTTAGAAGAGGTTTTAAATGATTTAGCGCCCCAGCGGCAATTCAAGGAAATACGGTATCTTGTCTTTGTAGTGCATTAAATTGAATATAGGTTGAAAAGGATTTGCAAATCATTGTATTCTGTTTATATTTACATCCAACAAAATTTCCCAACTCATATGGAAACGGGGTTTGTACACTATGTTACATATAAGACATTAATAAGACTTAATTTAAAGGGGTCATATCTTTTTTTACGTACCTCCACTTTAACTGCGTCTTCTCCCTGTCAGTTATGTTGCAGTTTACTGACAGAAGTTGGAACCATATGCTAATTTTTATTTTAAAAATGGCAACAGGAGAGGATGCACGTGCATGTTTGAGCCAGTCTGCCCAATATCAAGTTGATAGAGAAAAATAAGGAACCCATTGACTACAGCATCAAACTACAATGGAGGACTTGCACAAGGATCTCTGGGTAAATTTCTTCCATGTATGGAGATATTCGCTGACGTCACAAATGAGGAAAACGTCACAGTTGGGCAAACTCCAAACGGCACGTTTGAAGGAAGAACGAAGGAAGGCAAGTTTGTTTTATGAGTATCTCCACCATGCCTCTGTGGTTTGAGTTCAAATGTTGGGCACTGCTGCTGATCCGGAATACACGTAAACAAGAACAGATTAGTAAGAACAGTTGATTTTGCCTAATAGGTGCCCTTTAACACTTATTTTAGGCCATAAAATGCTTTAAAAAAGTGCAGTGTACTGAAGCCGCAATATTTTAAGTGCAATGTAGCAGAGGACGACTGCTTACCGTGGTACTATCCCATACTTGCCAACCCTCCCGGGATTTCCGGGAGACTCGAAATTCAGCGCCTCCCTCGAAAACCTCCCGGGACAAATTTTCTCCCGAAAATCTCTCTCAAGTCAGGCCGAGCTGGAGGCCACGGCCCCTCCAGCTCCATGAAAACCGACTCAGCATCTTTGTGACCCTCTTAAACAGGACAATAATGCCATCTACTGTACATAGCATAGAATATAATGTACTTTATTGATCCCTGGGGAATAATTAGCACCACAGTTCGCTCACAATTAACAATGATAATAGTATAAAAAATATAATATACAGTACATACTGTATTTTAGTGTTGGACAGTTTTCATTAAATGTGTTTACTCATAGATGTCAAGAAACGTTGACCCGCTGTACAAACATTACCAGCTAATGATCATGAAAGTTTTGAACACACCCACACAAGTGAAAGCAATGCACACTTAGTCAACAGCCACACAGGTCACACCGATGGTGGCCGCATAAACAACACCAACACTGTCACAAACATGCACCCCACTGTGAACCCAAAGCAAACAAGAACAACAAACGCATGTCGGGAAAACATTAGCACCGCAACGCAACATAAACACAACAGAACCAATATCCAGAACCCTTTGCAACACCAACTCTTCGGGGACGCTACACAGCCCCCACCTAGCTGGGTTCGTTGTCCCCAACAATAACCCCGCCTTACGACCTACCTGCAGACAGTGGTAGCGGCCAGTCGCCATCAGATGGGCGTCGACGACGCCTACGGGACTTTGTGATGAACGCATGGACTGCTGGGGATAACGAACCCAGCTAGGTGGGGCTGTGTAGCATCCCGGAAGAGTTGGTGTTGCAAAGGGTTCTGGGTATTGGTTCTGTTGTGTTTATGTTGCGTTGCGGTGCTAATGTTTTCCCGAAAAGCGTTTGTTGTTCTTGTTTGGTTTGGGTTCACAGTGGGGTGCATGTTTGTGACAGTGTTGGTGTTGTTTATGCGGCCACCATCGGTGTGACCTGTGTGGCTGTTGACTAAGTGTGCATTGCTTTCACTTGTGTGGGTGTGTTCAAAATTAACATGATCATCAAATCTGGCGGTGATCATATGTCGTGTTAGCATTTCTTGACATATATGGCTAAAGACTTTTAATGAAACTCGTCCAAAGCTACAATATATAAAATAAATGAATATATATAGCAAAAATTCATTCACCGAAAGTCAAGTATTTCATACATATACTGCTGTATAAATATATATATATATATATATACATATATATATATATATATATATATATATGAAATACTTGCGTTGGTGAATAATACTATTCCCCTCTTAACCACGCCCCTCGCCACCCCCCCACCTCCCAAAATCGTAGGTCTCAAGATTGGCAAGTATGTACTATCCATTCACTCAGAGTAGAATGATAGCCCAGCTCAAGTGTTTTCTTAAAATTAAAGTGCATCTTAAAGTGCATCTGTCCATCTTTTGTTGGCTCTACAATATCTACACCTCATATAGTTACAGTACAAAACCACAGTGGACCACAATGCAGCTCGTCAAAACTGTAGGTGGGCCCATGTTCTAAATCTAGTCGTAACTTTTTACACCAAATCTCTATAGCCAGCTACAAGCAACTCTAAGATTTTAACTGTTAGCGCATGCCCAATAGGCGAGTATTGTGTGGCCTCACAAGTCAAAGTTTCATGTCAAGCTTTTTATCATTTATATAATTTTTGTTCAGAACACCATTTAACTGAATGCATGAATTCACCATAACCCCTGTCAATGTTGTTAATAAACATCCCACAATAAGAGCTATAATGATTGCATTCCAAATATTTCTTGTACTTCAAGGCTAATTTCAATCGCCGTTGCATTAAACTTTTGAACATACTTTTTGATGCAACGCTGTGTATTGTAGGTCAGGGTTAAGTCATGGTCAAGCTGAAAAGTATATGTGTGCATATCCAAATCACCTCCCTTGGATAGAAACACTTCCAGAAAGATGTGGTTAAATGGGTTTTTAACCAGACAAACAGCTGCACATCATCACACACCAAACAGGAAACACTGACGCCAAGAAGACCTTTTAAGGAGTCTTATCGTGTTTTACTGTATCATTGCATTTGGCAGCTGCTTTATTTGTGTAGTTTATGCAGCTGATTGATTCCAAGTAGTCCCTGTGATTATGTTTCTATATATCTTTGATGTGTAAACCAAACAACATTGTAATACGTGCAACATTTGCATACTGGCAGCACAAAACAAAACATTAGCAGAGCTCGCATGTTTGCAGGGTAATGTCGCCCTTTTATCTGCAGTCTTATATTTTCCTGCCAGCATTCTGTGAGGATGCATTATTTGGGGATATGTAGGAAATACATATAATTTCCAAAGATATTTTATTTTGCGCTCCTTCTCACTCGACACTTACACACTTATTTTGTATTATTTATATTTGTACATTCTCTTTTTTTTCCAGCTGACAAATCTGACTGAGATCCACGATCAGTTCAGCGGAATGGCTCGGTGTCCTTACAATCCCCTTCACAACTCCACTGCCCTCATCACGTCCAGCGGAGAGCTTTACGCAGCCACGGCCATGGATTTCTCCGGGCGAGACCCTGCCATCTACCGCAGCCTGGGCGGCCTGCCACCTCTGCGCACTGCCCAGTACAACTCCAAGTGGCTTAACGGTAAGCGGGTGGAGCTAATGGAACGAGAGTAAGGTTATTACCTTTTTTGAGGTTTTGAATGTGAAACACATGTTTTTGTTGGGGCTTTTTGGCCACCCAAATTAAATTGCCAATAGTCGAACCTCAGATTCAAGAGGATCAATGTGGATTCCATCTTGGTCGTGGAATAACTGACCGGCTCTTTACTCTTGCGGGAATCCTGGAGAAGGCCTGGGAGTATGCCTATCCAGTCTACATGTGCTTTGTAGATTTGGAGAAAGCGTATGACCGGGTCATCCGGGAGGTCCTGTGGAAGGTGCTGAGGGAGTACAGGGTGAGGGTTGTGTCCGTTTGCTTGGATATAGGTCGGATCCATTTCCAGTGGGGGTTGGTCTCTGCCAGGCCTACGCTTTGTCACCTATCCTGTTTGGGATTTTCATGGACAGGATTTCTATGCAGAGTCGTGACCATGGCGGAGAGGGTATACGTCTCGGGGGGCTAAAAGATGCTGTTTGCAGATGATGTGGTCCTGATGGCACAATCGGTTCGTGACCTTCAGCTCTCACTGAATCGGTTCGCAGCCGAGTGTTCAGCGGCTGGAATGAAGATCAGCATCTCCAATTTTGAGGCCATGGTTCTCAGCAGGAAACCGATAGTTTGTACAGTCCAGGTAGAGAACGAGACTCTGTACCAGGTGGAGGAGTGTAAGTATCTCAGGGTCTTGTTCACGAGTGAGGGAAAGTTGGAGAAGGAAATCAGCAGGAGTATCGGAGCAGCTGGGGCAGTATCGCAGTCTATCTGCCGCACCGTTGTGATGAAACGAGAGCTTCGCCTTCCGGCTCAGCTCTCGGTATGCCGAGTTATCTACATACCTTCTCTCACCTATGGTCATGAAGTGTGGGTCATGACCAAAAGAAAGGGTTCGCGGATAAAAGTGGCCGAAATTAGTTTCCTCAGAAGGGTGGCTGGCATCTCCCTTAAGAGATAGGGGGAGAAGTTCAGTCACCCGAGAGACTCGTAGTAGAGCTGTTGCTCTTTCGCTTGGAAAGGAGCCAGCTTAGGTGGTTCGGGCATCTCGTGCGGATGCCTCACGAGCGTCTCCCTAGGGAGATCCTCATTACACGTCCCACCGGGGCCACACCAAATGGGGGAATTACATCTCCTCTGGGATCTCCCAGGAGGAAGTTGCTAATGTTGCTCTGGAGAGGGAAGTCTTGGGGTCTCTGCTGCAGCTGTTGTCCCCGCGACCCGATTCTGGATAAGCGATTGAAGATGGATTGATGGATGGTATTGACCTGAATACAAGACAACAAAAAAATATCTTAAAGACAATGTTTTTTTGAGTCGAAGGTAGCACTCAGTGCCATCATCGTCCATTTGTATGATGATGATGCATGTATTTTCTATTGACACTGCGGGGAGGCAAAAAGTGAGCAAAACATGAAACGTAAAACAATATGTTTTAAAATACGAATTGCAACCTTTTGTTGTTGTTTTTTTAATGTCACAAACATAGCTGCTTGTAGGTGTTTATAGATGGGCAGAGGTGTCAAGCTCATTTTCATTTGGGGCCACTTGGCAATTATGGCTGCCCTCGGAGGGCTGCATGTAACAGTTAAGTTAAAGTTAAAATACTAATGATTGCCACACACATACTAGATGTGGCAAAATTATTCTCTGCATTTTACCCATCGCCCTTGATCACCCTCTGGGAAGTGAGGGGAGCAGTAGGCAGCTGCGGTGCTGCGCCCGGTAATCATTTTTGGTGATTTAACCGCCAATTCCAATCCTTAATGCTGAGTGCCAAGCAGGGAGGTAACGGGTCCCATTTTTATAGTCTTTGGTATGACTCGGCCGGGGTTTGAACTCACGACCTACCGTTCTCAGGGCGGACACTCTAACCACTAGGCCACTGAGTAGGCATGAACAGTGAACATTTAGGAATATAAACAGCCTGGTAATAAAGTATTTTTTTACCGATTGCTTAGAAATCGTAAGTCAAGATGACACATGGATATTTAAGGGTTTATTTTTGATAACAAAAAAATGTTTTTAACATAAGATAATATTAAAGTGTACAACATTGTTATGTCAAAATTGAAAGAGCAAATACAATTAGCCAGAAAGTGTTTTTGTCTTTTAAGCCTTTCGCAAAAAGTTGTGTCCGGCCGCATAAATTGAAGTGGTGGGCTAAAATAAAATGATTTTACAGGCCACTTAGGTGATAGATTATCCTAAATGCGGCTCCTGAGCTAAAATCAGTTTGACACCCCCATCCGACACTGATGTCTCCTGCAACATCCTCTTATTCTCTGGGTACCACCACGTACTACACAGTGATGTTTGTGGTGATGGTATTACTTCATTTTGAATATGCGTACGGTTACAATATTGTACATCATATATTCATAGTTTCATTCATGTGTTACAAATTGTCATTTGTTTGTTCACTTCCTGTACTCGATCTGTAATCCATCCATCCATCTTCTTCCACTTATCCGAGGTCGGATTGGGGGAGAGCTGTCGAAGCAGAGAAGCCCAGACTTCTCTCAAACCAGCTTCGTCCAGCTCCCGAGGAGTTCCTAGGCCAGCTGGGCAAACATAGTCTCACCAACGTGTCCTGGGTCTTCTCCGTGGGCTTCTACTAGTCAGACGTGCCATGAACACGGAGGTCCCAGAGAGGTGTCTGGGGGCCATCCAAACCTGATGTCCGTGCCACCTAATTTTTCAATGAGGAGGAGCAGCGGCTTTACTCCGAGCCCTGGGAGAGCTCTGCCATTTCACGGATAAAACTCATTACAGCTGCTTGTATCCAATATGTTGCCTTTTCGGTCATAAACCATAGGTGGGGATAGGAACGTAGATTGACCAGTAAATTGAGAGTTTTGCATTCAAGCTTAGCGCCCTCTTTACCACTATGGACCGACATGCCACACCGATTCCCCTGTCAATCTTGTGATACGCTCTTACTCACTCGTGAACAAGACCCCAAAATACTACAAACAAAATATATAATAAAGTTCTCATGAATAAATAGTTGTTAATAAATTGTGAATCACATAATCCAATAAAAAGATGATCGCATTAACTACTAAGTGTCACGGCACGGGCTTGAACCCGCTTTTCCCCGGCAGCTGGGCCTGTCAGCACCTCCACTGGCAGTGGGCCCAGACACGCCCCTTCTCGTGGTGGGCGTAGCACACCCACGCAACGACAAGGCTGCAGGCAATCGGGAATCAGCGCACCTCAGCAGCCTACCTGGGAGGGGGGGCTACTGTCAGGCTTCTCTGACAGTTTGACTACGTTTTAGTTTTTTCCTCTGTTTAGTATTTCCTGTCCTTAGTTCCTGTCTAGTGCTCTTATTTTGTTTCGGCTTCCTGTCTGTCTCCCTGTGTCCTGTTTTCACTCAGCTGCGGCTGATTGGCATCTGGTCACACCTGATGTCAATCAGCCAGCTCCTATTTTACCTGCTTTTTTCCTCCAGTCAGGGCTGGATCATTGTATTGTCGTGTCAATGTCATTTTCTACTTGTCATTCCTAGTGGTCGTGTGAATGCAGCGTAGCGGTAAGCTATATTTGGTGGATGTTTTGGAGCTTACTGTTTTTTGTTCCCTGCTTCCGGTTTATTTGTTCATAGCCCTTAGTTTGTTATATCTGCCCACGTGCGTGCTTTTTGTTCGTACCCTTTTGGTTTTGGTTTTGTTTTAGTATTTAATTAAATATGTTTTCACATTACACGCCTGCCTCCATCTCTGCAGCATGGAGTTCGACAACAAATAACCCTGACAGTGTCATCAATTGTCAAGCCTGCTTCTGACCCAAAATGACCAAAAATGGCAACTATAAAACTAAAGCTTCTTGCGGACATGGCTCAGTGTTGCTTTTTTGTTAACCTGTCATCATAAACATTTCTTCTGGATTTTGTGTCAAACTGACTTGGTGGTTCATACATTTATTCCAACGTTCCGTGGGCGTTACTCAGTTTTTGGTGAGGTGTGTCCAAGACTAATAAAATACTACAATATTCCACACCATGCAATTACCTGAATTTTTTTCTTAGGGTTTTGATTATGTAAACCCTTAAAAAAATGATTTAATTTTTACAGGTGCGATTTTTGGGACACCTCATGGTTTGATTTGACTCTTGGGTGACTATTTGATTCAGATTTGATTATGGATTCTACACGATGCTAGCAATATATTATTTGTTGTATAAATTATTATAAAACCTTTTCAAAACAGGTTACAGTTAACAAACACGCCTCTTGACTGCTGACTTTGGCCTAAAACGTCTTTTTAATGTATTTTTGGAATTTTATTTACATAAATCACAGAATGTTAAACAAAATAATAAAAGAAAAAATCCAGCTCCAACCTAATCCCAATTTTACAATACTTATTATATAAATGTACAACAGCATCAATAATGATAATCAATCAGTCAGTCGAAGATTATTTACATAGCTAATCACAAATGTCTCAAAGGGCTGCATAAACTACACTAAAATCCTTGGATCTAATCCCACGTCAGGGCAAGAAATAACTCAACCCAATGGGAACAATGTGAAACCTTGGAAGGGACAGCAGATGTGGGGACCCCTATTGAGGTGATCGGTGCAATAGATGCTGAGTGGATACAGTTAATGTGAGAGTCCAGTCCATAGTGGGGCCAGCAGTAGATCCTCTTACGAGTAGACAAGTCACCATTGCAGCGACATCACCGACTGATGCACAGAGGAGTGGTCCACCCCGGGTCTAGACTTGGAACAATTAGCCCCTCCTCCGTGGAAACAGATCTGTTGCGAGCGGGGCCGAGCAGAAAAGAGAGGACAGATAAACTGGTCTCAAAAAATAGGTCTATTCAAAGGCTAAGTTGTATAAATGAATCTTAAGAATGGGCCTAAATGCCTTCACTGAGGTAGCATCACTAATAAGCCGGAATTTTCTAAATGTAGGTTTCTGGCCGGAATGTAGGGTACAATACAATCAGCAAGATAAGATGGAGCAAGGCTGCTTAGTATTTTATACGTAATTAGTAAAACCTTGAAGTCACATCTTAAGGTGCACAGGAAGCCAGTGCAGTTGAGCCAGTATAGGCGTAATATGATCAAACTCTCTTGTTCTTGTCAAAAGTCTCGCAGCTGCATTTTTGTACCAACCGTAATCTATTAATGCTAGACGAGGCGCGCGACAAAGGAACGACCACTTTCTTGGCCGTAAGGAAGGCAGACGCGAGTGGCGCCAGACCCACAGCAGCCAACAAGATCCACGTCCCCGTCCTGGGCGTTGCTGCTGTTGGCGCAAAAAGCATCCATGCCCTGGCCACAGAGGCACGGGGGTGACGATGATAGAGACGTGGAGGATGATATCGTTGGAGCTGTGGCTGAGAAGCTGGCCATGGTGCAGAAGCCGTCGCTGCTGGCCATGGTGCAGAAGCCGGAGCTGCTGGCCGTGGTGCAGAAGCCGGCACTTTTGGCCATGGTGTAGAAGCAGAGGCTGCTGGTTGTGGTGCAGAAGCCAGCGCTGCTGGCTGTGGTGCTGGTGCTGATGCGGGAGCCAACCCGGGAGCTGGTGCCGATGAGGGGGCCAGCCTGGGAGCTGGTGCTAACTCAGGGGTCAGCCTGGAAGCTGGTGCTTATGCGGGGGTCAGCCTGGGAGCTGGTGCTGACTAGGGCGCCAGCCTGGGAGTTGGTGCTGACGAGGGGGCCCGCCTGGGTGCTGGTACCAGCCTGGCTGCTGGTGCTGGTTCGGGGACCAGTTCTGGAGAGTGTACTGGTAGTTTGGTTGGTGGGTGCGACAAAGCAAACCAAAAGACCTGTGGCAGCGGTCTTGATGGCTGCAGCTGAGCTACCCCACCAGCACAATAATGAAACAATACTAATAAATAAACTACTGAATGGTGTGTGACAAAATCCAAGAGTGTATGTGTGAGGCTGTGTGTGATTAGCTGTAATGTGTTACACCTAGTGTTGGATCGAGAGGAGGGACAAGACAAGAGGCAGTCCGTGGGGCAGGCAGATGGTCAAGGGGCTAAGCGGGGCGTAGGAGGTCCGTGTCCAAGCGAGAGGTTGAGGATCAAAGGAGGCAGTCCGGAATCCAGAGGGGAACACACAAGGAATCACAGGAAGACAACGAGACGCACAGCTGGTCACGTGGACCAAAGGCAGACTGCAGGAAGGATGACAAAGAAGACAATGAGATCAAATAAACACGACGGTAGAGAACACAAATAGCGAAACAAGTTTGCATATAACTCAACGGGGCTTACTGTACAGGACAGATGACTACGTTCTGGCGACGGATAGCAGGCTGAGCAGGCTCTTGAAGGCAGGACCTCTCATTAGCCCCAGGTGCGCAGATTGTCGGTACATGATTGCAAGGCGGAGGCTCGCCCGGCGCGTCCCTGGAAGTGCGTGGCCGTGGGCGCATCCCGAGGCGTGCTCCCGTAGGCGCAACAAGCCTAGCGCAAAGATGAGGGCACATTTGAATGCACCCTGGCCGTGACAAGACATAGGCAGAGCCGAAAAATAAAATTTGAGACGAGACGTACCAAACACATGAATAAAGATCTCAATTTCGGTGGTGTACAATATGGAACACATTTCTACGATATTACGCAGATGAAAAAAGGCTGGCTTACGTAACACTCTTAATGTGTGACTCAAACGAGAGAGTTGGGAAGAAGATAATACCCAGATTCTTTACCGAGTCGCCTTGTGGAATTGTTTGGTTGTCAAATGTTAAAGTTGTATTATTAAATAGATGTCGGTGTCTAGCAGGACCGATAATCAGCATTTCCTTTTTCTTGGCATTGAGTTGCAAAAAGTTAGCGGACATCCATTGTTTTGTTTCATTAAACGCTCCAGCTGACTACAATCCGGCGTGTTGGTCAGCTTTAGGGGCATGTAGAGTTGGGTGTCATCTCATCAGCATAACAGTGAAAGCTAACACCGTATTTGCGTATAATGTCACCTGGCGGCAGCATGTAGGTGCTGAAGAGTGCAGGGCCAAGGACCGAACCCTGGGGAACACCACACATTGCCCTAACATAACTTGTTGTTATGGGAGATGCACTACATCCTGTCTGTAGGATAGGAGTTAAACCAAGGAAAGGCTAAGTCTGACAATAATATCAATAATAGTTCTAACAATAAAAAAGAGTAAAAACTTTTTTTTAATCGATTCTCGAAAATTATTAATCAATTTTGAATCTGAAAAAATAAAAATCGCACTTGGTTGTCAACCAATTTTTTGAAGAACACTTCTTAATTTGGAAGTAGACCTAAAATAGAAGATTTAAGACAGTTTGCATTTTTGTGCCGATAATATCGATACAAGTATGAGTATATCATAATTGGTACCCCCAATCATTAGGCATTACGAAGGTTTCCCTGATATATTATGGACATTAACAACAAAGCATTTTTAACATAGCTCCAACTTTGCATTGAGGTAAAACTGCATCACACAATATGCAGACAGTTAAAAGATGAAACCAGAATATTAAAAAATGTTATAGGTGATTTATAAAACATGTAAAAATGCCAGATGCTTATCCGACAAGAGAGTACATCTTCTCAAGTCTCTTGGTTGAAGAATTACTTTCTTCCCCCAATTCATCATTTAGCTGGAAATGAAGATCCTTGTTGTAAAAAATCACTTCTACCACTTATAAACGGGCATTAAATATTTATATCCCTCACATATTCATGTCAATGAATATAAAAATGCTTAAGGATTCCATAGAAATGAAAATGTATTTCAGTGCACACCTCAGGTGTTTGGGGGCTTTTTTTTTTTTTTGGACATCTAAATCCAAAATTGGAATAATAAATTCAAAAGTCATCAAATGTGCACCTTTTATAGGGAAAATGGGAAGAAAAAGAAATTCCTCCCTCCTGCTCCGCTGTCTGACGGCGCTGAGGAGATGGAAGTGTGGAAGGAGGGGGGCTGCTACACTTCCATTTAAAGATGAATTAAATCACTGCCAAGGAGAATAAAGTGTGCGGTTAGGATCTAATAATGTCATACATAAAAGATGAACGTGGTTGCTGTGGCGGTGCATGTCGCTGGGCTTGTGTGTTTCTGACAGGGTGAGAACTATTACGCTTCACCTCTTTGGGCCATTTCTCATCTCAACCTTTAAAATGAAAAATTAGTTTTCCTGTCAGTACGCAAATCCATTAATAATAACGTAGGCCTGTTATTAATGCTGATCTCCTGCCGCACACTCTCGTATGCAATGTGAGTCAATCTCTCAAGAACTGTTTTTTTACCCCCTGCAACAGAACCAAACTTTGTGTCATCCTACGACATCGGCAACTTCACCTACTTCTTCTTTCGGGAGTATGCTGTCGAGCACGACTGCGGTCGCACCGTCTTCTCCCGGGCGGGCCGCGTGTGCAAGAACGACATCGGCGGACGCTTCCTGCTGGAGGACACGTGGACGACGTTCATGAAGTCCAGACTCAACTGTTCCAGACCGGGAGAAATCCCCTTTTACTACAACGAGCTGCAGGGGACCTTCTACCTGCCCGAGCTGGAGCTGCTCTACGGCATCTTCACTACCAACGTGTAAGTTTCACCAAAACACCACAATATCACAACTTTTAATATGGATCAGCAGCATGCATACCTGCCAACCCTCCCGGATTTTCCGGGAGACTCCCGAAATTCAGCGCCTCTCCCGGAAACCTCCTGGGACAAATTTTCTCCCTAAAATCTGCCGAAATTCAGGCGGAGCTGGAGGCCACGCGCCCTCCAGCTCCATGAGAACCTGAGTCAGCAATGTTGTGACCCTCTTAAACAGGACAATACTGCCATCTACTCTACATAGAATAGAATACATACTTGCCAACCCTCCCGGATTTTCATGAACGATCAGCGAAGCACAAAATGTCCGCAGCGCAGCATCGTTCACAACCCAGTATTATGGGCCACCTCGCAAAATGGACATCCGATGGTGTAACTTATGCTGAGACAAAGATGGCTATGCTGATAGTTGGAAGCAACATCCCGTTCTCATTTGCGGATGTCTACAACAAATCCGTGAAGGATATGTTCCCGGATTCGGAGATCGCTCGCCAATATGCAAATGGAAGAACAAAGGTTACTCAAATAGTGATAGGTAAGTGTTGTTGGGTTTTTTTTAGTAACCAGCAAGCACAGTACAGTACAAATAGTAGAACAACTGTGTTTTTATTACTTTGTATTTGATAGGTACGTCCCGTCGGAAATTAGACTTTTTTATTTATATGTATAATAAAATAAATATATATAGCTAGAATTCACTGAAAGTCAGGTATTTCATATATATATATACATATATATATATATATATGAAATACCCCTCCCCTCTTAACCACGCCCCCCACCCCAACCACGCCTCCTTCATTTTTGTTCTCAAAATTCTACACACAATACACCGTAATAACAATGTCACATGTTTTTTGTTTTAGTTTTGCAAATCTATTAAAAAAGATGGTTACACTTTAGTATGGGGAACATATTCACTATTAATTAGTTGCGTATTGACATGCGAATTAGTAACATATTGGCTCTTAATTAGTCGTAATTAAGTACTTATTAATGCCTTATTCCGCATGGCCGTAAGCCATTAACTAAGTCTTCCCTCAATAACCTCAGAATTATTGCTTATTACTAACCCTAACTCCAACCCTTATATGTTCCCCTAGCGTCCAAATAACTCTAAATTAAGTATTTGTCACTTTGAATATGTTACCCATACTAAAGTGTTACCAAAAATACATAAATAAATACACGTACATAATAAGTATTCACAGCCTTTGCTCAATACTTTGTTAATGCACTTTTGACAGCAAAAAAATAAGAATAGATGGTCCTAAATCTAGATGATGTGATTATAAACCGGTTTCCCTCTTGCATGTGAACACTCCCACCCATCCAGCACTATGTCCACTGTGTCAGTTTTAGCAACATGAGAACTGAGAAGCACAGTAGACGATGCATTCCATTATCAGCAAGCCCGGAATATTTACATGTTTATGTCTTAGGTTCATCAATAATGTGTTTTATCAAGCATTCCAAACTAGTGGTGTAATCAGGCCTTTTCATGGCAGCTAAAGGCTCCCTAAAATATTCTTAAAACTGTCTAAATTATTTAGTATTTTATGATTATTCTTTTTTTTAGTTTTTGTTTATATTTTTAAGTAATGCAGACACTTTTAATATACAGTAACTAGAATGAGAGTTTTAAAACCGGTCATGTACTATTTACTTGATGAATATACCAAGTATCCCTTTAGTGTAAAATAGAGATTAGCTGATTCACGTAGGATTAGCATTAGTGTATAAAAATACGTCATTATTGATGTCATTATTGTACTGCAGGGTTAAATAAATTAATGGGTTGTACTTGTATAGCGCTTTTCTACCTTCAAGGTACTCAAAGCGCTTTGACACTACTTCCACATTTACCCATTCACACACACATTCACACACTGATAGAGGGAGCTGCCATGCAATGCGTTAACCAGCACCCATCAGGAGCAAGGATGAAGTGTCTTGCTCAGGACACAACAGACGTGACGAGGTTGGTACTAGGTGGGGATTGAACCAGGCACCCTCGGGTTGCGCACAGCCACTCTGCCACTGCGCCATGCCGTTGTACGGTATACCGTAATTAGTACTAATGAAGCATATTCGGTACTATACCGCCTCTAAAAAGTACCGGAGTAATGTACACAAACGCCATGGGTGGATCTACACCTGACATCAACTATAATGAAACAAAGTACAATAGTGTATCAAGTTTTAATTGATTGATTGATTGAAACTTTTATTATTAGATTGCACAGTTCAGTACATATTCTGTACAATTGACCACTAAATGGTAACACCCCAATAAGATTTTCAATTTGTTTAAGTCGGGGTCCACGTTAATCAATTCATGGTAGTCGATACTGCTATGATTATATCGATATTTTTTGGCATCACAATATCTTCTTTTGTTTTAAAAAAAAATAATATTATGTTTATAAACTCAGGAAATATGTCCCTGGACACATGAGGACTTTGAATATGACCAATGTATGATACTGTAACGACTTGGTTTTGGATTGATACCCAAATTTGTGGTGTCATCTAAAACTAATGTAAAGTATCAAACAACATAAGAAGAATAAGTGATTATTACATTTGAACAGAAGTGTAGATAGAACATGTCAAAAGAGGAAGTAAGCAGATAATAACAGTAAATTAACAAGTAAATTAATATTTTAATAATTTTGACAAAATAATAGGTAGATAAATGCAAAATATGTTACTGTATATGTCAGCAGACTAATTAGGAGCCTTTGTTTGTTTACTTACTTCTAAAAGACAAGTTGTCTTGTAAGTTCACTATTTTATTTAAGAACAAACATGCAATAAGAAACATATCTTTAATGTACCGTAAGATTTTTGTTCAAATAAAGCCAATAATGCAATTTTGTGTGGTACCCCTATTTAGAAAAGTATCGAAAAGTATCGAAAAATATCGAAATACATGTTGGTACCGAAATATTGGTTTCAGGACAACGCTTGTGTACTGTCTATAAAAACTATTGATGCTGCCATTTCAAACTTGAATGCACCAAAATGATCTGCTATGAGATGCAACTGTGAAACTTCAACATAACTGTCCGATGCTGCCACAAATAGATATAGCTTAATCTTACTTTTATTCTATCACATTATCCTGGTTACCAAATGTTGGCACTTTGTGTGACTGCATAAAAGTGAGCTTTGATGATGTTATGACGTCTGTGTCGAGTGAATAGCTAAGTGTTCCATGCTGGTTTTGCCGCTACCAGAAGGATTGATTGATTGATTGATTGATTGATTGAAACTTTTATTAGTAGATTGCACAGTACATTACATATTTGGTACAATTGAACTCTAAATGGTAACACCCCAATAAGTTTTTCAACTTGTTTAAGTCGGGGTCCACGTTAATCAATTCATGGTAGAATGGACCATTTTGCATTTTTGCAAGTTGTGTTAAACATTCCTAGTTTGGTTCACACAAGCTTATTATTAAACTTTGATAACAAAATGTATTTTATCTTAACTTTTATGATATCATATTTTATAACTGACAGATTTAAATTAAATAAATCTTCACAAAAGCCCAGGCGATGATCATGTGGCCCCCTAAGAGGTCATCACCTTAAGCGACCGCATAGATTAATCACACAAAAATAATTATTTTATTTCAGCAATCAAACTGAATTTTTGTTTTAGTGCATTTGTGTTTTTTATTTACAGTGGTGTTGCAGTTTCCGCACACTCCACTTTGTATTAATTTCTCACATCCTCGCTAAAAGGTATTTATGTCCAAATATCCCCTTAGTGTTAAAAAAAAAAAACTGGTCTTTTTAAAACATTCAAAACATTCCGCCTGCAGGCACTGACTTTAATGAACAGCCACATCAGATTATAATTCCCTTCCAGAATGAATACTATCTATCTTTACTTTCCCCGTGACTGGACGACTCTTGGACGTGTTTAAAGTGACAGTTTGAAGAGCTAAGGCTGTTGATCAGGCAAGCCAAACAGCTTAATTGTGTCCCGTTGCTGAATTTATGAGGCAATAATGGCCGACATGTCCACCTACACCTCCTGTGTGTGTTTTATGTGTGTTGTTGTCTTGCAGCAATGCTAAATACATAAGTAAAGACTTGAAGCAGTAATAAAGTTTCGAGCTGTGATGGTCCTGGAGTGGTTTAATATTTGCTTTTGTTTATCTCTCATCCATCATCCTCTCTCCTGTCTTGTCTTTTCTTCTTCCTGACTTTCAGAAACAGCATTGCTGCTTCTGCTGTGTGTGCCTTCAATCTCAGTGCCGTATCGCAGGTCTTCAACGGACCCTTCAAGTACCAGGAGAACTCTCGCTCAGCCTGGCTGCCCTATCCCAACCCCAACCCCGACTTTCAGGTAAAAAACATTGGCACAAAGATTACAACTTTATTGACGTCAAAGTGTATACAAGCAGGCATGTGAATTTTCCATCTAAAGCCGGAATTCCGTCATTTTTAATCTTGGGGGAGAAAAATTGTCAACCAATCAACAACGGCGTAATATAATATTACGCCGTAGTTGATTGGTGAATATGTTCCTTGTGACTAATCAGGACATCTGTTATGAATGATGACGTTATTACCGCCATTTTCCAAATGTAAATGATGTCGGTTCTCAAGAGAAAGGACGCTTCAAAAGTCAAAGAAATTGATAAAAATGTCAAAAATAAGTTTTGATGGTACTGGATAGAAAGGGAAATCACTGATACTGTTGGGAAGAAGGAAGTTGGGACTTTGTTCGGCGATTTTATTCGGAAAATCGATCGTCCCGGAAAAGTTTTGTGCATGTGGTGTTATCGTAATATTGACTGTGGATCACGAGGTTTCAAGGCTTCGGAAGTACATGCGAAACGCCAAAAACATATGAGACAACTTGAAGCAAGGAAAACGAACTTTTCACTAGCTGGTACTTTTGGATGTCAACCAAAAGTGAGCAAACCTTACGGACTTCATCCTTTGTTTACATCGACAACTGCCGTAGACATCGAGAGGAAAGATCCACCCAAACAACCCACTTCAGTTGCAGACAGGGTAGCTAATAATGAGGTAAGCTAAAAAATATTTGCTTGCGAAATACGCATGTTTGTTTTAAATATTAACCAATTATTGCTTTGCGAAATAAAAAAGCCACGTAAAAAAAATATATTATGAAATTACAGAAATTCAGAGAGTCGCATTATTAATTCCAGTTAACAATTTATTTGAAATAAATTTGCATATAATACTAGAGGCATAAGTTGGCAGTGAAATCCAAAAAAGAAGCTACAAAGGCAGAGACCAAAAGGAAAATGCAGGCTGCTCAGAAATTAGCAAGGAAAGCTCATGCTAGGGCTCTCCGAGCAAGTAAATGTGTGAAGTGAAGTAATGTGGTATTACTATTCTTCTTCCTCCAAACACGACGAATTGAGTTTATATCAAAAAGTTCTATTTTGGTTTCATCTGACCACATGACATTCTCCCAATCCTCTGCTGTATCATCCATGTATCCATTTTGGTATAAACTCAACTCGTCGTGTTTGGAAGAAGAAGCATACTGAGTTGCATCCCAGGAACACCACACCTACTGTGAAGCATGGGGGTGGAAACATCATGCTTTGGGGCTGTTTTTTTGCTAAGGGGAGAGGACGATTGATCTGTGTCAAGGAAAGAATGAATGGGGCCATGTATCGTGAGATTTTGAGCCAAAACCTCCTTCCATCAGTGAGAGCATTGAATGGTTGACCAAATACTTATTTTCCACCATCATTTACAAATACATTCTTTAAAATTCCTATAATGTGAATTCCTGGACTTTGTTTTCACATTCTGTCTCACAGTTGAAGTGTACCTATGAAATTACAGACCTCTGTCATCATTTTGAGTGGGAGAACTTGCACAATCGGTGGCTGACTAAATACTTTTTTGCCCCGCTGTATATATACAAAGGGACAAGCGGTAGAAAATGGTGGATATATATATATATATATATATATATATATATATATATATATATATATATATTATATATTTATTTATTTATAAATATATATATATATATATATATATATATATATTTATTTATATATATATATATATATATATATATATATATGTATATATATATATATACAGATGTAGCTTACCACCACCAGGTGTGAATGAATGATGGGTTCCCACTTCTCTGTGAGCGCTTTGAGTATATAACAATTGAAAAGCGGGATATAAATCTAATCCATTATTATTATTATTATTAATGTTGTCTGTCTATCTGTGTTGGCCCTGCGATGAGGGGTGATTTGTCCAGGTTGTAGTCCGCCTTCCGCCCGATTGTATCTGAGATAGGTACCGGCGCCCCTCGCGACCCCAAAGAGAATAAGCGGTAGAAAATGGATGGATGGATGGATATTTATATAGTCCGGCCCTCGGCCAAATCTTTAGAGCCCAATGCAGCCCCCTAGTCAAAAAATTTGGGGTCCCCTGCTTTAGGCCTTCCAATGGCCTGCAGAGGATCTGGACCATTTGACCTTGGGATTAAGCCACATTTTTTAGAGTGTGAAGTGAGGTGAATTATATTTATATAGCGCTTTTTCTCCAGTGATTGCAAGTCATTTCCATTTAGAAACCCATTATTTAAGCTAAATTTACATTTGTGTGTGACACTGGGAGCAAGATGGAGGAAGTTTTCCTCATGTTTCTGTATGGCTGCTCTGCCATCTGAGCCATGTGGTAAAAGGACTGAGTGAAAACCCAGGGACATGACAAACATATTTGAGCTAACTTGGTTTTTTTTTAAAGAAAAGTAAATGTGTTTTTATTAAGGAAAATAAAATTGAAGCATAGTGTACAGCAGAGGTGTCCAAGGTGCGGCTCGGGGGCCATTTGCAGCCTGCAGCTAACTTTTCAACGGCCCGCGGCACATTATAAAAATATTGTTACAAAAAACTCCAATAAAAAACAGGAAAAAAATAAAATAGGTGAAATGTTACAATAAAAGTTTTAAACTCTCACTGCTCAAAAACTAACGAATCAAAATCAACGTTATGAATTATTGACGTATTCAATCACTTCACATAAAATATTACACTTTTAAATATTTTCTGGAGGAAATATTGCATATTTCGTGTTTTTACCATAAAAACAGGGTTTTCCCTGACAAAAAGGGCATTAAAAAAACAAACAAAACCATTAAAAAAAATCATAAAAACTAACTAATCAACTGATAGATCTGAAATTGATCTAGCGATTTAAATGTTCAAATGAAAATAATTTATGACTTACTCTTTAACACTTTTATTGTTGTGATCCGCTGCCCGGATCATATTCTGCTCATGTTTTCCGTTCACTTGTGTTCTCAGCACCTGTTCAGTTTGTGTGTCTCAGTTGCCATGACGGCAGATTACAGTCACCTGCCTCTGGTTAATGTTCGGGACGTGCACCTGTTGCCCGGGCACTAATCAGAGGGCTATTTAGTTTACGCCCTGGCCTCACTCGGCCTGTTGGTCTTGTTTGCTCCCGTGCAACAAGCTAGGCTCTTGGTTACGCTCACAGTCTGCATTTTGATACTAGCATCTTTTGGCAACCCTTTTGTTTTCCGTGCCGTGGGCACCGCGCAGCATATTTTGTTCTGCAACTACAATAAATAATTTATTCTCACCTGCAAGCCGCTTCCTGACATCCCTCTGCATCTTGAAAAGATGACCTCCGGCATCACAATGCCACGCTAGTGTAACAGAAGACCAACAGCAAATAGTCTTTTCAAAGAGGGCGTGGAGGATTCCGGCTATGGGACGTGGCCGGTCTTAAAGGTGATGGAGAGAGAGACTCTCCTGTATTCCCCTTTGGAGCGCGAAGACCTTTAGTGGGGGCCTAATGGTTCGTTGGTCCAAATAGACTCCATCTGGAATCTGGGGATGTCCGCTCACAGCCAGCCGAACATGTCAGCGAAAGCGTAAGTCACCCAAGAAGACTTCGGCTTGCGGCAAAGACGCACCAATCCCACAACTTTTCCCTCCGGAGCCCAGCCAGCTACAAGCAGCCCAGGATTCTCTTCAGATAGTTGGTAATTATAATGACCACGTTTTCAAAGATTTCTCCGGCTGGTCTGTCAATCACTGGGACTGCAGCTATGACGTCATCTCGGCGCCCCTAATGACACGCCCCCTAATGACAAGCCCCCGTCCACTTTTGATGACGTCATAGACAAAGAAATGTTTTTACATTCTGTTAATTCTTACTGTCAGCCACTTCCTAATGACTTTAATTTGACAATTAAAGGCCTACTGAAACCCACTACTACCGACCACGCAGTCTGATAGTTTATTTATCAATGATGAAATATTAACATTGCAACACATGCCAATGCGGCCTTTTTAGTTTACTAAATTGCAATTATAAATTTCCCGGGACTTTTTCCTTGAAAACGTCGCGTAATGATGAGGTGTATGCTTGACGTCACGGGCTGTTATGAATATGAGCGCTGCACACACACACAGCTAAAAGTCGTCTGCTTTAACAGCATAATTACACAGTATTTTGGAGATCTGTGTTGCTGAATCTTTTGAAATTTGTTCAATTAATATTGGAGAAGTCAAAGTAGAAGGACGAAGTTGGGAAGCTTTAGCCTTTAGCCACACAAACACACGGTGATTCCTTGTTTAAAATTCACGGAGGTGAAACTTTAGTATGGATCACAGCGAACATGGATCCCAACCTAATGTCAACCAGCAGGTTTCGGTGAGAACATTGTGGTTAAAAAGTCGCCTCTTACCAAATATCAGCTGAGCTTGCGCCATCCATAAAGCTGCCGTCGACTTCCCTGAGACACTGGCGTCAATGCCCGGCCGTGGACGTACACTTACGACTATCAGGTGCTGTTAAACTCACTAAAACACTAGCAACACAATAGAAAGATAAGGGATTTCCCAGAATTATCCTAGTAAATGTCACTAAAAACATATGAATCTGTCCCAGTGCAACGCAATTGCACTCGCGTTTTAAAAATTTTTTTTTTTTTTTTTTTCTAGTCCGTCGCTATCAATCTCCTCAAACACAAATCTTTCATCCTCGCTCAAATTAATGGGGAAATGGTCGTTTTCTCGGTCTGAATAGTTGTTTTTGTTGGAGGCTCCCATTAAAAACAATGTGAATATGTGAGGACCCCCCACACTTGCGACGTCATCGTCTGCGACTTCCGGTAAAGGCAGGGCTTTTCTCTTAGCACCGAAAGATGCAAACTTTATCGTGGATGTTCTCTACTAAATCCTTTCAGCAAAAATATGGCAATATCGCGAAATGATCAAGTATGACACATAGAATGGACCTGCTATCCCCGTTTAAATAAGAAAATCTCATTTCAATAGGCCTTTAAACGCTATCAGGACATTTTTGTTAATTCTAGGTCTAGTCGGTCCCAGTCACCTTCTGACTTTCAAACTCAGCCCCGAATTACTTTGGCTCCAGCCCCTATGGATCAAGCTCCGCCCACTCCTATGTTTTCTCCCTCCTGGTCTTCACTACAGTCCACTACTGGGGTGGCTCAGTTCCCACCAGCCGAACTGCCACGCCCTGCAAAGCCTTCTCTGCCTGCTGTTCCTCCAAGCCCGTCTCCGCCTCCTCTGTCCGCCGTGCCACGTGCTGCTCAGCCTTCTCCACTTCCTTTTCCAGCTGAGTCAGCTTCCGGGACAATCTTTGAAAAGTACAGTCCTGCTTGGGTGGATGAGTGGTACGGGAAGGTACTAATTGAACTAAAACTTGAGGAACAATCCCAAGCGGCAGAGGACACGCTGCCTGCTATTGGGGAGCATAATAGACATTTTCAACAATCAAAAGGGGAGGAGCCTACCCCCCTCCTCACCTACTCCCACCCACTCCTAAAGACTGTTCCAGACTGCACAGAACGCATCTGGGATCCGCTTCTTGAGGGGAGAGCTAGTGCTGGGGGTTTTGCTAGTGAGAGGGCACAGCTTCTCCCAGCCAGGCAGCAACCTCTGGCCCGGCCACCGCCACCAGTCTTTCGGCCTGCCTGGCCGCAACTTCCGGCCCGTCCGCCACCACCGGTCTTTCGGCCCGCTAAGCCGCAATCCCCGGCCCGGCCACCAACACCATGTGACCTGGGGAATAATCCACTTTTTTTAAAGGGGGTAATTTGTTACGGTAGTAGGACTGAGTGAAAACCCATGGATTGTTACGGAACTTGGAGAGTGGATCCCAAGGATGCAGAGACGTAGAATGATATAGTAAATTCTTCCTTTATTTAGGTGGAAGTGGAACGTAGCCAGAATAAACAAAAAGCGATGGTGGAAATACAAAACACACCATGAATAAATAACTATATCAAACAATCAAAATTAGAACAGAAAACGCTAGACGAAGCTAGGATATAAAATAAGCAAACCTGAGAGGAGCACAAAAACAGACTTGAAAGACTGTAGGTTTGTAGGATGCCAAGACACGTGTGAGAGTACTTGCAGTGGATACAAAGTTCCGGCCCAGACAGGCCGTCAGCACCCAGACTAAATAGCCCACCTAATCAGCTTTCAGGTGTGCATGATTGCCCAGCGTCAGCTGCACTCCAGACTGTGGGCGAGAGTGAGAGTAAAACCTGATGTGCAAAACAACACAGAAAAAACATGAAAAATACAGTTTACCACAGTACCCCTCCCCTCAACGGACGCCACCTGGCGGCCTACCTGGCTTGTCTGGAAATCGAATATAAAAATCCTTAATCAAATCTTTATCTAAAATAAGAGACTTTGAAACCCATGACCGTTCCTCTGGACCGTACCCCTCCCAGTCTACCAGGTATTGGAAACCTCTACCTCTTCTTTTCACATCCAAGATTGTGTTAACTGTGAAAGCTGGGTGACCCTCGATCAACCTGGGTGGAGGGGGTGGTACCTCGGGAGGACTGAGCGGGCTGGATGAGACAGGCTTGATGCGGGAAACGTGAAACACTGGATGGCACTTGAGAGACCTTGGGAGGCGGAGCTTGACTGCAACACGATTAATAATCTTGACGATTTGATATGGTCCAACGAACCTGGGAGCCAGTTTCCTAGAGTCGGTGGCAAGTGGTAAGTCCCGAGATGATAGCCAGACCTCCTGTCCCAGCTGGTAGTTTGGGGCTGGAGTGCGATGTCGGTTGGCTAAAAGTTGGTTCCTGGCTGATGTCTTCTGTAGTGCTGCCCTGGTGTTGCGCCAAGCCTGGTGAGCTCGACGCAGGTGTGCCGTAACGGATGGAACGTCGGCCTTAGACTGGTTAGAAGGAAAAAGAGGTGGTTGGAAACCGTAGGTGACGTGGAATGGCGACAAGCCTGTGGCAGAACTGATGAGGGAATTGTGAGCGTATTCGATCCATGGAAGGGTCTCAGACCAAGTTGAGGGTTGTTGATGACAAGTACACCGAATTGCCGCCTCCAGGTCTTGGTTGGTCCGTTCAGTCTGACCATTGCTCTGTGGGTGGTAGCCGGAGGATAGGCTAGGAGAGGCCCCCAGTGATTCGCAGAATGCCTTCCAGACGGCCGAGGAAAACTGTGGCCCTCTGTCAGATACCACATCAGAGGGGATGCCGTGCAGCCGGAAAGCATGAAGTACTAATAGTTGGGCTGTTTCGAGGGCTGAGGGTAGTTTGGGGAGACCCACAAAATGGGCCATCTTTGAGAACCGGTCCACAATGGTCAAAATGGTGTCGTTACCTTCAGAGGGAGGCAGTCCTGTGACAAAGTCCACAGCAATGTGAGACCATGGGCGGGAAGGGATGGGTAATGGATGTAATAGTCCTGCCGGGGCCTGGTGGGATGCTTTGTTCCGGGCGCAGATCCGACATGCTGCCACAAAAGCCTTAGTGTCCGCCAAAATGGATGGCCACCAAAAGCGCTGGGAGAGGACGAAGCCAGTGCGACGAATACCTGGGTGGCAAGCAATCTTGGACCCATGTGCCCAATCCAGAACGCTGGGGCGGAGCCGAGGAACCACAAATAGCCGACCTTGTGGACAGCTCCGAGGTGATGTGTCCGACCTTAGGGCCTCTAGGACTTGCTGCTCGATGTTCCACTGAAGTCCCCCGATGATGTGTCTTTGTGGGATGATAGGTTGAGGTGAGGAGTTCTCAGATGACGAAGAGTATAGACGGGACAAGGCGTCAGGTTTCCCATTCTGAGAACCAGGTCGGAAAGTGATGACAAAATTAAAACGGTTCAGGAATAGCGACCACCTGGCTTGGCGTGGGTTCAGTCTTTGTGCGGTCCTTAAGTAGGCCAAGTTCTTGTGGTCCGTGTAGATCATGAATGGAAGCTCCGCCCCCTCCAGCCAGTGTCTCCACTCTTGAAGAGCCAGGATGACTGCCAAAAGCTCCCTGTTGCCAATGTCATAGTTCCTCTCAGCAGGGGATAGGCGACGAGAAAAGAAAGCACAGGGATGCAACTTCTGGTCGAGGACGGATTGCTGGGAGAGTACGGCCCCTACACCTGAATCAGAAGCGTCTACTTCAACAAAAAACTGGAGAGAACGGTCAGGGTAACAGAGAACAGGAGCCGAGGTAAACAATCCCTTTAACCTCAAGAACGCGGAATTGGCTTCGGGTGTCCACTCAAATGGGACCTTAGTAGACGTAAGCCTCGTAAGTGGGTCCGCGACGCGACTAAAGTTTCGAATAAATCGCCGATAAAAATTTGAAAATCCTAAAAATCTCTGAAGATGCTTCCTGGACACCGGAATGGGCCAGTCTACAACTGCACTTATTTTAGAGGGATCAGGTTTGAGTCTACCCTCCTCAATGATAAACCCTAGGAAGGGAATGGAGGAAGAGTGGAACTCGCATTTTTCCGCTTTGACGAACAATTTATTCTCAAGTAATCTTTGAAGAACCAACCGCACCTGCTGCACATGTTCGTCAAAAGTAGATGAATAAATTAATATATCGTCCAGGTAAACGAAAAGAAACTGACCTGTCATGTCCCGAAAAATGTCATTAATAAGACCCTGAAACACGCCGGGAGCATTAGTGAGTCCAAAAGGCATGACAAGATACTCAAAATGTCCGAGTGGAGTGTTGAATGCGGTCTTCCATTCATCCCCCTCTCGGATGCGAACGAGATGGTAAGCGTTACGGAGATCGAGTTTAGTAAAAAATCTAGCAGTCTGTAAGGGAGTAAAGGCCGAATCAAGAAGTGGAAGAGGGTATTTATTCTTGATTGTAATCTGATTAAGGGCGCGGTAGTCAATACACGGCCGTAGGGACTTATCCTTCTTTTCGACAAAAAAAAACCCCGCGGCAACAGGTGAGGTCGAAGGACGAATGAGACCCGCGGCAATAGACGTATTGATGTACTCCTCCAACGCTTTACGTTCAGTGTTCGATACTTGGTATAAGCGGGTTGATGGTAACGCCGCACCGGCTAGCAAATCGATGCCACAATCGTATGGTCGGTGGGGAGGAAGTGAAAATGCACTATCCTTGCTAAACACCGCTCTCAAGTCATGATAGTTCTTAGGCACGTTTGTCAGGTCTATGTTCTCTATGATAGCGATAGGTGGCGGTGTGTGAGAACCTGTGGCAGAACGGAGGCAATGTGTGTGGCAAGTAACACTCCAATTAATAATAGCAGCACGAGACCAGTCTATGTGCGGATTGTGTTTCTGTAGCCAGGTTATTCCCAAAATGACGGGCGCGGACCGTGAAGGCACAATATAAAAAATGATTTTTTCACTATGATTACCAGACAAGTGCAAGTTGAGTGGGTGGGTCTGGTGGGTAATACTGGCTAACAGGCGCCCATCGAGAGAATACACCTCTTTGGGTTCATGCAATTTTATAACAGGAATCAAATGACGTTTCATAAATTCAAAGTCCAAAAAATTGTCATCTGCCCCAGAGTCAATAAGAGCAGAAATGTCTATTTGTTGGTTAGACCAATACAAAGTACCTTTTAGTTGCATTCTGCCTGCGGCCAATGGAGGAGAACGGCGACCTCTGGTGGACGTTTCATCGGGTGATTGCGTGCGCAATCGTGGCCGTGTGGTAGGATGAGGTAGTACCTTGCAGCGGGAGATTTGATGACCAGGATCCCCGCAGTATAGGCAGAAATGAAGCCGAAGACGGCGCTCCCTTTCGGCGGTGGAGAGTCGGCGACCACCCAATTGCATCGGTTCGTCTCTCTGCCACGGGGGGAAGGTGTCTTCGGGGATGAATTGCTCCGTCTTGTAGACGTTTGGTCTGGCAGACGCTGAGTGGCTGTTAGGCAGGGCTTGTCTCCCTCGTCGGTCCCTTCTCTCTTCCCGTAGGCGGAAGTCGATCTGCACAGCCAGCTCGATGAGAGAGTCCAAGTCCGTCGGCAGTGACATCGGGATTAATAAATGCCGAATTTCGTCCGCAAGCCCCATGAAGAAAGCGTCTAACAGCGCCGAAGGACCCCAGTCACAATCGGCGGCCAAGGTTCGGAACTCGATCGCGTACTCCGCGACCCGTCGTGACCCCTGCTGCAGCCGGAAGAGGGATCTCGCTGCTTCTCTGCCTGGGAGCCGTTGTTGGAATATTTGTTTCAAAGTTTTGGAGAAGCTTGCATATGAGGAAATGGTGGTGGTCTGACGGTTCCACTCAGCAGTAGCCCAGGTGCCTGCCCGGCCAGACAGGTGAGTGATGACAAAAGCAACTTTAGCTCGCTCAGAAGTGAAAGCGGAAGAGTTAAGCTCAAAGTGTAGTTCGCATTGTGTCAGGAAGTGTCTTACGTCATCCCCATCTCCGGAAAAACGTTCAGGACGGGATAGCCGCATATTGGTGGTTGTAGCGGGTGGCATGGGCTGAGCGGGTGCCGGGTCTTGTCCAGTGGTCGAAGTGGGAACGATGGCGGCTAGTAGTTCGTTCATACGCTCCAACATGGCGTCTTGCCGCTCCGACAGACTCTGTAGGCCCCGGCCCAGGTGGTCTAGCTGGTCCCCCTGCTGACTGATGCGTTGGGCCTGGCCTTGAAAAACCCTTTTCCAGGGATCGGTCTCTGCGGGTTCCATATATTTGGCCGGAACTTTTCTGTTACGGAACTTGGAGAGTGGATCCCAAGGATGCAGAGACGTAGAATGATATAGTAAATTCTTCCTTTATTTAGGTGGAAGTGGAACGTAGCCAGAATAAACAAAAAGCGATGGTGGAAATACAAAACACACCATGAATAAATAACTATATCAAACAATCAAAATTAGAACAGAAAACGCTAGACGAAGCTAGGATATAAAATAAGCAAACCTGAGAGGAGCACAAAAACAGACTTGAAAGACTGTAGGTTTGTAGGATGCCAAGACACGTGTGAGAGTACTTGCAGTGGATACAAAGTTCCGGCCCAGACAGGCCGTCAGCACCCAGACTAAATAGCCCACCTAATCAGCTTTCAGGTGTGCATGATTGCCCAGCGTCAGCTGCACTCCAGACTGTGGGCGAGAGTGAGAGTAAAACCTGATGTGCAAAACAACACAGAAAAAACATGAAAAATACAGTTTACCACATGGATGTTACTAAAGTGTGACTTTTAGCTAACTTTTTTGTGTTTTAAGAAAAATAACCATAGTATAATGTAAGTTAATTGTGAAAAAAAAGTTAAATTTTTAAAAGATTTTAACGTTTTTTACAGTCTAATTTTAGGAACCGGCAACAGTCAACCGATGCAATTTTTACGAAAAATTTAGTTTTATAGATCTGATAGTGCACATTTTAAACTGCTAAAAATGTATGATGTAACATCTCAGACAGCTTTTTCTGTATGATAAAAAATTAAAATTTGAGTAACAGTAATGAATAATCCACTTTTTTCAGATGGGTTGATTTGTTACAGTAACAGGACTGACTGAAAACCCATGGACGTGACTAAAGTGTGACTTTTAGCTGACTTGTTTGTGTTTTAAGAAAAATAACCAAAGTATAATGTAAGTTAATTGTGAAAAAAAAGGTAAAATTTTAAAAGATTGTAAGTTTTTTTACAGTCCAATTTTAAGAACCGGCGACAGTCAACCAATGCAATTTTTACGAGAAATTTAGTTTTATAGATCTGATAATGCACATTTTAAACTACTTAAAATGTGTAATGTAACATCTCAGACAGCTTTTTTTCTGTGTGATAAAAAATACTCATTTAAGTAACAGTAATGAATAGTACAGGAGTGAGTTTTTAGCAAATACATGAAACATAGCCACATGGAATCAGTTGACAATGAGCGCATGACTGATTCAACAACAGCAAACAAAAAAATTATGTAGGTAACAGTACTGACTAGGGCTGTGAATCTTTGGGTGTCCCACGATTCGATTAAATATCGATTCTTGGGGTCACGATTCAATAATATATCGATTTTTTCGATTAGATTCGATTCTCGATTCAAAAACTATTTATTTCCTGATTCAAAACAATTCTGTATTCATTCAATACATAGGATTTCAGCAGGATCTACCCCAGTCTGCTGACATGCTAGCAGAGTAGTAGATTTAAAAAAAAAAAGCTTTCATAATTGTAAAGGACAATGTTTTATCAACTGATTCCAATAATGTAAATTTGTTTGAACTATTAAACGAACCAGAAATATGACTTATTTTATCTTCTTGAAAACATTGGACACAGTGTGTTGTCAAGCTTATGAGATGCGATGCAAGTGTAAGCCACTGTGACATTATTGTTCTTTTATTTTTATTTTTATAAATGTCTAATGATAATGTCTAATGATAAAGGGGGGCAACCCCCCCTAGAGAGGGGGGGTTGCCCACATCTGAGGTCCTCTCCAAGGTTTCTCATAGTCAGCATTGTCACTGGCGTCCCACTGGATGTGAATTCTCTCTGCCCACTGGGTGTGAGTTTTCCTTGCCCTTTTGTGGGTTCTTCCGAGGATGTTGTAGTCGTAATGATTTGTGCAGTCCTTTGAGACATTTGTGATTTGGGGCTATATAAATAAACATTGATTGATTGATAATGTCAATGAGGGATTTTTAATCACTGCTATGCTGAAATTATAACTAATATTGATACTGTTCTTGATATTAATTTTTGTTTCAATACTTTTGGTTTGTTGTGTGTCGTGTTTGTGTCCTCTCAATTGTGAATTGTGAATTATATTTATATAGCGCTTTTCTCTAGTGACTCAAAGCGCTTTACATAGTGAAACCCAATATCTAAGTTACATTTGAACCAGCGTGGGTGGCACTGGGAGCAGGTGGGCAAAGTGCCTTGCCCAAGGACACAACGGCAGTGACTAGAATGGCGGAAGCTGGAATTGAACCTGCAACCCTCAAGTTGCTGGCACGGCCACTCTACCAACCGAGCTATGCCGCCCCTGCTCTGTTTATTGCAGTTCTGAGTGTTGCTGGGTCAGGTTTGGTTTTGGAATTTGATCGCGTTGTTATGGTATTGCTGTGTAGTGGTTTGTTCGATTGATTAAAAAAATAAATAAATAGAAAATTCAAAATAAAAAAAAATAAAAAAATCGATTTTTTAAAACATAGAATTGATTCTGAATCGCACAACATAAACGATTCGATTCGTATTCGAATCAATTTTTTCCCACACCCCTAGTATTGACTGAACTTACTTTTGGCCTTCCAATGGCCTGTAGAGCTTCTGTGACCTGGGGAATAATCCACATTTTTAAAAGGGGGTAATGTGTTACAGTAACAGGGCTGAGTGAAAACCAATGGACATGACTAAAATGTGACTTTTAGTTAACATGTTTTTTTTTTTAAGGAAAATAACCTAAATCATAGTGTAGTCAAATATGTAAGGAAAATATTTCAATATTTTTACGGTCTAATTTTAGGAAGGGGGTACGGTAATCAGTCTAATATATCTGATATTGTGTCAGGCTTGGGCTGTGGATGTTAGTGCTTCCTCGATGCAAGGATGATGTGGGACGAGTCAGGCATGAATGTAAGTACATGATTTATTAAATAAACAAACACTATAATCAAAAATAATCAAACTAAGGACGCTCACAAGGAGGTATAAAACTTGGCTACAAAATATAAACAGGAAACAAACACTTGCTCGATTGGCATGAATGAACTATGAACAGACAAAACAAAACTAGCACTGTGGCATAAATACATAAACTTACTCGGCATGAAACTGTGGGCGAGGACGTGAAGGTTTGAACAGCATGGATAGGGTGCGTGCGAGTGTGAGGATCCCAGGACGAAGACAAGAAAAACTGACTTAAATAGCTGTGATGATTAGTGAAAACAGGTGAGGCTGAGAACAGGGACGTGACAGGTGAAAACTAATGAGGTTGGCATGGAAACAAACAAAACCAGGAAGTGCAAAACGTGACTGATTGTCCAAAATCAAAAACATAACATGACAAAACAAAACATGATCCATAGGTGTGACATATTGCACACATTGACCTACTTCCAATATCTGCTGGCCCATCCCGGGCAGCTTTTTCTGTACATGGTTCTTATGAAGAAGATGACTCATTTGAGCAACAGGCCTGAAAGTAAGAAGCGTGAGTTTGTAGCCCAGAATTAACAAATACATTAAATATAGCCACATATACTGTATGCTAAAAGAATGTTGACCCTAAGGGCCTGATTTACTAAAGGTTTGCGTGTACTAAAACACATGCAAACCTGATACCACACGCACAGCTGATCTAATAAACATGTGCAGAGCAGATTGCGTTTGTTAAGTGAACAAAATGAGGCATGCAATCCATTTTGTTCTCCGTCTTCATTATTTTTGCAAAATATATGCTGATCATCAAAAACCCACAGTACTGGTAAGGGGAAAGTGTGTGCGTGTGTGTGTGTGTGTGTGTGTGTGTGTGTGTGTGTGTGTGTGTGTGTGTGTGTGTGTGTGTGTGTGTGTGTGTGTGTGTGTGTGTGTGTGTGTGTGTGCGTGCGTGCGTGCGTGCGTGCGTGCGTGCGTGCGTGCGTGCGTGCGTGTGGACATTTTGGACGGGGAGAATCAAAAAATATTAGACATCATCTATTAAGCAATTTTATTTTATAATTTTGTTGCTGCTGGATGACTTGAGGGGCTGAGTAAAAAAAAATTCAACTTATACGTTTTGGTGTCTAGTGACTTTTTTTATGGTATTATGTTTTTTATTCATGAAATACAATTACTTTAATGTATCTCCTACATTGTGCATTTTATTTTTTCAAAACGTTAAAAAAGGCAGTTAGCTGGGCTCCCTGGGCATAATACAACATCATAAACATTTCAATGCAGACCGCTGGATATTTTCAAACTATTGAAATCATTCCAATGGTTAGAATCTGCATGGTTACAGTGGGGCAAAGTGGGCGGTGCTTGTTTATAGAGCAAACAAGCCATAGCGAGTTTCAGACGTTATATAGTAGGGCTGTGAATCTTTGGGTGTCCCACGATTCGATTCAATATCGATTCTTGGGGTCACGATTCGATAATATATCGATTTTTTCGATTCGATTCTCGATTCAAAAACGATATTTTTCCGATTCAAAACGATTCTGTATTCATTCAATACATAGGATTTCAGCAGGATCTACCCCAGTCTGCTGACATGCAAGCAGAGTAGTAAATTTTTTTTAAAAGCTTTTATAATTGTAAAGGACAATGTTTTATCAACTGATTGCAATAATGTAAATTTGTTTGAACTATTAAACAAACCAAAAATATGACTTATTTTATCTTTGTGAAAACATTGGACACAGTGTGTTGTCAAGCTTATGAGATGCGATGCAAGTGTAAGCCACTGTGACAGTATTGTTCTTTTTTTTATTTTTATAAACATCTAATGATAATGTCAGTGAGGGATTTTTAATCACTGCTATGCTGAAATTATAACTAATATTGATACTGTTGATAATATTCATTTTTTTTTCTTTACTTTTGGTTTGTTCTGTGTCGTGTTTGTCTCCTCTCAATTTATTGCAGTTCTGAGTGTTACTGGGTCAGGTTTGGTATTGGAATTGGATTGCATTGTTATGGTATTGCTGTGTATTGGTTTGTTGGATTGATAAGGAAAAAAAAAATCGATTTAAAAAAAAAATGAGATTCTGAATCGCACAATGTATTCGATTTGATTCGATTCGTATTCAAATCAATTTTTTCCCAGACCCCTATTATATAGCATATGTTAAAATGAAAGCAATTCATGATAGTTGTTATCAAGAAATGATCCAATTTTTGTCAGAAAATATGTGTTACAATTTTCCAAAAATAATGATCATTCTACTTATATACCCTATGAATTCAATAACCTGTAAAGGCGTATATGGGCCCAAAAATTATAAACTTTATCTATGCATTTCCTGCTGCATTCATTTGTCATGTTCGTGCCAAGCAAACTTGTTTTTACATGACATTTAATTCAACTTCTTCCTTCTGTTCATAAAGTTGCTCTACATATAACCTGAGGTGCAGTGGTGCTCTTTACATTTCCCACCATCTGTCATTGAAAATGTCTTCTGGACTTGTAATTAAGCTGTCCTTGTTCTGCACAAGCAACACCGAGGCAGTTTATCCTCTGGGCCTGACTTGGACTGATGGCACAAAGGAGGGAGCGGGGTATATTTTATTAGCAAGAGTGCTTCTTCCGGGTGGACTTTTAAAGATAGCTAATCCTCACTACTCACTCTCTACGAGGGATCGTAATACCTGATCACACACACACACCTCATCTGGTGCACACATGGCACTGTCAGCTGCACGCTCTGCAAGCATATGTACTCAAGATGTCGTACAGAAAATGCATACTCAGGAACATGAAAAGTCACTCAGTGAAATCCTATTTCCGCGTCATGTAAATAAACTAACTCAATTTTCTCTGTACGATGAAGCCTCAACACGTATTCCCCATCCTTAGCAGACTGTTGGTACACCCTAGAGAGGTGCTTCTAAAAGTTCCCATCCCCATTTCTTCTTCAAATTTCCCACAATCCAATCCTTACCACCGGGCCCACGCATACTTTAATCTACGTTTCAACAGCATCTCCATCAAGCTTGTTGCAAGATGCCAGTTATTTGCACGGGATTTATTTCCCTATCCTTTTTATACATGTAGCTGTCTATACATATACCTGCAGGCCACCTACATCCTTAAACATAAAACTACCAAGCTGTCAAAGACATCTAATGAAGTCAGATAGCAGTCGCAGACTGATAACGTGTCCCCGTAGGGCAGGGGTCGGCAACCCGCGGCTCCGGAGCCGCATGCGGCTCAGCTGCACAATCCCCGACCCCCCAGATTGTTGCGGGGAGATTCCGGAATTCAATACCTCTCCCGGACATCACCCGGAGACAACGTTCTCCAATTTTCACTCGGACTACAATATTGAGGCCGTGCTGTGATGATATTACTCTTAACGTCCTCGCGCCCGCCATTCACAGAATGCTATTTGCGTTTCAACCGGACACATGCATTTTGCTGCTTCTATTGGTACATGTATGAGATTGCAAGGCATACTGGGTGACACAGAGTACACTGACGGTTGTGATATAAACAACTTTAACACTCCTACTAATATGCGCCACATTGTGAACCCACACAAAAGAAGAATGACAAACACATTTCGGGAGAAAATCCTCACAGTAACACAACATAAACGCAACACAACAAATACCCAGAATCCTTTGCATCCATGAAAGCACTTGACTATGTTATACACCCCACGAGCACCACTGACATAATTTTGTGAAAGTCCAGTCCATAGTGGATCTAACATAATAGTGAGAGTCCAGTCCATAGTGGGGCTAGCAGGAGACCATCCCAAGCGAAAATGGGTCAGCCACGCAGAGAGGTCCCCAACGCACAGGCGAGCGGTCCAACCCGGTCCCCCTCCACAAGGGAGAGGGGGCTGAGGAGAAACGAAAAGAAACGGCGGATCAACTGGTCTACAAAGGGAGTCTATTTAAAAGCTGGAGTATTCAAATGAGTTTTGAAATGGGACTTAAATGCTTCTACTGAGGTAGCATCTCTTTTACCAGGAGGGCATTCCAGAGTACTGGAGCCCCAATAGAAAACGCTCTGCTCAGACTGCTTTTGGGCTCTGGGAATCACTAATAAGCCGGAGTACTTTGAACGCAGATTTCTTGCCGGGACATATGGTACAATACAATCAGCAAGATAGGATGGAGCTAGACCATGTAGTATTTTATACGTAAGTAGTAAAACCTTAAAGTCACATCTTAAGTGCACAGGAAGTCAGTGCAGGTGAGCCAGTACAGGCGTAATATGATCAAACTTTCTTGTTCTTGTCAAAAGTCTAGCAGAAGCATTTTGTACCAACCGTAATCGTTTAATGCTAGACATAGGGAGACCCGAAAATAATACGTTACAGTAATGGAGACAAGACGTAATGAAAGCATGAATAATGATCTCGGCGTCACTAGTGGACAAAATGGAACGCATTTTAGCGATATTACGGAGATGAAAGAAGGCCGTTTTAGTAACACTTTAATGTGTGACTCAAAGGAGAGAGTTGGGTCGAAGATAAATACCCAGATTCTTTACCGCGTCGCCTTGTGTAATTGTTTAGTTGTCAAATGTTAAGGTGATATTAAATAAATAGATGTCGGTGTCTAGCAGGACCGATAATCAGTATTTCCCTTTTCTAGGCGTTGAGTTGCAAAAAGTTAGTGGACATCCATTGTTTAATTTCATAAAGAAGCTTATTCGTTTTATTAATCATATTACATGCATATTTTTTTAAGTAATGTGTATTTACACATTTTTATTTTGTGTAATATATAATATGTTTTTTCTTTAGTTTGAAATTAATTATGCAATTATTTCCCCCTGTGAAAAAAGTAATGTCAAGGAAGAAGCCAAACAACTTCTCAATGATGTCGGAGCTTTTCTTTCTGTCACTCACACGCACACCAGTATCTGGGGGAGACACAGCCGTGACACAGAAGCGCGCTAAAAAAGTGAATATTTAATTAAGTGACTCTTAGTAACGTGGCCATTGATTGGCTCAAACTCGGCCAGCATCCAGTCCTGCCTTTACGAGTGTAGAGGTCACAATGTAGATGTTATTTCATGTCTGGAGGGCTCTTATAATGTTAAAAAAAGTATTTTTATGCTCTCGCTATGAAAATAATAGACATTTATACCATTTTACCTTTGCAGAAATCAATTTACGAAGATCATCCCCGAAGTCAAATAACCTCGACAAACGAGGGTTTACTGCAATAATGAAAACATGATTAGTCTCTAATGTTACCTTCAAAAAATATTTCTCATTCTGGAAAAAAAGTGATCATATTATATTTGGGCCAGGGTAGATTATTTGTTGTAATGTTTTGTATATACACATGAGAGGTAAGGGTATTTTTATGACAATTTTTTGTAGGTTTTATTAGTCAAGAAAAAACTACAATATTGTTTTCCTTTTAAAGACAGGATATGTGCAAGCGAAGAACACTCAACTTTTGTTTCAAATCTTTAAAGGGGAACTCCACTTTTTAGGGTATTTTGCCTATTGTTCACAATCTTTATGAAAGACATGACGATGGATGGATTTATTTTTAATGCATTGTAACTTGTAAATAAATGGAAATAGAAGTCCGCTTACAGCTTAGCCAATTTCGCCCCCCAAAAATGCCAACAGTACTCCATTTACATTTCCTGACTTGAATATTAACCAAGTATTAGTGATATTGTTATTATTAGCGCTAACACAGACTATTGTTAGCGGCGCCGTGATCACTACCCTGTGTGCACTGCAAAAAGTCAGCGTTCCAAAACAAGGGGGAAAAAATACAAAAATTTTACTTGAACTTCGCAAAATTATCTGCCAATAGAACAAGAAAATTTGGCTTGTTAAGACTTTCCAAAACAAGTAAAATTAGCTAACCTCATTCATCCAACCATGTTTTACCGCTTGTCCGGTTCGGGGTTGCGGGGGATGCTGGAGCCTATCTCAGCTCCATTCGGGCGGAAGGTGGGGTTCACCCTGGACAAGTGGCCACCTCATCACAGGGCCAACACAGATAGACAGACAACATTCACACTCACATTCACACACTAGGGACCATTTAGTGTTGCCAATCAACCTATCCCCAGGTGCATGTCTTTGGAGGTGGGAGGAAGCCGGAGTACCCGGAGGGAACCCACGCAATCACGGGGAGAACATGCAAACTCCACACCAAAAAGATCCCAAGCGCAGGATCGAACCAAGGACCTTCGTATTGTGAGGCAGATGCACTAACCGCTCCTCCACCGTGCTGCCCTAACTAACCTCAATGAACCCCAAAATTCCTTAAAATAAGTATATTATCCCTTTTATGTTGAAAAATAATTATTGTCCATTTGGCTGTCATCTGTTTTAATTATGAGACACAATTGTGTCAAAGACATGATTTTTTCATTTCATGATTGAAACAAGAAATGATTACTTTAATAAAAGTAGCTTCATACTTGTGAGTGTTGATGACACAGCTGTGCAACAGTTGATATTTTAGTTTCAAGCATATTGCCCGTCACCTCAAAAGGGGAGGGGGTGTCGCACTAATATACAACGAAAACTTTAACTTTAGTCCTAACTTAAATAATAAATATAAATCGTTTGAGGTGCTTTCTATGAAGTCTGCCACACCTCTGCCTCTGTGCCTGGCCGTTATCTACCGCCCCCCAGGGCCCTATTCGGACTTTATTAGTGAATTCTCAGAGTTTGTTGCTGATCTAGTGACGCACGCCGATAATATAATTATAATGGGGGACTTTAATATCCATATGAATACCCCATTGGACCCACCGTGTGTGGCGCTCCAGACTATAATTGATAGCTGTGGTCTTACACAAATAATAAATGAACCGACGCATCGCAGCGGCAATACGATAGACCTAGTGCTTGTCAGAGGTATCACCGTCTCCAAAGTTATGATACTCCCGTATACTAAAGTAATGTCCGATCATTACCTTATAAAATTCGAAGTTCAGACTCATGTTCGGCAAGCTAATAAGAATAATAACTGCTATAGCAGCCGCAACATTAATGCTGCCACAACGACGACTCTTGCGGACCTACTGCCCTCGGTAATGGCACCGTTCCCAAAGTATGTGGGCTCTATTGATAACCTCACTAACAACTTTAACAACGCCCTGCGCGAAACCATTGATAGTATAGCACCGCTGAAGTTAAAAAAGGCTCCAAATAGGCGTACGCCATGGTTTACTGAAGAAACTAGAGCTCAGAAATTATTATGTAGAAAGCTGGAACGCAAATGGCGCACGACTAAACTTGAGGTGCACCATCAAGCATGGAGTGATAGTTTAATAACTTATAAACGCATGCTTACCTTAGCTAAAACTAATTATTACTCAAATCTCATCCGCATTAATAAAAACGATCCAAAATTTTTGTTTAGTACTGTAGCATCGCTAACCCAACAAGGGACTCCTTCCAGTAGCTCCACCCATTCGGCAGATGACTTTATGAAGTTCTTTAATAAGAAAATTGAACTTATTAGAAAGGAGATTAAAGACAATGCGTCCCAGCTACAACGGGGTTATAGTAACACAGATACGATTGTATATACGGCGGATACTGCAAATATCCAAAATAGTTTCTCTCGTTTTGATGAAATAACATTAGAAGGATTGTTACAACGTGTAAATGGAATAAAACAAACAACATGTTTACTTGACCCACTTCCTGGGAAACTTATCAAGGAGCTTTTTGTATTATTAGGTCCATCAGTGCTAAATATTATAAACTTATCACTTTCCTCGGGCACTGTTCCCGTTGCATTCAAAAAAGCGGTTATTCATCCTCTCCTTAAAAGACCTAACCTCGATCCTGACCTCATGGTAAACTACCGACCGGTGTCTCACCTTCCCTTTATTTCGAAAATCCTCGAAAAAATTGTTGCGGAGCAGCTAAATGAGCACTTAGCGTTTAACAATCTATGTGAAACCTTTCAATCCGGTTTCAGGGCAAATCACTCGACTGAGACAGCCCTCGCAAAATTGACTAATGATCTATTGCTAACGATGGACTCTGATGCGTCATCTATGTTGCTGCTCCTCGATCTTAGCGCTGCTTTCGATACCGTCGATCATAATATTTTATTAGAGCGTATCAAAATACGAATTGGTATGTCAGACTCAGCCCTGTCATGGTTTAACTCTTATCTTACTGATAGGATGCAGTGCGTCTCCTATAACAGTGTGACCTCGGACTATGTTAAGGTAACGTGTGGAGTTCCCCAGGGTTCGGTCCTTGGCCCTGTACTCTTCAGCATCTACATGCTGCCGCTAGGTGACGTCATACGCAAATACGGTATTAGCTTTCACTGTTATGCTGATGACACCCAACTCTACATGCCCCTAAAGCTGACCAACATGCCGGACTGTAGTCAGTTGGAAGCGTGTCTTAATGAAATTAAACAATGGATGTCCGCTAACTTTTTGCAACTTAATGCCAAAAAAACGGAAATGCTGATTATCGGTCCTGCTAGACACCGACCTCTATTTAATAATACAACTTTAACATTTGACAACCAAATAATAAAACAAGGTGACTCTGTAAAAAATCTGGGTATTATCTTCGACCCAACTCTCTCCTTTGAGTCACACATTAAAAGCGTTACTAAAACGGCCTTCTTTCATCTCCGTAATATCGCTAAAATTCGCTCCATTTTGTCCACTAAAGACGCCGAGATCATTATCCATGCGTTTGTTACGTCTCGTCTCGATTACTGTAACGTATTATTTTCGGGTCTCCCCATGTCTAGCATTATACGATTACAGTTGGTACAAAATGCGGCTGCTAGACTTTTGACAAGAACAAGAAAGTTTGATCATATTACGCCTGTACTGGCTCACCTGCACTGGCTTCCTGTGCACTTAAGATGTGACTTTAAGGTTTTATTACTTACGTATAAAATACTACACGGTCTAGCTCCAGCCTATCTTGCCGATTGTATTGTACCGTATGTCCCGGCAAGAAATCTGCGTTCAAAAGACTCCGGCTTATTAGTGATTCCTAGAGCTCAAAAAAAGTCTGCGGGCTATAGAGCGTTTTCCGTTCGGGCTCCAGTACTCTGGAATGCCCTCCCGGTAACAGTTCGAGATGCTACCTCAGTAGAAGCATTTAAGTCTCATCTTAAAACTCATTTGTATACTCTAGCCTTTAAATAGACCTCCTTTTTAGACCAGTTGATCTGCCGCTTCTTTTCTTTCTCCTATGTCCCCCCCTCCCTTGTGGAGGGGGTCCGGTCCGATGACCATGGATGAAGTACTGACTGTCCAGAGTCGAGACCCAGGATGGACCGCTCGTCGGGACCCAGGATGGACCGCTCGCCTGTATCGGTTGGGGACATCTCTACGCTGCTGATCCGCTTCAGATGGTTTCCTGTGGACGGGACTCTCGCTGCTGTCTTGGAGCCACTATGGATTGAACTTTCACAGTATCATGTTGGACCCGCTCGACATCCATTGCTTTCGGTCCCCTAGAGGGGGGGGGTTGCCCACATCTGAGGTCCTCTCCAAGGTTTCTCATAGTCAGCATTGTCGCTGGCGTCCCACTGAATGTGAATTCTCCCTGCCCACTGGGTGTGAGTTTTCCTTGCCCTTTTGTGGGTTCTTCCGAGGATGTTGTAGTCGTAATGATTTGTGCAGTCCTTTGAGACATTTGTGATTTGGGGCTATATAAATAAACATTGATTGATTGATTGATTTTACTCAAAATAGGTCATAAAATCTCAGCAACAAGCTATAATATCTTACTGAGATCATTTAGGAGGAAAACCCATAAAACAAGTAAAACGCTCTAACATAAAATCTGCTTAGTGAGAAGAATTATCTTATCTTACAGAAAATAAGCAAATATCACCCTTATTTGAGATATTTAATCTTACTTAGATTTCAGTTTTTGCAGTGTGCCTATGTTTATGTCATTGAATGGTCTGCTGTTTCCTCGCTTCCTTGCTTGCTGGAAGTTTTCTGGAGATCACAAATCATGCGTCTCACCTGGACAGAAGAAGTCTGAGGAGGTATTCCTACAGGTTGGTCCACTTTGACAGCTATTTAGCGAGAACGACACGAAAAGACGCCTCACCCACATTAAGTTTTCGCGAGGATCATGGGCATTCTTCATCTAAACGGAAATATATGAACATCGTAGCAGTTGACATTCTAATGACAGCAGACCATGTACAGTAAGCAATGTTTTACTGTGTTTGTTGGCTCTCATCAAGCCTGCAGTGAGTAATAATCAGTAATGAAGAAGAAAAAAAGCAAACGTTGTGATGCGTTTATTAAATACATTTTCCGCGTTTGCGTAAAATGAGCAAAACATGTCAATCTTAAATATCATTAAAAATGTGCCTGTTACTAAATTACATATATACTTGCGTCATGTATGTAAAAACGTAATTGAAATGTTTGGATGTTTTTTTAAGGGTTTTATAGCCGTAATTGTCCGGCTCCCATAGGCTCCATTTTTTTTGATCGCATTTATTTAATATTTAGAATGCAAAAAAATAAACAAATAACATCCATCATCGTGTCTTTCATAATAATTTTGAACGATTGGAAAAATTCCTCAAAAAGTGCAGTTTCCCTTTCACCCAAACCCAGAATGCAATGCAGTGGAAAATATTAAAGTCCCACAATATTTTTTTCCTTTTTAAAACACCTGCAAGACACTTTGATGTTTCTTAGCAGTGTATCTCTCGTACGGGTCCCATTTGGATAGGACCGCTTAACCCTCGCCTTCCAAAAGCCAAGCCCTTAAAGGGGAACCTTATCACAATTTCAGAAGGGTTAAAACCAATAAAAGTCAGTTACCAGTGGCTTATTTTATTTTTAGAAGTTTTTTTCAAAATTTTACCCATCCCGGAATATCCCTAAAAAAAGTTTTAAAGTGCCTGATTTTCGCTATCTTTGAAGACACCGTCCATTTTCCTGTGACATCATCCAGTGATGCCAATACGGATAGCACAGCAAGATATAGCGACATTAGCTCGGATTCAGACGCGGATTTCAGCGGCTTAAGCGATTCAACAGATTACACATGTATTGAAACGGATGGTTGGAGTATGGAGGCAGATAGCGAAAACAGAATTGAAGAAGAAACTGAAGCTATTGAGCGAATAGCTATTGACGCTATTCGGCCATGTCTGCCTTAGCATCGCCGGTAAAATGTGCAGACCAACGATCGGAAGTTTCGCATCTTGTGACACTGGATCAACTTAAATCCATCGATTGGTAAGTGTTTGTTTGGCATTAAATGTGGGTGGAGGGAAACGCTAGATGAAAATATAGTTTAAAATGTATATACAGCTAGCCTAAATAGCATGTTAGCATCGATTAGCTGGCAGTAATGCTGTGACCAAATATGTCTGATTAGCACATAAGTCAATAATCAACAAAACTCACCTTTGTGATTTAGTTGACTTTATCGTTGGAAATGCATCTGCAGGTTATCCATACATCTCTGTTCCATGTCTGCCTTAGCACCGCCGGTAAAATGTGCAGAAACTCCGGCACATTCAATGGGGGTCTGGCGGCAGATTTCTTCGACTTTATCGTTGGAAATGCATCTGCTTTGAGTGTCGCAGGATAACCACACAATCTTGCCATCTCTGTAGTAGCATAGCTTTTGTCGGTAAAGTGTGCGGAACAAACGACTGACCATTTTGTCGGCTTTCCCCACACCTTCGTATTTTGAACAAATTTCGTCCAATTTCTTGCCACTTTCGCAACTTGATTCTCTCCCTGTTAGTGTTGTTACACCCTCCGACAACACACCGACGAGGCATGATGTCTCCAAGGTTCCAGAAAACAGTCGAAAAAACGGAAAATAACAGAGCTGAGACGGGGTGTTTGTAATGTGTTTGAGAAAATGGCGGCTTTATTACCTAAGTGACGTCACGTTCTGACGTCATTGCTCCGAGAACGATAAATAGAAAGAAGTTTTAATTCGCCAAAATTCACCCATTTAGAGTTTAGAAATCGGTGAAAAAAATATATGGTCTTTTTTCTGCAACATCAAGGTATATATTGACGCTTACATAGGTCTGGTGATAATGTTCCCCTTTAAAGACTGAACTGCTCCCTCCCCATTTTCCAAAACATGCTTTTACACTGCCATTACTCGTCTTGGCAGATGACAGAAGGTGATCTGGTCCCACATTCAGCCAAATGATGTTTCTGTCCTTCACCAAAACTGCTAAAATCACACATCCATCATCGCTGTGCGTGTGCTCAAAGGATGTCACATCTGCGTCTTCACTGGACGGCAGATATATAATCATACAAAGCTTGTGTGTACAAGGCCAATGTCACCCAGGCTAAATGTGCTATCATGTGATATATGCTCCAACACAGAGTTTGCGTCACATCTGCAGGCAGCAACACAACATGAGCACATACAGTCTGGCATTCTGCTGGCCTTCACCACTCTCATTTCCCGTCTGCTGAAGTGGTGAGGGCGCTGATCCATTGCCCATCCATGGAAAAACCTCCATGACTCTCATCTGTCAGTCCAGGGAGGGCATGGGGATTGATCCGTATAAAGTGGCCGTGCTGTTGCTACCGGAGCTAGTCACTTGGAACTAATTACCACCCACGGTCCAGGTGCTGTTAACTGTAACCTGCATGGTATGGTACTTGCTGAGCCTTCAAGAGCGTTAAAAACTACAAACACAGTGGTAATATTCAAATAAAACTTAAATTATATGCAGTGTTTTCCATGCGTTCAAGACTGCCACATATAGATTTGGTGCAACCTGTTCATTCCCGCTCATAAACAGAACTAAACAAGATGTAGTCCTTTTTTGGCCCATATATGTTGTTGTGTAATTCATTATTTTATTTATGGCATTATATTCTGGTACCATATATCTGATTGTCAATAAATATTTAATCCTTTCAATGGTGAAATTTGAATATGTTTACAATTTCTAATCTTAAATGTTTGTAATTCTTGTTATGTTTTAATAAAAAAACATTTCTGCCATTATTTCCACTCTTGCTAGGATGCCGACCGACAGGACGCTCACATAATCCCGTTTGGATTGGATTTGGTTTAATGGATACAATGAAATACAATTAAGCATATATTGTCAACTTGTTTTTCCAATCGACTGGTACTTTTAAAACTGATGGCAAACATGAGCTAAAAAAAATGTGACTAGACTCCTCCGCTTTCATCTCTTCCATAGACATCATAGCTTGAGTTTCTTCATGCTCTTTCAGCATTTCCTCAGGCATCAAAACATCAGTAGAAGAGGACGCAAAATAGAAGAATACTAGCAGCCTATCTTCTTTTCTCTCATTTTTGAGCGCCGTTTTACCTCGTTCCGCAGGTACTGACTCAGTCCTGCTCGCCTCAAAGGTGCTCCTAATTTTAGGGATCAAACCTTTGGCTTGAGTCTATATTTTGTAGAGAGGTCCATATTTCCTCATTTTGCCATCATTTCAAAAAGTATGCGGCTTACGCCTTTTTTAGTTATATTGCAACAATGTAACTAGTTGACATGTTTGATCATTCCTTCCAATTCTGCACAAAAATATTATTATTCGGGATAAAGGATGGTTGGATGGTTCTTTTCCTCTTTGGTCCGGGTGACACAACGTCCACAGTTTCCAAAAAACAACTTGAGAGAGCATGCATAGAGCTATACAGGTTTGGCTTACTGTACAGGACAGGTAGCTACGTTCTGGCGCGGGATAGCAGGTTGTGCGGGCTTATGAAGGCAGGTCCTCTAATCAGCCACAGGTGCGATGATTGCTGGCGATTGATTGCCGCTGTTTGCCTCCGCCGGACTGGCACGCTCCTGGAAGTGCTTATTTTTAAAATTGCCTCCAGTCTTCTGTATCAGGCTGATGCTTGCCACATTTTATAGCTAAAACCGGGCATTTCCAAATGTGCTGAAACTCGTTAAATAATGAGCCTTAATTAACTTCTGCATTTATTTGGGGGGAATTTTACCTGTAAAACATTTTTTAGGTCCGCAACTATGAAATAAGTGACAGTGTTATCAGCATTAAACTGGGCTTTTAATACAACTCATACGCACTTGTGGTCTCATCTCTTAGACTGAGCGAAAACATATGTAACTTTTCAGCCCTATTTAGTGCGTTTTGCCAGCTTTATAGATGATAACCCAGGTCTGCTAGAGAGTAAGACAATGTAGCAGAAAGGTTCACTGTTGCCAACTTATAGACTTTGTTGCTATATCTAAAGTGGTCAGACACCTCTTTTTTAAAAACGACAAATCTATTGACTTTTTCTTGTATTATGGGGGACTTTTGGATCTCCTGTGGGCCATTCCTTGTCTAAATGCACTCACAGGTGGTTGCATCTTGTTTTTGATTTTTTTTTAAATGACAAGAAGTGAAAGAAGATTTGTACCTTTTCATGTTTTTTTTACTCACTTTTTCTCTTCAACAATTATATTCCTCTTTCCTACAGCGACCTTTTGCACATGCATCATGGCCAATTATGCAAATACCCGCCGGCTTCATTTAGCAACTCTTACCCTCAAAAAAGTATCCATTACCTAGCCTAGCCTTTTCCATATCTCCGCAAATACTGATGGTTTGTTCTCTTCTGCATTTAAATTGTACCATTTTCATAACTACATATGAATGCAAGTAAGAAAGAAAAAAAATAAAGAAATGGTGAAAATGGAATAATGTATATTTTTCTAGTACAATATTAAAGAAAATGTCACTTTCACTGGTAGAAAGTGGTCTTGACTAGATTGTTTCCGAACATCAAATCAACATTTATCAAACTAACATCACCACTCACAATTTGTCTCCACAGTGCGGCACCGTCGACTCAGGCTCCTACGTCAACTTGACAGAGAGAAACCTGCAAGACGCCCAGAAGTTTTTACTCATGCACGAGGTTGTCCAGCCCGTTGCTCCTGTGCCCTACTTCATGGAGGACAGCGTCCGCTTCAGCCATGTGGCCGTGGACGTGGTGCAGGGCAAAGACATGCTCTTTCACATCATTTATTTAGCTACTGGTAAGTAGCACATCCATCATGTCTCCACACAAGCAATGTGTTAACAGTACAGTCACATTTTGGGCGGCTGTTTGTTGAAAAAGAACTATAGGATCAATCTTAAAGCTCCCGTGTCTTTTTTTAAACGTGTAGTGATGCCTGGCAGCCTTTTTTTTTTTTTAAACAACTCTGTACAACGCTGCCCTCCAAGGTAAAGGCATCATGTATGTCCCCACATGGGAGCTGGTTCTTTTGGCCAGCTTCCAAATGCCTCTTCAGATGTTGTTGCTGAAATTGGTTTATTACCAAAAATATTCATATTCATTTTGAAATGAATTTATCCCGGCTTGGGCGGCACGGTGGGACAGGGGTTCGTTATGGGTTATACTTGTATAGCGCTTTTCTACCTTCAATGTACTCAAAGCGCTTTGACACTACTTCCACATTCACCCATTCACTCACACATTCACACACTACTGGCGGGAGCTGCCATGTCAAGGCCCTAACCACCACCCATCAGGAGCAAGGGTGAAGTGTCTTGTTCAAGGACACAACGGACGTGACGAGGTTGGTAGTAGGTGGGGATCGAACTAGGCACGCCACGCTGTCCCCACACAAGTGCATGTGCCTTACAATACGAAGGTCTTGGGTACGATCGCCGGGCTTGAGGTCCTTTTTGTGTGGAGTTTGCATGTTCTCCCCGTGAATGCGTGGGTACCCTACGGGTACTCCGGCTTCCTCCCACTTCCAAAGACATGCACCTGGGGATAGGTTGATTGGCAACACTAAATGGTCCCTAGTGTGTGAATGTGAGTGTGAATGTTGTCTGTCTATCTGTATTGGCCCTGTGATGAGGTGGCGCCTTGTCCAGGGTGTACGCCGCCTTCCGCCCGAATGCAGCTGAGATAGGCTCCAGCACCCCCTGTAGCCCCGAAAGGGAAAAGCGGTATACAATGGATGGATGCTCTTGTATTCTGCACTACCATGAGCTATTGCAAGTACATTTTGTTCTTAATCTGTACTGTAAAGTTCAAATTTGAATTACAATAAAAGGAAGTCTAAGTCTAAATATCCCGGCTGAACTACTGTTATCAGTTATAAAGGTATTCGAAGAGAACATTATTTATTCATGCCTTTTTACATATTAGGGCCATTTAATGATGACTTGACATGAAATTATTACAAATAGCACACTTAATACATTTAGCATGTCAGTATGTGGAATTAAATCACAGAATTGATTAAGCCAGGGGTGTCAAACTCATTTTAGATGGGGGGGTCACTTGGAGAAAAACCTACTCCCATGTAGGTCAGACTGGTAAAATCATGGCACGATAACTTAAAAATAAAGACAACTTCATATAGTTTTAATTGTTTAAGAATATAACAAGCATATTCTGAAAATCTACAAATCATAATGTAGTTTTTTTTTTACACTTACAAGTTGCGGTTAATAGTGTTCTGTCGTTATTTCTCTTTTCTGAATAAATTATGTGATAATGTTCATTAGTCAACTCATTGGTGTTCATTTTCAATCTATCAGGATGATATAATAATACCAAAATCAAATTCCAGGATGTTATTTATGTAGTTTGCTCATTTTCCTCGACTGCACTAATATAATGTGGTTTATTTATTTTTAAATATGTAGCACAATCTACAAAGATACAAATACTTGCTATTACGACATGTAGTGGACACTTTTAGAACAGCTGTTTCTTTCATTTAAAAATTTCAGCAAATTTTTGTACTCAGCAAAATCTTTCCACAGTCTGGATAATACCTGTTCGCGGACCTTACGTTTGACACCACTGGGTTAGGCAAATAGATCAAACAATGTACTAGAATGATCCAGTTTAAGAAACTGTTCAAACTACAAGTGTTTACAAAGTTCAAAGCACAACAATTATGACAAATTAGGGCAGAACAGTGGAACAGGGGTTAGTGCATGTGCCTCACAATACGAAGGTCCTGAGTAGTCCTGGGTTAAATCCCAGGCTCAAGGTCTTTCTGTGTGGAGTTTGCATGTCCTCCTCGTGAATGGCGTGGGTTCCCTCCGGGTACTCCGGTTTCCTCCCACCTCCAAAGACATGCACCTGGGGATAGATTGATTGGCAACACTAAATGGTCCCTAGTGTGTGAATGTTGTCTGTCTATCTGTGTTGGCCCTGTGATGAGGTGGCGACTTGTCCAGGGTGTACACCGCCTTCCGCCCGAATACAGCTGAGATAGGCTCCAGCGCCCCCACCCGTGACCCTGAACGGGACAAGCGGCAGAAAATGGATGGATAAATGGTCTTGAACTTATTGAAAATGATACAACTTTCATTTTATTTATTTGGGTGAATTATAACTGACTTAACTATGTATGAAGAGAATGGTGTACAAATTGAGAACAGAGTGAATATATGTGTGAGTAACTACTGTGAGTAGAAATGGGGTAGGATGGAATGAGCTGTGCTTCTTCCTACTCCTTTTCAGACATGTTAAAAGGGGAAAAAAAAGAAAAGAGAATGTGTATAATATTTAACGTATCATTTTGAAACGTAATATATGTTCAAAATAAACTTAACCTTAACCTTCACTTGGAAAAGTTCCAAGAACTGGCTCAACGAGTCTGATTGCATCACTCGGCAAGACTTGCAGTACAAAGTGCCTATAAGGTATTCCCTCAGTTGAGACAATACACAATAATTATGGAAAGGGCACACCGTATTTTTCGGACAATAAGTCGCAGTTTTTTTCATAGTTTGGCCGGTGGTGCGACTTATACTCAGGAGCGACTTATGTGTGAAATTATTAACACATTAGCGTAAAATATCAAATAATATTATTTAGCTCATTCACGTAAGAGACTTAGACATATAAGATTTCATGGGATTTAGCGATTAGGAGTGACAGATTGTTTGGTAAACGTATAGCATGTTCTATATGTTATAGTTATTTGAATGACTCTTACCATAATATGTTACGTTAACATATTTAAATTGCCTTTCAAATGTCTATTCTTGGTGGTGGGTTTTAGCAAATAAATTTCCCCCAGATATGCGACTTATGTGTGTTTTTTCCCTTCTTTATTATGGATTTTCGGCAGGTGCGACTTATACTCCGGAGCGACTTATACTCCAAAAAATACCGTACTTTTTGATGCATGGTGTACAGTCGTGCATTCTGGATATTTAAACCTGCTCCATATCAAAGCTGTGCAATTCGACACGTGGGAATTGTTAAAACAGTCTGCAAAAATAAAAAAGGAGTGAGAATAAAACACTTCATAAGTGATTATAACGACATCTTGCACGTATTCAGTCTCATTGTGTGTTGTCACCGACAATCAGCGCGCTGTTTGATCCCAGCAGTGGGACAATCTGCAATGACAGCCTGTGGAAGGAGTTATCAGTGGGACACTCAGCAGGCGTTTGCCGTTTAATATTGCTGCTTATGCAAGGGAGGGAAGAAAGTAAACTAAATTTAGATGCACTCGGCTTTGTTTTGTTTTGCTAAGAAATCTCCTCTGTGTTAATTTCAGTGCATGTGATGTGAATGAAAACATTTGAACCACTCCTTCTACTCACATTGTTTTTACTGCTTGAACTCACTCGGATTTGTTTTGGACAGCCGCTCATTTCGTTTGGGGTTCAAACTTTTTCGATTTTTTAAATATAGGATTCCTGCATCCAATTATCAGCATCCTTAATATTCCTCACCTTGAGCAGAGCTATTTGCAATTCACTCACTCTGCACCTAATTACTTCTTGCTCCTGCCAAGGGACTTCATGTGTAATAGATGATGTTGGTTTTAGCTCTCCCCAAGGAAAACCGCCCCTAATTTTGTCTCCTGAGAGGCCCAGCTCGCCTAAATGGAAAAAGTTCAGGGTGTATTCATTTGTTTCTGCACTCTCATAACTTGCAGTTGCGTTCAACTCCTTAAAGAAAATATTGTTCTTTGGATCGGGTTACAGAACCTAGATTTGTGTGTAGGATGTGTTTTTACGTCCAGCAAGGAGGCTTTGGTTGTGGAATTTGTCACACTTTTATGTTTGCTACTTGCCAAGATTTTGAATGTTATATCTCGAAAGATCCCTAGTTTTAAGATTTTTTTCGTCATTGAGTTGACATTTTGCAAATTTGGACCTTAAAGTACAGTAGTACCAAAGACATGCACCTGGGGATAGGCCTCTCCCACCTTCAAAGACCTGGGGATACCGTATTTCCTTGAATAGCCCCTTGAATAGCCGCTGGGGCGCCAATTAATTTGAAACTTCTTCTCACTCCTGAGCATATTCAAGGCATGCGGTAAAAGTAAGCAGGCGCTGATCATTTTAAAACCCCTTCTCGCCCCTGCGCTTACCAATGGCATGCAGTAAAAAATTGAGTGTGTCATAAATAAAAATTAATTATAATCTTCTGTGGCCGCGGCCCAGTGGTTGAGGACCACTGCTGTACAACACGTCATCGCGCCCACCTTTGCACCATGCTATCTGCGTGCCGGTAGGACGCATGCATTTCGCTGCTGCTCTCACGAGAATGGAATGCATACTTGGTCAACAGCCATACCTTTTACACTGATGGTTGTGATATAAACAATTTTAACACTCTTACTAATATGAGCCACCCTCTGTGAACCCTAACCAAACAAGAATAACAAACACATTTCTGGAGAACATTGGCTCTGTAACACATTATAAACGCAATATAAGAATTACCCAGAATTCCAATGCATCCATGACTCTTGGCTATATTATACACGCGCCCCCCACCCCCCTCTCCGTGCGTCGGTTGAGGTGGGGGTTGGTGTGCTAGCGGGTGTATAATATAGCCAGGAGTCATGGATGCATTGGAATTCTGGGTAATTCTTTTGTTGCGTTTATAATGTGTTACAGAGCCAATGTTTTCCAGAAATGTGTTTGTTATTCTTGTTTGGTTAGGGTTCACAGAGTTTGGCGCATATTAGTAAGAGTGTTAAAATTGTTTTATATCACAACCATTAGTGTGATCTGTATGGATGTGGAACAAGACCTGTGTTTTACCTGGCAGTAATTCAAGGCAGGTGCATATTACATGCCTGGTGGCTATTCCAGGAAATACGGTAGATTGATTGTCAACACTACATGGTTCCTAGTGTGGGAATGTGAGTGTGAATGTTGTCCATCTGTGTTGGCCCTATGATGAGATGGCAACTTGTCCAGGGTGTACCCCACCTTCCGCTTGAATGCAGCTGAGATAGGCTCCAGCACCCCCCGTGACCCTGAACAGGACAAGCTGTAGAAAATGGATGGATGGGCAGTAGTACCTCAATTTACAAGTCTAATTGTGAATGACAGAGCTCTTAACTGAAAACACTTGTATCTCAAATCAACGTACCCACCTGAAATGAATTGAAATCAATTGAATTGGTTCTTAGCCATCCATCCATCCATTTTCTACCGCTTATTCCCTTTTGGGGTCACGGGGGGCGCTGGCGCCTATCTCAGCTACAATCGGGCGGAAGGCGGGGTACACGGGGTAAAAAAAAAAACACATCTAGATTGTTGTGACTGGTTTTGTTCTTATTTTCTGAGGTTTTTTCTTGAGCATGTTGCCAGTACTCCTAAGCCTCATTTGTTTACGTTTCCTGTTGCTAGGTGTACTGAGCGCTCCACACCAGATTTGTTTATTTAATTCCCATTTCATTTTTAATTAGTCATTTGCCTTTATATACCGTGTCACCAAACCTATATTTGTGCTTCCATTGTTCGCTACACACAACAGGTAAGTTAGCGCCAAGCTACACAAAGATAGTGTTCCTTTGTTTAGCTTTTTGGTTTGTGTCATTGCTTTCTGCTATGCTAGGTAAGCCTCGAGCTTCATTTGCTCAATTTTAGCGAAACAGTTTCTTTTGTATTTTTGTTTTCATCAATGGAATAAGAGCATCATTCTTACCTGCATGTTGCTTCCTGCCATCCTTTGTATATTTGGAAGACACGGCAGTCGCAACAATGCGCCCTCAACATAACATAGATAAGACATGTTGTATGAAAACAATACGTTGAGTAATATAAACAGCTACAATAGTTTTATGAAGTCATGTAATGATAATGTACAGCAGGGGTCTCAAACTCACTTTACCTGGGGGCCACTGGATGCAGAGTCTGGGTGAGGCTGGGCCGCAAGAAAAGATTTCCGAAAAAATGTTTTGCTTACTCCTCAGCATGTCTGCTTGTATAATGATGTTTCAAATTGTATTCCTTGTGCACCGCAACTTTCTCTGTGCAAATAAGACACGTTGGGGTGCCCCTGTGCTCAACAAAGAAATATTGCATCTCCCACTCTTCCTGGAAGTGTCTTTGCTCATCACAAACCTTTCTCTTCAATGCAGGCTTTGAAAAAGACATGTTTGGGGTTGTGGAATATATTTGTATTAAGCCCACCCACGGAGAATAATGTTATCTCCGCAATGTGTGTTGTTCCGCTTATCCTCCCTACAGCAACACGGCGGTCGGCGGATAATAGCCAAGAAAATAGCGTGATAGCGAGCGCAAAAATGTGACGGCTATCCGGCATCATATAAAAATATACGTAGTGTTCATGGACCGCTCGCCTGTGTATCCATCCGCTTGGGATGGTTTCCTGCTGGCTCCACTTTGGACGGGACTTTCGTTACTTTATTGGATCCACTCTGGTCTGGATTCTCACGGTTATGTTAGATTCACTATGGATTGGACTTTCACAATATCATGTTAGATCCGCTCGACATCCATTGCTTTCGGTCCTCTAGGTCAGTGGTTCTCAACCTATTTTTAGGGATGTACCCCCCTGTGAACATTTTTTTTCATTCAAGTACCCCCTAATCAGAGCAAAGCATTTTTGTTTGCAAAAAAAGAGAAAAAGAAGTAAAATGTAGCACTATGTCATCAGTTTCTGATTTATTAAATTGTATAACAGTGCAAATCATTGCTCATTTGTAGTGGTCTTTCTTGAACTATTTGGAAAAAAAGATATAAAAAAATACTAAAAACAAACATAAACAAGTGATTCAATTACAAATGCAGATATCTACACAGAAGTATTCATCAACTTAAAGTGCCTTCTTAGGGAATTGTAATAGAGATCCATCTGGATTCATCAATTTCATTCTAAACATTTCTTCACAAAAAAATAAATCTTTCACGTCAATATTTATGGAACACGTCCACAAAAAATCTAGCTGTCAACACTGAATATTGCATTGTTGCATTTCTTTTCACAGTTTATGAACTTACGTACATTCATATTTTGTTGAAGTATTATTCAATAAATATATTTATAAAGGATTTTTGAATTGTTGCTATTTTTAGAATATTAAAAAAAAAATTCAAATACCCCTTGGCATACCTTCAAGTACCTCCAGGGGTACGCGTACCCCCATTTGAGAACCACTGCTTTAGGGGGGTGTGGTTGCCCACATATGCGGTCCTCTCCAAGGTTTCTCATAGTCATCGTTGTCGACGTCCCACTGGGGTGAGTTTTTCCTTGCCCGTAAGTGGGCTCTACCGAGAATGTCCCTGTGGTTTGTGCAGCCCTTTGAGGCACTCGTGATTTAGGGATATATAAATAAACATTGATTGATTGATTAATTGATTGATTGATCGTGTGAGGCAATGCAAATTAAACAATAAAAAAATAAAATAACAATTTGAATCAGTCCAGGTTATCAGGGACTGTTATTACCGACTGCAGCCAGGCACGTAAGAAAACCCTCGTCTCCATGGCAACGCCTCTGTCGTTTTCACTCACTTGCCGCTTTTCCACTAACGCAGGGGTAGGCAACCTAGAACATTGAGAGACCCCTTTTGGACCCAGATAACACAACGCTGTCAAGCGCCATTCATATAAAACTCGGGGGCCGCACTAACATTAAACTTTCAAATACAAAATAACGTCTCGCGGGCCGCGATTGGCCCGCAGGCCAGGTGTCTGAGTCCCCTGATGTACAGTATTTAACTTAGAGAGTGGAATTTCACGGTATCCTCTAAAACTGCATCTCCCCCAAACACACCATCTGCAGCATCACCATACTTTCATGGATATATGTATGCAGACTGCCAGTCTAAGCTCAAACCGCCCCATCAAATCTACTACACGCTCCGTCATGTTTTTGATTATGTATTTCTTTAATTCAATGAACATCATCCATTTCTCCTCAGTCTTTACCACTCACTTCCTTCTTCGTCTGTTTGGAAAAAAAATAGAATTTTTTGCTATACGCTAATGCTAGCGGGTTCTGAGGTTCACTGTGGCATTAGATGTGCCAACTAATGGTGGGGATGCCTGTAATTCTAATTGTTGCTTGCAACCTAAACCCTACCAAGAGATAGCTCTTGTCTCAAAAAGCTCTGAAGTTAAGGTACCACTGTATTCAGTAAGTTTAAGAAGCTTTACAATAGTGTATTCAAATGTTTACAATCTAGAGTTGATGCTGGAAATTAGACAGTTTAAAAGTGTGGACCCGTTGTGTGTTCTTTTGCACTTACCTTTCAGATGTGCTGAATAAAATGCTAAATAGTGCTCTTAAAACGGTTATTAAATCACATTGCACATCTTCTCCCAGTATTGTGGGTGTTTTGCTAATTAGCATATATTCTTGATATTAATGAAGACAGAGACGCAAAATGGATTGCACGCCTTATTGTGCTCACTTAAAGGGATGGGATTTGATACGATTCTTCCGGTTTGGAGTCCACTTTCGATTCTACTTAGCAATTAGGTTATTTATCAATTGTCTTCTCATTTCTTCCATCCATCCATCCATCCATCCATCCATCCATCCATCCATTTTCTACCGCTTATTCCCTTTTGGGGTTGCGGGGGGCAAAAAAAGAAAACCAAATTGTGGATTAACAATTTTTTTGGAGTTGAGAGGTAACATGACCTTACACAGCCAACAGTGAAGTTTTTTGAAAATAAATATAATAAATAAATATTCTCCAGTAGAATTTAACAAAATATATCATATGTAGAAATTACACAATAACCTTTAGCAACATGTGATATTAACCCAATACATGCAAAGTGAGATATGTCAAGCCTTATTTTGATATAATTTTGATGATTATGGATTACAATTTATGAAAACCTTAAAATGAAAACACTCTAAGCCAGTGGTTCTTAACTTTTTAAATACACCAATGGTGCAACTGGACACATCCTCAGTGATGTAACCTAGGATCACAGGGGGTTTCGGGTCTTTCAACAATCAGACCCCCTCCCCTAGGCGACCCAGCCGGGGTTGATCAGGCCCCAGCCTGTGTCCACGTAGCGCTACTGCCCTACATGCCACGCCTCTCCCCTCCTGATCCACAGCCACCTTGATGCCACTTCTGCTGCATCTGTGACTAACTTCATGGCCCTTTGCTGGCTGGCCCCTGTGATGCCAAGCATTCTGTAGGCCCTGCAGAGAGATTTGCCCACAAACCCTCGACACCCCACTTCAACCGGCCGGCACATCGCTCGCCACCCATTGCTCCGACACTCCTCCACAAGCTGAGAGTACTTTGCACTCTTCCTCTCATTGGCCTCCTCCATACGGTCCTCCCAAGGCACTGTGAGCTCCAAGAGGATTACCTGCTTGGAGGCCACTGAGGTGAGCACAATATCTGGCCTTAGTGTTGTTTTAGCAACCACGTCAGGGAACTTCAACTGCTTTCCCAGATCAACTGACAGCTCCCAGTCGCGTGCTGTTGCCAACAGGCCAGACGAGGTGTTCCGGGCAGCCGGTGTTGACTTCTCCCCAGCTCTGATGAAAGCAGTACTCTTCACTGGGCGGAGGCTCTTGCTGTGACTGACTCCCCTGCAGATGGCATCAGCTATGGCCTTCAGGACCTGGTCATGTCGCCAGCGGTACCGCCCTTCACCCAGGGCTTTTGGACAACAGCTTAGGATGTGCTCCAAGGTTCCTCTCCTCTGGCAGAGGGGGCACCCTGGTGTCTCCACCTTTCCCCAGGTGAAGAGGTTGGATGGACTTGGCAGCACATCGTAGACCGCCTGGATCAAGAACTTTATTCGATGGGGTTCGGCTTTCCAGAGCTCGGTCCATGTGACCTTACGCTCTGATACTTGTTCCCATCTCGTCCAGGCGCCCTGTTGCCGCATTCCCGCCATCTGGCAGGCTCGCCTTTCCTCAACTCCTGCTCGCACTTCCTCGAGGATCAGTGACCTCTTCTCTTTCCCCTGCGCCTTATCATAGCGAGGTGTTCTTCTGCTACCTAAGCCAGATCTCCCCTGCGCCACTGTTCCCACCAAAACCTTTTGCCGTAGCCTTGCCTCTGCAACATCCACAGCCTCGACAGCTCTCCACTTCCGCCCCGTCCTGACTTCAATCCCAGCCTGTGCAACCTTTGGGTCACTGGACTCCCGATACTGTAGGAGCTCCCTGGACCGTGTCACCATGAACTCCTCGCTCAGGCTGCTGATGGGGAGCTTCAGTTTGTTGTTATGCCCGTATAGAGCAATGCTGCTCAGGCTTCGCGGCAGTCCTAGCCACCTGCGCAGGAACCTACTGACCCTCATCTCAAAGCCTTCCACCGTTGAAATGGGGACTTCGTACACCATGAGGGGCCAGAGGATCCGAGGGAGAATCCCGTGCTGGTAAATCCAGGCCTTGAACTTGCCAGGAAGGCCAGACTTATCCACCACGGTCAGCCAGGTCTCCAGGTCTTGGTTGGTCGATCTTGTGGAGGCTGCGTCTCTCAGGCTGCAATTAAACACCTTTCCCAAGCTCTTCACAGGTTCCTCGGTGAGTGATGGTATTTTGGTGGTGCCAAGTGAGAAGCAGAACTTGCCAGTAACCTTTCCTTTCTTTAGCACTAGGACCCTCGACTTGGCCGGCTTGAAGTTCATGCGAGCCCAGGAAATCACCTCCTGAAGGCCATTCAAGATCCACCTGCAACCTGGGACGGATGCAGTGGTCACTGTCAGGTCGTCCATGAAGGCTCGGATGGGTGGCTGCCGGACTCCAGACCTGGAGAGGGGACCTCTGCACTGAACTTCCGCAGACTTCACCAGCATGTTCATGGCGAGCGCAAAGAGGATGACTGAGATCGTACAGCCAGTGATGATCCCCTTTTCAAGCCTGTGCCAGTCGGAGGTTGTTTTTCGGAGGAGACTCTTAGATGGAAGTTGGCATAGTAGTCCAGAATGAGGTCTCTGAACTTCTTTGGAATGTGATGCCGATTCAGTGCCTCTTCGACCAGCTTGTGGGGTATGGATCCATAGGCATTTTCGAGGTCCAGCCACAGAACAGCCAGGTCCCCCTTATTCTCCCTGGCTTCCCTGATGAGCTGAGTGACCACGCCTGTGTGCTCCAGACATCCAGATACCTCTGGGATCCCTCCTTTCTGGACCGATGTATCAATGTAGGAGTTCTTCAGGAGGTAGTCTGTCAGTCGCCTGGCCATGAGGCTGAAGAAGATCTTCCCTTCAACACTCAGCAACGAGATGGTTCGGAACTGATTGATGTTCTTAGACTTCTCCTCCTTTGGGATCCACACACCCTCTGCCTGTCTCCACTGGTCTGCTACCTTGCCCCTCCTCCAGATCACCTTCAAGATTCTCCAGAGTCTGTGGAGTAGTCTTGGACAGTTCTTATAGACCTTATAAGGTACTCCACTGGGCCCTGGAGCTGAGCTCGTCCTTGCCCTGCGGACCACCTCCTGGATTTCCTTCCAGCCGGGCTCTTTCCCATCGAAGTCAAGCGTTGGTGTTGGTGGATTGATCAAGGACCTGCAGGGGCCTAGGTCTTGTTCTCTGCAGAACCAAACCCCACCAGTTTCATATACTCATTCACCGAACCTTTCTTTAGTGAAAAATAAAAATAAAACATTTTCAAATTCAAGACAAAGTTGTATGTTTTTGGTAACACTTTAGTATGGGGAACATGTTCTAAGTAACAAAGACTTCATTTAGAGTTATTTGGTTAGGGTCAGGGTTAGGGTTATAATAAGGCCATGCCAAATAAGGCATTAATAAGTACTTAATAATGACTAGTTAAGAGCCAATATGTTACTAATTTGCATGTTAATAAGCAACTAATTAATGGTAAATATGTTCCCCATACTAAAGTGTTACCATTTTTTTTTACTGTTGCACAAAATGAACCGTGCATGAACATCACCTTGTTCAAAAAACAAAACCAACACAGTGCATGAATTCACAATAAATGATACACCTGCAAATCATTCAGCCGATAGGGAGAAGTTTGTATTTACACGATGTGTCGGGTGTGTTTTGACCTCCGCCGAACCCCTGAGGCCGACTCACCGAACCCCTATGGTTCGATCGAACCCAGGTTAAGGACTACTGTTCTAAGCCATTATGATCAAAATCATCTTAAATAAAGTCTTGATATATTTTACTTTGCATGGAAGGAGTTGATATCACATGTTAGTTTCACATTTGAAGTTGAATTGTTGACATTGTTGAACTTTTCCATATTTATTTTTTGGACTTTCACCTGTTTAATAGATGACTGAGTGAAAATCTGGTTGGAGGAAAACTTCTCTCTGACTACAATTGAACAGTCACCTACCGAAAAATAGTTGCAAGTTTTTGACCACAGACTTAGTCGCTGCTCCAGGACATTCGTCCAGCGGCAGATGTGAACTGGACTACTGCCCGTCTCAGGGCCAGTCAAAATCTGTCTCTCATGAGACTCAACTAAATTAGAAGGCAGTCATTTAGTTGTTACAAATAATAGCGCTAACATTATAGACAGTGTTTTGTTAGTACCTGTTGTAATTACGGCAGATGACTTCTGCCGCCTGGTATGGGTTCAGCGCTGTCCAAAAAACGCGACTTTGATTTATAGTTATTGCATCCTGTATGTTCAAATGTTTCAGAATATCATTCGCATGTCGTCTTGATGAAATTGCAGCCTTGCAATTATTACGAGTCGTGCTGTTCAGTTCAGTTTCAGTTTATTTGGAAGCTGCATACGACACAATTCCAGTTGTCTCTTTACAACACGTCCGAAAAGGATTAAGAAGAAGCAGAGCTTATTTGATCCTACCCCTTTTCATACCATAACGATTTTATCCAATTTCATTGTTCTCTGTAACAGAACAGTGAACAAAAAAATAATAAATAAATAAATAAATAGTAAGCATACAAATATTAAATAAATAGTATTTGTCTCAATTAAAAAAGGGTGGGGAAAGGTGTGATCAATTTTCTACTGCTCGTCCCTTTTTTGGGGTTGTGGGGAGTGCTGGAGCCTGGAGCATTCGGGCAGAAGGCGGGGTACACTCTGGACAAGTCGCCACCTCATCGCAGTGACTAGGATGGTAGAAGGTGGGGATTGAACCAGGAACCCTTAGGTTGCTGGCACAGTGACTCTCCCAACCGCACCACCCCATTTAGTGTTGCCAATCAACCTATCCCCAGGTGCATGTCTTTGGAAGTGGGAGGAAGCCGGAGTACCCGGAGGGAACCCACGCACTCACGGGGAGAACATACAAACTCCACAGAGAAAGATCCCGAGCCCAGGATTGAACCCAGGACTACTCAGGACCTTCGTATTGTGAGGCAGACGCACTAACCCCTCTATCACCGTGCTGCTGCCGGGCCAGTTCTAATACTTATCAAATATCATCCTGGGGGCCATAGATAATTCTTGACTTTGACACCCCTGCTATAGAACTACAACTGGTTGGGAACTAACAGTGTTCGAATTGTAATCCAAATATGATTAGTAGTAAAATACCTTCGTATTGTGAGGCACATGCACTAACCCCTGTCCTACCGTGCTGCAGGGCTCTAGATGTTCATCATAATTCTTGTTCTATGTACTTTGTGAACACTTGTAGTTTGAACAGTCTCTTTAACTGAATTGGTGCTCTGTTTGTTTGATGTCTTTGGTTAATCTGTTCCATAATTTAATTCCACATACAGATATGCTAAAAGTTGTAAGTGTTGTAAGAGCATACGGATGTTTTAAATTAGATTTTCGTCTAAGGTTATATTTCTCCTCAGCTGTGATAAAGACTTTTGAGCGTTTCTGCCGCTGCGGGCGCCCTGTTGCTATCTGACGTCACTATGCATGTTGCGTAATAACGTCATCCCGCCCGCCGGAATCGTTACGGGAATCGTTTGAAAAAATGATACACTGAAGAACCGGTTTTCGATTCCCATCCCTCCACTTAACAGACGCAATGCACTTTGCACAAGTTTTGTATATCAGCTTTGTGTGTACTATCAAGTTAGCACATGTTTTAGTACACGCAAACCTTTAGGCCCTGAATGTTATTCACACAGCAGTTGTCTACTTTTTGAATGAATCACTGCACAGCATGAATGCCTTGCTTAAAAGCTCTGTTCCATCCTCTCGCTCCTAGATTACGGCACCATCAGAAAAGTGCTCTCCCCACTCAATCAGTCCACAGGGAGCTGCCTTTTGGAAGAGATCGAACTGTTCCCGCCCAGGAAGAGGCAGCCCATCCGGAGCCTGCTGATCCTGCACAGCCGAAGCGAGCTCTACGTGGGAGTACGAGACCAGGTCATCAAGATCCCCCTGAAGAGGTGTAGCTACCACAAGAGCAGAGAGTGAGTACACACGCAAGCAAACACTATTAATCTCAATGGAAAGTGTCCAAAGCAAATTTAAAGCTCTCTCTTCCGTGAAGTACTTTTTATCTTGACTTGGGGGCTTTGGTTCAGACTTTAAGAGTATATATATATATATATATATATATATGTATATATACGGACTTCTTTTTTTAGAGGTGCCCATGGCAGCCCCCTCACTGTCACGCATAGGCTGCTGCTGGAGCTGTGTGTGGTTATCGGCCGTATCAAATGTCGTTGTCAAGCTGGCAGTCCGTCAAGTGTAAAACCTGAGACAGAGGCTGGGGTGTAAGGACTCAACACGAGGGCGGGATCCCATCCATCATCGCACACGGGAAGAATCACAACAGCATTCCTTCAGGTCTCTTTCAATGGGGAGGAACTGCAAGCTTATATCATGGCTGTGGCTTTGTGATATTTACTGATGGTGCTTTGTCACCTTTTGGTTGCAATATTTCTCTCTGTCCCTTTGCTTAATCTTTCATTTCCACCCCCTTCAGCCCCATCCAAAACCATGCATTTTCTCGTTGCTTGGGTTGCATTTTTAATGTCGACATGTTCCTCATTGTTATGGAAACCCGCAGAACTTGGACCATATTTCACTGGGCCTGACAGTGCTGCTTGATGTCACCATGAGACTCATAACTATAAGAAAAGACCTGTCAGGCTGTTCACTGCTTTTAAAATAAAGCTACAATGGATTTGTTGGGAGATATTCTCAACAAACACAAGTATTAAGGCACAAATCCTGTTAGACCGTGACTGAAAGCTCGAAGCCAAGTCCATAAATGCATGCTTGAAAATGTTTGTTGTGCGAAAAATGACTTGAGATGCAATAGAACACAAATAGTGAGCCAGGACATCTCAGGGTTTCCCACACATTCATTTATTTGTGGCGGCCCACCACGAAAGAATTGCGGCCGCCACAAATAGATTTAAAAAATAAATAAATAATAATAATGTTTATTCATTTATTTTCGGCTTTTGACTCGCTCGACCGCTCATAAAAGCAATGGGACTCTGTCTGTGAATGGAGCTTGTAGTTACAACTCCGGTGCAGTTGGTGGCGGTTGCCTACTATGCATTGTAACTCTGCCAATGTAATCAGGGGCGCTGCTAGGGATTTTGGGCCCCATGAAAAGAATCTTTACAGGGCCCCCAACACATAATTTCATATAATTTCATCATCATTAGGGGCCTCTCTAGGCCCCCCTCCATCATGGGCCCCTAGAATCTGTCTCCTTTACCCCTGAATGTAATTATATTCCAACTCCGCATTCTTATTGGTCATCGCCGCTGCCCCCGCCTGACCGCACCACCACATGCCTGACCTGTGGGAAACACTGCATCTAACTTCAATGACCTCTGACTTCACCAATATTCTTTCAAAATGAAAAATACATCAAAAAGTATCACTAATATATTCATATTGCTAAAAAGGAGGACTGACTTGTTCCCTTGGACAGAGTTTATACAAAGAAAAGTTTGTATTTCGAAGCAAATTTCTCCAGACGAAACAATGAATAATGGCTTCCAGCCTTAACAAAAGTCTGCATTTTAGTAAAGGTTTGTACACTTGGAACACAAGACAAAGTGCTATAGAGTACTGTATGTCAAACAAACATAACAAAGGGGTGATCAATCAAGGTTCTATTTAATAACAAAGCCAAAACAACAACAACTGGCTGAACTATCCTCATTTTTAGTCGCCTTGCTGACACGCACACACAGACTGTCACTAGCCCTGTGGTGCACTCACAGTTTGAAATCTCAAAACTTCTTACCTTAAACAGCCAGGTCGCTACAATGATTAGGAGTAAAAATGCATTTTACTTTGTCACTATAGGAAGAGGACTCATATGGCCCCATTCTTCGCAGTTTACCTCACATGAAACGTGACAAATCGGGGAGTGCACTATCTATTTTAGTTACCAGATGGTAGTAGAGTGTTGAATATCCTAATATTCGTTTTGTTGCATTGCTATGGTTATGTCCTGGATGTTTGAAACCACACATTGCTTTTCCATTGCTTTTGGTGCGTACAAGTTGTCCTGGGAAATCAAAATTTCCGAGTTCCAAATTTATAATTTCAACTGGAACGTCCCTCGAGGTCGGATTTCACAGCATTCACCCCTGAGTTTGTTTCAAGGATGGCTGCTCTGTAACCAAGCATATCCGCATCTATAATTATTATACTATTATTAAGACTTCTGTTTAGTTTTTATTGCAGTAAATCAGCTATATAAAATGTACTGTTGTACGTTCCTAACGTAAACTAGATTTATTTCTGCTCCCACGTTTCACCATCTCTTCGTGCTTGCGTCTATAACCAGCAGTTAATTCTCCTTATATTCGGCTTCAAAAAGATAAAGTTGTGAATTTCCATTTGTCCAAAGAAGGTCATCTTCGCCGTTTATCACAAAGTCAGCCACGATTAGATCACATGCGTGTGTTGCCGGAAGACGGAAGTGCGTTGCTATGGGCACGATAATAAATGCGCTAAGGAAATAAGTTCCAAATAATACTTCAAATGAGCAAAATACAGGTAATATTGTACATATTACATGTGGTTGTGAATGTGTCTGTTACTACATTATATATGGATTTTCAGTGTGTATATAAAACGTTGATGGAGAGTTTTTGAAGTTGTTTTCGAGGGATTTGAAGGCTACAGCGGTGACTCCCATCAGCCGTATCTTGCAAGTTAGTTTTTTTGTCTTCAGAATCCTAAAAAAAAAAAAAGGTCTGTTCTTGTAATAATTGTGAACAATAGGCAAAATTCCCAAAAAAAAGAGTGCAGTTACTTTTTAAGGCGCCTCTATGTATTTAAACCAGGGGTATCAAACTCATTTTAGCTCAGGGGCCGCATGGAGGAAAATCTATTTCCAAGTGAGCCGGAATGGTAAAATCATGGCATGATAAGTTAAAAATAAAGACAACTTCAGATTGTCTTTTTGGTTTTACTTTGGCCAAAGATAGAACAAGCACATTCTGAAAACATACAAATCACAAATAATACTTCAAAACGCTTCAAATTTGTTGAAAATTCTGAGGAAATTGATGCAGTTTGAAAAACACAATGAGCTTGGACTTCATCTCAATGTATCTAAAAAGACAGGATTAAACTCTAAATCACTGTCTTTCTGGGATTGAACACAAAACACCACATGTAAACTCTTCTTGGTATCAAATACCTCCTTTGTCATGTCCACGTATATATCCAGTGCTAACTCAACAAACCGTAATAAATGGCGGTAAAGCTATTCAAAAGGGGTGAATTCACTTTTCTCGTGTTTGACACAGACATTTTGGGGGAGTAAGGGTGCCTTATGACCATGTGGAGGAGGAGCCACAGTCACCCTTAACTGTGTACCTCTTGCTTAGGCCCTGGTATAAACAGTTTGCTTGCCTAATAGAATTGCTATTGTGACATCCAGTGGACACATTTAGAATAGCAGTTTCTTTCGATACAAAAAAAACAGCTAATTTTTATACTTGGCAAATTCTTCATGCGGGCCAGATACGCGGGCCATACACTTGACAACCCTGATTTAAACCATTACCCCAACCCTCAGGCCTACTGGGTGTGACATCTGGGTCCTAGTGCCCGCTGACACTAACAATTTAACTTAAACATCATGCTAGCTTAGCCTAGTTGAAAGGGAAAAAACTACTGCTCCCAGCTTTTATAGGCTGTCAGGTAAACAAAAATGATAAGAAAGTAACTCATATTGTGACTTCTTCCTCGCCAGAGCATGTGTCGGGGCCAGAGACCCTTACTGTGGTTGGGATCTGCTACTGAAGAAATGCACCACCTTAGAGGAGAGCGCCAGGATGAACCAATGGGAGCAGAGCATCACAAAGTGCCCTGTGAGTATCTATTTATGTCTGCGCTCTGCTTCTTCAGAAATTGCACGCCTGTCTTTTATTTTGTTTTAATGCACGTCATTTTCAAGACCCGAGGCCCTGCTCTGCATCCTTGGCTGCAAACATGGCTAGTGGCAAGAAAAGCTATCGAGCACGCACACGCTGTCACACCGTTCTCGTAGCTGAGAGCCTTCTTGGTAATCAACAGAAGCTGTTGCATGACTTTCTACATTGCTACACTTGGCCCCCAAGCACAGGGAATGAGGGTGTTTTGCATAAACATGTATCTATTTTTTAAATCCTTCAACGTTAAAATAATCCAATTTAAAGTATTGTTTTGAGTGTGTTGTTAAAATGATCAGTATGTATGCACAGATGCTGGTCATAATAAAAGTACATGCAGTTGTATTCATGCATAAACAGATATATCTGCATAAAGCCTAATGGGAATATTATGCTGCCACAAGGTTCCTTTTGACATAACACTGCAGGGGAAAATAAAATGGGCCAGTCCAAATATTTTTTGCTTGTTTGTATTAGTTTACACTACTATTACGTTACATCTGTGATCCAGCAATATCTCATTTAGCTTATTAATGTTAATAAATGGGTTGTACTTGTACAGCGCTTTTCTACCTTCAAGGTATTCAAAGCGCTTTGACACTACTTCCACATTTACCCATTCACACACACATTCACACACTGATGGAGGGAGCTGCCATACAAGGCGCTAACTAGGACCCATCAGGAGCAAGGGTGAAGTGTCTTGCTCAAGGACACAACAAACGTTACGAGGTTGGTACTAGGTGGGGATTGAACCAGGGACCCTCGGGTTGCGCACGGCCACTCTACCACTGCGCCACGCCGTCCCTAATGACGTGTCAGATGATTCATAAACAAGGCAGCCTTATTATTATGAAGTACTCTTACAAGATGGTCACTTCTTCACAGTAGCAATGCTTTGCATGAAGTACTACTTTACAATAGAATAATGAGCACTATCGCATTTCAGTAAAAATGTGTCTCATTGTGTACGCATGTTAAAGGGGAACATTATCACAATTTCAAAAGGGTTGAAAACAATAAAAATCAGTTCCCAGTGGCTTGTTGTATTTTTTGAAGTTTTTTTCAAAATTTTACCGGTCCCCGAATATCCCTAAAAAAAGCTTTAAAGTGCTTGATTTTCGATATTTGCGATGCGACTATCCATTTCCATGTGACGTCATACAGTGCTGCCAATGTAAACAAACAACGGCGAATAGCACAGCAAGATATAGCGACATTAGCTCGGATTCAGACTCGGATTTCAGCGGCTTAAGCGATTCAACAGATTACGCATGTATTGAAACGGATGGTTGGAGTATGAAAGTATTGAAGAAGAAACTGAAGCTATTGAGCGAATAGCTATTGACGCTATTCATAGCCATAGCATGGCCGAATAGCTGCGTTAGCATCGCCCGTAAAATGTGCGGACCAAACAATCAGGACTTTCGCATCTCGTGACACTGGAGCAACTTAAATCCTTCGATTGGTAAGTGTTTTTTTCGCATTAAATGTGGGTGAGAGGAAGCGTAATATAGTTGCAAATGCACCTGCAGGTTATCCATACATCTCTGTGCCATGTCTGCTTTAGCACCGCCGGTAAATAGCATGTTAGCGTCGATAAGCTGGCAGTCAACATCAACAAAACTCACCTTTGTGATTTCATTGACTTTATAGTTGCAAATGCATCTGCAGGTTATCCATTCATCTCTGTGCCATGTCTGCTTTAGCACCGCCAGTAAATAGCTTGTTAGTGTCGATTAGCATCGCATGTTATCATCGATTAGCTGGCAGTCACGCCGCAACCAAATATGTCTGATTAACACATAAGTCAACATCAACAAAACTCACCTTTGTGATTTCGTTGAATTTATCGTTGCAAATGCATCTGCGGGTTATCCATACATCTCTGTGTCATGTCTGTCATCGCCGGTAAAATGTGAAGACAATCTGGCACATTCAATGGGGGTCTGGCGGCAGACACTTTCACATCTTCGGGCCAGTGGTGCAACTTGAATCCCTCCCTGTTAGTGTTGTTACACCCTCCGACAACACACCAACGAGGCATGATGTTTCCAAAATTCCAAAAAATAGTCGAAAAAACGGAAAATAACAGAGCTGAGACCCGGTGTTTGTAATGTGTTGAAAATGAAAATGGCGGCTGTATTACCTCGGAGACGTGACGTTCTGACGTCATCGCAAAAAGAGCGATAAACAGAAAGGCGTTTAATTCGCCAAAATTCACCCATTTAGAGTTCGGAAATCGGTTAAAAAAATATATGGTCTTTTTTCCGCACCATCAAGGTATATATTGACGCTTACATAGGTCTGGTGATAATGTTCCCCTTTAAAAAAAGGTGCATGTCTACATGTTAGATCTTGAGATAATTGGTGTCTTGTTCATCTCACACTCACACAAAAAGCATCTTCTTTATTCCTTCTATCCACCATGGGAAAAAGTGAGTGATAAAGCTTCAGAAACATGTAAACATGCTTTTGTTTGTGCTAACATTGTGACGATCTGTAACATTCACATCTTTCCTGTCAGCGCTCTTGTTTTGGTTCCACTTCCTGCACGTCTCCCTGAGTGCTTGTTTCCCTCACCTGTCCCTGGTTGGCAGCCTGGCACACCTGGTTGCAGTTACCAATCAGGCGGCTGTTTATGCCTGTCTCGCCCTCCAGTCAGGGCTCGATGATTGTTTCCTGTTTTCCCTGCATGTGCACTTACCAGTTGCACTATGTCCATTTTGACATTAAAGTCACGTTTTCCTGCACTTCGCCTGCCATCTCTGCATCTTGGTGTTCATCACCAGCAGTTCCTGTCAAATATGAACACTGCACACAAATACAGCAGTAGAAAACTGTAATTCATTGTTCCGCTAATGCCTTTATTATTGTGACCACTTCCATTTTCTCCCATTTCTGTGCTTCCTGGTGTGTCCATTCATTGCAATATTGTCATCATGTTTACCATATTTCCACAAGCGTCCCTTTAGGTTACTGTTTATTTTCCTGCCAACACCTGACCAATTCCGGATGTGTCATAGTAGATTTGTACTTATTTTTGGCATCTTCCTTTAGGAAAAAACAGCCTCGCTAGCCTCAAGCCGTATTTCCCACGTTCCCAAGGCTGGCAGCTTCCCTTTAACAGTTTTATTTCCTCGTTTTTCTTCGCCAACAGGTCCGTAATGTGACAGTTGACGGAGGTTTTGGAGCCTGGTCAGGGTGGTCCACCTGTAGCCATAGCGACGGCGCCAGCGCGGGGTCCTGCTTGTGTCGGACGCGGGCCTGCGATAGCCCCGCCCCCCAGTGTGGCGGCCAGAAGTGTCACGGGATCAGCGTTGAAGTGGCAAACTGTTCCAGGTAAGTGCCATCTGTGAATCTGCACTGTGGGAAGGAACGGTGTTCATTATTGCTTCCACACCAATTTGTCAGTTAGTATCACGTGAACCCTTACACTTAGGCAGGGCCATTTTTTTTGTCAGCCTGCTCATTAATTAGTGTTTCTTTTGCACCTTTAACTCTTTTAACACATTGACAATACCACTAAGATAGAGCCTTTTTAAAGACTTGTGTGTGCTTCTCTACAACTTGCTTAATGGTTGTATACTTTATATAAATCATTTAAATCGGGCCAGCAAACAAAAAATTATATATATATTTTTTTTCTTATAATTTTTTCAAATCTATATTGTTTGTAATCCATTTTCAACCGCTTGTTACTCTGTGTCTCCCAGCCGCTCAGACAAATCATATTGTCTAAAAATGCATTTATCCATCGATAACGTGACGTCATCGCAATCGGAATATAAGAATACAAATATATATATATATATATATATATATATATATATATATATATATATATATATATATATATATATATATATATATATTTCATCCCTACAAGCCTGTTTTGCAGGTTTTTCTGAAAAACAGGAAAACCTGACCTAACGTGTGTGTATATGTACGCTCCTCTTCTCTCTTTATATGTATATATATATATATATATATATATATATATATATATATATATATATATATATATATATATATATATATATATATATATATATATATATATATATATATATATATATATATATATGGAACACATTGCCTCCCTGCCTGAAAATCAGCATCAAGGGTTGGAAATGGGGGTTAAATCACCAAAAATGATTCCCGGGCACGGCCACCGCTGCTGCTCACTGCTCCCCTCACCTCCCAGGGGTTGATCATGGTTCATGAATCAAATACAGAGAATAATTTTGCCACGCTAGTGTGTGTGTGTGTGTGTGACAATCATGGGTACTTTATATATATATATATATATATATATATATATATATATATATATATATATATATATATATATATATTTATATATATTTATATACATGCACACACACAGCCCGGACCATTTTTTTAACCCATTGAGGCCCCCGAGTCAAAAAGTTTGGGGACCCCTAATTTAAATAAAAGCAAGAGAAGATGGTAAATGTGTTATCTCTCTGCAGGAGATGATATATTTGCATTTGTTAGAAAAGGGGACTAGATAGACAAAGCTGATCTGTTGTTCATGCAGCATCTCTCACAGCCTTCTATGTGTGTCTCCATAGAAACGGAGCATGGACTCCCTGGACTTCCTGGTCCCCATGCAGCACCAGTTGCGGCATTGGTTTCCAGGTGCGCCAGCGCTCCTGCAGCAACCCCACGCCCCGCCATGGAGGACGTGTGTGTGTGGGCCAGAACCGCGAGGAGAGGTATTGCAATATGTTTTTGGCGAAACCGCTAAGCTCCAACCTATCTTGCTCAATTTTTAGTGCTTTATATAATATTTTGCCTCAGACGTATTCCAAACCGCTTCCTGCTCCATCACTGGTAAGAATACAATGCAAATTTCCCCACGTACTGTGCCTCCTTTGTCGCACAGCGTTAGTGCTTGTTTTGAGAGGCGGGGGTTCTGGGTTTGAATCCTGGTTGGAGTTGAGTTAGGAAAGAAAATGTATATTCTAATGATGGTAAAAAAAAAATGTTTCACACAAAAAAACTATTTGGTCCCTATGATTTGGTTTTAGTAAACAATTCACATACATAATAAAGTGTGAAAATTGTTGGTAACGTGTTTAGGGTCCCGGTTTAGCCTGGGCCGGCCGTGGTTTTAGTTTTTTGGGGTCTTAATAAACTATTTGATCTTAACGGAATCATCTTGTGGTAAACTTTTTATGGTTTATCAGACTGCGTTTACCTAACACAAAAGGCATGGTGTGTGAGAAATGTTAAGTCAAAATGCATAAATGGAGTGAATGGCACGGCTTTTGAGATTTCCATCCATCCATTTTCCTACCGCTTATTCCCTTTGGGGTGGCGGGGGGCCCTGGTGCCTATCTCAGCTACAATCGGGCGGAAGGCGGGGTACACCCTGGACAAGGGTCGCAGGGCCGCTTTTAAGATGTATTGTGTCTTATTACCATACTATTATTAACCTTGGTAGAATATGAATTAGACCACCTCACCGTAGATCTTTGCCAGAAAGCGAGACATTAAATTAAAGTAGCTGCTAAATGTGGAAGGAGAGAAATTAAAACAATACCATATAAACCTGAATATAAAAAGACATCTTGGAGACAAAATTATTTTTTTTAATCATGTTATCAAGTTAAACCGGTTCAGAGAGCATAAAGCCCACAATCGCAAACACTTGCAATATACTGTAAGTGACTGTTCCAGATCCAATTACGCTCCTCCATCCATCCATCCATCTTCTTCCGCTTATCTGAGGTCGGGTCACGGGGGCAGCAGCCTAAGCAGGGAAGCCCAGACTCCCCTCTCCCCAGCCACCTCGTCTAGTTCTTCCCGGGGTATCCTGAGGCGTTCCCAGGCCAGACATAGTCTTCCCAACGTGTCCTGGGTCTTCCCCGTGGCCTCCTACCGGTTGGACGTGCCCTAAACACCCCCCTAGGGAGGCGTTTGGCAATTACGCTCCTCTTCTCTCTTTAATTGCTTTCCGAACGCCAAAGTAAAATGGCGAGCTGAATGGTTGACAAAAGTTGTGGTTGATCACTGAGTTGAGTCTGAAAACCCCAGTCATTAATGTAGCCATCATACACAGTTGTGCCTCAACTTACAACTACCTTAATTAACTTGAGAGAATTTTAAATTACAAACTAAGTGTTTTTGTGACGCCGCCGGTTGAAGTACTATTTGGCCACACCCACAACCAGAGATCGACACAATTCTGCCCTCCAACCACTGAAGCTGATAAAGTTAGTGTGGAGGAAAAGTGAATTACTGAATCAATCAATCAATGTTTATTTATATAGCCCTAAATTACAAATGTCCCAAAGGACTGTACAAACCGCTACGACTACTACATCCTCGGAATAACCCACATAAGGGCAAGGAGAATTCACACCCAGTGGGACCCCAGTGACAATGATGACTATGAGAAACCTAGACATTTTTGGGGGGCTTTAGGAATCACTAATAAGCCGGAGTCTTTTGAACGCAGATTTCTTGCCGGGACATATGGTACAATACAATCGGCAAGATAGGATGGAGCTAGACCGTGTAGTATTTTATACGTAAGTAGTAAAACCTTAAAGTCACATCTTAAGTGCACAGGAAGCCAGTGCAGGTGAGCCAGTACAGGTGTAATGTGATCAAACTTTCTTGTTCTTGTCAAAAGTCTAGCAGCCGCATTTTGTACCAACTGTAATATTTTAATGCTAGACATAGGGAGACACGAAAATAATACGTTACAGTAATCGAGACGAGACGTAACAAACGCATGGATAATGATCTCGGCGTCTTTAGTGGACAGAATAGAGCGAATTTTAGCGATATTACGGATGTTAAATTGATGTTAAAGATTGATTTTTTTTGTGAATAAATGTTTAGAATTAAGTTGATGGATCTATATTACATCCCCAAAGAGTGCACTTTAAGTTGATGATTACTTCTATGTTTAGAAATCTTTATTTATAATTAAATCGCTTGTTTATTTTTCAACAAGTTTTTAGGTTATTTTTATGGGTTTTTTTTTAAAGTTCAAGAAAGACCACTACAAATGAGCAATATTTTGCACCGCTATACAATTTAATAAATCAGAAACGGATAACATAATGCTGTATTTTACTTCTTTATGTATTTTTTCAACCAAAAATGCTTTGCTCTGATTAGGGGGTACTTGAATTAAAAAATGTTCACAGGGAGTACATCACTGAAAAAAGGTTGAGAACCACTGACATAGAGCATCCTGGTCTTTAATTAGACAATTAAATATTGTAGAATGTGTATTTCAGCCAACATCTCTCTTTTCTGTATTTCCCCTTCTGGGGGAGAGGTCCTTGAAAAGTGATTTGCTCCACCAGTGGCCTTGGGTAAAATACACACTGTGATTGACGCAGCCCGGTTACTCATGATAAACCACCAAGAGAAGGCAAGAGGCTCACTTCTCTCTTTCCTCTCTAAGAATCAATGTTTTTTGTTCTCCTTTCCACATTTCACTCCTACCACAGCTGCATGATTTTAAAAAACATGTGCGTATCGAGGCGTATAAGTAATGCACTGAGAAAAAAAAGGTAGATTTGAAAGGCTTTTATGTATGCAATAAGCCTCATTACTACATGGTGTGTTGCGCCTCAGTGCCAATGGACACTATATGAATAACGCATACATTTAAAGAAAAAAACTTTTGAGACGCCAGCAGGCTTTACATAAGTTTAAAGATGAAGCGGCCATGCGCGGCTTTAAATGTGGCAGGTTCATGCTCTCACTGATGAACCTTTTGTTGGTTCTTTCTCTGGGCCCGCACTGCTTTAGTCAGTAATTAGCTGCGTTGTCAAAGAGAAAAAGGATGCTTCCTGTTTTTGGATTAAAGTGCAATTTCAAGTTGGAAATCCGCTTATTGATGCAAAAGTGGTGTTTGGCGGCTACATCAATGCATTTATATAGATGTGTGCATGCGTTTGTAATCTCCTAAAGCGCGCTCAAGATTATGATCCACTCGGTTCTACCTCCTGGAGCCCTGCCATACAATCCTAAAACAAGCGTGAAGATTAATAAACATAACAAGAAAAGAATACAATTGGTAAATATCTTGCATCAGCCTGGAAAAGTAATATAGCACTTAGAAACCCTTGTCTCAAAAGGCAGCTGTGCCAAAAAGCAACCAAGCAGTAATTAAAGCAGTTTTACGGCATGTGGAAAAGTAATAAAATAAGCTGTAAGGCTCCAATAACGCTGGTAATCTTATTGTAAAATTATGACATTAAGTGCTGTTATCTTGTCTTGTAAAATGATGCAGTTATTTTAGACGTGCAAAATGTCTTGTGTGAATTTGTGCTTATGTTTTGTTGTTAGATATAGAAGGTATGTAATGTGGCTCCCTAGCCACATGAAAGCCATGCACGGGGACATTTACATGTTTTGTCAGACATTCCTGCCTCGTGGTTTGAAGCTTCCAACGCTATTTAAGTTTAGCGGCCAGCATTGGCGCCTTTTGGCATTTTGATTTTGTGACCTTATTTTGGTCTTTAACATATTCCCACAGTTTCATTTTCTAACTTACTAACCAATGATCAAAATTTAAATATGACTAATAAATTAATATATAAACAAAGGGGGTGGGACCTCATTCTGGGCCCCCATACACAAGACTCCTTAAGGGCCCCCCCCCTCGCACCCCAAACCAAACGTAATTGTCGCATAGACTACACGGCGTGGCGCGGTTGGGAGACTGGCCGTGCCAGCAACTTGAGGGTTCCTGGTTCAATCCCCACCTTCTATTAACCTTGTCACATCAGTTGTGACCTTGAGCAGGACACGTCACCCTTGCTCCTGATGGGTGGTGGTTAGGGCCTTGCATGGCAGCTCCCTCCATCAGTGTGTGAATGTGTGTGTGAATGGGTGAATGTGGAAATAGTCTCAAAGCGCTTTGAGTAGCTTGAAGGTAGAAAAGCACTATACAAGTATAACCCATTTACCATTTACCGTATTTCCTTGAATAGCCGCCGGGGCGCTAATTAATTTAAAACCTCTTCTTACTCCTGCGCTTATTCAAGGCATGCGGTAAAAGTAAGCAGGCGCTCATAATTTTAAAACCTCTTCTCACCCCTGCGCTTACCAATGGTATGCAATAAAAATTTTGAGTGTGATAAAAATAAAATTAATAAAAAATTATTCTGCGGCCGCGACCCGGTGGTTGGGACCACTGCTTTACAACATGTCATCGTGCCTACCTTTACACCATGCTGTCTGCGTGTCGGTTGGACGCATGCATTTAGCTGCTTCTCGTACGAGATTGCAATGCATACTTGGTCAACAGCCATACCTTTTACACTGATGCGTGTGATTTAAACAACTTTAAAACTCTTACTAATATGTGCCACACCCTGTGAACCCTAACCAAACAAGAATAACAAACACATTTCTGGAGAACTTTGGCTCTGTAACACATTATAAACGCAACATAAGAATTACCCAGAATTCCAATGCATCCATGACTCTTGGCTATATTATACACGCGCCCCAAACCCCGCCCACCTCAACCGACGCATGGAGAGGAGGCGGGGGGTGGGGTGGGATTTGGTGCTAGCTGGTGTATAATATAGCCAAGAGTCATGGATGCATTGGAATTCTGGGTAATTCTTATGTTGTGTTTATAATGTGTTACAGAGCCAATGTTCTCCAGAAATGTGTTTGTTATTCTTGTTTGGTTAGGGTTCACAGAGTGTGGCGCAAATTAGTAAGAATGTTAAAATCGTTTTATATCACAACCATTAGTGTGATCTGTATGGCTGTGGAACAAGAGCCCTGGTTTACACACAGTAAAAGCAATAAAAACTCCTCTGTCATTTTGAAAATGACGGCAGGAGAAGCGACACTCGTGACATCACAAATTTGACCCGGCGGTAACAGTAAGCATGCGCTAATAAATTTGGGGGGCGAGATTTACCCTACAGTAATTCAAGGCAGGTGCATAATGATGCCCGGCGGCTATTCAAGGAAATACGGTAATTACACTTTCCAGTAGCTTAGCTAATTTTCAATGAGTAGCTATTCCTGTAGCAGAGCAACTTTTACGCCCATGAAGCTTGGTTGCTTACATCAAAGCTACACGCTACAAAGAGAAAATGGACTGAGAATCCAGGCCTGACCTGGATGAATGAGAACATCCATACACACGGAAAAAAAATCCATGATCACTCAGCGTACGAGGTCTGCTGTCATTATTATGCTGACTGCTAGGATGTACATATTCCAATTTAGGTGAAGAATGACTCTAAATCCTCGCGAAGAAAAGGGGGATGGAACCAAGAGTCTTTTTATGTTTTCGCCATTTCCGGGTCTAAATTGGCCGTCAAAATGTACCATCTTGTCGGAATACAACCTCGTCTTTCTACTTTCCAGGTGAGAGGCATGATTTATGAGCTAAAATAAAGTTTGATGAGCAAGGCAACGAAGAAGCAGCTGATCAGTCGATCTTGTCAACATGGGGATGCAAGCTTATGATCCCGGCGCCGCTATAAACACTTAAATAACGATATCACTAATTCTAATTATCAAGTCTATTGACAGATAAGTTTGAACTATACGCTATATTGTATTATAATAATTATTAATAATAATAATGGATTAGATTTATTTTGCGCTTTTCTATTGTTAGATACTGAAAGCGCTCACAGAGAAGTGGGAACCCATCATTCATTCACACCTGGTGGTGGTAAGCCCTGGGGTAGACTGACAGAAGCGTGGCTGCCAGTTTGCGCCTACCGCCCCTCCGACCACCACCAATCATTCATTCATCATTCACCGGTGTGAGCGGCACAGGGGGCAAAGGTGAAGTGTCCTGCCCAAGGACACAACGGCAGCGATTTGGATGTCAATAGGTGGGAAGCGAACCTGCAACCCTCAGGTTTCTGGTTTTAAAACTACAAACGGCGGAGGATCCATGTGCATGTACTAGCCTGTCCACCCCACAACAAGAGGATCAAGAAAAAGATTGAACTTACTAATTACAATGGCGGACTTGTGTGTATCTCTTCAGATAAAACTTTACCATGTATGGAGATATCTGCTGACGTCACCAATTGAAAACATTTCACAAGTTGGGCGAATTCCAAACAACTCTTTTGGAGGAAGTATGAAAGAAGGCACGATTTGTAAATAAATATCTCTGCCATGTCTCCATGGTTTGATTTCAAATTTTTGGGACTAAAGCACGTGACAAAAGCTGGTACCAATAGGGAAGAAAAGTTGGTTTTGCATAATAGGGCTCCTTTAAAAGGCAACTCATTTGTGAATCTCAAATCGAGTAAATGAAAAGAAATACGACTAACTCCACTTCTCTTGTGCTGTAACATTCATAAAGATAGCTTAGTTGTTAACGTGATGTATGTTATTTCTCTCAGCGATGAAAGCAGCTGGGTGAGGTTATAGTGCAGACATCAGACTGCACCTTGTATTACTTTAGTACGTCTATAGAATTACAATCACTGACACTTTTTCATGTTGTGCGTTTGTTTTCTTCGGATCGTTACCAGATCATGATGTCTAGTCTCGTTAAGATTTCATCACGCTGCCATTTCATCTCTTTGACAGGTACTGCAATGAACACCTGCCCTGCCCTCCCCATGTTTACTGGTCGGCTTGGTCGGCATGGGAACGCTGCAACGTGCCTTGCGGCGGGGGCATCCAGTCGCGACGGAGAACTTGTGAGAACGGCAACGACTGTCCCGGGTGTGGCCAGGTATGTCACGCGCGTATTTCTCTCTTTTCTAGATTCTCAGCTTGCATCATTTTATTGAAGATAACTTAATGCTGTCTGATAGTGTTACTGGGCGTATACAATAATAATAATCCTAGGAACAGGTTTAGAGGATGACGCAGAGGAAGTGCTGCTTTTCAGCTCCTCCTGCTTTCATGCATCTTGTAAATGAAAGCGAAATACGTGGATGACCTTCCTTGTCTTTGAGTCTTTGTTAGCTTTTTCACAATGCTTCACTGTACGCTTGGCTTGTGGTAACAGTTTGGAGGGCCCTTTTCCGACATTGCACAAGCATGCAACTCCTCATTGTCTCCACTTCCATGGCCATTAACTTTTATCGCCAAACTATTAAAATGTATTTTTCACGGAGCGCCATAAATACATACTGTACTAGTGCTCTCAAACAGAGTTTCCGTGCATGAATTTTAATTGATCACAGTTGAACATTATTAAAGGCCTACTGAAACCCACTACTACCGACCACGCAGTCTGATAGTTTATATATCAATGATGAAATATTAACATTGCAACACATGCCAATAGGGCCTTTTTAGTTTACTAAATTGCAATTTTAAATTTCACGCGAGTTTCTTGTTGACAACGTCGCGGAATGATGACGCGTACGCGTGACGTCACAGACTGTAGAGGACATATTAGTGCTGCACCAAACACGGCTAAAAGTCATCTCTGTTCATGGCGTAATTACACAGTATTTTGGAGATCTGTGTTGCTGAATCTTTTGCAATTTGTTCATTTAATAATGGAGACTACAAAGAAGAATGCTGTTGGTGGAAAGCGGTGGATTGCAGCTGTCTTTAGCACCGAGACCCAGCCGGTGTTTCTTTGTTTGTTGTGAAGCGGAGCGGTCAAGCGAACATGTTTCTCTACGTCAGCATTTCTCAAAGTGTGCGGAATACAGACATGACAGGTGGGGCGCGAGGAACGGGAGGAAATTGCACTTTAATTTTTTTTATTTTTTTATTATATTCTTGGATTAGTTTTTTTTCACTATGCTTTCATTTTCCATACACACTGTCTGTGAAATCCGCTATATAAATAAATGTAAATTACATTTTTCCTCGAGGCTTTAAATTTCTAGGTAGGAGCGAAAGTTTGACAGACATAGCAACAGTAACTAATGGGGGCGGGGCTAAGCCGAACAATCTTTCACGCGGATGGGTAGCAGGCTAATGTGTGGACCACAGTTACACAAAATGGATAAATTTGTGACTCGCACCTCGTCAAACTAGAGCCAGCGCCTGCAGAGAAACAAAAATCTGACAGGCTTAATCAACCAAAAAGCCAACCGAAAAGAAAATATGATGCAGGGTATCTTGCTCTTGGATTCACCGCAACGGTGGTGGGGGCAGAGGAGAGACCCCTATGTGTTCTGGGTCTAAAACCGCTAGCAGCAGACAGCATGAGACCCAACAAATTAAAGAGACACCTAGAGACCACACACCGCAATCACGTCAATAAGCCACTTAATTTCTTTCAAAGAAAAGTAGTTATTTTATTTATTATTGAACTTGATGCAAGTTATACCACAGCTGTACAGTTATTTTATTTTTTATTGAACTTGATGTTATTTTATGTTATTGAGTTTGAATGTGTACAACTTGAATGTTACTTGATGTTCAATAAATTTGAAAATGTTAAGCTTGGCATTAGCGTTCTATTGGGGTGATGGGGGCAGGTGGGGCTTGAAAACTCCCCCTTGTCCAAAGTGGGAGATGACAAAAAAAGTTTGAGAACCACTGTTCTACGTCAACCAGCATGTTTTTTGATGGGAAAATTGTGATATATATCTTACCGGAGACATCAATGGATTATTCGTCGTCCTGCAGCAGCTGTCATGTCAAAAACGGCAGCTGTGAGCTTGGCTCCTCAGCTTCTCTCTGAGACACTGCGTGTTCACCGCAGCCATCCGACCTCGAGGTATAACTTTACAATCTTTAAAAACATCTGAATCGCTCACAATGCCATCGCCTTTTTTTTTTTTACTTTATTTATTTATTTATTTTTTGTAGTCCTTTGCTATCAATATCCTCAGCCACAAATCTTTCATCCTCGCTCAAATTAATGGGGGAATTGTCAGTTTTTTTGTTTTGAATAGCTCTTTTTGTTGGAGGCTCTCATTATAAACAATGTGAGGATGTGAGGAGCCCTACAACCCGTGCGTACAAGGCAAGGCTTTTTTATTAGTGACCAAAAGTTGCAAACTTTATCATCGATGTTCTCTACTAAGTCCTTTCAGCAAAAATATGGCAATATCTCAAAATGATCAAGTATGACACAGAATGGACCTGCTATCCCCGTTTAAAAAAGAGAATCTCATTTCAGTAGGCCTTTAATATTTAATAGAAAAGTCTCAATCCCGATCATAGGACCGTATTAGGGCCTATATTAGCGTTTTTTAACGGATCTTTACCGCAGATGTGCCCTAGCCTTTAATCAGATTCCTTCAAAAGGGTTGCACGCTCAGGGAGCCACAATGACATTTTCAGATTCCTTGTTACACATGCAGGGGTTGTATGGATATTCTGGGAGGGTGCATGCCTTGCCAGAACACTGGCTCGAATTTGAGGGCAAGCTGCAACCAACACAGTGTGAAGCTGCTTTTAAGATACTAATCCTCACCACCATGGCCAAAAATAAACCAAGTTGCTTCCATTTCATTAGCACTGGAGGACGAAAGGGTGATGCATAGCTAAGCATGCTACACACAACAACACAAGAAGTTAACCTCTAAAGCAGTGGTTCTCAACCTTTTTTCAGTGATGTACCCCCTGTGAACATTTTTTTGTTCGTTTCAAGTACCACCTAATCAGAGCAAAGCATTTTTGGTTGAAAAAAAAGAGATAAAAAGTAAAATACAGCACTATGTCTTCAGTTTATGATTTATCAAATTTGAGGACCACTGCTCTAAAGTGTTAATGTAAACTCGGGGTGATCGATCCAGATGTCAAAACTATCCATACTTGTAGTATCAGTATATAAACGATACTAAAGAGATTAAATCGATGATCATCTTTTTTTGTTCTTATTATTTCAAAATAATTTTTGGGGTTATTTTGTTTATTGTTCACAAACTCTGGGAGTTGGTCTCTGGATACAGGAAGGCTTTTAGGGAAAAACTTAAATATGATAGCCAATAGTAGTTTTTGCTTTTGTTTATTTATTGTGCACTAGCTGTCATGGTCCATATCTTGGACAATGTCATATTCTGGGTTTTGTTCTGTTTTGTTATCATCCTGTGTTGTATTTGACATCTTTGGTTCTCGGTGGCACTTCCTGTTCTGTTTCTGTTGTCATGGTAACTCATTAGTGTCACCTGTCTCTTGTTTGTCGTCGCGCACCTGATTTGTGATTATCTCCTTATATAAGACCACCTTTGTTTGACACTCGTCCTTGGACTCTTGTTTGCTCCCACGCAACAGTTGACGCCGCTTGTCCTGCATTATGGTAAAAAACTACTTTTGTTACTTGTTAGCTTCCCCGCTATTCCTGTTTTGTTTATGTCCCTAGCTTCAACGCTAGCGCTTTTTGTTCCTTCTAGCTGCCACGCTAGTTATGTTGGTTTTTGGTAGTGCCTCTGTGCAAGTGTCTTTGTTTCTAGCTTGTTTTATAGTATAAATAAATTCTTGTTCCTACCTTACGCTGTGTCCATCTTCGCTGCACCCACAGGAGAACGCAAACACATCACCACTATGCCACCGAAGCGTCACACTAGCCACTTTATTTTTGTTTTAAAATAGATGTATGTAGCCTTCAATACCACATATTTAATACATCATCTGATTCACAATATGAGCAGATTGTAAATTTCATAAGTTAAATTTAAAATGTTGAAGTACCGACGATTGTCACAGACACACACTAAATTTGTGTTCTGCATTTGACCCATCCCCTTGTTCACCCTAATGGAGGTGAGGGGAGCAGTGGGCAGCACTGGAGCCGCGCCCGGTAATAATTTTCGGTGATTTAACCCCCAATTCCAACCGTTGATGCTGAGTGCCAAGCAGGGAGGTAATGGCTCCCATTTTTATAGTCTTTGGAATGACTCAGCTGGGGTTTGAACTCACAACCTACCCATTTCAGGGCGGACACTTGGCCACTGAATAAGATAAGCTTTATAAAAAGTTTTACTGTGTTTACTCAAGTTTCATGCTTTGAACATTTTTTAAGATCTATAATCTATTGTCGTCGGATTGGGACATCGGATCAAAAATGTTAATCGGAAAATCCCTAATATTTCATCCATTAGTTATGTTTTATTTGGCAAGAGAAAAGTGTTGACACATCAAACTGGGCAAAACAAACAAGTTCACTTAATCGTACATACTGCACTGTATTTATTCCTCATTTTGATCAAAACGGATAACTAAATGGTTTTACGCTTCCCCACCTCGCATCCAACACAAACCTACAGTAAATGTTCACAAATAGGCAAGTGTTGCACAATGCTACCATGCTTCTTGGTAAACTCAACAGAATTTAGCCTCTCAGCAGTGGCCTCTCTATGCCTTTCTGTACCCGACTAAATACGCTCCACTTAAAAACAATCTACAGTTGTGATCAAAATTATTCAACCCCCACACAATTTTGGTGTTTTAGCAAGTTGGACTTTTATTCCGTATTTTGTTTATAGTCATATCAAATAAAGATGTGTCAGATAGACAAATGCAACTTAAATAGTAACACTGTATTTTACAAAATACCAAAAAAGGAAATTTTTCTTAATATCTCATTGACAAGAGAAACAGCCCCAGAGCATGATTGACCCCCCACCATGATTAACAGTAGGCAAGGTGTACTTGTCTTTGTAAGCTTCGTTTTTTCTCCTCCAGACATAACGTTGATTCATAGGCCCAGAGAGTTCCAGTTTTGTCTCATCACTCCATAGAACAGTTTCCCAAAACCTTTAGGGTTTGTCCAGATGATTTTTAGCATACTGGAGTCTATTTTGGTTGTGCCTGATAGTCAGAAGTGGGGTGCATCTGGGAGTTCTGGCATGGAGGCCTTCATCTCGTAGTGCGCGCCTTATTGTCTGGGACGAAACCTGCGTACCCCCCTCTGCAATGTCCTCTTGTAGTTCCTCAGCTTTTACCCGGGGGTTTTTCACCACTCTACGCTTCAAATACCGGACAGCAGTTGCACACAGCATCCTCTTTCTACCACGCCCAGGTAGTGTTTCCACTGTGCCTTTAGCTTTAAACTTGCAAATTATGCTCCCAACTGTGTCTCTTGGAATGTGTAATGTCTGCTATTTTCTTATATCCATATCCTTTCTTCTGAAGAGAAATTACCTCCTCTCTTACCTTCTTTGACCACTCCCTGGACTTCACCATGTTGCAAATACACCATTGACCATCTACAAGAAGCTGAGCGTCACAGTCTTTTCAATCAGTTTAATTGTTGCTCGTTATGGTTCTAATCACATCTACAGGTGTTTTCAACACCTGATTGAAAAGACCTTATTCAAATTCTGTTTTTAAGAGTTATGATCTTCAAGGGGTTGAATAATTTTGTCAATGAGATGAGAAATGACACTGTTTGGTATGTTACAAAATATAATGTTGTAATTCAAGTTGCATTTGTCTATTTATTGCATCTTTATTTGATATGACTATAAACAAAATATGAAATAAATGCCCAACTTGCGTAAACACCAAAATTGTGTGGGGGTTGAATAATTTTGATCATAACTGTATCTAGCTGAAAAAGCCCACCCTAAACATTGTGTAATGGTGCATACGTTAGTATTAAGACACCTCCCACACATAACATTGCTGCCTCAGTACACTCACAAATAATTGAGCATGACATGTTAGTCACTGCACAAAATCACACAAATGGAAAAAGGGACTTCTCCATTTTGTGGCAATTTAGCAACAATGTCGCCCTTCTCTTCAGCGCATGTGTCCTAATAGTAGCAGGCAGAGCTTTATTCTTGACAATGCATTACAGCTGTAATGCACTGATGTATTCGGGGAACACAACTGTAACAGAGATGTAAACAAAATGGAGCATCAAACTTCCATTAATGCATTCTCCACAAGTAAGATGTGTGTAAAGCACTTGATCTTTTCATTATTACATGGACGACAAATGTTTTTACATAAATTGGAAGCATTGAATTAAATGAAGAAATGTAATCATTGGTAAAAATGTTGGGTCTAGCCAAGATTGGGAAATGATTGATGAAATATGGTGATCAAACATGTTTTATTATTACACATCATGAGCATTTGTGCAGTGGTGTTGCTCTGATGGTTTATTTGTTTTCAAATAATACTAATACAGCAGGTTGCATATCCCTTGAAAGACTAGTTAATTTGATTCAATTGTGTGTTCACCACTTTTCAGTTTTTTATGCTGCACTCTTGGACGAGCACGCTGATGCTGAGGGGCCTTTTGCATTAATTTGTCAATGTAAAAGGCCTCATTGCACTTGTGCACCAAGCGCTAGCTATTCTCTCCATGCAGTGATGCACCATGTACCATGAGTGCAGCTCTTAATAAGCCCATCATCACTTGTGTAATGACTCAAAGGATCAATTACTTTGGCTGAATCGGCAGCAAACATTTATCCAAACTATTTTTTTATCACAGCTAGGTAGTCTGGAAAAGAAATAAAATATGTTCTGTATAGCAACTATATTTCACCAAAATGTTTAAAGGCCTACTGAAATGAGATTTTCTTATTCAAACGCGGATAGCAGGTCCATTCTCTGTGTCATACTTGATCATTTCGCGATATTGCCATATTTTTGCTGAAAGGATTTAGTTGAGAACATCCACGATAAAGTTCGCAACTTTCGGTGCTAAGAAAAAAGCCCTGCCTCTACCGGAAGTCGCAGACGTCACATGTTGATGGCTCCTCACATATTCACATTGATTTTAATGGGAGCCTCCAACAAAAACAGCTATTCGGACCGAGAAAACGACAATATCCCCATTAATTTGAGCGAGGATGAAAGATTTGTGTTTGAGGATATTGATAGCGATGGACTAGAAAACAAACAAACAAAAAAAACGCAATTGCATTGAGACGGATTCCGATGTTTTTAGACACATTTACTAGGATAATTCTGGGAAATCCCTTATCTTTCTATTGTGTTGCTAGGGTTTTAGTGAGTTTAACAATACCTGATAGTCAAAGGTGTACGTCCACAGCCGGGTTTTGACGCGCAGTGTCTCAGGGAAGTTGCCGGCAGCTTTATGGACGGCACAAGCTCAGCTGATGTACGGTTAGAAGCGACTTTTTAACCACAATTTTCTCACCGAAACCTGCTGGTTGACATTCGGTTGGGATCCATGTCCGCTCTGATCCATAGTAAAGTTTCACCCCCGGGAATTTTAAACAAGGAATCACCGTGTGTTTGTGTGGCTAAAGGCTAAAGTTTCACAACTCCATCTTTCTACTTTGACTCCTCAAATATTAATTGAACAAATTGCATAAGATTCAGCAACACAGATCTCCAAAATACTGTGTAATTATGCCGTTAAAGCAGACGACTTTTAGCTGTGTGTGTGCGTAGCGCTCATATTCCTAACAGCCCGTGACGTCAAGCGTACACGTCATCATTACGCAACGTTTTCAAGAAAAAACTCCCAGGAAATTTAAAAATACAATTTTGTAATCCAAATAGGCCGTATTGGCATGTGTTTTAATGTTAATATTTCATCATTGATATATAAACTATCAGACTGCGTGGTGGGTAGTACTGGGTTTCAGTAGGCCTTTAAAGCAGGGGTCGGCAACCCAAAATGTTGAAAGAGCCATATTGGACCACAAATACAAAATGTAATCGGTCTGGAGCAGCAAAAAATGAAAATACTTATTTAAGTATTATAATGATGGCAACACAGGATGTAAGTGGCTAATTAACTATATTAGCTTCCTATCAAAATGACTCTGTCGCAGGCTGACGCTAATCTTCGTTGACAGAAATGTTGAAATGTAATATTTAATCTACACATTTTTACAACATTGGAAAACATTAGTAAAACTTCTCAGAGGATGAGATAACTCCTGAGAATTACTGTCTTAGAATGGCCAAAGGTATAGATGTTTATCCAAGTTAAAGGAAACGGCAGGGCGTCTTTTTCTAATGGATTTATTACAATCTTTGCAAAATGGGTAACGTTTGCTGTGGTCTGGAACAACAGGGCGTACAAACAGCTATCAGAAATTTAGCCAATATTACATACAGATAATGTTTCATGAAACAAATATAAATTAAATACACAGAGGACATAAGTAAAGGAAATTAATTGAGCTCAAATATACCTACAAACAAAGCGTAATGATGCAATATGTACATACGGCTAGCCAAAATAGCATGTTAGCATGGATTAGCTTTCAGTCTTGCAGTGACCATATATTCCTGATTAGCACTCCACACAAGTCAATAACTAACATCATCAAAGCTCACCTTTTTGCATTCACGCACAATATAAACCGTTTGGTGGACAAAATGAGACAAAGAGGGAGTGGCATAAAACACGTCGTTCTGTGGCAGCGTCGGAGAAAGTTATACACAAACTGTTGAGTCACAGTCCACACAACAGTGAGAGTTTAAGGGCCGCTGAAATTAGTAGGACAAAATAGCACTCACTAGATACTCTCATCAGTGGAAAAACTACAATTTTAAATAGTGGGCTTTCTAACAATTAGGAAGGTTTGTGTCGTGTTTGTTATCCTACAAAAAACATATTAAAACAAAAAACATTTTTCACCCCAAAAAATTTTGAGAAAAATGTGGCTCTATAGCTGTGGATTTTAAAGAATGCATGGTTGATATAAAGTGTAATTGTGTAACTTTAAAATAGAATAAACTAATCTCTAAGCATTGCTAAAATGAACAAAACAAGCAAAGTCACGCAGCTCATTGTCCTTGTGGCCCCTGAGACTGGGAGGTTGTGAGTTCAAACCCCGGCCGAGTCACACCAAAGACTCTAAAAATGGGACCCATTACCTCCCTGCTTGGCACTCAGCATCAAGGGTTGGAATTGGGGGTTGAATAACCAAATGACTCCCGAGCACGGCGCAGGCTGCTGCTCACTGCTCCCCTCACCTCCCAGGGGGTGAACATGGGCATGGGTCAAATGCAGAAGACAAATTTCACCACAACCAATGACAGTGACAATCGTTGGGACTTTAACTTTAAGTTCTTTCCGTACAGTCAACGGAAATTTCCAAAATCTTCATGCAAGTTTGATAGTGGCTCACCTTCAAACTGTTTGTTTGCAACAATCAAGTTCTTTAACGGCACCATCAAGGATAAAATCTACATTTTTCAAGGAATTAAAATGGAGTCAAGAAGAATAGGAGTATGCAAGCTAATATGTTCCACTAGTGCAGTGGTGTCAGAAGTGGGATTTGAACATGGTGTCAGATCCAACTTCTGACGTATGTAGTATAAGAACAACTCCCAGTTGAACAATGCCTCATATTGTGAGCAAAAGTTGTGGAACTTTTTGGACACATTCTGTCTGAACCTTTGTTTGTCATACCCCAAACATTTAAGGCAGGGGTAGGGAACCTATGGCTCGCGAGCCAGATATGGCTCTTTTGTTGACTGCATCTGGCTCTCTGATAAATCTGAGCTGACATTACTTAACATGATAAGTAATGAATGATTCCACTTGTAATCAAAGTGTTGAAAATATTGTTCAAAAAATAAAACATGCTCATGCATTTGAATCCATCCATCCTTTTCTACCGCACGTGTTCAAAAAGTTGCATTAAGGGTAAGAAGTGATTGGTTAATTTAGGGCTTGCCCTCCTGGGGGTTCTTCAGACCAATTTGAGAGCCTGTTTCAGGGTTACAATATTTTATTTTTTCAATAAGTCTCTCAGTTGCTTTCCAGCAATTGTCTTTTTCCCTTTCGTTCTCGCTCACGCTCTGGCTCCAGCCCCAACCCCGTCTCTCCTCCTGACTGCTGCTTTTAAACAAAGCGACAGGTGATTAGATAACAAGGCCCAGGTGGGCCTTCTACGCACCTGTCGCTGATTTCGAGGCCTGTCCTGGCAACACCCCGCTTCGCTGCAGGCCGCAGGCCACGCCCCCCTCCACAGTTAGCTTCAGAATACCATTGTTACTACAAATAATAAGAGACCTATTATACTCTAGAAATGTTGGTCTTACTTAAAAATGTACGCGTTTAGTTGTGTTTAGTGTTGAAAAAAATATCATATGGCTCTTACGGAAATACATTTTTAAAATATTTGGATTCTTGGCTCTCTCAGCCAAAAAGGTTCCCGACCCCTGATTTAAGGGTTCCAAAAAGCAATGATGCACATGTGATGTCCTGGCATTGCTGGAAGACGACACTTACAAGGGCTCCCATGGGATTGCTTTAAAATCATCCTCATATTGCCAGTAGGGGTATACTGTCTTTGTTTATAACTGAGATGGATGACTGTTGTTTGCTCTGATTTGTAAACCAGTGTTATACCCTTCAATTAGTTTATTTTTTTTTTGCATTCCTAATTCCTGTCTGGATTGTCTGGGTTTGTAATAGCAATTACATATTGTCCTGAAAAAAGTATGTGCTACGCTAGACCGAGTAATGATAATGAAGGCGTCCCTATGCGTCTGTTCAAAGTTCAGCTTTGCTGCTGAGCTATGAAATGAAAACTGAGTTGAATTATGTTCATGTGGCCACACTATTCAGCTTATGTATTTTTATATCATTCAATCTACACACCAGGGGCCTGATTTACTAAGATCCAAATAACAAGCGCTAAACAGTGTGTGCAAACTGTAAAATTGTGTATACCCTAAGTGGGGGTGTGATCTACTAAAACTGCACATACAATTAACAAGTGCAAACATTGTGCAGACCGGCATATTGAATGAGGTTTTTGCTCTACAACCGACATTATTTGCCCATGGAAACACTTATTTCTCTCCACATTCATGTTATTTTGCTCCTACCTGTGGGTTTTTACAATGTTGAACAAGCAGCACACATCTATGATCTGTAAAACCTTTTCAAACATGGAATCGTAATCCATGCAACAGAAACTACATTCAGCAAGATAAGTGCGCACTCTGCAGGAAGGTGGTGGACAATCACAACACCGAAGCGGATTTATGCAACTGAAATAATCCTCATGCAAGAAAATGCATATTACAAGACTTTTTTTTCATATAGGGAAAATATATACTGTATACTATAACAATATTTATTATAGATAAATAAATACATGATAAATGGGTTCTACTTGTATAGCGCTTTTCTACCTTCAAGGTACTCAAAGCGCTTTGACACTACTTCCACATTTACCCATTCACACACACATTCACACACTGATGGAGGGAGCTGCCATGCAAGGTGCTAACCAGCACCCATCAGGAGCAAGGGTGAAGTGTCTTGCTCAGGACACAACGGACGTGACGAGGTTGGTACTAAGTGGGGATTGAACCAGGGACCCTCAGGTTGCGCACGGCCACTCTCCCACTGATAATGAGAATGATAATATGTTTTGTAAATCAAAAAACTATCGCCAATTAAAAAACACATTCAATTTGTTTTAATCAGCCCCTGAAGTCATGCAGCCATCATATAGCAGCTATACAATTATAAAAGTATATTGCTGAATAGACTATATGTCAACTATTTTTATTATTGGCACTCCATATACTGTATGTTGACGAGCATTAAGTAGAATGGAGCTGCAGTGCGATCGACTCCTTTCTAAAATGTTTTACTGCGCAACTGCCAGTCTGCATGTCCTTTCGAGACAAACTCAATTCAAACACAAAAAAGCAGCCTTCGAACAGTTTTAATCTTTATAAACCACACTGTGTATGCTGAATAATCACATATGCATCTTCTCTCAATATTGTGGGTGTTCTGATGATCAGCATATATTCTGCATATGCAAAGATTGCACTCCTTATTTTGCTCACTTTAGTACAGGCAAACCTTTACTAGATCAGGCCTGACGTGTTACTTCAGACGTGCTTGTGTGTAGCCAGGAGACCAGCTCCCGGCTTTTGGTATGAAGACAGACACAGGGGGGCGTCTGGGTCTGAACAAGTGCGCTGTGGCCAACGCTGCTAATTAAAATGATGTGTCATGTGAGGAACGCTCTGTTGCCATGGACTCTATTAGAGTTGGATAAAGCCTCCAAAGGGAAATAGCCAAACTGATATCTCACATCTGGACAGGTCTTTTAAATGTCAGGCAGCGAGTGGGTGCAGGTTAATATGCACAACAACACACAAGGCAGGCCAATAAGAAACATAATGACTGTAATGATGGTGGGAGGTTTGAGCGTTACGACTATTAATCCTATTCTGCAACAGTGCTCTTTGCGCCTCAAAACACCCACAAACACACACACAGGTTTATATACATATATATATATTATTATGGTAACACTTTGGAATGGAGAAGATATTCACCATTAATTAATTGCTTATTAACATAGGGTTAGGGTTAGGTTTAGGGTTAGGTAAGAATAAGGCATTAATAAGTACTTAATAATGACTAATTTATATAGTCCTAAATCACAAGTGTCTCAAAGGGCTGCACAAGACACAACAACATCCTCATTTCAGATCCCACATAAGGGCAAGGAAAAACTCACAACTCAGTGGGATGTCAATGTGAATAACTATGAGAAACCTTGGAGAGGACCGCAGATGTGGGTGACCCCCTGCCTGTAGGGGAGACCGGATGCAATGGACGTCGAGTGGGCATAGCATAATATTGTGAAAGTCCAGTCCATAGTGGAGCTAACATAATAGTGAGAGTCCAGTCCATAGTGGGGCTAGCAGTAGACCATCCCGGCGGAAACGGGTCAGCAGCGCAGAGATGTCCCCAACCGATGCACAGGCGACCGGTCCACTCCGGGTCCCGACTCTGGACAGCCAGCACTTCATCCATGGCCACCGGACCTGTGTCCCCCCCCGCACCCCCTCCACAAGGGAGAGTGGTACATAGGAGAAAAAGATAAGAAATGGCAGATCAACTGGTCTTAAAAGGAGGTCTATTTAAAGGCTAGAGTATACAAATGAGTTTTAAGATGGGACTCAAATGCTTCTGTTGAGGTAGCATCTCTATCTGTTACCGGGAGGGCATTCCAGAGTACTGGAGCCCGAATAGAAAACACTCCATAGCCCGCAGACTTTTTTGGGGCTCTGGGAATCACTAATAAGCCGGAGTTCTTTTAACGCAAATACAATACAATCAGCAAGATAAAATGGAGCTAGACCATGTAGTATTTTATACGTAAGTAGTAAAACCTTAAAGTCACATCTTAAGTGCACAGGAAGCCAGTGCAGGTGAGCCAGTACAGGCGTAATGTGATCAAACTTTCTTGTTCTTGTCAAATTAAGTGTTAATATGTTACTAATTTGCATGTTAATAAGCAACTAATTAATGGTAAATAGGTGTACCTTAAAATAAAGTGTTATCATTATATATTATTTATATCTGCCTAAAACAGCCAATAAATAAATACTGGTGTCAGAAGTACCATTGTCTTGCTTCAATGTAGAACTGCATGGTGTCAGAAGTAGCATAAAGTATGAAGTATAAACCTCACTTTTGACACAACTATTTGGAATTCACAGTTGTTTAGAAGTGATTGGTGTAAGAAGTTGGATCGAACGCCAATACCAAATGTTGCTTGCGAAATCATTCTTTGCTATTAGTAGTTGTGTCGAACTACATGGTGTCAGAAGTGGGATGTTGTTCATTTCTTACAAGAGACTGTTTTACATGACAGCAAATTGTAAAAAAAAAAAAAAAAAGGAATTCACAAGCTGAATTTATTAATGGCGTCAGATCCTACTTCTGACAACAAAATGTAAACAATATAAATAAATAAATGATAAATGGGTTGTACTTGTATAGCGCTTTTCTACCTTCAAGGCACTCAAAGCGCTTTGACACTACTTCCACATTTACCCATTCACACACACATTCACACACTGATGGAGGGAGCTGCCATGCAAGGCGCTAACCAGCACCCATCAGGAGCAAGGGTGAAGTGTCTTGCTCAGGACACAACGGACGTGACGAGGTTGGTACTACGTGGGGATTGAACCAGGGACCCTCGGGTTGCGCATGGCCACTCTCCCACTGCGCCACGCCGTCATCTCCCATTTTTGACATGCTGTTTTGCATGACCAAAAATTGTAAATAAAGATTTCAAGGGAGGATTTGGTAATGGCGTTTGATCCCACTTCTGATGACAAGCTCTTTTACATGACAGAAAATTGTAAATAATGGTGTCAGAAGTAGGCATGGAGGCGCCGTGGCTCCGATGGTAGAGCGGTTGTCCAGAAACGTGAGTGTTCCTGGTACGAACCCATCTTCCACCCTCCTAGTCATTGCTGTTGTGTCCTTTGTGAGACTTCACCCACCTTGCTCCCAGTGCCGCCCTCACTGGTGTAGGAGTCTGTGGGGCAGCACGCCCTTGGAAAAGAGATTTCATCCATCCATCCTTTTTCTACCGCTTGTCCTTCTCGGAGTCACAAGGGTGACTGGAGTCTACCCAAGCTGCATTTGGGCGGAAGGCGGGGTACACCCTGGACAAGTCACTACCTCATCACAGGGCCAACACAGATAAACAACATTCACACTCACATTCACACACTAATGGTAAATGGGTTATACTTGTATAAAACTTTTCTACTTTTTTTTAAGGAACTCAAAGCGCTTTGTCGCTATTTCCACATTCCCCCATTCACACACACATTCACACACTGATGGAGGGAGCTGCCATGCAAGGCGCTAACCAGGACCCCTCAGAAGCAAGGGTGAAGTGTCTTGTTCAAGGACACAACGGACGTGACTAGGATGGTAGAAGGTGGGGATTGAACTAGGAACCCTTAGGTTGCTGGCACAGCCACTCTCCCAACTGCGCCACCCCTTTTGGTGTTGCCAATCAACCTATCCCCAGGTGCATGTCTTTGGAAGTGGGAGGAACCCGGAGTACCCGGAGGGAACCCACGGAGATTATTAATCTTAATGGGATTTTCCTGGGTAAATAAAGATTTTTTAAGAAAGATAATACTGTCTATTTTTAATCGTGACACATAAATGCTAGTTGTGCCATTATTTTCAGTGGCACAGCAACTGCCTTGAATCTCGATAAGAGCTATTCTTTTTTGCTAAATAAGGTTGAGTTTGTTGAGTTGAGTTTGTGTTTATTTGGAACATGCAAGAATACAACATGATACTTCACAATTTCCATTTCCTCTATTCAACATGTTCAAAAAGGAGTAGGAAGAAGCAGAGTTTGTTTAATCCTACCCCTTTTCCTTTACATAGCAGTTGCTAAAACCTTTGTTCATTTCCTGTTTTCAATGTATTCACAATATACTCTATACGTAATAACAATACAAATAAATAAATAAGTAATAATTAGTGAAGTAAGTTATATTTCATATGGTGGCGTAGTGGGTAGAGCGGCCATGCCAGAAACCTGAGGGTTGCAGGTTCGCTTCCCACCTATTGACATCCAAATCGCTGCCGTTGTGTCCTTGGGCAGGACACTTCACCCTTGCCCCCGGTGCCGCTCACACTGGTGAATGAATGATGAATAAATGCTTGGTGGTGGTCGGAGGGGCGGTAGGCGCAAACTGGCAGCTACGCTTCAGTCAGTCTACCCCAGGGCAGCTGTGGCTACAGATGTAGCTTACCACCACCAGGTGTGAATGAATGATGGGTTCCCACTTCTCTGTGAGCGCTTTGAGTATATAACAATAGAAAAGCGCGATATAAATCTAATCCATTATTATCATTATTATTATTATTAGGAGTAAGATTATCTAGAAAAATTAATAGATGGATGAAATAAACTCAGAATGTTTATAATGGTTCTTTTTTGTACTTTGTAAACACTTTAAGTTTGAAGAGTTTCTTGAACATCGTTTGATTGCTTTGCTCAATCCATTCCATAATTTAATTCCACATACTGGTATACTGAAGTTATTTTAAAGGGGAACATTATCACAATTTCAAAAGGGTTAAAAACAATAAAAATCAGTTCCCAGTGACTTGTATTTTTTGAAGTTTTTTTCAAAATTTTAAAGGTCCCCGAATATCCCTAAAAAAAGCTTTAAAGTGCTTGATTTTTGCTATTTGCGATGCGACTATCCATTTCCCTGTGACGTCATACAGTGCTGCCAATGTAAACAAACAACGGCGAATACCACAGCAAGATATAGCGACATTAGCTCGGATTCAGACTCGGATTTCAGCGGCTTAAGCGATTCAACAGATTACGCATGTATTGAAACGGATGGTTGGAGTATGAAAGTATTGAAGAAGAAACTGAAGCTATTGAGCGAATAGCTATTGACGCTATTCATAGCTATAGCATGGCCGAATAGCTGCGTTAGCATCGCCCGTAAAATGTGCGGACCAAACGATCAGGACTTTCGCATCTTGTGACACTGGAGCAACCTAAATTCTTCGATTGGTAAGTGTTTTTTTCGCATTAAATGTGGGTGGAAGGAAACGTAATATAGTTGCAAATGCATCTGCAGGTTATCCATACATCTCTGTGCCATGTCTGCTTTAGCACGGCCGGTAAATAGGATGTTAGCGTCGATTAGCGTAGCATGTTAGCATTGATTAGCCGGCAGTCACGCCGCAACCAAATATGTCTGATTAGCACATAAGTCAACATCAACAAAACTCACCTTTGTGATTTTGTTGACTTTATCATTGCAAATGCATCTGCAGGTTATCCATACATCTCTGTGCCATGTCTGTCATCGCCGGTAAAATGTGGAGACACTCTGGCACATTCAATGGGGGTCTGGCGGCAGACACTTTCGCATATTCTGGCCAGTGGCGCAACTTGAATCCCTCCCTGTTAGTGTTGTTACACCCTCCGACAACACACCAACGAGGCATGACGTCTCCAAAGTTCCAAAAAATAGTCAAAAAAACAAAAAATAACAGAGCTGAGACCCAATGTTTGCAATGTGTTGAAAATGAAAATGGCGGCTGTATTACCTCGGAGACGTCATGTTCTGACGTCATCGCAAAAAGAGCGATAAACAGAAAGGCGTTTAATTCGCCAAAATGAAGTGAATTATATTTTTATAACCCATTTAGAGTTTGAAAATCGGTTAAAAAAATATATGGTCTTTTTTCTGCACCATCAAGGTATATATTGACGCTTACATAGGTCTGGTGATAATGTTCCCCTTTAAGAATTGTTGTATATTCTTGAATGTAGTGTGCTTTGTGTACATTTTAGCTGTTTGAAGGGAACCATTTATAATGAGCTAAAATCTCTCTCACCTTTACTCATTAAAAAACATAATTAAGAGAAAAAGTGGCCCTTATTCACATTTCAAGTCAGGCTATTGGATATCTTAGTAATACTTAATTTTGCCGTATGGTGACCAGCAGTAGTATTGGGAACTGCCAGTCATTTTATATTATATTTTTTAATTACAAGGCCCCTGTGAGTTATGACAATCGAAGATTGAAGCCCTATCTTGGCACGTCTGCACACATTGACCGATGAGGTCCAGCATGTCTGCCTTCTGTCATCGATTTATGAGGATGACAGAATTTTTAACATTTTAGTTGACATTTACTCATGTATTTAATCTTCGCTCTATTAAATTAGGTAATTTTTTCCCTTCATAACTTTTTTAATTCATCTTTCATTCTGAACTCTTTAGTGCCGCCTCCGTAGGAAGCGCTACAAAAAAAGGTGCAAATTAAGGTATTGTGCAGCCATTCCAAGGCATTCCTCCTCTCGACAAGCTACATTGCTTTTAATGTGAGTTCAGTCTGTGGGAAATCTTTATTACAAATACGCTGACCCTGTCGCTATAAACTATATACAAGCAGTACTTAAGACACAGTCTCTTGAGTCAGTGAATGAGCTTTAGCTTTAAAGCCAGTAATTATCTCCTTAGGCTTCTGAATTGACACAAATCCTTAGTAGAAAAAAAAGCTTACTGGACAGGTACCATTAAATATTTACGGTGTTTGGCCACCATTAACAACTCACAATACCCACAGATGGCTTATCTTTTGCTACCTTTGATCCCCATTTTCTCAGCATCAGATGAATGTGTGTTTTATCTGATGATCACTGACCATTGGTGTGTAATGACGTTAAATATTAATATCTGGAGATGATTATGGCGCTAGATGGACGGGACACGCTCGTTCATCACGGATGCTAACAGAATCTCAATCCCACTAGTGTTTTTAACCTTGGCTCATGTGGGGAAGCGAGGACGAAGAGGCAGAAAAAGATGAAACAAACACAAACGGGGAAAAAGAAGTAGGAGACGACTTTTAAATTATAAAAGAAACCAAAAATTCTGTATATACGGATGAAATTAGACCAAGAAAGACCACTTTTTGGGTGCACTTGTACAATTGAACAACATCCAAAATAAGAGGTGTATCACATAAAATAACTTTCAAAGCCAAGGCCAAACAATCCTAAATTAGAACAACAGTAAGGAAATTCATGCATTAATCACTGTGTTGCCGTGTTAAAAACTCCTGAAAAATATTATCTGCTTTCGTTATGTTTTGTGCATGTCCCTGATGCTTAAAGTCCATTTAACCGTTGTAAACAGTCATGCTGAGAGGTGTTTCTGGTTGACTTAAAGGGGAATTGCACTATTTTTGGAATTTTGCCTTAGGTTCACAATCATTACGAAAGACATGATGACGGATGGATTTTTTTTTTTTTAAAGCATTCAACCTTGTAAATAAAAGTCACTAAAAGTCCACTTACAGCAGAGCGATCGGAAGCTCTTCTATTTCGTCCATCAAATCCGATAAATAACCATTAAAAAAACAGCAACAATACTCCATTTACATATAATGATTTGAAAATTAACCAAGTATTAGTGATATTGTTATTATAAGCGCTAACGCAGACTAATAATTTAACGCGGCGCCGTGATCACTTATGTGTGTGCCTTTGTTTACATCGTCGAGTGGGCTGCTGCTTTCTCGCTTCCTTGCTCCCTGAAACTTTCTTGTCGATCATAAATCATGCACCTCACCTAGACATGAGACGTCTGAGTAGGTATTCCGACAAGTTGGGTACACTTTGACCGCCAATTTAGACCCGGAAATGCCGAGGACAACATGAAAAGATTCGTGTGTGTGTGTGTGTGTGTGTGTGTGTGTGTGTGTGTGTGTGTGTGTGTGTGTGTCCTACCTTCTTTGTTAGGATTATGAGACATGTTTCACTTAAATGGGAATATATGAACATCCCAGCAGTCTGCATCCTAATGACAGCAAACCTTCCACAGTAAGTGATATGTTTGTTGGTAGTCTGCAGTCAGTAATAATCAGGGATGAAGAGAAGAAAAAAGCAAATGTCGTTATGCGTTTTTTAAAAATTATATATATGCTTACCATGATCAAAATACGTTATTATTAAATGATATCATAAATGTGCCAGTTACTACATCAAATATATACTGTACCTACATCATGTATATACAACCTGAATGGGATTGTTTGGATATTTTGGAGGTGGAAATGCGTGGCTCTCTTTGGCTCCATTTTAAGCAAACTTTTGAGCGCATTTTTTTATATTTACAATGCCCCAAAAAAACAACGATAACATTCATCATCATGATTGTTAACGTTAGGCAACATTCGGAAATAAAAAAGTGCAGTTCCCCTTCAAAACTAGCGGTGTCCCGATGCATCTTTTTAACGCCTGATACTATACCGATAGTATATGATATGACAGCACAAATCATAGTACATGCTTTCATTATTATTGAGTGTGGAACATTAGAAATTGGTGGATCAAGTGACATTAGTCAAGTAAAGAAAATCAGCCACTACTGTCCCAAAGTGCCATACAATATAAAAACAGAAAGGTCATGGTTAAAAAAAAAATACAATACAAATCCCAAAGTAGTACAGTACAAAACATTGTATATATAAACACAGTTAAAAAAACACTAATTAACATGGTAAAAAATAAATTAGCACGACACATACACAACACAGTAAAGATTTTAGATTAAATAAAATGTGTACTATTAAAAAAAAAATAAAGACTATCCATTGACATTGTAAAAAAAAGAATAAAAAAAAGAATAAAATAGTCTAAAGTACTTAAAAGTATAAGTCTAAATAAAATACAAGGAACGATTAAAACGTGTGTGGTTATTGGAGGACATTAACTGGCTGTCCATCTTTGAACACACGCTGCAGGGCTTGTATTGGAGTTTATCGTCAGAGATTTTAGATCAGGCTGATATTATCCGATATGTATTTTTTTTTTGCTGAAATTAGACCAATATCTGACATCAATATCGGATCCGGACACCTTTACTTTGAAAACTATACTAGGTATGGTTGGGTATTGTTTGAATTTGAACGATTCCTATTCCGATTCTTTGTTTCGATTCTGATTCCTGACAACTCTCGATTACGATTCTTCTTGTACCATGCCGGTATCAATGTGTTTACCAGGTAGTCCCTGGAAGGTGGTATGTATTTTGTTTGGGTTGAGAGTTTTCACCATATCCCTGCAAACATTAACAAACAGGTAATGTTGCTGTTACTGTTTAGCCCAGTGTCAATTAGCTTAGCTCTAACATTATTGCTTAACTAACCTAAATGTTGGAGATTCCACCTCTGAAAAGGGATGCAGTCTTTTGACTATGTGTGCAGTGACCTTTCTGTGGCACTCTTCCATCTGTGGCACCGACATCTTCCCCATTTCCGCTACGGTGAACGGAGTACGCTGAGCACATGGCGGAGCCTGGCTAGCAGGTTGTAAATTGTCTATGAAAAAATACGCGGGCTAATTTGTTAGCTGCCTCAACATTGGCGCAAAACACATTATTTATTGCATATATATTGTTTTACTTACCGGATTCAGACTGCAGTGCAGTCACCGAGGTGCCAAGCTGGGCGTCGGAGCCAGAGGAAGAGGCAGAGGAGGACGGTCAGCGCAGCGCTTCGAAGACGGGACACGCATTTATTTGTACTCCATGAACTCGGAGGTGCATCATCATGTTCAACGTGCACCCTCGTAAGCACGAAAAAGTCTTGTCGCACGTTTTACATTTCGCCGATATTTCATTTTTTGTTAGTAAAATAAAGCCACACTTTCGACCGCTGACGCCCGCTATCCATGCTTGACTGACTCGCTCGGCTACATAGGCTCGGCTATGCTAACACTTCCAGCGGTGGGTGCTTCTTCGTTGGTGTTTAGCGGCTTCTTCTTCCGGTCGGCGGACTGGGTATCGAAACTAGGAATCGAAATTTAAACTTTTGAACGATTCCGGGAGAACCGGGAAGTTAGTCCCGGTTCCAATTGATACTCGATACCCAACCCTAATACTAGGTGGGGTAAGAGTTTTCTTTTTAGTTCTTGTATCGGCTCTCAGTAGATTGTGCAGGTTTACCCGATACTGGTTACCTGTTGTTTCCATGCATCAAATTAGTCTGATTTCTCAAATAGTTTGGTTCTTTGTATTTTTTTTATAGTCCCAATGTCCATGCCCTCTTTCTTGTTATGTGACTATTGGTCATATGTCGTGTGCCTCCCCCACACTGGGGAGGCCCCTATTTCCTTTTAGCATGGATAAATGTATTACTGTTCCGGTTGACCAACGACGTCACACCAAAACAAGGCATCTGTGGCTCCTGAGAAATCAACAGCCCAGTTCTTGTTGTACCTAAAGTCTTCTGTAATATTGAAATAGCAGACAGCATCAAGAAATGATTGTAGATTGCGCGATGATAATGACACTACTACCAAGAATGTCTCGGAATTGCTGGATTGAATACAGGTTCGAAGCAAAGAATGACTGGCGGAAGAGTCGTTTTAAATGAATCTTCAGACGCAGAATCATGGAAACAAAATTTTCGAATGTCTCAGAGATTATTAAAAAGGTTCTGTGGATTAATGGAAGGAGTTTTAAATCCAAAGGAAAAGACAACTCCCGCCCAGCCGGCACTGTTGATAAAGATTGATGTTGTTCTGGACTAGCTTGCCAGTTGTGTGGAATACAGAGTTATTATTAAAGAGTTTGGAGTGCACAAATGCAGTGTGAAGAGGTTTATGTAAGCTTTATAATTTGCTTTGTAAAATACAGTACCTGCTTAATAACGGTATTACGTTCGGGAGTCAGAATTAAGCCGGCATTCTCATTTTCCTTGGCTACCTTCTTAAAATCGATACACTTCAAAATGTTTACCTTTAACTCCTCCACTTCGGGCAGGGTCTCCTCCCCAGCCCGGTTATGGCACTCCAGCCTTTTCTGGTGTTTCCATGGGTCCTAGGAGGCTTCTTGAGATCCAAATTATGAGAAATCATATTAATTTAATGCATCAAAATGTAGACTTATAGATTGACTTGAACCTTGTCGTTATGTAATAATACTATTAGAAATATGTAAGTTGCAATGACATTATTGTTAAATATGTTTTAGTTCTGGATTGGCTCTTAGCTCTTTTATTGGATCTTATTTGATTTTGCAGTTGTACCTTATTTTGTGACCTGTCACTCTTTTAGTTTTTTAAAACTAAATGTGTTTTTTTTATATTGCTAATGGATATAATTGTATATGACGCAGTGCAGCTCTACACCAACGTACGTTTTTCCACATTAATAAATGAACGCTTCCCTCAGCTGGAGGATGTCTCTCGATCGTGCAGGTGTGCCTGATGTGGTAACGTGTCACTCTGCTCTATCTGGCAGGCCCTTATCGTCTCCAAGGTCTGGCAGTCACTCAAGGCCGAAATGCAGCATGAATAAACACAACCTCCTCAGGCATACGGAACTGCCAAGATTATCTCCAAGCTATCATCACATTGAGCGCCGCAAAGGATATTTTTTGTCCTAATAGAATCTGTCGGCGAGAATTTGCGGCGGTATATCCTGACTGTGCTCCTGAAGATGTGAGCCGTCTTCTTGATGCAGATGGGATAATGTGCCTTATTTGCACCTCCATGCATCACATCCTGTCCATTTCCAGCTGCCTTGAAACTCCCATTAGTGACCGTTTCTGCCTGGTTAGTTCCAGCAAAGGTGTCTAAGGGCATGTATCCTCAGCAATCCTCAGTATTTTGGCGAGCCGTTACAACATAAACCGGCTAGAAACAACAATCATGTGACGCCGAAGAATGAACTGTGATTAAATCTGTTTATTTCCACATCAAATAAGGTGTTTCCGTCACATTAGTCACTCTGTTGGGGTTTTTAGAAGCAATTGTCTGGTGTCTTATTAAGCCTGAGAGCTCTGCTAATAATTTACGTCCAAGCTTTTCCCACCTCAATGAGTAATGATTAGCCACAAAAGAATAATAAATACCACGTTTCTCATCTGCAGGAGTACCAGCCATGCAACAGCCAGCCTTGTCCTGACCTGAAGAAGACGACCCCTTGGACCCCGTGGACGCCGGTCAATATATCCGACAACGGCGGGCACTACGAGCAGCGATTCCGTTACACCTGCAAGGCTCGCGTACCAGACCCCGGATTACTGGAGGTGGGCCGGCAGAGGATTGAGATGCGCTACTGCTCTAGCGACGGGTCTACCGGCTGCTCCACTGATGGTAAGGAGCAATGGTTGACTTTTCTCTCTGCGTCCTCTTTATCTTCGCTCAGTGCCATTTCTCAGCAGACTGAAGCAACTGACATGTTAATTATCAACCAATCTATATGGTACAACTAAATGAGTCACTGCGTGGGCAACAGTATGGAGACAGACTTCTTGATTAATTCATCAATTACATTTTAGGGCAGGCGTGGGCAAACTTTGGGGTTCAGGAGCCACAGAAAAGGGTGCCTGAATAAGTTGTAAACTATACCATACTATTGCTGTATATGCTTTAAAAGTGCAGCCTAAGCTTTTTAGACTAATCAAATTGTACACGGGTGTGTACATTCCCTGGAAATGTGTAGAAAATGTTGTGGGGATTCAAGTCAAGTCAAGTCAGCTTTTTTTGTCAATTTCTTTACATGTAAAGACATACAAAGGAATCGAAATTTTGTTTCGCAGTCTCCCATGCGTAGACAAAAAGAAAAGAAAACACAACAGTAAAGTGCAACGTGAATATGTCTATCTACTCAAGTGACAATATATAGAGTTCCTGTTGTTTTTAAATAGGATATGGCTGTAAACAATGAGTGTTTCATCAGTAGTGCAAATACTTATGATATAGCAGGAGATGTGTGCAATTTTAATAGTCATTTTTTCTGTGGGTCATGGGGTAGAGTTCAGGTTGTTCAGGGGAGGGGGATTTCAAAGTCCTGACTGCCTGTTGGATCGGGCTGAGGATTGAGGGGGTGGCGCGTGGGGGAGAGAGAGTTCAGCATCCTAACAGCCTGGTGGTGAAAGCTGTTGGTGAGTCTGGATGTGCGAGAGGGGAGGCTCTTGTATCTTCTTCCAGAGGGAACGAGGCTGAACAGGTTGTGTGCGGGGTGGCTTGCGTCACTCACAATTGTGAGTGCTCTGCGGGTGAGGCGGGTGGTGTATAAGTCCTGAAGAGATGGGAGTGGTGCACCAATGATTTTCCCAGCTGTTTTCACGATGCGCTGCAGATCTCTTCTGTTGTGTTGAGTGTAGCTCCCGCCCCACACAATGATGCAGCTAGAAAGGATGCTTTTAATGGTGCCTCTGTAAAAAGTGGTCAGGATGGGTTGTGGAGCACTTGTCTGCTTTAGTTTTCGCAGGAAGTAAAGGCGCTGTTGGGCCGTCTTCACCAGTGATGCGGTGTTGATAGTCCATGACAGGTCCTCACTGATGTGCACCCCCAGGAATTTGGTGCTCCTTACTCTCTCCACTGCCGCACCACCGATGGTCAGTGGCAGGTGTTGAGTGTGGCCTCCCTGGAAATTGACAACAATCTCTTTTGTCTTGCTGACATTCAGCAAGAGATTGTTGTCCCTGCACCACGTGGTCAGGAGGTCCACCTCCTTCCTGTAGTGAGTCTCGTCCCCCTTGGTGACGAGACCCTCCAGAGTTGTGTCTTCGCAAACTTAAATAGGTGGTTGGAGCTGTAGGTTAGTGTGCAGTCATGTGTCAGTAAAGTGAAGAGCAGAGGACTGAGCACACAGCCTTGTGGGGCCCCTGTGCTCAGGGTGATGGTGCTTGAGGTGTTGTTACCAACACGTACTGCTTGTGGCCTCTGACTAGGGAAGTCAAGCAGCCAATTGCAGAGTGAGATGCTGAGGCCCAGTTTGCCAAGTTTGCAGGTGAGTTGTTGTGGTATTATGGTGTTGAATGCTGAACTGAAATCTATGAACAGCATTTTCACATATGAATGTTTCTGATCCAGGTGGGTGAGGGCTGGGTGGAGGGCAGAGCAGATTGCATCCTCTGTAGATCGTCTGGCTCGGTGCGCAAACTGGAAGGGGTCCAAGGTGGTGGGGAGGATAGATTTGATATGTGACATGACCAACCGTTCGAAGCTTTTCATGATGATGGATGTCAGTGCCACAGGACGGTTGTCAGCAAAACACCCCAAAGTTACAGTACAGGTGCATTGAGTTGTGTGAGAAATCTCAATTCAATGCAGTCAAACTTGGATTTGCCCAAAAAATTGTAGCACAGGAAACAAATAAGGGGTTTGTGTTTTGCCAAAACCTACCCTTATATGGGCAGCAGTCAGAAGTTGAAGTGTTGTAAAGACATTATCGACAATTCTATGCGTTCAAATATGGCCTTGTCACCACATTTGAGTGTCAACTTGCTTGAGACACTAGAGGAGGTACTACTAGCTACTTTGAGGTACTATTTGAAGATCAGCAGACAAGCTAATATTAAGTTGCTGCTGTGTCCTCCCACCTCAAAAGACATGCACCTGGGGATAGGCCCCTCCCACCTCCAAAGACATGCACCTGGGGATAGGTTGATTGGCAACACTAAATGGTCCGTAGTGTGTGAATGTGAGTGTGAGTGTTGTCTGTCTATCTGTGTTGGCCCTGTGATGAGGTGGCGACTTGTCCAAAGTGTACGCCGGCTTCCGCCCGAATGCAGCTGAGATAGGTTCCAGCACACCCCGCAACTCCGAAAGAGACAAGCGGTACAAAATGGATGGATGAATGCTGTGGCCCCTTCAGTCTTACATTCCATAGTCCCTAGTTTCCTGCTGCCCTCTGTCTCGTCTTGAATACAATTGCTGCGAAAGCCGTAGGGGTGTAACGGTACACAAAAATTTCGGTTCGGTACGTACCTCGGTTTAGAGGTCACGGTTCGGTTCATTTTCGGTACAGTAAGAAAACAACAAAATATACATTTTTTGGTTATTTATTTACCAAATTTGTAAACAATGGCTTTATCCTTTTAACATACCAATCAGATGGTTGTGTGAGCGGGACAATGCTGGGTGCTCACTGCTCAGACAGAGGCAGCTGCAGAGCAGCTTGTTAAGTTTGGTTTACAAACTCCTTCAATACACCCTCGTACCGAACCGAAACCCTCGTACCGAAACGGTTCAATACAAATACACGTACCATTACACCCCTAGAAAGCCGAGACCGCGCTCGTCATTTGCGGCCATGCCCTCAAGAAATTGACCAACATTTGCGGCCAAAACATGCCGTTACCGCCCTTGACTTTTTACTTGTTAATGGACGAGAGATGTAACACTGAACGGTAAAATTATTATCTGTGATAAAATTCCTGACGTTTAGGAACACAGTTTATTTTTTTAATTACAGAAGAAACTTCATTTATTACTGCATTTTAGGCACCACGATGTCAGGCTCATGCCCACTAGCGTCGTTTGGCTTGATAATCATGACGGACTAAAGACACAGACTGGTTTAACGTCATTTTGCCTCGCTTCCCGCCGTGTGTTTAAGAGCCACTGCTGTGTTTCGATGGAGACAGTTGTGGACAATATTGGAAACGGACATACTTGTCCCCACACTAAAATTATACAGCGAAGGAGAAAACTATTTGATGTTTTGCAACAGGCAATGTGTCGTCAACGTTGCCAAAACTTGTTTATAAAGTCTTTATTTTGTTGACTTTGATGTTCACTCGTCCTTTATTTAATTGCAAGCTGTATCAATGTTCAAATAACATAGGCTGACCATACGTCCTCTTTTCCCCAGACATGTCCTTTTTTGCGGCGTTAGCATTTTGAATGAAGGTTGCGTGTATTTGTAGGCTGACTTTTTAACGTTTACTTTCAGAGCGTGCATATCACAACATACAAGATGCCGTCATGGCGACACACCACCCCCCTTTACCGGGCTACTCCTGTTGCATGCTGGGTAGTGTAGTCCTTTATTCCCTGGCTCATAACATCACACTAGCTGTAAATATTGTAGCGGTTAGTTACGGGGTGTTAGCCAATGGCTTTGGTTGGGGGGCGGGACTCCTGGGGAAGTTAGGGAAGTGACGCTATTGACAAGAAGTGTTGGTTCGAGTTTTGCCGGGAAAAGGAAATAGACTTCTTGGTAAACACTAAGGTGAGTGTAAGATTCCAGAGATTTAAGCGTTAAATATAAAATGTATGTATGCCCTCAAGCAAAACCCTTTTTACACTTTTATACTGAAATAAATACACCTACAACTTTTTATATAAAAACATAGGAAAAACTACCAGCAGCGGTAAAGTTTAGATCCATGAAGGAAAGAAGAAAGTGAGCGAATATTTATATTTGAATACATTTACATATGTATACACATTTGTTTTCTTTTTTTAATTATTTTTTTAAATGAATTAAGTAACATTTATAATAAATGATAAATGGGTTGTACTTGTATAGCGCTTTTCTACCTTTAAGGTACTCAAAGCGCTTTGACACTACTTCCACATTTACCCATTCACACACACATTCACACACTGATGGAGGGAGCTGCCATGCAAGGCGCCAACCCATCAGGAGCAAGGGTGAAGTGTCTTGCTCAGGACACAACGGACGTGACGAGGTTGGTTCTAGGTGGGATTTGAACCAGTGACCCTCGGGTTGCGCACGGCCACTCTTCCACTGCGCCACGCCGTTATGACAACCTTTTTCCAAAACACGATATAGAATGTGAGATACAACAAAATAATGAATATGTTTATCATTTGTTTTCAAAACGCTTACAAAAAAGTGGGACCCCAACAATTTACTGTGGGACCCCATTTTTATGACTTGATGGGGTCCCTGGGACCCCATTTTAGAAATCCCTAGCGCCAAGGGGACGCCAGGGACGGCGTGGCGCAGTGGGGAGAGTGGCCGTGCGCAACCCGAGCGTCCCTGGTTCAATTCCCACCTAGTACCAACCTCGTCACGTCCGTTGTGTCCTGAGCAAGACACTTCACCCTTGCTCCTGATGGGTGCTGGTTGGCGCCTTGCATGGCAGCTCCCTCCATCAGTGTGTGAATGTGTGTGTGAATGGGTAAATGTGGAAGTAGTGTCAAAGCGCTTTGAGTACCTTGAAGGTAGAAAAGCGCTATACAAGTACAACCCATTTATCATTTAACCCATTTATAACACAGCCGTCAACATAGGAGAAAAAATGCTTTATTTAAATAAATATATTATTTATAAAGCAAGTTCGAGTATCATTGGTAAATTTTCACCTAGTCCCGGCCTTGGCGTGCTGCCCGCCTTGGCACGCATATATGTGTCCTCTTTGGGATTTCAGAATATGGTCAGCCTAAAATAACATCAATACTAGCTAAAAAATGTTTTCATCTCATCGAAATGAACGAAGGCTGTGAAGATTGTGTATTCGACGTGAAGGGTGTCACTTCTTGTTATTTTTGTTGGCCAAACTGAACCAAGAGAAGAACAAAGCGTGTTTATTAAATTTCATCTTCATTAGCCAAACTGCTTTCTGCTTTATTTTAATACAAAAATGTAAACACAAGGTTTTCATACATTGCTTCTGTTTTTTCAGGTCACAAGGGTATTATTTAAAAAAACATTCATGTGACGGACCATTTTGTTATTTTGTTATTGTGTATAGTTTATTCCTATACGACATATTTCTGCTTAAACTCCTAATGGATCTGCCCCTACACATTAGCTACATGTACATATAAATGTAGATGACTTTAAAAAATTATCCATCCATCCATCCATGTTCTACCGCTTGTACTTTTGGGGTCGCGCGGGGTGCTGGAGCCTATCTCATCTTTATTCAGGCGGAAGATTAATCATTTTAAAAAATACCTCCCTCTGTCACAATGTAAAACTCGAAATAAAGGCATCATGTAATGACAAAAAGCTGACAAATTTATATTAATAATGAATTTAAAAAAACGGTATGTATACATGCTTGCTTTGGTGCCCTTGCTACACTTGCCTTGACCTTAAAAAGTTGAAATTCAAGGCCCGCAATTGGTTTACTCCTTGCATTATCCCCTTTCATTTTCCTCTGTTAGTGTGTCTGTTTATGGCATTAGGAGAGAAATTGGGCATTGATTAATCTTAATAAGCATTAAGTGCCTTAGCATTAGTGCTTGGCCCACCTCTCTGGTCCATCACCGCCACATGCAGTCTCCTCTCTGCTGCATTATTCCCAACCTGGGCTGTCACAGGTAGAAGTTGTTCTCATCACACACGGAGAGTTTGAAAGGAGCACTCGGGTGGTGTTAGTGCTGGAAAATGCTACGTGTGTGACAGTTTCTGTTTAGCAAGTGTGTCACAACATGTGCAGTAATCAGTCTGGGACAAATGTGGAGCACCATTCACTAGTGTAGCGTGATGATTTTAACAGAATTAAAATTGACTTCATAAATGACTGAATTATGTTTGTAAGATGTTATTTATTTGAATGTTCTCCTTAGATGTAATTTTTGCAAGGGCTGACAGGGGTAAAACGCAAAGCAACGTCCAAACACTACAAAAAAAGAAAAACACACACACAAAAAATGTGGCAATACCAAAAACACAAACAAAAAACATAAGTTTGCTGAACTTCCAAAGCAGCCAGACTTGAAATGAAATGAAATCAGTTTATTTTGGTCATATTGTGTGATCAGTTTAACAGTACATATTATACATATTTAACAATCATAAACATTCATACACAAAAATAAAATACTTATGCTATGCTAACATTAGCTATGTACTGTACTCACAGGCATGTGATTTTTCCGTCTAAAGTCGGAATTCCGTCTTTTTTAATCTGGGGGGGGAAAAAAAATGTTCTTCCGTTTTTAAGTTTTTTTTTCCGACCCTAAGTCAAGATTCGTTTACTTGCCGATTCGTCTTTTGTAATCGAGACGTAGCTTATATTACGCCGTAGTTGATTGGTCAATAAGTTCCTTGTGACCAATCAGGACATCTGTTATGAATGATGACGTTATTACCGCCATTTTCCAATTGTAAACGATGTCGGTTCTCGAGAGAAAGGACGCTTCACGAGTAAAATAAATTGATAAACTTGTCAAAAATAAGTTTCGATAGGATTGATTGATTGATTGAAACTTTTGTAGTAGATTGCACAGTACAGTACATATTCCGTACAATTGACCACTAAATGGTAACACCCCAATAAGTTCTTCCACTTGTTTAAGTCGGGGTCCACGTTAATCAATTCATGGTAAGAGACTCTGTAATACTGTAAAACATTGTTTCTTCATTGTTGATCCGCCAAAAAAGATCCAGCTGTGGTTCGTATGTGCCACAGCGGTGATCAGTTGTAATACACTTTTTCACCACTAGTGGCAGTAATGACATTCCCAAAGCAGAGTTGTGTGTAAAGAGAGTATGGCCAAGTAAACAACAGGCGCCATGACTGCTACCAAGGATGCATGCAATCGCTGTCCTTTTGATGTTACTTTTTCTCACAAAATAAACCAATAACCTACAGTGGGGCAGAAAAGTATTTAGTCAGCCACCGATTGTGCAAGTTCTCCCACTTAAAATGATGACCGAGAGTCTGTAATTTTCATCATAGGTACACTTCAACTGTGAGAGACAGAATGTGAAAAAAAAATCCAGGAATTCACATTGTAGGGATTTTAAATTATGGTGGAAATGAATAATTTAAAATTCCTACAATGTGAATTCCTGGATTTTTTCTTCACACTGTCTCTCACAGTTGAAGTGTACCTATGATTAAAATTACGGACCTCGGTCATCAATTTAAGTGGGAGAACTTGCACAATCGGTGGCTGACTAAATACCTTTTTTGCCCCACTGTATATATACAGTAGTTCTACACATACTTAAGCTCATAAATGTACAGTAAAAAATGTTTTTATTTCATCAAAGTATATTTTCATGGCTGTTTTTGACGCACTCTGCTGCTACATTCCTGCAGTGTTTGGTGACCAGCAGGCACTCAATCACTCGCCTGACAGCGCAATAAACATAGAAAAATACACAGAAGGACTAAAAATATAACTTGCTGCCCTCATTTTGCCGAAATCTTACTAGCTTAGGAGCAAAAATCACAGAGAAATTATGACTTGTGTGTGACATATGCCAAGTGGTGTGGCTGCCTCCAATGTATTTGTAATCACTGTATGTATCACTCAATTAATTCCATCCATTTTCTACCCCTTATTCCTTTTGGGGTAGTGGGGGGCGCTGGAGCCTATCTCAGCTACAATCGGGCGGTAGGCGGGGTACACCCTGGACAAGTCGCCACCTCATCACAGGGCCAACACAGATAGACAGACAACATTCACACTCACATTCACACACTAGGGACCATTTTTTAGTGTTGCCAATCAACCTATCCCCAGGTGCATGTCTTTGGAGGTGGGAGGAAGCCGGAGTACCCGGAGGGAACCCACTCAGTCACAGGGAGAACATGCAAACTCCACACAGAAAGATCCCGAGCCTAGTTTTTTTACATGTATAACTTTCTTCAAAGATGCTAGAGAAACACATTTTTATGCCACTCCTTTTTTGTCTCATTTTGTCCACTAAATGTTTTATACTGTGCATAAATGCACCCAGGTGAGCTTTGTTGATGTTTTTGACCTTTGTGGAGTGCTTATCAAGCATATTTGGTCAGTGCATGACTGCAAGCTAACCATTGCTACCATGCTATTTTTAGGCTAGTTTTATGTACATATTGCATCTTTATTGCCTCGTTTGTGGGTATATATGAGTTCATTTAATTTCCTTTACACATGTCCTCTGTGTATTGAATTTATTTTTGCATGTCTCATGATATATTTATCTGTATGTAATATTGCCTGCATTTCTGATATTGGTTTGTGTGCCATGTTGTTCCAGACCACAGCAAACGTAACCCAGCTTGCATAGATGGTTATAAATCCATTTGAAGAAGACAGCCCGCCATTTCCTTTAACTTTAACACACACATCTGTACCTTTGCCCATTCTAAGCCAGTCAATTCAAGGAGTTATCTCATTCTCTGAGAATGTCTGTGTTTTACTACTGTTTTTCTAATGTTGTAAAAATGTGTAAAATAAATATTAAATTTCAACATTTCTGTCAACGAAGACTTGTGTCAGCCTGCGATACAGTCATTTTGATAGTAGGCTAATATAGACACTTGCATCATGTGTTGTCTTCATTATAACACTTATAGACAATTTTTTTGCGGCTCAAGACAGATTTGTTTTGTTTGTATTTTTGGTCAAGTGTGGCTCTTTCAACACTTTGGGTTGCCGACCCCTGCCTTAACCCTAAGAGAGTTTTAGCCATTCAGAAGCCAGAAGAAAGTTGTTTCCGGAAAAGACACAATAACAACATAAGGAAAATGAGAATTATAGAATGTGTGTTGTTGAGATCCGCTTTTCGGATCGCTACATATTATTGTTTATTGTTCCAGTTTTTGTATCACTCCATCGTCCCACCTGCTTAGTTCCTGTTTAGTCAGTTTCCATGGTTTCTCATTAGTTTCAGCCGCTACTCTTGGTTCCCGCACACTTGTCACATTTGATTACTTTCCTTTATAAGCCTGCCTCCTTTTGTTGTTTTTTCTGGGATCCAAATTTGCTCTCACGCAACGGTACGTCTGCTATGCTAATTTGCTTACACGCAACTCTTTATTATTCTCGCGAGCTCTCATGCTACGTATTTGTTTTATTCTTAGCTCTCATGCTAAATGTTTTGTTTTTCCTTTTTGTGTGCCTACGTGCCAGATTAGTTTTTCTATTTGTATTCCTAGCTTTGTTTTGGTTTGTTTTGGTTTGTTTTGTCTGTTAGCTCCAGTATTTTTGTTCATAGCTCCTTTTGTTACATTAATAAATCAGAATATCATATTTCTTGCTGTGTTCTCGTTCGACCCATCCACGAAGGGACAAACTTGGCAGCACTATGCCTCACAGACGTAACATGTGTTTGAATAGTGAAGTGGATGCACTCCTCAGTATCGAACTTGAATGTAAAATTAACAAGACCATAGACTACTGTTTATGTTATGAAGAAATATACATATAAAAGTTGCTTGTGTTTGAGAAAGCAGCCATGTCTGAATAATTGCGACCCTCGTGGTGTTTATTGATGCTCGCAATCTTCCACATGATGAGCTAAGATAGAAATAAAGGTTTACATCAGGAATTTACGATCAGGTGGTGAAGTACAGCGTGGCACCTGAAAAGGAATCAGCTCTTTTCTTCCCAACTCGCAAATCAGGCCATGAAAATGAAATATACGAGCATGTATGCACAAAAAATAAAAATGATGTTTATGAGCGAGTTGCATTTGCGGTCAGTAGTGTCTGATGTTTATGTCCTCTTGTCTTATTTGTGGTCTACACATTCATCACAACACTCCTTGTCTGCTACTAATCTGCCATCACGCCGTATCGCCGATTCCTCCTGCTTCATTGAAATAGTGAGTATTTTTTAGACGAGGGCCACATGTTTTTAGCACAGAATCATCATGTGATGCGCACATGATGCCTATGTGCTTGCGGTATGGTAGATAAATGAAAAACATGTGATTTATACACACTTTTATACCACATAACGTACCATTTTGTTTCAGTGATCACAACTTAATGATAGCAATTAAGTTAATTACTTCTAACCTGTAATGACTTGTTGTTCAGGTATAGCCCAGAGCTTTTTAAGCTGTTCTTCTTCTACTAATATATGTAGAAATATTCCAGCAACAACAGTTGTCTGATTCTCTGTAGGCGAGTGCTTTGAAACCATGCTGGAATTGTAATTAGATGTGTCGCAGTAGCAGATAACCTACAATTTGACACCTGCTTGTTGAAATTAATGAATTAGAACAATTATAATATGAAATTTGTCTTGTTCTATGATCTCGTTTTGTTTAGTTCTGTTCTGTTTGGGTTTTGGACTCTTTGTGCACTCTTGTTTGTTTTGTCACCATGACGACCAACTAGTTCACCTGATTCATTTGGACTCACGCACCTGTGTTAATCAGGTCACCATTATTTAAGCCTGTAGTTGCCAGGTAGTTGGCCTGGTGACATCACTCTTGATACACTCTTTATACCCCTGACATTATCCATGCTCGTTTTTTCACGCCACGTCCATAGTTCTGCCTTTGTGCTAGTTTTGTTTTCTTAGCCAAGTTTGTTCTCCGCCCTGTGCGCGCCTTTTGTTTGTTCCTTTTTGAGTAAAATTAAATCATGTCGTTACCTTCACGTCGTGTCCAGTCAAGTCGTTTTGCACCCCAGAAGAACATTCATCGCAGCGAGCTGCGCCAAAGTCCAAGTCTTGACAAAAGTAAAATATTAACTGTATATAAATGTATAGGCTTTTTTGAAAAAGTTGTACTAAATTAAAATACTTTTCACTTTTAAAAAACAGATTTATCAATCAATCAATCAAAGTTTATTTATATGGCCCTAAAAGACAAGTGTCTCAAAGGGATGCACAAGCCACAACGACATCCTTGGCTCAGATCCCACATCAGGGCAAGAAAAAACTCAACGCAACGGGATACAATGAGAAAGGGACCGCAGATGTGGGGGAACCTCCCCCCCAGGGGATCATCTTGAGTCAGCAGCGCAGAGACGTCCCCAATTGATGCACAGATTAGTGGTCCACCCCGGTTCCTGAGTTTGAACAGCAAGCACGTCATCTGTGGTCACCTAATAACGGGGCAGAGCAGAAACGAGACGGCAGATCAACTGGTCTAAAAGGGGGGGTCTACTTAAAGGATAGAGTATACAAATGAGTTTTAAGATAGGACTTAAATGCGTCTACTGAGGTACCATATCTAACTGTTACCGAGAGGGCATTCCAGAGTACTAAAAAACTTGAGGGGCCATGTTCTAAAAAAAGAAGAACACTATGAAATATGTATAATAATAATAATAAAAAAAAAAAAAATGGAATCGTCCATATAAGTAAAAAAAAAAAATTTTTATTTTTTAATTTAGATGTACATTTTTATCTGTAAATTTGATTAATTAGAAATGATATAATTGGAAGTATCGAAATCCTTTTGTTTTAAGGGGAAATTAATATGTGTTAAAGGAAATATTGAGACTTGGTTTGAGAATATTGGTTTCAGGGGTGCTCCAAAAATATATTCAGATCCAAATCGTGATTTGTCGAGAATACATTTTAGATACTTTACACATATAATATGTGTAGTGTTGCTTTTATTAATTTTTGTTTTTCCTTTTTCTTAGTATTTTACTTGTATGTCTTCTAAATTGCTTTGATTATTGTAAAGATGGGTTTGGGTTGGAGTTGGGTTTGCTCTATTTTCTTTTAGATTGCTTAACGTTGTTTGAGTTTTGTAAATACAATTTTAAAAATACATTTTTTATGACATGTTTTTTAGACCAACCCTTTACGTATTAAATCGCACGTCAGCAGCCAAGAGGAGCTTGTGTAACCAGTTTTGAAAATGTTTAACGATATTTTATACACCACATAAAATATTATGAGAAGCGTGTTGGATCAAGATTCCATTCCGAATGTAATTGTCACCCCAATAATCGGAGTCAAATCGAATTGTGAGATGCCCAAACATTCCCACCTTTTTGTCCAATTTCTCGCGCAAATATGCAAATTGCAACTATAATCTTGTAATTTTCTGACCTGATTCTCTGCGTTATGTCTCTCTCGTCTATGTTCGCTTGGATACAATTCCAAGAGTAACTGCAAATGTTCAAAAAATGCTAGTAACTGATACACATTATAAAATGTCTGCCATTAATGCAAAGGTCACTCCCCTAGCCCCACCCTCCGCTCTATACTATATGTGTCATTGTGGTCCTTTTACTCCTTCTTTTGATCTCTATTATAACGCTAGAATTTTTGACACAGTTAAATGCCATAATTTGCACAGGTGTACCTAAACCCTACTTTTACTGTGCTTCCTGTGATGAAAGCAACAATATATCAGCCCCCTGTGGGCTTTGAAAGAATAAAATGTTTCTCTATCACCATTGGCCAGCCCACAATAGAAATGATGACTGCAAAAAAAAAATCAATAAGCATTTCTGATATAATCAACAGAAAAACTTTATCGGGTCTCAGCTAAAGTGACTCTGGACTAATGTACCGGAATTAAACATTATTTTTTGTTTGTTTCCAAATTGCATCCCAAAACAGCGACTCTATGGAAGAAAGCTTTCTGTGAGTTTAGTCTATTACATTATTCTTTATTTAGTGAGCGATGGCTTTGTTATTTCCCCTGAAGAAAGTGTGGGATGTCAGCAGCCTTGATATGTTTCACTTGAGCTGATGTGCTATCAGGGCCAGGCCCTCTCGTGGGCAACAGATTAGTTCTCGACACAGTACAGGCTTGGTGGACGCAGGCCAGGGCTGACGGATGATAACCGCTATAAGCCATCCTTATTGTCTTTGCTTTCTTCTCTCACTGTGCTCAGCCGACATGCTCCTTTCATACTACTGCCCGCCTCTTTTTATCAGGAAAAACAACAGAGCGTCAGTTTACTTCAAATCAAATCAAATCAAACGTTTATTCATATAGCACTTTTCATACACAGGCAAGTGGAAAACACAAAGTGCTTTACACACAAAAAATAAAAGAAGAGAATGAAACAGATACATACAAACGCACACACACCACAAACAGCACTGTTGAGAATAACAAAACAAAACATGGCATGGCACTGAGGATTGAGGAAAAATGCTACCACTCTGGAAAATTAAATAAGGTTAAAAAAAAAAAAAAAACAAGATGAAACATACTGTAAAAACACAATATTCAAAACCCAAAACCAATGTTGTCACGTTGTGTAAATCGTAAATAAAAACAGAATACAATGATTTGCAAATCATTTGAATAGACTGCAAAGACAAGATATTTAATTTTTGAACTGAGAAACTTTTTTTTTTTTTGCAAATAATCGCTTAACTTACAATTTAATAGCAGAAACACATTGAAAAAAAATTGGCACAGGGGCATTTTTACCACTGTGTTACATGGCCTTTCCTTTTAACAACAACTGAGGAGAAGCTGTTCTGGTTGAATTATTTCCCATTCTTGCTTGATGTACAGCTTAAAGGCCTACTGAAACCCACTACTACCCACCACGCAGTCTGATAGTTTATAAATCAATTATGAAATATTAACATTGCAACACATGCCAATACGGCCTTTTTAGTTTACTAAATTGCAATTTGAAATTTCCCGGGAGTTTTGTCTTGGAAACGTTGTGTAATGATGACGTGTACGCAAGACGTCACAGGTTTTTAGGAAATATGAGCGCTGCACACACACACAGCTAAAAGTCGTCTGCTTTAACCGCATAATTACACAGTATTTTGGACATCTGTGTTGCTGAATCTTTTGCAATTTGTTCAATTAATATTAGAGAAGTCAAAGTAGAAAGATGAAGTTGGGAAGCTTTAGCCTTTAGCCACACAAACACAAGGTGATTCGTTGTTTAAAATTCCCGGAGGTGAAACTTTACTATGGATCAGAGCGCGGTCAAGCAAACATGAATCACGACGGAATGTCAACCAGCAGGTTTCGGTGAGAAAATTGTGGTAAAAAGTCGCTTCTTACCGGAGATCAGCTGAGCTTGTGCCGTCCATGGCTGCCGTCGACTCCCCTGAGACACTGGCGTCAAGACACCCGTGGAGACACACTATCAGGTACTATTAAACTCACTAAAACACTAGCAACACAATAGAAAGATAAGGGATTTCCCAGAATTATCCTAGTAAATGTGTCCAAAAACATCTAAATACGTCCCAATGCAATCGCGTTTTTGTTTAACTTGTTTTTTTTTTTTTCTAGTCCGTCGCTATCAATATCCTCAAACACAAATCTTTCATTCTCGCTCAAATTAATGGGGAAATTGTCGTTTTCCCGGTCCGAATAGCACTTTTTGTTGGAGGCTCCCATTAAAATCAATGTGAATATGTGAGGAGCCATTAAACATGTGACGTCATCGTCTGCGACTTCCGGTAAATGCAGGGCTTTTTTGTCAGCACCAAAAGTCGCGAACTTTATCGTGGATGTTCTCTACTAAATCCTCTCAGCAAAAATATGGCACTATCGCGAAATGATCAAGTATGACACTTAGAATGGACCTGCTATCCCCATTTAAATAAGAGAATCTCATTTCAGTAGGCCTTTAAGTTGTTGTATTTTAGGCTTAATACTGTGCCACACATTTTCAATGGGATACATGTCTGGACTACAGGCAGGTCAGACTAGTACCTGCACTCTTTTACTATGAAGCCACGCTGTTATAATACTTAGCTTGTCATTGTCTTGCTGAAATAAGCAGGGGCGTCCATGATAACGTTGCTTGGATGACAACATATGTTGCTCCAAAACCTGTATGTACCTTTCAGCAATAATGGTGCCTTTACAGATATGTATGTTACCCATGCCTTGGGCACTAATACACCCCCATACCATCACAGATGCTGGCTTTTGGTTTAAATGTAACTTAAATATTGGGTTTCACTATGTAAAGCGCTTTGAGTCACTAGAGAAAAGCGCCATATAAATGTAATTCACTTCACTTCACTTCACTCCCTTGACACAAAGTGATATTCAAACAGCAGCAAAAGCAAGGTTCCTGACACACAATCTCCTGCTGCTTGCAACGAAACGAAGGCTTTGAGCTGTTGGAACAAGCCTGTCAGGGGCTTGGGTTGGTGCCGTCTAATCAGGTATAAGAGAGGAAAAAATGTGTGGTTGCACACCTTATAATTTTAGTAATTAACTTGTGCTTGCTTGTCCTCTCATGACAGATCCTTGCGGTGCCATTGATTCCAAAATGTGTTTTTTTTTCTTTTCCGTGCTCCTTGAAAAGCACATCTGTGCACACATTCTCCAACGTTGACGCTATCCAGCGCCTTTTTATACACTAAAAGCAGTAAATTGCAGCACATCGGCACGATTCACAACAAGTGTATATCAGTCATTTTCAAAAGCATACCTTTGCTTCGCAGCTCTAATTTATTCCCTCAGGCATATGTTTTCACGTGAGTTCCACCTGCCTTATGTTCTTGTCAACGGTGAGTTACTGTTTGAAGTTTTGTGCGGCCCAAATATTTGGTGATGCGTTCAAAGGCAAACCTGTCCATCAGAAGCTGACATCAAGCGAGGCTGACCAGACAGTCTTGATAAGCCAACATATGAAAAGAATCGCTGAGTTGGCATTCTGATTTAATATACCTTGGATGTCAGACGGCAGCTCTGATGGGAGCCATATGTGATAATAACCCGATGGTCCAGAAAGGCACTTTAAACTGGAGGTAGACCAGCAGGAGATCACTTGAGCGTTCTAATGTGGCCAGCAGGGGCTCTTGTGTTGTTGTTGTCGGTGTTTTTTGACCATTTGAAGACCAAACTACAAAGACGTGTTGCAGAGGAAAGGAACACAAGTTAGCCGTCTTTTTTTTTTTAACATCACACTCACAAGCATCATCATAAAGGGGAACATTATCACAATTTCAAAAGGGTTAAAAACAATAAAAAAATCAGTTCCCAGTGGCTTGCTTTATTTTTTGAAGTTTTTTTCAAAATTTTACACCTCCCGGAATATCCCTAAAAAAAGCTTTAAAGTTCTTGATTTTCGCTATTTGCGATGCGACTGTCCATTTCCCTGTGACGTCATACAGGGCTGCCAATACAAACAACATGGCGGTTACCACAGCAAGCTATAGCGACATTAGCTCGGATTCAGACTCTGATTTCAGTGGCTTAAGCGATTCAACAGATTACGCATGTATTGAAACAGATGGTTGGAGTATGGAGGCAGATAGCGAAAACGAAATTGAAGAATAAATTGAAGCTATTGAGCGAATAGCTATTGATGCTATTCGGCCATAGCATGGGTGTACCTAATGAAGTGGCCCATAGCATGGCTGCCTTATTAGCATCGCTGGTAAAATGTGCGGACCAAACAATCAGGACTTTCGCATCTTGTGACACTGGAGCAACTTAAATCCGTCGATTGGTAAGTGTTTGTTTTGCATTAAATGTGGATATCTAGTTTCAAATGTACATACAGCTAGCGTAAATAGCATGTTAGCATCGACTAGTGTAGCATGTTAGCATCGATTAGCTCGCGGTCATGCCGTGACCAAATATGTCTGATTAGCACATAAGTCAACAACATCAACAAAACTCACCTTTGTGATTTGGTTGATTTAATCGTTGCAAATGCATCTGCAGGTTATCCATACATCTCTGTGCCATGTCTGTCTTAGCATCGCCGGTAAAATATAGCAGACACTCTGGCAAATTCAATGGGGGTCTGGCGGAAGATTTCTTGCCAGTGGTGCAACTTGAATCCCTCCCTGTTAGTGTTGTTACACCCTCCGACAACACACCGACGAGGCATGATGTCTCCAAGGTTCCAAAAAATAGTCGAAAAAAGGGAAAATAACAGTGCTGAGACCCGGTGTTTGTAATGTGAAAATGAAAATGGCGGGTGTGTTACCTCGGTGACGTCATCGCTAAAAGACTGATAAACAGAAAGGCGTTTAATTTGCCAAAATTCACCCATTTAGAGTTCGGAAATCGGTTAAAAAAATACATGGTCTTTTTTCTGCAACATCAAGGTATGTATTGAGGCTTGCATAGGTGTGGTGATAATGTTCCCCTTTAATGGAGTCAGGTAATGTGTATATTACTAGAAAAGTACTTTCAATTCACTTTCAACTCATTATTAATGTTTGTATGTGTTTGGTTTGGTTTAATTTGAACATGCATACAAGGTTAATATGAGCGCAGACTCCTATGAATGAACATGTCTAAAAAATTAATGGAACGAAGCAGAGCTGATTTAATCTTACCCATTCAATTATCACTTGTCGTTATCTCAAATTAAAGTTAAAGTACCAATGATAGTCACACACACGCACACTAGGTGTGTTGAAATTACCCTCTGCATTTGACCCATCCCTTTGTTTCACCCCCTGGGAGTTGAGGGGAGCAGTGAGCAGCAGCATGCCTGGGAATCATTTTTGGTGATTTAACCCCCAATTCCAACCCTTGATGCTGTGTGCCAAGCAGGAAGGTAATGGGTCACATTTTTATAGTCTTTGGTATGACTCGGCCGGAGTTTCAACTCACGACCTACCCATCTCAGGGCGGACACTCTAACCACAAGGCCACTGAGCAGATTACATCGCATAACATTGTAGACAGTGTTATTTCCTTCCCAGCGCTCTTTTTTTTATTGTTTTGCCTCAGCCACTTGTCTCGTCTGAGCGCTGATTCCCTCAGCTGTCCCTGATTGGAAATCATGACACACCTGTCCATGGTTGCCAATCAGGATTTTACCTGTGCTTCCTGTGCACTTCCGGGCTGCACTATTTCTTTATTTTTGTTAATAAATACATTTAACCTGCATTTCACCTGCCATCTCTGCATCCTGGGGTCCAAACCATTAATGATCAACACCGAATCGTATCAAACACGATCATCATATCACTATTAATAAATAAATCTATTATAAAAAGTTTTATTAGGACTTTGTTATTTTAATCTTTTTATAAAAATTAAATTAAATTATTATAATAACAATGTATTAACAGTTATTATTCTTTCATGATTTATTTAAGTAAGTTCTGCATTTTATATCTTTATTTTTATTGTTCATATTAATAGTAATTGTAAGGAACTGTCATGATCCGCTGCCCAGATCATGTTTTCTTTAGTAGGTAATTAGTTCTGATTCAGCACCCTTCTTTGTTTTCTTTGTTGCCATGTGTGCTAATTTTTGTCACCTGCCTCTGATTAGTGGTCGGGTCGCTCACCTGCTCACTAATCAGAGAGCTATTTATTCATGCCTTGCGCCACACTCTGCCTGGCAAGTTTTTCCCGTTGGTTCTACTCCGGTTTTTGATAGTCTTTTTGCTAAACTTGGCCGTAGGTTCACCTGCCATCCGCATGTTTTGTATGTTCGTATTTCGGCCTGATTATTGGATTAAACCGTTTTTCTTACCTGCATGCTGCTTCCTGACGTCCATCTGTATCTTGGGGATATGACTACCGCAAAATCATGCGACCCCGACGTGACAGGAACAACAATAATATCATACAATATTTGGATTTTAAAAATGTGTCAACTGATTCAAAAAATCAGGAGTTGCATTCTTGGCCCCAAATACATAAACATGTAAATCCCCACTTTCTTCAAGTGTGTAACCCAAGTGCACTTGCGGGCCATGGTTTAGTTTTTTTATTGGCCATAGGCACAGCGTAGAAATATAATTACACCCCAAAAAAAAAGAAATATCTGAAATGTTGATATAAATACTTAATAACGACAAAAAGGTTTTCTTTATATAATAATTAATTTTTGTTTTGTGTTTATTTATACATAATGTTTTTGTTTTTTTAACCTCTTTTCACAATTAACTTTCATATTTCAGTATGGGACCATGATGTAACGTTATTACCCTAACCCTGTAAATATGGTTTCTAATTGATATTTGACCTCACAACTATATCTGGTTGATCGGACAAAATGTTACATTCTAAAACAGGCGTCCCCAAAATCAAGCCCATGTAAAGTCTCAACTTTTTAAAAGTATTTTTTTGTTATTTTTGGTAACATTTTTAATTTTTTTTACTCTGTCCTTTCTAATCCATTTTTTACCGCTTGTTACTCTCGGTGTCTCCTAGCCGCTCAGGCTAATCATACTGTCTAAAAATGCATTTTTCCATCAATAACGTGTCATCAAGTGTGCACAGTCAATTAGTGCGCAAGGAATATATATATATATATATATATATATATATATATATATATATATATATATATATATATGTATATATATAATGTGTGTGTGTGTGTGTGTATGTAAACATGTTGATATATATATATGCATATATATGTATGTATATAGTTGTATAAATATGTATATATATGTAAATATGTATGTGTATGTGTATATATGTATATAGTTATATATATGTATATGTATACGTATATATATGTATATACATACATGTATATGTATATGTTTATACGTATATGTGCATACATATATGTATATATGTATATACACATATACATATGTATGTATACGTATGCGTACACATATACATCTATATTTATATATGTATATATATATGTTTATACATATATGTGCATACATATATGTATATATGTATATACACATATACATATGTATGTATACATATGCGTACACATATACATCTATATTTATATATGTATATATATATGTATATATATGGATATTTATATATATATATATATATGTGTGTGTGTGTGTGTGTGTGTGTGTGTGTGTGTGTGTGTGTGTGTGTGTGTGTGTGTGTGTGTGTGTGTATTAGGGCTGCAACTAACAACTAATTTCATAATCGATTAATCTGTCAAATATTACTTTGATTAATCGATTAATAATCGGATAAAAGAGACAAACTACAATGATATCCTTTCCAGTATTTCATTGAAGAAGAAAACGCATACTGGCACCATGTTCTCTCAGCTTGCCAAATAAAATAAGGCAAATGTTACAAAAATGTTTTTTTTTATAAAGTGCACCATTGTCCTGCACAATACCAATAATTTTGCTTGGGGGTGATTTCAAACTTGGCTATTACTTATTCCAACCACTCTGCAATGTTGGATGCTGAATGTCTTTTCTCTAGTGGCGTGGTCGTAAGGCAGATTGACTTCATGTTCCAATTTTCTCCAATGTAGTGGCATGTATTGCCAAGGTAGGTTACACTTGTCCACACATCTGTAGTGAGAGAAATTTGGCTCTGGGTGGCTTTTATGTCAGTCTACACTGCTTTGAATGTCTGCTCGTACTTCCTCTCCATCAGTTTGGTAAAATGGGTACTCGAGGGAAGAGTGTATTCAGGGTTGAGAATGTGAATTATTTGTCTAAAACCTTCATCTTCCACCATTGATAGTAGCCTCATATCAGTTACCAACATATTCAGGATAGCATCAGTCAATGCAGCCATTTGCTGTGGTGTGCGCACCTTCCTTTGTACCAAATCGCTAATGCTGTCTTGTTTCTTCCTGCAATGAGAGAAACCATATAATAAATGCACATAGTAGCATCATTTACATGTAACTCAATACATACCCAGTTGATTTAATGAATAATTTCTGACGTACAAGACAAATACGCCACCCTATTAAAAAAAACAGATTAATTTTAGGCTGCCTGTGAATAGTAGCATGAAATATTACAGCACCTTCAAAACATCTAGTTATGCTAAAGCATCACTCAAGTCTAAATAGATTTGTATGGCTTTAAGTGGCCCAGCTACATTGATCCGTTATGAAACCAACCTGAGATATTTCTGTCCGTTATGTTTATTTCCAAATTGGTAACCAGGCGTTTTCTCTCTCAAAACGAAGTAAAATCTCCTGGAGACACAATATCAGCCCTGTGTTGTAACAAAGGCATAACGTTAACGTTAGTCACAAAAAATCTGAACTCCTGAATGCCTGTTGCCAATCAAAACAACACAGAAAATGAAGTCGCTCTCTCCAAGAAGTTTCTAACACTCTGAAAGTTAATACACAACAGTTGCTGCAGTGCTGCCTTAAAAAAAATCTCCTTTTTAACAAAGGATTAAAAACACACAAAGACGGACACAACGGATAGATTTATCTGGACTCTGGACTTAAAGTTACGTACCGTGACTTCTTCCCTTCATCCATGGCTCCAACATATCTCCTCTTCAGGTTCTCCCGAAGCAATGTTGTACTTCCGTGCCATGCGAGGTCCATGCTGCACATTTTGCAAGAAACTGTCTTCTTTGAAGTCTTTAAAGTAAAGTGTTCCGACACTTTGGACGACTTAGATCGTACACTTTTCTCCATTGAAGCAATACCCCTCAAGATGTTTCTCCACTGAACTATCGGTACGGTTTTCCTCCGCCATTTTTCGAATGTTTCCAGGCAAAGAGGAGACGGCGTGGTCACGTGAGCTGCACATGACACATCATTGGCTGGCTTACTGCCACCTCATGAGAAGTAGCCGCAGCACATGCACATATAGCATAGATCCAAGGAATCGATGACTAATTAATCGGCAACTATTTCTATAATTTATTTTAATCGATCTAATTCATTAGTTGATGCAGCCCTAATGTGTATGTATACATATACAGATATATATATATACAGATATATATATATATATATATATATATATATATATATATATATATATATATATATATATATATATATATATATATATATATATACATATATTTATATGTATATAAATATATGTATATATATATATATATATATATATATATATATATATATATATATATATATATATATATATATATATATATATACATATATTTATATGTATATATATATATATATATTACTATACAGCCTGGCCTGCGGTAGAATAGTTTTAACCCAATGCGGGCCAGGAGTCAAAAAGTTAAGGGACCCCTGTTCTAAAATGTTGTAGAAAGAGTGCAGAAGGCAGTGAGTCCTCATGTGATGACCAGTTGCCCCATTACTTTTCTTTCCACCGTGGCTATTTGTGAGCCTGTGTTGTTGATTAAAACCCTCGTGTCCTTTTAGTACTCTTAATTGCGCTTATTTTAATTGGCTCTTGCATGAGAAGCTTCCCTTGAGGACGGCTGCCGCCTGACAGATCCCAGGTCAGTCCAGGGAATATTGTAGCCCAGTTCCACTGTGGGCAACCACAACACCTCATTTCATGGATTTAAAGGCCTACTGAAACCCACTATTACCGACCATGCAGTTTGATAGTTTATATATCAATGATGAAATATTAACATTGTAACACATGCCAATACGGCCGGTTTAGTTTACTAAAGTGCAATTTTAAATTTCCCGTGAGTTTCTTGTTGAAAACGTCGCGGAATGATGACGCGTATGCTTGACGTCACGGAATGTAAGGAAGTATTAGCGCTGCACCAAACATGGCTAAAAGTCGTGTCTGTTCACGGCGTAATTACACAGTGTTTTGGACATCTGTGTTGCTGAATCTTTTGCAATTTGTTCATTTAATAATGGAGACTATAAAGAACAATGCTGTTGGTGGAAAGCGGTGGATTGCAGCTGTCTTTAGCACCGAGACCCAGCCAGTGTTTCTTTGTTGTGAAGTCCTAGCGGTCAAGCGAACATGTTTTCTCTACGTCAACCAGCATGTTTATTGATGGGGAAATTGTGATATGTATCTTACCGAAGACATCAATGGATTATTCGGCGTCCTGCAGCAGCTGTCATGTCAAAAAAGGTAGCTGTGAGCTTGGCTCCTCGGCTTCTCTCTGAGACACTACGTGTTCACCGCAGCCATCCGACCTCGAGGTATGCCTTTACAATCTTTAAAATCTCAGTAAAACACTATTAAAACAATAAGCAGATAAGGGATCTTCCAGAATTATCCTCGTAAATGTGTCTAAAAACATCTGAATCGCTCACAATGCAATCGCCTTTTTTTTTTAACTTCATTTATTTATTTTATTTTTTCTAGTCCTTCGCTATCAATATCCTCAGCCATGAATCTTTCATCCTCGCTCAAATTAATGGGGAAATTGTCGTTTTCTCTGTCCGAATAGCTCTTTTTGTTGGAGGCTCCCATTATAAACAATGTGAGGATGTGAGTAGCCCTCACACGGGTGACGTCATCGTCTGCGACCTCCGGTACAGGCAAGGCTTTTTTATTAGCGACCAAAAGTTGCCAACTTTATCGTGGATGTTCTCTACTAAATCCTTTCAGCAAAAATATGGCAATATCTCGAAATGATCAAGTATGACACATAGAATGGACCTGCTATCCCCGTTTAAATAAGAAAAGCTCATTTCAGTAGGCCTTTAATGTCATGATACACACACATGCTCTAAAATCTAGGACAATTCCTTCTCACTTTTTGTTTTGTCACCAAACTTTTTGTAACGCTTCAAGGTGGGTAAAATTGTTTCCTCCACTTGCATGACATTACATAATATTGCACTGAAGAGTCAAAGAAGCCTTTTTTGCACTTAGGCGGGATATTTTGCCTTTGAGCAGTGTGTGAAGCAATAAAGAGGGAGGGAATTTAGATGACGTCTTTTACACTGCATCTTTTCTTCATCTCTGTCCAGCTCATCAGTGGCGCATGGATTAAATCTCTTGCAACTCCATGTGCAGATCAATATATACGCCCGTTGGAGAGGGAGATAAGTCATGCTGTTGGTTTTGGCGACCGAAAGGCGAGGTAGCATTATCATGATACACTAGTGAGACAAGTATATGTTATTATAATAACAGAACTCCACTGTTGTGTAAGGGTAAACATATTTTAACACTACAGTATGTAACCATACTGTTACAGCATTCCTTCCTTTATCGATGCCTCAAATTGGCCTTCCCTGATTTACTAAATAATTATTATACATGCCTGGGCAATTATTTTGACACTGGGGGCCAAATTTAGTGGAGAAAAAAAGTGTCTGGGGGGACGACACACACACACACAAGCTGTGAAAATCCGCTGTACAGTATGTGTGCTTGGGTCCTTTTTTTAAGAACACTAATACAAAAGCTCACAATAATGTCCGATTGAATGCTGAAAACTTTATGGAATTTTACATTTTTTGTCCTGAATGAGACACCCAGAATCCATTAACTATGAACGATAAAACACTGAATATTGACAACATATGAACGTCACACTCCCTCTCCATCGACATTTTTTACATTGAAGCGAAACGTAACAAAAACATAACAAACAAAGCGAAAACACCTCACCTACAATCTGATATATCTGATATATCACTAAGCTTTGGAACTTTCTGGTACAAATCTCCTTCCGGGTCTGTCACACCCCCCCCCCCCCCCCCCCCACACTGTCTGGTACCACGTCTGAGCTGCTGTGAATTACATTACCATTGTAACAAGTATATATGCAAAAGCGCTAATTCCAATCACTGAAATATTTTGTATAGTTCAAGACTTGCGGTCAATTGAAAACATCACTGCACATCATAATTGCAGCTACAGTTTTGATCTTAAAGAGCTAAAAATATTATGCAATGTCTGCATTCTTGCCAACCTTGAGACCTCCAAATTCGGCGGATGGGGGGTGTTGAGGTAGGCGGGGTTGAGGGGGCGGGGTTTGGTGGTAGTGGGGGTGTATATTGTAGCGTCCCGGAAGAGTTAGTGCTGCAAGGGGTTCTGTGTATTTGTTCTGTTGTGTTTATGTTGTGTTATGGTGCGGATGTTCTCCTGAAATGTTTTTGTCATTCTTGTTTGGTGTGGGTTCACAGTGTGGCGCATATTTGTAACAGTGTTAAACTTGATTATACGGCCACCCTCAGTGTGACCTGTATGGCTGTTGATCAAGTATGACTTGCATTCACTTATGTGAAGTGTAAAAGCCGCATATATTATGTGGCTGGGCTGACACGCTGTTTGTGTGGAGAAAAAGTGGATGTGATGACAGGTGCTAAATGTAGTGCCTTTAAGGCATGCCCCCATTATTGTTGTCCGTTCGGAAAGCGGGAGAAATTCGGGAGAATGGTTGCCCCGGGAGATTTTTGGGAGGGCCACTGAAATTCGGGAGTCTCCCGGAAAAATCGTGAGGGTTGGCAAGCATGAATGTCTGGCAGGCTAGATTGAAAAGCTTAACGGGCCACATGCGGCCTCCGGGCCTTAATTTGCCCAGGTCTGGTCTACAAGCATCTCAAAGTTATCAAGTTGGTTAAAAATCTTACATCATAAGTGTCAAACCAGATCTGGCCCGCCACATAATTTTATTTGGCCTGCGAAAGCCTTGACTGTATTAATAAAGTACTTTATCTTTCTTACTAAATGTATTTGTTCTTTCCATTTTGACAGAAAAAAATATGTACTGCATGAAATTGCATACATTTTCAACTTTAAGAGTACTATATTATCTGATCATGCTACAAATATAATTATATATACTGTATTGTATTATTTTAAAAAATAAATATCTACCCGTCCCGCTGACTTATGATTTGAAGGCAAGTTATTAGTTTTTGTCCGAAAAAAATCTATTCAAATTCATCGGCAATTGTGTAATATCATTAGGCCATTATACATTTATACATATTCACTGTTACTAGCGGGCATCTAAAAGCAGCCATATATGCGATGTGGCCCTCGATTAAGACAAGTTTGACACCCCTGTCTTAGATCTTGGTTATTTTTCCTGTGGACAAATGTTTAGTAGTGTAATGGCAACATTGCTTATTTCGTTTATTCGAATGGAATAAAATCGTCAGACAACCTATTCAGTAAGATAGTCATCAGCCATCTTGGTGCATTATTTTATTTATTCTTCCAGACAAGCTGCTGGGCGAAAATGGCTCCCAAGCAGCACTTTGGACACCTTTGACAGGGGTATCAAATTTGGTACTTTTGTACTGTATTTACCAACCGAAATACATCAGTACTACCGGGTATGGATTCATCTAAATTCAAACGGTGCCATATTTTGATGTCTTTGTTGCGCTTGACATTATCAAATCAAACATTTGGCGGCGAAGCAAGCACTCAAGCAGCACTCATTGCTGATTCAGCAAAATTGCTTCAAAGAGCTGTTACAACTTTCAATGCCAACAAAGCAAGTGTGCCCGATAGAAAAAACTTGAGCGTAAAAGTACATTTCCACTTTCAGTTTCTAAATGCACTAACGCAATGATAATTTACATCGGATTTGCCATCTGCTACTAATTAGCGACTTTACATGGCGATTTCAATGCCTGCAAATTTGGTCATGACAACTAAAACTAAGATACACGTTACAATCAAAACAACCGGGATAATACAATACATACAGTACAAACAATTTTTAGGGCACAACAAAATACGAGACCGGAACATTCAGCTAAATAGCAAAACCTACTTTCTGGCCAAGCAACACTATGTAATCTATAAACTACTGCCATCAAACACCTTGGAATTGCAACTGCATGCTAAATCTACTATATAATACTTGCAAATGAGATACAGAAGTGTAATGAATAGGTCAAACTGGTTAACATAGTTATCATTATGAGCTCACTGTTAAAGGTGGACGGCAGTTTTTTGGGAATTTTGCCTATCGTTCACAATCATGAGAGACAAGAAGACAAAAGGTTTTTGTTTTTTCTTCGCTTTCTATTATTAAAGTATGGTCTCATTCTCGTGGTTAGCAATGTAGCTAATGGGAGGAATCGATTCTTAATGTAAATCACTTTAAAAATGCATTCAAAAATCGTCAACAATACTTAATTTACATTCTGTAAACTGTATAATAAGCTGTAGCGGCATTGTTATTGTAAGAGCGAACACTGATAAACTCTTTCTGGCGTACTAACACATCATCATGTGAGGTACGTGCAATGCTGAAGGCTCGGCACAACGCTGTTAAATTTGGCGACATGGTAACACTTAAAACAGCCAGAGCTAACCTGAACCGTGCCATTAGGGTTGCAAAGTGTGCTCACAGTCAGAAAGTGCGGGACTTGAAACACAAGACAAATGTGGCAGGGCATACATGTCATCACGGACTATGAAGCTTCCCCCCGTCTCTGTGACAACAGCATCAGTTTCCTTAACGACTTAAACAACCACTTTGCGAGGTTTGAGACACTTAACACCACTCCGGTGAGGAAATCCATCCCTCGTCCCGATGAGCAGCCGCTCAACCTGGACACAGCGGATGTCCGGAGAACCCTGAGGAGAGTGAACCCCTGGAAAGCACCGGACCTGAGGACATTCCAGGCAGGGTGCTAAAGAGATGTGCAAACCAGCTGGCTGGAGTTCTCACAGACATCTTCAATACATCGCTGACCCTGGCTGTGGTCCCATAATGTTTTAAGACGGCCACAATCATTCCAGTACCTAAAAAACCCACAATCTCCTCCCTCAATGATTATTGCCCCGTGGCACTCACCACCATCATAATGAAGTGCTTCGAAAGGCTGGTAAAGGAATGAATTGTCTCCAGGCTTCCCCCAACATTTGACCCATACCAGTTTGCTTATCACCCTAACCGCTCCACAGAGGACGCCATCTTCTCTGCACTCCACCTGAGCTTAGAACATCTGGAAGGAAAGGACACACACTCACAAATGTTGTTTCTGGACTTCAGCTCGGCGTTCAAGACCATCATCCCGCAGCATTTGATGAGCAACCTGGGCCCCCTTGGTTTCAGTCCCCCCCAATGCGACTGGGTGCTTGACTTCCTCACAGACAGACTCCAGTCTGTGAGAGTGGGCAACAACACCTCCAGTGCCATCTCCCTAAGCACCGGCTCCCCCAGGGCTGTGTCCTGAGTCCGCTGCTGTTCACATTGATGACCCATGACTGCTGTGCCAGGTCCACTATTAACCACTTTGTGAAGTATGTGGACGACACAACAGTAGTAGGCCTCATCCGTGACAACAACGACATGGACTACAGGGAAGAGGTGAAACATTTGGTTGACTGGTGCAGTCAAACAACCTGCTCCTGAACGTCGACAAGACCAAGGAGAGCATCGTCAACTTCAGAAAGCACCAGTCCAGCCACACTCCATTCTTCATCAACGGCACAGATGTGGAGATAGTAAGCAACACCAAGTTCCTGAGGGTGCAGATAACTGACAATATGACCTGGTTCCTACACTCCGGAGCTCTTGTAAAAAGAGCTCAGCAGCGCATGCTCTTTTTGCGTCGGATGAAAAGAGCACAACGCCCTCCCCCCATTCTCAGCACATTCTACAGAGGAACTATAGAGAGCCTGCTGACCAACTGCATCTCTGTCTGGAAGACTGGAAGTCTCTGCCGAAAGTGGTGAAGACGGCGGAAAATATCATCAGGACTCCTCTTCATCCTATCCAGGAGATCGCAAAAAGCCGCTGCCTGACCAGGGCTCAGAAAATCTACAGAGACTCCTCCCACCCCCACCAAGGACTTTTTCACTGCTGGACTCTAGAAAGATGTTCCGCAACCTCCGTAGCAGAACCTCCAGGTTCTGTAACAGCTTCTTACCTCAGGCCGTAAGACTCTTGAACGCATCATAATAATCCCCTCAAATCCCCCCAAAAATGGATTAACTCACTGGAATATAAAGACAATACAATATGTGGATTCATCTGCAAAAGTACTATATATTTATGTGTACAGTAATCTAATTATTTATGTCTGCACCTTATTGCTCTTTTATCCTGCACTACCATGAGCTAATGCAACTGTAGTTCTTATCTGTGCTGTAAAGTTCACATTTGAATGACAATAAAAGGAAGTCTAAGTCTATAATCAGTGTGCTACAGTATTAGCTGTAAAAGCTAACTACGGCAAGAGATAAGCTAGCTTCTACGTCAGCACAAATCGCGTTTGAGTTTGTAATGCACAACCCAATGCGATAAGACACCAATCTGTACTGACTGAACAATATGAAACATTTTATTAAAGTATCTGTAAAGTATAAGACCACATTTCATGTTTTGTTTTTGCACATCTTGCCAGACAGCGTGTGTACTGTAGTTGTAATAACACACATAACGTGCTGCATGTATCGTGATTGATGTTAAAGTTACTCACTTGACGGACAGTTGTTCATCTGGTCCAGCTGGCCAGGGATGCTTACTGTTGATTTTGGGTAAGCACTTAATTTGTCCAGATAGCTTGGTTCCATCCATCCATTTTATACCGCTTGTCCCGTTCGGGGTCACAGGGGGTGCTGGAACCTATCTCAGCCACAATCGGGTGGAAGGTTTGGTACACCCTGGACAAGTGGCTACCTCATCACAGGACCAACACAGATAGACAGACAGCATTCACACTCACATTCACACACTAGGGACCATTTAGTGTTGCCAATCAACCTATCCCCAGGTGCACGTCTTTGGAGGGGGGAGGAAGCCGAAGTACCCGTAGGGAACCCACGCAGTCACGTTCCACGTTCATATTTATAGCGTCAACATTGCTTTAACCTCACTCTCCCGGTGTCCATCTTCTCCAACGCGTCACTCTTCCTTCGTGCTCGCTTCTATAAGCAATAGTTCATCCTCAATATATTCAGCTTCAAAAAGATAAGTTTGTGAATCCTCATTTGTTCAAAAATAGTCTTCTTGTTGTCCTTTACACAGTCTGCCATGATTAGAAGAATATGCCGCAAGTGTGGAAGTGCGCTGCTGTAGAAACGTAAATCAATACGCGGAAGAAATCAGTCCCGGAAATGGTTAAAATGATCAAATACAGTAAATATTGTTCATAGTACATATTGTTATGAAGATGTCTGTTACTACATTATATAAATACTTTTATACAAAACGTTGATGGGCGGTTTTTAAGTTGTTTTAGAGGGCTTGGAAGGTTACAACAATGACTCCCATTAGTCGCATCTTTCAAGAATTTGTTATTGTTTTTAAAACCCCCCCCCCAAAAAAAACGTGTGTTGTTGTCTCTCATAATTGTTACTGATAGGCAAAAGTCCCCCCAAAAAAGTGCAGTTCCCCTTTAAATCCATCTATCCATCCATGGTCTATCGCTTGTCTCTTTCAGGGTCGCGGGGGGTCGCTGGATCTATCTCAGCTGCGTTTTGGGCGAAAGGCAGGGTACACCCTGGACAAGTCGCCACCTCATCAGAGGGCTCCCCTTTAAATATGAAAAGAAAAAATGTTTATCGTTAAACAAGTTAAAGTATAGTCCAAACACTAGGTGTGATGAAATTACCCTCTGCATGTGACCCATTCCCTTGCTTCACCCCCTGGGACGTGAGGGGAGCAGTGAGCAGCAGCGGTGGCCGCGCTCAGGAATCATTTTGGGGATTCCAACCCTTGATGCTGAGTGCCTAGCAGGGAGGTAATAGGTCCCATTTTCATAGTCGTTGGTATGACTAGGTCGGGATTTGAACTCACGACCTACCAATCTCAGGCCGGACACTCTAACCACAAGGCCACTGAGCAAAATGTATCATTAAATTGAACTAAATATATATCTGAAATATATAGTACAATAAATATACATAAATAAATAAAAATAAATGTAACATCAAATTAACGTTTATTAACACATGAAGACAAAAGTGTATCTTTTAGGACTGGGATTAGATACCGTATCGGTAGAAATGTAACATGTACCCGTCCCTACCCCTTGCATAATCTAATGACAAAGTTTATGTTCACGCTGTAGTGTGCATGTTTGCATTTTGAGCAAGGAGGTCGCGCTTATGTAAATGTTTACGTGCATGAGATGAAGCATGAGATGAAGCATGAGATGAAACACGAGAAACACGCGCAGCTTGCCTTTAAAGAGGTCCGGATGAAGAGTGTCAGGTCACAGCTGCAGGGGGGACGGTTCACCCCGCTGCCCACTTAGAATCGATAGCGAGCGCCTCGACGGGCCCTGGTGATCGGGCGGGCCCGCGCACTGTGCCAAGGTCGGCCGTATTTATGAAGAGGCTGAGAACTCGCGCAAGGTAAACGCTCGGTCTTCCTGAAAATATAAAGCACCTCAACCACAGGAAAAACATTGTGAGGGAGATGGAGAATGGAGGGAAAAGCCAGCAAAGGGAATAAAAAGTAACAATGCAGGCAGAAAAAGAAGGTCCATCTTGTCTTCTTGTCTTAAAGGCCTACTGAAATTAGATTTTCTTATTTAAACGGGGATAGCAGGTCCGTTCTATGTGTCATACTTGATCATTTCGCGATATTGCCATATTTTTGCTGAAAGGATTTAGTAGAGAACATCCACGATAAAGTTCGCAACTTTTGGTGCTAAGAGAAAAGCCCTGCCTCTACCGGACGTCGCAGACGATGACGTCACATGTTGATGGCTCCTCACATATTCACATTGTTTTTAATGGGAGCCTCCAACAAAAAGTGGTATTCAGAGCGAGAAAAGGACAATTTCCCCATTAATTTGAGCGAGGATGAAAGATTTGTGTTTGAGGATATTGATAGCAACGGACTAGGAAAAAAAAAAAAAAAACAGTTAAAAAAAAACGCCATTGCATTGGAAAGGGTATCATTAAACAAATTTACTAGGATAATTCTGGGAAATCCCTTATCTTTCTATTGTGTTGCTAGTGTTTTAGTGAGTTTAATATTACCTGATAGTCAGAGAAGTGTGTCCACTGGTGTCTTGATGCGCAGTGTCTCTGAGGGAAGTCACGAAGCTGCAGCAGGACGGAAGCTCCGCTGATATCAGGTAAGAAGCGACTTTTTAACCACAATTTTCTCACCAAAACCTGCTGATTGACATTTGGTCTGGATTCATGTCTGCTTGACCGCGCTCTGATCCATAGTAAAGTTTCACCTAAAGGAATTTTAAACAAGGAATCACTGTGTGTTTGTGTGGATAAAGGCTAAAGCTTCCCAACTCAATTTTTCTACTGTGACTTCTCCAATTATAATTGAACATATTGCAAAAGATTCAGCAACACAGATCTCCAAAATACTGTATAATTAAGCCGTTAAAGCAGACGACTTTTAGCTGTGTGTGTGCATAGTGCTCATACTTCCTGAAACCCTGTGACATCTTGCGTACACGTCATCATTACACGACGTTTCGAAGACGATACTCCCGGGAAATTTAAAATTGCAATTTAGTAAATTAAAAAAGCCGTATTGGCATGTGTTGCAATGTTAATATTTCATCATTGATATATAAACTATCAGACTGCGTGGTGGGTAGTAGTGGGTTTCAGTAGGCCTTTAATATCTGTTGGTAGAGGTTGTGGTGTTGAATGACTCTTGGACAGCCACTGTCATTTCCTTGCAGGTGATTATCATTCGCTCAAACAGATGTCTTCTATTTGAAATATTCCCACAGCCCTGATTAACACTTGCGGTAATCATAGCTTGATAAAAATTGCACTTTTAGATTCCTCCTCTTGATTCATTCTAAATGAGAGTGCCATGAATGAAAACTGATGTCATTTAATGAGCTGCATTCCTCTTTCTGAATCCGTCCATCCATCCATTTTCTACCGCTTATTCCCTTTGGAATCATGGGGGTCGCTGGTGCCTATCTCAGGCGGAAGGCGGGCTACACCCTGGACAAGTTGCCACCTCATCACAGGGCCAACACAGATAGACAGACAACATTCACACTCACATTCACACACTAGGGATCATTTAGTGTTGCCAATCAACCTATCCCCAGGTGCATGTCTTTGGAAGTGGGAGGAAGCCGGAGTACCCGGAGGGAACCCACGCAGTCACGGGGAGAACATGCAAACTCCACACGGAAAGATCCCGATTGAACGCCGGACTGCTTAGGACCTTCGTATTGTGAAGCAGACGCACTAACCCCTGTTCCACAGCGTGCTGCCGGTCCATCTTGTCTTCTTGTCTTAATATCTGTTAGAAGAGGTTGTGGTGTTGAATGACTCTTGGACAGCCACTGTCATTACCTTGCAGGTGGTTATCATTCGCTCAAACAGATGTCTTCTTATTGAAATATTTCCACAGCCCTGATTAACACGTGCGGTAATCATAGCGTGATAAAAATTGCACTTTTACAGTGGGGCAAAAAAGCACTTAGTCAGCCACCGATTGTGCAAGTTCTCCCACTTAAAATGATGACAAAGGTCTGTAATTTTCATCATAGGTACACTTCAATTGTGAGAGACAGAATGTGAAAAAAACCAAAAAGGAATTTTAAAGCATTTATTTGTAAATGATGGTGGAAAAAAAGCATTTTGTCAACCATTCAAAGCTCTCACTGATGGAAGGAGGTTTTGGCTCAAAATCTCACGATACATGGCCCCATTCATTCTTTCCCTAACACGGATCAATCGTCCTGTCCCCTTAGCAGAAAAACAGCCCCAAAGCATGATGTTTCCACTCCCATGCTTCACAGTAGGTGTGGTGTTCTTTGGATGCAACTCAGTATTCTTCTTCCTCCAAACTCGATGAGTTGAGTTTATACCAAAAAGTTATTTTTTGGTTTCATCCGACCCCATGACCTTCTCCCAATCCTCTGCTGTATCATCCATGTATCCATTTTGGTATAAACTCAACTTGTCGTGTTTGGAGGAAGAAGAATACTGAGTTGCATCCCAAGAACACCAAACCTACTGTGAAGCTTGGGGGTGGAAACATCATGCTTTGGGGCTGTTTTTCTGCTAAGAGGACAGGACGATTGATCCGTGTTAAGGAAAGAATGAATGGGGCCATGTATCGTGAGATTTTGAGCCAAAACCTCCTTCCATCAGTGAGAGCTTTGAATGGTTGACCAAATACTTATTTTCCACCATAATTTACAAATATATTATTTAAAATTTCTACAGTGTGAATTCCTGGATTTTTTTTCACACTCTGTCTCTCACAGTTGAAGTGTACCTATGATGAAAATTACAGACCTCTGTCATCATTTTAAGTGGGAGAACTTGCACAATCGATCGCTGACTAAATACTTTTTTTGCCCCACTGTAGATTCCTCCTGTAGATTCATTCTAAATGAGAGCACCATGAATGAAAACTGATGTCATTTGATGAGCTGCACTCCTCTTAATGAATCCATCTTGAGAAAATAATAATTAAGAGTGCAGCTGTTGCCGATCCATCACTGTTACATCTCGCAGTTTTCAACAACGTCTCACTTTTCGTCATTCTTGGTGCTTCAGGCGAGGTTCTTCATCTGGGGAAGATCTCCGGGCGCACCGTGAATGGCGGCTGGTCCTCGTGGTCTTCCTGGTCCCAGTGCAGCAGAGACTGCAGCCGCGGGATCCGCAGCCGGAAGCGGACTTGCAGCAACCCAGAGCCCAAGTATGGCGGGCACACCTGCCAGGGGTCGGCGCAGGAATACCAGGAGTGCAACGTTACACCATGTCCTGGTAAGGAAAGCCCTTGTCAGCATTTTTACTCAATGTTCAGACTTCAACCACATTTTACTTCACGCGACTTCTTCTAGGTCAGTGCTCTCAAACTCACCATTTTGTGTGGCCCTTTGCATGACATCAGAATTCAGTAACTACCATCACGATGTTTGATTGATTGATTGAAACCTTTATTAGTAGACTGCACAGTACATTACATATTCCGTACAATTGACCACTAAATGGTAACACCCCAATAAGTTTTTCAACTTCTTTGAGTCGGGGTCCACGTTAATCAATTCATGGTACACATGTGAACACATTAATGCCAGCACAACATGTAACAGGTAACAAAATAAATATTGGGCAACTACTACCATGCTGAAAAACGTGGAGCACTACCTGTAGTGGGAGTGATGCCAATTCCCAGCATGCCTTGCAGCATCTTGTAATTAGTTGCTCCAAGTACATGTTTAGAGTTTGTGAAGTGTTGCCCCTTGTACGTGTTACCTACCTGTTGCATGTACAGTTGGTTTTAGCGTTATTTCTTTTATGACACCATGACTGTTACTTCTACTTGGTCATTGTATCATTTCTTGTCCTGGTGCTTTTATTTTGGTTGAACTTGGCTTCACCTTTGCTTTCTGTTTAGTTTACTGCCAGAACCTGTTTTCTATTTCTTATCAAGTCTATTTAGGTTCACATGTTGCTCCTGGACAGCCCTGAATTATTGTATTTTTGTCAGTTTGCATAAGATACTCTGTTATTTTTTTGTCATGCTCCCCTTTGGGGACATACATTTCCCCAATGGGGGGGCAACACATGTCATTTTTTCACACTCATATGAAAAGATAAATACCCCCCCAACCCAAGAACACACGTTTACAACTTGGTAATAAAGCTGTGAAAGGAACCTCTTTGGAACCAAAAAATGCTCATCTATCTTTGTGGCAGCAATGTCATCCAGGCGATGGGAATGTTTGTGTCAATATAAACACTTGAATATAACACTTGAAACACCTTTGCCAACTCAAGTACAGGATTATGGTATGTGTACTACATGTCCTCCACATTGAATACTAGTCTTTTATCACTTCAGTTTTTGCTCTCTAAATAGAGAATGAAATTATTTGATCTGCTAGCGGCGTTGTGTCTCTGCATCCTGGGGCCACACCATCAGCCGACATGTGCCACCTTGACAATCACACTAATAGAGGCGTAATGATTGAGCAATATTATTATTATTATTATTAATATTATTGTTGTTATTATTATTAATAATAATATTATTATTATTATTATTATTATTATTATTGATTTATGTTCCGAATGTCCATCCATTCATCCATTTTTTTACCGCTCGTCCTTTTCGTGGTTGCGGGATTCCTAATTTCAAGTATCGTATTTTACGGACTATAAGGCACACTTAAAATCCTTTCATTTCTGCAAAAATTGACAGTGCGCCTTATAGCCTGATGCGCCTAGGATACAGATTAAATCTGGTTCTGCTTACCGACCTGGAAAAATGTTATTTGTTACATGGTGTAATGATAAGTGTGACCAGTAGATAGTAGTCATACATAAGAGACACGTGTGGACTGCAATATGACGCCAGTAAACAACACCAAAACTTTAAATGTTCCATTGAAAAAAAAGAACATTACACACGGCACTCAAAAATCCGTCAAAATGTTTTAGTAACACTTTGAAGCCGCACTGCTTGAGGATTGTCGGCACATTTGGGCTACCGTAGTCAGAGGTACAAGTATTACTATGGTGTGTGTATAAGGACCGCAAAATGGCATCCATTAGCAGACTTATTATTTGGTGTTTTGTTTCACAATATTATGCAAAACCAACTTTTCTTAACTTCTGGTACCTGCAGATGTGTATTTGAGATCTGCGTAAGTCCTGAAAATTTGCATATGTCCGCTACTGTAGTCTGTGTTGACACCGTAGTCGATGAGTTTCTTCTTTTTCACTATCTTGTTATGGAACATTCATCCCTTGAGGTTGCCATTTCTAAAATAAACTAGCGTAAAGCTCTAACTTACTGTATATCTCGCTATGGAAGCACTAAAAACGACCAGTGTAGTGAGTTGACATAATTCCCCCACGGAACTTTAGTTATCAGAGAGTTTCGGTCGGACGTTTTTTTCTCGTGAGACATTTCCGGTGTTCTTGCACTAGTGAGCCACGGATGAGAAGATGCTGCTCTGTTATTGATTTAAGTAAAGTCTGAATGTCATTAAAACAGTTAGATCCATCTTTTGACACTTCTTCCACTCCCGTCGTCCTTGCACGCTACACCGCTACAACAAAGATGGCGGGGAGAAAACGTTGCCGAAGGTGAGCCATGTTAATAAAACCGCCCACAAAACGTTGCATCTGGAAGCGACTGTCAGAAAGCGACTTGAAGATGGTCTGTAAAATCTCATCTATGCAACATTTTGACCAAAGAACCGCCATTACATGTTATGTATACCACAAGGAAGTGGTTTACATTTAGAAAAAAATCATAATATGACCCCTTTAATGAGCCGGTGAATCTACTGTTAGAATGTTGGTTACCATACTTTGATTAAAAAAAATGCTTGAATATTGAAAATGAGAGCAGAAAAGTTTTTCTCTTATTAATCTAATCTTAAGTGTTGGTTTTACTTTATTCCAGTAAGATGTAAATGTGATGGCCATTAATTGTTGTTTTTTACTTGTTTGTATCCATAATCATTTATACATTATTTCCTTACAAGAAATAACAAAAATTTAGAAACATTTCGCCTGCAGTGTCCAGTATTCAGTACTTATTTTATAGTCATACTGCCATCGGCCTTTGCTGGAGTAGGACCCTTACGCAGAGAAGGAATAATAAAACCAATAACAAACAGGCACACTGAAAAAGAAGTAAGGAAAAACAAATCGTGATGCACACAAAAACTGTGGAGAAATGAAAATCGTACACAAAAGGTTTTGGAGATGAACAATTCGGGTCAGAGCCCCATGAACAAGATGCACGAGTCGAGCCAGAGTAGAGGAGATGAAAATGACTGGAAGGGTGCAGCATCAACTGGCGCCGTGTGAATGGACCGGAGAGCTTAAAGGGGAACGTTATCACACTTTCAGAAGGGTTAAAACCAATAAAAATCAGTTCCCAGTGGCTTATTTTATTTTTTGAAGTTTTTTTCAAAATGTTACCCATCATGGAATATCCCGAAAAAAAGCTTTAAAGTGCCTGATTTTCGCTATCTGTAAATCGACCGTCCATTTTCCTGTGATGTCATCTAGTGATGCCAATAGAAAACAACATGGCGGATAGCACAGCAAGATATAGCGACATTAGCTCGGATTCAGACTCTGATTTCAGCGGCTTAAGCGATTCAACAGATTACGCATATATTGAAACGGATGGTTAGAGTGTGGAGACAAATAGCGAAAACGAAATTGAAGTCGAAACTGAAGCTACTGTATTGAGCGAATAGCTATTGAAGCTATTTGGCGATCGCCTTCTAACCAACGATTGCATCTTTTGACCACTGGAGCAACTTAAATTTGTCGATTGGTAAGTGTTTGCTTGGCATTAAATGTGTGTTGAGGGAAAGGCTGGATGCAAATATAGCTACAAATGTACATACAGCTAGCCTAAATAGCATGTTAGCATTGATGAGCTGGCCGTCATGCCGGGACCAAATATGTCTGATTCGCACATAAGTCTATAACATCAACAAAACTCACCTTTGTGATTTCGTTGACTTTATCGTTGGAAATGCATCTGCTTAGAGTGTCGCAGGATATCCACACGTTTCTCTGTGCCATGTCTGTCATAGCATCGCCGTACATACAGTACATACAGCTAGCCTAAATAGCATGTTAGCATCGATTAGCATACCGTGCTATTCGCTGCACACTCCATGTAAATCAACTTGAATCCGTCCCTGATCGTGTTGTTACACCCTCCGACAACACACCGACGAGGCATGATGTCTCCAAGGTACGTAAAACAGTCGAAAAAACGGAAAATAACAGAGCTGATTTGACTCGGTGTTTGTAATGTGTTTGAGAAAATGGCGGATTGATTATCTAGGTGACGTCACAACGTGACGTCATCGCTCCGAGAGCGAATAATAGAAAGGCGTTTAATTCGCCAAAATTCACCCATTTAGAGTTCTGAAATCGGTTAAAAAAATATATGGTCTTTTTTCTGCGACATCAAGGTATATATTGACGCTTACATAGGTCTGGTGATAATGTTCCCCTTTAAGTAGTCAGGTAGAAATTAGTATAAAGTGTGCGCAAAATTGGCTCAGAAAACCAGGCACTGTAACACAAAGCCCACAGGCGGCAGCAGGAATCCCAGAATATGACAACTTGATTTTTTTGCTAAAAAGTTACAGAATCGTTCCAGATCAAATTGTTCCTTGAAAAAAAATTGATTGTACTTGAATTTGCAACCACAAATAGCGATCGAATCGAATCGTTTTGAATATGAATCGTTACACGCCTATTAATACTAGATGAGGCAATTCCTGAAGGATTTGCGTGTGAAAACTTCAATACTGAAATTGAACTGAAATCTTGGAATTGTTGAAGTAGAGCACACAATTCACAAACAGGCTCAATATTTTGAAGTTGGAACAGTTTGAATCAGATGAAAAATGTGGTAGTTGTAGAACTTTGAAGAATGTCCCATTGATTTCAATAGGAATTTCCCCAAAATTTGGGAATTTTTGGAAAAGCGAGAATTTTTTAAGAAATGGTAAACCACTTGAATGGTCTGAATGAGTTGAAATGGTTGGTGTAGGATTGTTTCAAATCTGTTGAGAAATGTTGAAATAGTAACATGTTGAATTGAGAAATGATATTACAAAATTTCGGGAAAACCGGGAATTTTTCCAGTTCAAAAAACAACTTTGTTTTGTGTCCTGATTAAGAGGAATATTTTGACTGTAGAACGGTTGAAATGTGTTGAAAAATGTAGGAGTAGTCGCTAGAAAAAAGAGTGAAAATAGGGCTTTGGAAAACTAGTAATTCTGGAAAATTTTGGAAATTTCTTGAACTTAGAAAAAATGTAGTTCAAATTTACAAGATAGTGGAATGTGTTGAAGGTGGAATGGTTTGAATCGGTTGAAAAATGTGGACATGGGGAACGTTTGAAAAATGGCCAATTTATTTTGGAATGGGAAAAATGTCTCGGAAAACCTGGAATTCTGGAAAATTTGGGGAATTTTGGAAATTAGTCAAGGGAAAGGCCGCGATTCCTGAATAGGCTGATCAGTTTGAAGATGAAACGGTTTGAATGGGGTGAAAAATGTGGAAGGTAGAGTGGCCAAAATCTGGAGAAGAAGAAGAAGGAAAAAGTTTATTACGTAGATGAATTTTGGTGTCGAAATGCTTTGGAGCGTTAACACAAATATACAGCAAATATACTTCACTAGACTGATGTAGCTCAACTCAAGACCAACCTTTTATCTCAATAATGAGGATTTTAAGTGAAATAAAACTGTGAATTTGTGGAATTTGTAGAAGAGCAAATCTGCCGTTAAATGATCTGTCTTACTTTCATCTCCTCCAGCAAGGAATGTCACCTGAATTGGACAATATTGTTTTTTTTGGAGGGGGTCAATTTTACTGATTTTATGATGATTTGTGATGAAAATGTTAAAAACGTATTGTTTTTATTTCACTAATGATTGTATAAAATATTGAAATACAAATGTTGTGGGTATGCCCACTATCCCTTTCATTAAACAACAAAACAGCTGGATGAGGCTTTTTTATTTCTTTTTTGTTTAGGAAACGTCAAACCAATGTTATCAGCGGCACTAATGTTGTGGTTAATTTAGCACCAATTAACGTCAGGGGATTTTGCAAACATTGCTGCGTGTCAGTGGAGACGTACTGTAGGCTCAGCACGCTACAAGAAAGGGAAGGGGACGGGTGGAGGGCGCCGTGGGCTTGTAAAAACCCTTCAGCAGTTTGTGGTAAAACTTTTCACAAGAACTCAAATATATGCTGTGTCAGCTATCAAACATATTCAAGGGGAATTAATTACAGGTAGTCATTTTTATTTTTAAATGAAGGAAGAAAGAGCACTTTTCTCACGCAAGGAAAACGGACTGGTGCTTAAGGACCACTCTGCACGTGCCTGCGTAAAAATAATGTGTCTATTGTCTTCAAAGTTGTATTTTTTTTTTTTTAGTTTACTCATACAGTGCTGAATATGGCAGTTAAAAGTGTTAACATGTTACTCCCAACATATTCTGCATGCTAGCTTCTGACATTTTGGCTGAAAATTTATATGAAAACTGAAGATGTATCACGGTTATAGCGGTATTGTTAAATATGCTCAAAAAGTACTTATATTCACACACAATTTTTTTTTTTAATAACAGAAATATAAACAAACACTATTTTGCATGTTTTTTGTTTCGTATACTTCACTAATAGTGTTTTAGTCTTAGTATTGTATCTGTTTTAAAGGCCTACTGAAACCCACTACTACCCACCACACAGTCTGATGGTTTATATATCAATGATGAAATATCAACATTGCAACACATGCCAATACGGCCTTTTTAGTTTACTAAATTGCAATTTTGAATTTCCCGCAAAGTGTCGTGTTGAAAACATCGCGGTATGATGACTCGTATGATGACGCGTCGTTTGACGTCTCGGGTTGTAGCGGACATTATTTTCCAGCTCGATCCAAGCTATAAGTAGTCTGCTTTAATCGTATAATTGCACAGTTTTCTGGACATCTGTGTTTCTGAATATTTTGCAATTTGTTCAATTAATATTGGAGAAGTCAAAGTAGAAAGATGGAGGTGGGAGCTTTTAGCCTTTAGCCACACAAACACAGTCGGTATTTCTTTGTTTAAAATTCCCGAATCCGAAGCTTTACTATGGATCAGAGCGGTCAAGCGAACATGGATCCCAACCAAATGTCAACCAGCAGTTTTCGGTGAGAAATTTGTGGTAATAAGTTTGCTCTTACCGGCAACACGCGGCAACATCAGCGGAGCTTCCAGCAACGTGACTTGCCTCAGATAATCTGAGTCAAGGCACATACCCGTAGCCACACCCCTCTGACTTTAGGTACAATTTAATCTCACTACAACACTAACACAATGGGCAGATAAGGGATTTTCCAGAATTATCATAGTAAATGTGTGTCCTTTACTCTCAATATCCTCAGCCACAAATCTTTCATCCTCGCTCAAATTAATGGGGACATTTTTTTGCTGTTGGAGGCTCCAATTAAAAACAATGTGAGGACGTGAGGAGCCCTCACCCTTGTGACGCCATCGTCTGCTACTTCCGGTACAGGCAAGGCTTTTTTATTAGCAACCAAAAGTTGCAAACTTTATCGTCAATGTTCTCTACTAAATCCTTTCAGCAAAAATATGGCAATATCGCGAAATGATCAAGTATGACACATAGAATGGACCTGCTATCCCCGTTTGAATAAGAAAATCTCATTTTAGTAGGCCTTTAATGGCTAAGTTTTTATTGTTTTAAATATTGGTTTCTACTGTAGCACTTTAAGATTTATTAAAATGAAAAGTGCGTAACAAATAAAATATTTGGTAATTATCATTCCTGGTGAGCGCTGTGTTGTGTCCTATGTTCAGCGGTTCTTGAACACACCGTAAAAATACCTGCATCTCATGATCTTGAGTACAGAGCTATCACTGTCTAAAAGAGAACAGCTTGTATGTTCAATATGCACAATGGAATAGGTTAGTTGCTCCCACACAATGTGTCTGTATAAGTATAGATTGGGGTATGTTGTTTTTTTAATGGGGAAAGACGTTAATGTCTCTTGTTTACATGTGAGCGACTGCCAGTCTGTGAATTTATCAAAGTGCAGTTTTTAACCACGGTTTTTCTGTGATTTTTATGTAAAATGGAAATGCTAACCGTTTATCGTTTATTTCCTGCAGTTATCGTTAATACCGTTTATCGTTCCATCCCAAGGTACCACTGTGTTGTAATCAATCAGTCAATCAATGTTTAGTTATATAGCCCTAAATCACAAGTGTCTCAAAGGGCTGCACAAGCCACAACAACATCCGCGGTACAGAGCCCACAAAAGGGCAAGGAAAAACTCACCCCAGTGGGACGTCGATTTGCATGACTATGAGAAACCTTGGAAAAAACATTGTCCATAGTGGATCTAACATAATAGTGGGAGTCCAGTTCATAGTGGGGCCAGCAGGAGACCATCCCAAGCGGAGACAGGTCAGCAGCGCAGAGATGTCCCCAACCGATGCACAGGCGAGCGGTCCACCCCGGGTCCCTACTCTGGACAGCCAGCACTTCATCCATGGCCACCGGACCTGTGCCTCCCCTTCCACAAGGGAGAGTGGGGCAGAGGAGAAAAGAAAAGAAACGGCAGATCAACTGGTCTAAAAAGGGGGTCTATTTAAAGGCTAGAGTATACAAATGAGTTTTAAAATGAGAATTAAATGCTTCTACTGAGGTAGCATCTCTAACTGATGGGGAGGGCATTCCAGAGTACTGGAGCCCGAATAGAAAACACTCTACAACCCGCAGACTTTTTTGGGCTCTGTTAATCACAGTAATGAACTACTGTGAATGCAAACCTAACTTAGGAGAGCAAACATAATGTTAGCATTTGATTAGTTTGTAGGCTACTTCCTGGTTAATGGAGGATGACGACAACTGCCATGTCATGATTCCTAGGGGGACACTCCAAGTGCTCCAATTTAATGACTTCTTACTTGGTCAGTGCCATGCTACACCTTTGCAAAGTTTAGTGGAAATGAGTGGCCTGAGACTTTTGCACAATAGTTTTGCACAAGGTCTTAGGGGGAAGCAATTAATATCTCTCATTTTGCCACACACAGATGAATATGCAATTTCATAAATGCACCCCCTACCCCGAGTAAGAATCCTGGCACCCAATGACTTGCCAAAATCCTCAGATATCCCAATCAGTCGCAGATCATTTTGAGCCGCGATCAAAACCCCAATTTACACCAAAGAATCAAAAGTCCCTCAGGCGCTCTGCTATGTAATTACATAGCAGGCTAATTATGCTGCTGGCTATAGCAGACCTTGTTTTGTTGTGAAAAAACCCCTGAGACTATTATTTTTCTGCACTCCAGCAAAAGAAAGCATTCTAATTACCAGAATCCTTTGGTTGACGAAGGATAGAAATGTTTGCGTCAAACACGTGTGGTCTTCGGGGCGACACAGACGAGTTGGAGATTGTATGTGATGATCATTAATCAGAACCTCCCCTTAGAGAAGGGTTTAGGTATCTTGCTAATAGCTTGGATCTGCGTGTAATCTGCAGCACCCTCAATCTGTCTCCCTAAATGCTTCATCGCTTATAAGTAAGCAAAGGAGACAAGGGCGTGAACAGCCATCGATGCTATTTTTACAGTCCGTTAGTTCATTCAGTTCATGCTCACATTAGTAGGAGAACTTCACGTAAATTACCTTTTTTTTTATATATACCTGCTGCCTGTCTAATGCTCATGCTTACGAAAGCTACTGCACGGACTAATCATACCACAGCTATAGTGTAGTTATGAGTACATCTGCTCTGCAGCAATGACTACAAATGCCGCTTCAATTAGCGCCCGTCTGAATGCGAGGCATTATTTTGGACATCATCAGCTGGAGCTCAAAACCAGCTGTGAGCCTCCCGACTTCTAAGTGTTTTGGGGGTTTTTTTATCCGACGCTGTGTAAGTGAAGAGGGGTTTACGCCGACCTTCTGCCTGGTTTAGGAACAAATTAATCTGTGCTTTTTTTTCCCCTCACAACTCTGCCCGGGATGAAACGATCCGTCATGGAGGGCCAGGAATCGACTGGTGTGTCACTTTGAGATAGAGAAATTACACAGAGATGACAAAAAGCAACGGCAACTTCAATTACCTGCACAGAGCTGCCAGGCATCAGGGGTCTTTAAAAGCAATTCTCGAGTGGTTCCCAAAAGGAAATTACTCTCTGCCAAAATGAGGTGAGGGTTTATCCACATCATTGGCAAACAATATGTACAGTACACCACTAAAGGCTGTCTTTCTTATAATTATTTGGAGTCTGATATACCATATTTTTCGGATTATAAATCAATCCAGAGTATAAATCACATCAGCCGAAAATGCATAATAAAGAAAGAAAAAAACATACAAACCCTGTTTCCATATGAGTTGGGAAATTGTGTTGGATGTAAATATAAACGGAATACAAAGATTTGCAAATCCTTTTCAACCCATATTCAGTTGAATATGCTACAAAAACAACATTTGATGTTCAAACTGTTAAACTTTTTTTTTGTTCAAATAATCATTAACTTTAGAATTTGATGCCAGCAACACGTGACAAAGACGTTGGGAAAGGTGGCAATAACTACTGAGAAAGTTGAATATGGTAAGAGTCATTCAAATAACTATAACATATACAGTAGAACATGCTATACATTTACCAAACAATCTGTCACTCCTAATCGCTAAATCCGATGAGATCTTCTTCCTCGGTGTCGCTTCTAAACAACTCTGCCAATTCCAAAGCTAGACAATGCGCCGCTTCCTCTTCTATCGGTACGTCGCTTACGTCAGAGTCATCGTCAGTTGCAGTTCCAATTATTCCAGCCTTTCTGAATCCGGACAGGATGGTTTTGGTTGTTATTCTATATGTTACAGTAATGTGTTAATAATTTCACACATAAGTTGCCCGTAAGTATAAGTTGCACCCCCGGCTAAACGATGAAAAAAACTGCAATTTGTAATCCGAAAAATACGGTACTCTTTTTCCTCAACAATATGGAGCGAGCACATAAAAGTAGGAGGAAATTCAATTAAAACATCCATGTTGTTTCGGTCTGTGTTGAACTGGAATGAAGAGACTGGTAGGAACCCTCGTATTTGGGAAAGCAAAAGAAAATATCGCAGCGGTGAAGTGAATGAAAAGGAACCAGACACGGAAAGCATGAGGCAAGTTACGCTGCATGATCCAGCCCTATCCCGTAAAAAGCAATCCTTATTGGCAACCAGGGTTTAAGTGTGTCCTGATTGCCAATCCGCGACAGGTGAGGGAGCCAGCGCTCAGACAAGAGATGTGGCGCAGGCAAACAGGAACAGGAAATAATACAGAAATTAAGAAAACTGATATTTAAGTCTAGACTGTCATGTGAGGTCTTGAGACAAGTGACATTATGGCTATTTCAATGCCACATTTTGGTGATGCTGTTTTGGTTGGTAACATTGTCACAACATTGTGGAGCGAGAGTACAGTAAATATTAATATTTAAGGTGCAGGCAGTGCTACGGTACAGTGAAGTAGGAGACGGCACTGAGACAGGGGTGTCAATTAAATGGCAGCGTGTTTATTAACAGAAAGGTATGATGTGTGTATTTAATCCAAATACGTGGTGTGTAAATTTGTGATGCGTTCAACTGCTGAGTGTTACTGGAATGTTTTGAAGGTGGGTGTTGTGAGAGATGCGTTAGTCCAGGGAGGGCAAGGCATGCTCGGAGGTCCGTGGGCAAGCGAGAGGTCAAGGGCCGGAGCGAGGCATCAGGGTCCAGGTCGAGACCCAGTAAGGCAGCAAGAAAGTCCAAGGGGAATCTGGAGAGACAAAATACACTTCTCAAAGCCGGGAAACAGACGGAAGGTGCAGGATGACAAAACAGGACACAACACAATGAGCACAGAGGATGGAAAACACGGAGAGCGAGGAAGCACATAGGCAGAGTGCTAGAGACCAGTGGGGCTTATTGAACTTGGTACAAGGAGCTACGTTCTGGCACTGGAACGCAGGACGCGCTGGTTTAAGTAGGAAGTGGAGTCCTCACCGGTGTCAGGTGTGTAGGATTGCAGAGTGGGTGCAGCCGAGCGGGGGCGCAGCAGGCGAGGAACGCCCGTGGGCGTGTCCAGAGGCGCGCTCAGAAAATGTGTGGCAGCAGGTGCTTGAGCCGTCACAGGCAGGGCCGTACGCAGCTTGGACAAATACCAATGTCAAAAACTGGTGGTCCATGAGGAGCTTTGAACGGCTGAAATCATGGGTACCCCAGCACCATGTGGTTAACCTTGAGCAACAAAATTATTATTACACATTTTGTGATTATTATGCTGAAGTTTAGCGTATTACTGTCAGGACTTTGAGTTGGATTTGTTTTGCTTCTTCAATGCAGAGGGAATTTGGCATGAGCGAGACGTGAATGTGAGTACATATTGTTTATTTAGACACTATAACTAACAAAAGGCAAACAAATGGTGCGCTCGAGGGCGGAAAACTTGGATATAAAACAAAACTAGCACAATGGCATGACTAAAGACAAGAAACAAAAACGTGCACCATGGCATAAATAACAAAACTTGCACTGTGGCATAAACAACAAAAACTTACGTGGTATTGACAGCATAGAAAACAGAATAGCATGGCATGAAGGTAGGAGCAGCATAGGTAGGTGGGCAAGTAGACATATGCAAAGTTCCCAGGCTGAGGAACAGAAAACAAATGACTTAAATAGTGACTATGATGATGAGAAACAGGTGTGGGGCTGAGGGCAGGGGCGTGTCATGGAGACCAAGTGGAAACTAATGAGTAACTATGGAAACCAACAAAACCAGGAAGTGCAAAAACGGGAAACAAGAATCCAAAAACAAAACATAAAATGATCAAACATAAACCCAGATTAACAGGCATGACAATTACACACTTTTTAATATTATTAAAACAAAGGTTTAAAAACTTTACAGCATTTAAACTCTGATAAGGATTTGAACCCACAACTTTCGACTTCAGTAGTTTCAGTTACAGTGACGTGTGCCACGAATGCCAGCGCGAGTGGAGGGGAGAAATATGTCTTCATATTGTAATCAGTGACAGGGCGTGACGTGGCCAGGAATATATGTTTGGGGTGAAATTATATGAAGTGTCTTGTCAAACTGAGAGCATTTCACATCCATTTCATTCAGGTGAAACCAGCATTGGTGATGTCAGTTTAATTTAGTGTCAATCTTAAGTATCGGATAATGTTTAACGTTCATTTTGTTCTGTTGTTAAAGTTGTTCTGCAGGCCTAAAGATCATATATTAAAGTAATTAGATTTATATAGCGCTTTTCTCTAGTGACTCAAAGCGCTTTACTTAATAAAACCCATTATCTAAGTCACATTAAAAAGGCCTACTGAAACCCACTACTACCCACCACGCAGTCTGATAGTTTATACATCAATGATGAAATATTAACTTTGCAACACATGCCAATACGGCCTTTTTAGTTTACTAAATTGCAATTTTAAATTGCCCGCAAGTTTCTTGTTAAAAACGTCGCGGAATGATGACGCATACGCGTGACGTCACGGACTGTTAGGAAATATTAGCGCGGCACCACTCGCGGCTAAAAGTTGTCTGCTTTAACCGCATAATTACACAGTATTTTGGAGATCTGTGTTGCTGAATCTTTTGCAATTTGTTCATTTAACAATGGAGACTATAAAAAACAATGCTGTTGGTGGAAAGCGGTGGATTGCAGCTGTCTTTAGCACCGACACACAGCCGATGTTTCTTTGTTTGTTGTGAAGCGGAGCAGTCAAGTGAACATGTTTTCTCCACGTCAACCGGCAAGTTTGGATGGGGAAATTGTGATATATATCTTACCGGAGATATCAGTGGATTATTCGTTGTCCAGCAGCAGCTGTCATGTCAAAAAAGGCAGTTGTGAGCTTGGCTCCTCAGCTTCTCTCTGAGACACTGCGTGTTCACCACAGCCATCCGACTTCGAGGTATGTCTTTACAATCTTTAGAATCTCACTGAAACACTATTAAAACAATAAGCAGATAAGGGATCTTCCAGAAATATTTCAGTAAATGTGTCTAATTACATCTGAAATGCTCACACTGCCGACGCCCGGAGCCGTCGTTTTTTTTTTCTTTTTCTGGTCCTTCACTATCAATATCGTAATTCACGAATCTTTCGTCCTCGCTGAAATTAATGGGGAAATTGTCGCTTTCTCGGTCCGAATTGCTCTTACTGCTGGAGGCTCCCATTATAAACAATGTGAATATGTGTGGAGCCCTGCAACTCGTGACGTCACGCGCACATACTTCCGGTAAAGGCAGGGCTTTTCTATTAGCGACCAAAATTTGCGAACATTATCGTGGATGTTCTCTACTAAATCCTTTCAGCAAAAATATGGCAATATCACAAAATGATCAAGTATGACACATAGAATGGACCTGCTATCCCCGTTTAAATAAGAACATCTCATTTCAGTAGGCCTTTAAACCAGTGTGGGTGGCACTGGGAGCAGGTGGGTAAAGTGTCTTGCCCAAGGACACAACGGCAGTGACTGGGATAGCGGAGGCGGGGATCCAACCTGGAACCCTCAAGTTGCTGGCACGACCGCCCGACCAATCGAGCCAAGCCGGCCCACTAATATTAGGAGCGTATGATCTACCGCATTGTTATTTACAGCGCACACCATGTCCTACACAAAGTATATTTACAGTCGGTCATATCATCTTCTTTTTGTCACTTACAGAGGACATGACCTTGTTGTTCACTATGGTATTTGCGGCTATGCCTGCAGGAAGTTTGTTTTTTTTACATGAAAGTGCTGGCCACTAAGGCACGCTTTACTTGGTGCTACTGTTTCAGTTGGCAACGGTTCAGAGTGAAATTTTTCACAACGTTGTGGCGCAAGTACGTAAAGGTGTACTAATGTACGCTGTGAGGGAGAAAACGCACTGGACACACAGACACACTAGTAATTAACAACGCTCAAATCATGGCTACTTTAAAGGCCTACTGAAATGAGAATTTCTTATTTAAACGAGGATAGCAGGTCCGTTCTGTGTCATACTTGATCATTTCGCGATATTGCCATACTTTTGCTGAAAGGATTTAGTAGAGAACATCCACGATAAAGTTCGCAACTTTCAGTGCTAAGAGAAAAGCCCTGCCTCTACCGGAAGTCGCAGACGATGACGTCACATGTTTGATGGCTCACGTATTCACATTGATTTTAATGGGAGCCTCCAACAAAAACAGCTATTCGGACCGAGAAAACGACAATTTCCCCAATAATTTGAGCGAGAATGAAAGATTTGTGTTTGAGGATAATGATAGCGGCGGACTAGAACAAAAAAAAAAACGCGATTGCATTGGGACAGATTCTGATGTTTTTAGACATATATACTAGGATAATTCTGGGAAATCTCTTATCTTTCTATCGTGTTGCTAGTGTTTTAGTGAGTTTAACAGTACCTGATAGTCGGAGGTGTGTGTCCACGGCAGCTTTATGGCCGGCACAAGCTCAGCACATATCCGGTAAGAAGCAACTTTTTACCACAATTTTCTCACCGAAACCTGCTGGTTGACATTCGGTTGGGATCCATGTTCGCTGTGATCCATAGTAAAGTTTCACCTCCGTGAATTTTAAACAAGGAATCACCATGTGTTTGTGTGGCTAAAGGCTAAAGCTTCCCAACTCCATCCTTCTACTTTGACTTCTCCAATATTAATTGAACAAATTGCAAAGGATTCAGCAACACAGATCTCCAAAATACTGTGTAATTATGCCGTTAAAGCAGATGACTTTTAGCTGTGTGTTTGCGCAGCGCTCATATTCCCTAACAGCCCGCGACGTCAAGCGTACATGTCATCATTACGCGACGTGTTCAAGAAAAAACTCCCGGGAAATTTCAAATTGCAATTTAGTAAACTAAAAAGGCCGTATTGGCATGTGTTGCAATGTTAATATTTCATCATTGATATATAAACTATCAGGGTAGTAGTGGGTTTCAGTAGGCCTTTAATGCTTATTTAGTGTTGGTTGGTAATATCAACATTGAGAAGCGGGAGTGTGTATTTATATCTAAAAGTGCACAGAAACTTTGTTTTTTAACTCCAAGTGCTAGCTAGTAAGGCATGCTTTACTTGGTGCTACTGTTTGGGCTGGACAAGGGTTCAAAGTGAGGTACTTGTTTTCACACAACATTGTCTAACAGTGTAACACTTGGAAAAAAAGACACTGCACACATACACACGCTCACAAGAAAACTAATTAACAACATCCACGTAGTAAGGTTATCTTAATGCCAATTGGTTTTTGTTTGTAGTAATATTCACACAACATTGTGGAGCAGGAATGTTTATAATTGATAGCGCACAGGAACATTTTAACTATTTTACAAGTGCTAGCCAGTAAGACATACTTACTCGGTGCTACTGTTTGTGTTGGCAACGCTTCAAAGTGAAATTTCACACAACATTGTGGAGCAAGCACATAGTGTGTAATGAAAATTTGAGGTATTGAAAAATGTCACTGTTACCATTAGGATCCTTTTGTTTAGAACAGGGGTCTCAAATTCAATTTACTTGGGGGCCAATGGATGGAGAGTCTGGGTGAGGCTGGGCTGGAAGAAAATATAAAAATAAAAAAATGTTGCATACTCAGCATGTCTACTTGTATAATGACGTTTCAAATTGTATTCCTTGTGCACCGCAACTTTCTCTGTGCAAAAAAGACACATCGGGTTGCCCCTGTGCTCAACAAAGAAATATTGCATCTCCCACTTTTCCTGCAATTGTCTTTGCTCATCACTAACCTTTCTCTTCACTGCAGGCTTTGAAAAAGACATGTTTGGGGTTGTGGAATATATTTGTATTTAGCCGATGCACGGAGAATAATGTTATTTCCGCAATATGTGTCGTTCCGCTTTTCCGCCCTACATCAACACAGCGGTCGGCGGATAATAGCCGGGAAAGTACCGGGACAGTGACGGGTCCCGGAGTGTTATCCGGTGCCATATAGAAATATATGTAGCGTTCATCGTGTGAGGCAATGCAAATTAAACAATAAAAAACAAACAGATAACGGTTTGAATTGGTCCAGGTTATCGGGGACTGTTGTTACTGACGGACAGGTGTCGCAGAGTGACTCTAGCCGGGCTCGTAAGAAAACCCTCGTCTCCATGCCAACGTCTCTGTCGCTTTCACTCATTTGCCGCTTTTCCACTAACCCAGAGGTAGGCAACCCAGAACGTTGAAAGAGCCATTTTGGGCCCACATAACAAAAATTGTCTCTGTCTGGAGCCAACGGGGAGCCAATCTACCAATTACCACACCGTGATTGGTAGATTGCTTCAGCTCCGCACACAACGCTGTCCATTCATATAAAACTTGCGGGCCGCACTAACATTAAACTTTCACAGTAAGGTGGGGGCCGCAAAATAACGTCTCGCGGGGCCGCGTGTCTTAGATCCCTGGCTTAGAACATCCAAGTTGTAGCCAGTAGGATGTGCGTCAGTTGTTTTGGTTAGCAACAGTTTAAAGTAATACACTGTTTTCACACAACATTGTGGGGCACGCACATAGAGTGTATGATGTTTTGTCTACATCAGACCTGGGTAAATGAAGGCCCGCAGGCCACATGCGGCCCATTAAGCTTTTCAATCTGATCCGCCGGACATTCCCAAATAATTTTTTTAGATCTTTAAGATCGAAACTGTACTATTATGATGTGCAGTGAAGTTTTCAAATGACCGTAAGTCTTGAACTATAAAACATATTTCAATGGTCGGACTCCGCACTTTTGCATAATAAACTAGTTACTATGGTAATGTAAGTCAGAGCAGCTCAGAAGAGGCACCAAGCAGTGTGGGTGGGGAGCGTTTCCACAGAGTGTTTCCAGAGCAGCCAGCCTGAAATGTGGGTGTCAAAGACAGACGTGGAAGGATATTTTTACTACAAAGTTCAAAAGCTTAGTGATATATCAGATAAATCAGATTGTAGGTGGGGTTTTTTTTTACCCTTCACGTTCATATTTTGACATTCATATGTTGTCAATATTCAGTGTTTTATCGTTCATAGTTAATATTGTAAATCCCATGTTCTTTATTTTCATGTACATTCTGGGTATCTCATTCAGTAAAAAAAAATACTATTCCCTTCCGTTTAAGGCGCTCAGTCATAATGTTTTTAGCATTCAATGAGACATTATTGTGAGGTTTTGTATTAGTGTTCCTAAAAATAGACATATTTTTTTTGCTAAATTTGGCCCTTTGACTCAAAATAATTACCTAGGCCTGGTCTATACAAGAGTGTGCCAGGAATTTGTATGCAACCTTCAAATGGAAGTTAGTAAGACGTGCCTCAGTTGGTGCCGTTGTTGGTAGTTTGATATACTCTTTTCAGACGACATTGTGGTGTGAACCTACAAAAACAAGCTTTTTCCACATAAGATGAGCTTTAATAATGCACAGGTAAGGTGTGCCTAACATCCAACCGGTAGCCAGTATGCAACAATTTAAACGGATACTCTTTTCACACAACATTGTGGAGTACATTAGAGAGCAGTGGAACCGCAATCTTCAGAAAGTAGGTCATACATCTGCATAATGGAGTGAACTGGTCTCACCTTTTGTCCCACCTGTTGGCTTTAGTGGATGGCAGCTGGTCCTGTTGGTCTTCATGGTCCAAGTGCTCTGTGACGTGCGGAGGAGGACACTACATGAGGACTCGAACTTGCAGTAACCCCCCACCCGCTTACGGAGGTGACATCTGCCTTGGCCTGCACACTGAGGAGGCACTTTGCAACACTCAAGCTTGTCCAGGTACACACACACACACACACACACACACACACACACACACACACACAAACACATCCATCAAATTTCCATTAGTTATTTTCTTCCAGTCATTCCAGGCCCCTGCGGACTTCAGTCCTGCATGGATAATCTTCTATGGACCCACACAAACAAACACAACACACGCTTTGGGATTTACTGTCATTTCTCTTTCCAGAGACCTGGTCCAGCTGGTCCCAGTGGTCCCAGTGCAACTCCAGGGGTGCCCAGTTGCGTGTCCGTCACTGTGATGTCCTCTTTCCTACTGGAAATCAGTGCTCGGGAAACAACAGCGAGAGCCGACCGTGCTCGCCCGACTCCAACCTTATCCCAGGTGCACACACACATGCATGTAGAAAGACATTCATCTGGCAAGCAACGCCTACAGCGAATAGTTTGACAATAAAATACATTATTTAGAGCCGTGATTCTCACATTGTGCTACAACTGGTGGTGTATGGGCTCCGTCTAGTGATATGCCAAATAATCACTTCATTCAATATTCAAACACAGTGTTACTGTTCAAATTGTGTGTATTGTTAAAGTGGCCAAAATATGAAATATACTTGTTAAATAAAACATCTGCCTTGTTTTAATGATTATTAAGGCCTAGTGTTGTCCTGATACCAATATTTTGTCACCAGTACCAGTACCATGATGTATTTGATAATCTTAGGTACTTTTTGATACTTTTCTAGATCTAGGAGACCACAAAAAATGTCATTATCTGCTTTATTTTAACTAAAAGTCTAAAAGGCTACATTAAACATGTTTCTTATTGCAAGTTTGTCCTTATATAAAATAGTGAACATACAAGACAACATGTCTTTTAGTAGTAAGTTAGCAAACAAAAGCTACTAATTTAATCTGCTGACATGCAGTAACATATTGTGTCATTTATACACCCATTAGTTCGTCAAAATTATTAAGGACAAGTGGTAGAAAATGAATTATTAATCTGCTTACTTTCTCTTTTAACATGTTCTATCTATACCTCTGTTCAAATGCAATAATCACTTATTCTTCCGTTGTTTGCATGCTTTACATTAGTTTTGGATGATACCACAAATATTGGTATCAATTTAATACCAAGTCGTTACAGTATCATACATTGGTCATATTCAAAGTCGTCATGTGTCCAGGGACATATTTCCTGAATTTATAAACATAATATACATTTTTAAAATACGAAAAAAGATTTTGTGATGCTAAAAAAATCAATCAATGTAATCGACGAGATAAACTCCTGTCCTTGGTATCATTACAGTGGATGTTAGGTGTAGATCCACCAATGGCGTTTGTTTACATTTTGATGCTGTTGAGCTAAAGTGTGTAGCATGTTTAGCTATTCCTCGTCCTGCAGAGATGATACTTGTAAGAAATGTACTTTATTTGTCACCATAGAGTGGATTATTAGTGATTTCAAATAAGCTAAAACACTGTCGAGTGCAGCTGGACTTTAGCCGCTAGCTATCTAGCCATGTCTTGAAGCACCTCTTCCTGAGGGTGTTTCAGTGTTGTAACTTCACCTTTTATCGTTAGTTTTTAAGCTAAAATGTGTCCATTCTCCCTTTTCTGTCTACACACTGTGTCTGCTTGTAACTACTCTGTGATTGTGCACTGCCGAACATGCTCGTATAACCAACAATGAGATGACGTGACGACGGCTTGGGGGTTGGCGGACTGGTACGTTTTAGAGGCGTTATAGTACGGGATATGATTCATTAGTATCGCAATACTATACCAATACCGGTATACCCTACAACCCTAAGGCCTACTATGCTACTGTATTTTAATGTTTGCCAATGTGGTGGCACTTGGAGACCCAAGTGTTTTCTGAAGTGGTATTTGATTGAAAAAAGTTTGGGAAACAATGTGATACACAAAGGCTTGAATAAAGCCACAAGTGAAAAAGTCCCACTGATAGTTTGACTACAGGCTTGTCTACAAATCCTAAACATGAACATAATTGTATCCTCATCCTTTGGTATTAAAATATCCACTCAGACAGCCCTATTGCTAGTGGCAGTACATCATGTGTGACACCCATCTGCATTGATTTCCTCCACAACAGGAGCACTGAAGCAAAAATAAACATATCATTCATAAAGTGGAAATAACTATTGCAAGTTAATTGTAAAAGTGTAAAAAATATACACAGGTATATATTACTTGGTGTTATACACGATGGCGAACACTTTCAATAATCCCAAGAGTAAACAATGTGTCACAACAAAGATTCATAACTGTTCTGCATTAATTAGCAAGCATATAAAGGTGTAATAAAATTACCCGATTTCTCTGATCATCAATCCCTTTTAATGGGAAAGGTAGTCCATTAAGGTTCATTAGAAATGTCTTGTACTTCATTTCCTCTAATGAGAGCGTATACTTTTCATAAACCACAAGTCTTGATTCCCGCCAGCAGAGTTTTTAGCCTAATCTTTATCGTACTGAAAGAGGCTTTCATCTCAGCGCTCGCCATCGGGGGTGCAATTTGTCACGCGAGCAGGGGCGTGCTTGTGATGGTCCTGGGCCTAATTTTGCTCTTTCTCTCCCTCCTCTTTTACCAGAAGTCTCCATTGCACACTCCAGCCAGGAGGAGAGGCGCTGTGGAGGTAATAAATGTGTGTGTGTGCGTGCGTGCGTGCGTGCGTGCGTGCGTGCGTGCGTGCGTGCGTGCGTGCGTGCGTGCGTGCATGTGTGTGCGTGCGTGCGTGTAAGAAACAGGCGGGAGGCTGCATTTATTTCTCATTCTGCTTCACTGCATGTAAATTCCACTGTAAAAGAGGCGTTACAGGAAAATGCTGATTTGATAATATCTTGCACAAGTCTGAATTACACTCCAGTGTTGGCGTTCTGCAGCAGTGCCTAAAAAATCAGAGTGCAACAATCCTTACTAAAATGCACCCCAGCAACACGGTCACACCGCTGAGTGGATCAATAAGTGCTCTTTAAAGCATGTTCAGTGCCATAGCATGTTCGTTGCCCTGACAGCTGCAGGAGTGTTAATGAAAGTACTCAAGCATTGATAAGAAGCAATCAGCTGCACAATGACAGATGGTGCTCGAGGAATGTGTGTGTGTTCACAGGCAAATAACCAAAAGTTATCTATGCCATAGAAAATTATTCTATTACTTTGTGTAAAATATTTATAATAAGTGGGGAGCTCACTGCAAATTATGCGCGGCCATGCAACTTTGCCCAAAACCCGCAACTTGCGTGCACATTTTGGCCAATTAGCATAATTTTCGCCAATCAAGTTTATATCTGAGTGTTGCTCAAACACGCACGCCAACAGTCTAATCCAGGGGTCCCCAGACGTTTTGACCCAGTAGCCGAATTGAGTTACACTTTAGTATGGGGAACATATTCACCATTATTTTGGTGCTTATTAAAGTAACAAAGACTTAATTTACAGTTATTTGGACACTAGGGGAACATATAAGGGTTGGTATTGGGATTAGTATAAAACAATACATTTTAATGTTAGGGTTAGCTAACTCTTAGTTAATGGCTTACTGGTTGTATAATAGAGCCATGCCAAATAAGGCATTAATAAGTACTTAATAATGACTAATTAAAAGCCAATAGGTTACTAATTTGAATGTTAATAAGCAACTAATTAATGGTGAATATGTGTTCCCCATACTAAGGTGATACTATATATATACATATATATATATCCATTCCATCATTTTCTCAAGCTTATTCCCTTTTGGGGTCGCGTGGGGCGCTGGTGCCTACCTCAGCTACGATTGGGCAGAAGGCGGCGTACACCCTGGACAAGTCGCCACCTCATCGCAGGGCAAACACAGATAGACAGACAACATTCACACTCACATTCACACACTAGGGCCCATTTAGTGTTGCCAATCAACCTATCCCCAGGTGCATGTCTTTGGAGGTGGGAGGAAGCCAGAGTACCCGGAGGGAACCCACGCATTCACGGGGAGAACATGCAAACTCCACACAGAAAGATCCCGAGCCCGGGATTGAACCCTGACTACTCAGGACCTTCGTATTGTGAGGCAGACGCACTAAACCTTTTTCCACCGTGAAGCCCAAAAGTGAAGTGAATTATGTTCATTTAGCGCTTTTCTCTATTGACTCAAAGCGCTTTACATTGTGAAACCCAATATCTAAGTTACATTTAAACCAGTGTGGGTGACACTGGGAGCTGGTGGGTGAAGTGTCTTGCCCAAGGACACAATGGCAGTGACTAGGATGGCGGAAGCGGGGATCGAACCTGGAACCCTCAGGTTGTTGGCACGGCCACTCTACCAACCGAGCTATGCCGTCCCGTGGAGCTGTCATTTGTACTTAAATTTTATAAACAGTTTAGTTAAAACATATATTATATATTAATTTAGTTTATTTTAGCACTTTATAAACATTTGTGTTCATCATTTTTTTTTTATGAATCCTTTATTTTTTTGTATATTTGATTAGTACTTATGTTTAGTATTCACTCTGACCTAAGCCTTGATGATAATATTTGTGTTTTGACAGATGGTTTCATATCATTTGACAAAGTTGTAAACTAAATAGTTTAAGATTCAATTATTAAGTGCAATCCAAATTACTCAAGATTACTCATTCAATGTTAATATTCAAGTGGGCCCCGAGTTCAAAAACCCTTTAACATTCACTTCCTAGTTTGCATGCATAGGTATTTCAGCTTTATTTATTCAGGTTACGGAAAAGGAGATTAAAAACAGATTTTCATTTACAATGCCGTTTTAGCAAAGACACATCATTTATATATGTTAGATGTTAAAGTATGACCATAATCGCTCATCGTCTCTCTTTTACTAACACAAATTACCGCTATAGATCGCTCTCAATAGTTCACAAATGTGTTTAAGATGGACAAACGCTTTTGAAGTGTAAAATAAACTTGGAGAATGTCGGCAATTTGTAGAAGCCTTAATGGTGTGTTTTTATCATTATAATCCATTTTTACTATTATTAGTCATAATGTACAAAACCCAAAACCAGTGAAGTTGGCATGTAGTGTAATTCATAAATAAAAACAAAATACAATGATTTGCAAATCCTTTTCAACATCTATTCAATTGAATAGACTGCAAAGACAAAATATTTAATGTTCAAACTGAGAAACTTTTTTTTTTTTTTGCAAATCATAACTTAGAATTTAATGGCAGCAACACATTGCAAAAAAGTTGAAACAGGGGCATTTTTACCACTGTTACATGGCCTTTCCTTTTAAAAACACTCAGTAAACGTTTCAGAACTGAGGAACACAGTTTTTGAAGCTTTTCAGGTGGAATTATTTCCCATTCTTGCTTGATGTACAGCTTAAGTTGTTCAACAGTCCGGGGTCTCTGTTGTGGTATTTTACGCTTCATATTGCGCCACACATTTTCAATGGGAGACAGCTCCGGACTACAGGCAGGCCAGTCTAGTACCCGCACTCTTTTACTATGAAGCCACACTGTTGTAACACGCGGCTTGATATTGTCACGCTGAAATAAGCAGGGGCGTCCATGATAATATTGTTTGGACGGCAACATATGTTTCTCCAACACCTGTTTTGGGTTTTGTATTAAAACACTGTTATGAGTGCAGCTGGGATAGGCTCCAGCACTCCCCGCGTCCCCAAAAGGGACAAACAGTAGAAAATAGATTGATGTATTAAAACGGTACAGTAATTTAACACTGAGCTCTGAGTACCTACAGTTACTGCCATCTAGTGCGGGGGTCTTCAAAGTTTTCCTCTTCAGGACAAGCTAAAATCATCAGCCCAGAGGTTGAGTCTTGGGCACAGTTGGGTGTTCCAACAGGACAATAACACCAAACACATGTCAAAGGTGGTAAAGGAATGGCTAAATCAGGCTATAATTAAGGTTTTAGAATCGCCTTCCCTAAGTCTTGACTTAAACGTATGGACAATGCCGAAGAAACAAGTCCAGGTCAAAAAAACAACAAATTTAACTGAACTGACCCTGAAAGGGACAAGCAGTAGAAAATGGGTGGATGGATGATGCACCAATTTTGTCAAGAGGAGTGGTCACAAATTCAACCAGAAGCTTGTGGATGGCTACCAAAATCATCTTATTGCAGTGAAACTTTCCAAGGGACATGTAAGCAAATATTAACATTGCTATATGTATACTTTTGACTCAGCAGATTTGCTGATCCAAATTGTGCCTAAAATGAGGGTGTTTTAGGCCACAACAATCAAAACAAAAGCCTGTGAAATCCTGGAGGGACTATTAAATGAATATCCAACAACTTGAGGGTTGTAGTTAAAAAATGTTTTAATTGTTATATCATCTGATGACTTTGCTTAATTTATCACCTTAGTCTTAAAGGCCTACTGAAATAAGATTTTCTTATTTAAACGGGGATAGCTAGCAGGTCCATTCTATGTGTCATACTTGATCATTTCGCGATATTGCCATATTTTTGCTGAAAGGATTTAGTAGAGAACATCCACGATAAAGTTCGCAACTGCAGAAAAGCCCTGCCTCTACCGGAAGTCGCAGACGATGACGTCACATGTTGATGGCTCCTCACATATTCACATTGATTTTAATGGGAGCCTCCAACAAAAACAGCTATTCAGACCGAGAAAACGACAATTTCCCCATTAATTTTACCGAGGATGAAAGATTTGTGTTTGAGGATATTGATAGCGAGAGACAAAAAAAAAAAAAGAAAAAAAACAGGTGAAAAAAAAACAACGCGATTGCAATTGCGTTGCATTGAGACGGATTCATATGTTTTCAGAGACATTTACTAGGATAATTCTGGGAAATCCCGGATCTTTCTATTGTGTTGCTAGTGTTTTAGTGAGTTTAACAGTACCTGATAGTCGGAGGTGTACGTCCACGGCCGGGTGTTGACGTGCTGTGTCTCAGGGAAGTCGACGGCAGCTGTATGGACGGCACAAGCTCGGCTGATCCCTGGTAAGAGGCGACTTTTTAACCACAATTTTCTCACTGAAACCTGCTGGTTGACATCTGATCCATACTAAAGTTTCACCTCCGTGAATATTAAACAAGGAATCACCGTGTGTTTGTGTGGCTAAAGGCTAAAGCTTCCCAACTCCGTCTTTCTACTTTGACTTCTCCAATATTAATTGAACAAATTGCAAAAGATTCAGCAACACAGATCTCCAAAATGCTGTGTAATTATGCCGTTAAAGCAGACAACTTTTAGCTGTGTGTGTGCGCAGCGCTCATATTCATAACAGACCGTGACGTCACGCGTACAAGTCATCATTACGCGACGTTTTTAAGAAAAAAGTCCCGGGAAATTTAAAATTGCAATTTAGTAAACTAAAAAGGCCGTATTGGCATGTGTTGCAATGTTAATATTTCATCATTGATATATAAACTATCAGATTGCGTGGTGGGTAGTAGTGGGTTTCAGTAGGTCTTTAAAATTAGCCCCCTCTCAGGGGTCTCATATATAAAACTGCAAGGAAATTCTGACTTTGTGCAAAATGAATGAACCCAATGAATGATTGTGTTTGTATAGATGACATACTTTACATGGAAAAGAGTGATTGTGCGTGGCAAGAGGAAAAACCCAGCCTCGCTTGGAGAGAAATTGTTTCTATATGTAAAATAATAAGACAGCTTGTTTTAGTCTTTTTTTCTGATATATGAGTGTCAACACGGGCATATGTAACCTTACAACTATTCCTTTTGATGCGGGATGTGTGATCGTATTCCTAATAATTGCTATTTATGGTATGTGGCAAAATATTACATACCCTGTTTCCATATGAGTTGGGAAATTGTGTTAGATGAAAATAAAAACGGAATACAATGATTTGCTAATCCTTTTCAACCCATATTCAATTGAATGCACTACAAAGACAAGATATTTGATGTTCAAACTGATAAACATTTTTTTTTTTGCAAATAATCATTAACTTTAGAATTTGATGCCAGCAACACGTGACAAAGAAGTTGGGAAAGGTGGCAATAAATACTGATAAAGTTAAGAAATACTTATCAAACACTTATTTGGAACATCCCACAGGTGTGCAGGCTAATGGGGAACAGGTGGGTGCCATGATTGGGTATAAAAGCAGCTTCCCAAGAAATGCTAAGTAATTCACAAACAAGGATGGGGAGAGGGTCACAAATTTGTAAACAAATTTTCAAAATGTTTTAGAACAACATTTCTCAACAAGCTATTGCAAGGAATTTAGGGAATTTACCATCTACGGTCCATAGAAACATCAAAAGGTTCAGAGAATCTGGAGAAATTACTGCACGTAAGCGATGATATTACGGACCTTTGATCCTTCAGGCGGTACTGCATCAAAAAACGACATCATTGTGTAAAAGATATCACCACATGGGCTCAGGAACACTTCATAAAACTACTGTCAGTAACTACAGTTGGTCGCTACACCTGTAAGTGCAAGTTAAAACTGTGCTATGCAAAGCAAAACCCATTTATCAACAACACCAAGGAATGCTGCTGGCTTTGCTGGGCAGGAGCTCATCTAAGATGGACTGATGCAAAGCTAAAAAGTGTTCTGTGGTCTGACGAGTCTACATTTCAAATTATATTTGGAAACTGTGGACGTGGTGTCCTCTGGAACAAAGAGGAAAATAACCATCCGGATTGTTATAGGTGCAAAGTTCAAAAGCCAGCATCTGTGGTGGTATGGGGGTGTATTAGTGCCCAAGGCATGGGTAACTTACACATCTGTGAAGGCACCATTAATGCTGAAAGGTCCATACAGGTTTTGGAGCAACATATGTTGTCATCCAAGCAATGTTATCATGGACGCCCCTGCTATTTTCAGCAAAACAATGCCAAGCCACGTGTTACAACAGCGTGGCTTTGTAGTAAAAGAGTGCGGGTACTTTCCTGGCCCGCGTGCAGTCCAGACATGTCTCACATCGAAAATGTGTGGCGCATTATTGAGCGCAAAATACGACAACAAGACCCCGGAATGTTAAACAACTTAAGCTGTACATCAAGCAAGAATGGTAAAGAATTCCATTTTCAAAGCTTCAACAATTAGTTTCCTCATTTCCCAAACGTTTATTGAGTGTTGTTAAAAGAAAATGTGATGTAACACAGTGGTGAACAGGCCCTTTCCCAACTACTTTGGCACGTGTTGCAGCCATGAAATTCTAAGTTAATTATTATTTACAAAAAAAAATAGTATAAATATCTTGTCTCTGTAGTGCATTCAATTGAATATGGGTTGAAAAGGATTTGCAATTTATTGTGTTCCGTTTATATTTACTTCTAACACAATTTCCCAACTCATATGGAAACGGGGTTTGTAATTATTTTTTTAAAGAAGCTGGAGAACCAAATTTAACATTTAAAAAAAAAACGTAAAATTTTCCAGAATTCAACCTCTTCCACATGATGGCCGTGGGACTGAGCAGCTCCATCCTGGGCTGCCTGCTCACCCTGCTGGTGTACTCCTACTGCCAGCGCTACCAGCAGCAGTCGCACGACGCCACCGTCATCCACCCCATCTCGGCCGCGCCGCTCAACACCAGCATCACCAACCACATCAACAAGCTGGACAAATACGACACGGTGGAAGCCATTAAGGTCTGTGCCGCATGTTTTCTTGAGAGTGTGAATAATTGGTCCTGCTGCTGCATGACTCTTGACTGTGACACCAACAACTGACACGCCTGCAGCTTTGTAACACATCGCCAGGTGTGCGTACCTTTCTCTCACTGTGTGTTGTGCTTCCTCATAATATATTCATGTGCCTCTCAGGCGTCAGGAAGTCACACTGCGTCTCCCGCTATGACGTCTCTGTGTATTACCACTGCACCCAGCCAGGAAGTGTGCTACTCAACTTCAGTCGGACCGCACATTAAGTCTATTATCGTCATTTGTCCTCAGTCAAGGAGGGGGGGAGTTAATTCCAGCTCCTTAATGCAGTATTTTTCAACCTTTTTTGAGCAAAGGCACATTTTTTTCATTAAAAAAGTACATAAAAACATAAAAAAATTAAACTCAGCAGCCAATATTGACAGTAAAAAGTCGTTCTCGCAGATACATGTCTCCCGTCTAAAGGCAAAACCCAGTAACTCAATTTTGGTCAAAATTGAGCTGATAATAATTTTGGAGTTACTAGGTGATATGCTTACATATGCGATATGTAAATTGTTCCGAAAGTAAGCTGTTACGCGCATGGCAGGACCTAGCAACTACCACATAACCGCGTAGATTCAACAGAAAAACCTAGTATCTCAAGGGTATCTCTAGAAGTGAGTTACTAGGTTCTGCTTTTGAACGGGAGATGTATGTATATGATATGAATTCAAATCATAACCAAGCATGCATCACTATAGCTCTTGTCTCAAAGTAGGTGTACTGTCACATCACACCGTGACTTATTTGGAGTTTTTTGCTGTTTTTCTGTGTGTAGTGTTTTAGTTCTTTTCTTGTGCTCCTATTTTGGTGGCACTTCCTGTTTTGTTGGTACTTTCCTGTAACAGTTTCATGTCTTCCTTGAGTGCTATTCACTGAACCTGCTTTGTTGTAGTAATCAAGACTATTTAAATTGTGCAGATGCTATCCTTCTTTGTGTGGACATTGTTGAATGTCATGTCATGTACGGATGTGGACGGCATCTCTGCTCCACACGCTGTAAGTCTTTGCTGTTGTCCAGCATTCTGTTTTTGTTGACTTTGTAGCCAGTTCAGTTCTAGTTTGGTCCTGCATAGCCTTCCCTAATATTCAATGCCTTTTCTTAGGGGCACTCACCTTTTGTTTATTTTTGGTTTAAGCATTAGATACCTTTTTACCTGCACACTGCCTTCCAGTCGTCAGCATATTGTGATCATGACAAACCATGTTAGCGACATCTACAGAGCAATTAACTACCTGCTGCCAGCTACTGATATGGGATCGTATTACATTGTTTGTCTGCCGAGCTCCAGACAGCACAGACAGTCAACAACAGCACTTTATTTGCAGAATATAATTGCTGGTTTGCAAAAAAGATTTTTAGACTTAGACTTATACAAACTTTAATGATCCACAAGGGGAACATTTTCCACATAGTAGCTCAGTTACAATGTATGGAAAGGATAAGGATGTAAAGGATCATGCACACAAGGGCACAAGAAGAAGTATAGAGTAGACTTAAAATGTACCAACTTCTAACCCAATTAGGTAAAAATCACATAAATTCCCACAGAACACCAGACTTTATCTCACGGCACATTAGTGTGCCACGGCACAGTGGTTGAAAATCACTGCCTTAAGTTATAGTTTGGAAACTGATCCACTTTGGGGTGTGTGTGCAGTATACAAAGAATTCACCATATTTGTGCTGTAAACCGCTGTGGACCATGCGGTATTCAACTCCAGCCTCCACTTTGCTGCAATGCGGCCCATTTTCTTTTTGCCCTCCATACTGGGCTCCTTCTCATGGGCGACATTCTTAAAAGTATTCTTGTTAGTTAGCGTTTCGCACCAACTGATACATTCGATGACTGTTTGTTGTTTGTGCTTATGCGCTAAACAGCAGCTCAGAGTACCCACCCTTTTTGGATTCACTCGAGGGAGTACTGAAAAGTGCTCCCCCGGGTGATTCCCTCGTTCTACTGGGTCGTTACTTCCAACACTCACATAGACAACGGCAGTGAAACTTGGAGAAGCGTGATTGGGAAAAATGGCCGCCTGGATCTGAACACCAGCGTTTTTTTGTTATTGGACTTTTGTGCTCGTCACGGATTGTCCATAACAAACACCATGTTCAAACATAAGGGTGTCCATATGTGCACTTGGCACCAGGACACCCTAGGCTGCAGTTGCATGATCGACTTTGTAATTGTGTCATCGGATTTGCGGTCTCATGTTTTGGACACTCGGGTGAGGAGAGGGGCAGAGCTTTCTACCGATCACCACCTCGTGGTGAGTTGGATGCGATGGTGGGGGAGGATGCCAGACAGACCTGGCAGCAACATTCTTTCTTAAAGGGGAACATTATCACAATTTCATAAGGGTTAAAACCAATAAAAATCAGTTCCCAGTGGCTTATTTTATTTTTTTAATTTTTTTTCAAAATTTCACCCATCCCGGAATATCCCTAAAAAAAGCTTTAGAGTAACTGATTTTCACTATCTGTGAAGCCATCGTCCATTTTCCTGTGACGTCATCCAGTGACGCCAATACGGATAGCACAGCAAGATATAGTGACATTAGCTCGGATTCAGACTCGGATTTCAGCGGCTTAAGCGATTCAACAGATTACACATGTATTGAAATGGATGGTTGGAGTATGGAGGCAGACAGCGAAAACGAAATTGAAGAAGAAACAGAAGCTATTGAGCGAATAGCTATTGATGCTATTCGGCCATGTTTGCCTTAGCATCGCCAGTAAAATGTGCAGACCAACGATCGGAAGTTTTGCATCTTGTGACACTGGATCAACTTAAATCCATCGATTGGTAAGTGTTTGTTTGGCATTAAATGTGGGTGGAGAGAAACGCTGGATGTAAATATAGTTTCAAATGTACATACAGCTAGCCTAAATAGCATGTTAGCATCGATTAACTGGCAGTCATGCCGCGACCAAATATGTCTGATTAGCACATAAGTCAACAACATCAACAAAACCCACCTTTGTGATTTAGGTGACTTTATCGTTGGAAATGCATCTGCAGGTTATCCATACATCTCTGTGCCATGTCTGCCTTAGCATGGCCGGTAAAATGTGCAGACACTCTGGCACATTCAATTGGGGTCTGGCGGCAGATTTCTTTGACTTTATCGTTGGAAATGCATCTGCTTTGAGTGTCGCAGGATATCCACACAATCTTGCCATCTCTGTAGTAGCATAGCTTTCGTCGGTAAAGTGTGCGGAACAAACGACTGACCATTTCGTCGGCTTTTCCCACACCCAAGTATTTTGAACAAATTTTGTCCAATTTCTTGCCACTTTTGCATCTTTGGGCCAGTGGTGCAACTTTAATCCCTCCCTGTTAGTCTTCTTACACCCTCCGACAACACACCGACGAGGCATGATGTCTTCAAGGTTCCAGAAAATAGTCGAAAAAAAGGGAAATAACAGAGCTAAGACGCGGTGTTTGTAATGTGTTTGAGAAAATGGCGGCTTTATTACCTAGGTGACGTCACGTTCTGACGTCATCGCTCCGAGAGCGATAAATAGAAAGGCGTTTAATTCGCCAAAATTCACCCATTTAGAGTTCGGAAAACGGTTAAAAAAATAGATGGTCTTTTTTTCTGCAACATCAAGGTATATATGGACGCTTACATAGGTCTGGTGATTATGTTCTACTTTAAGGTACGCGCCTGTGTAATTGCACACTGCTCACGCGTCCTCTGCGCACAGCAAATTTAGGCCGCACACAAAATCGAATAAAAAGATAAGTGCATAAAAGTGTGCACGTCTGTCGTTGCTCACATGTGCGCCACTGAGTGCTCGAGGAGTTTTGATGAAAAATTGGAGGGAAAATTGCCTTGCAGGCCCAAACACATTGTTAGGGTCCGCTGGGAACATCTAGCAGAGTCTCCTGTCAGAGAGAGTTTCAATTCCCACCTCCGGAAGAACTTTGAACATGTCACGAGGGAGGCGCTGGACATTTAATCCGAGTGGACCATGTTCCGCACCTCTATTGTCGCGGCAGCTGATTGGAGCTGTGGCCGCAAGGTGGTTGGTGCCTGTCTTGGCGGTAATCCTAAAACCCGTTGGTGGACACCAGGGGTGAGGGATGCCGTCAAGCTGAAGAAGGAGTCCTATCGGGTTCTTTTGGCTCATAGGACTCCGGCAATAGACAGGTACCGACAGGTCAAGCGGTGTGCGGCTTCAGCGGTCACGTAGGCAAAAACTCAGACATGGGAGGAGTTCGGGGAAGCCTTGGAAAAAGACTTCCAGACGGCTTCGAAATTATTCTGGACCACCAACCGCCGCCTCAGGAAGGGGAAGCAGTGCACTGTCAACACCGTGTATGGTGCGGATGGTTTTCTGCTGACCTCGACTGCGGATGTTGTGGATCGGTGGATGGAATACTTCGAAATCCTCCTCAATCCCATCAATACATCTTCCAGTGCCTGGGGAATCTGTGGTGGGCTCTCCTATTTCTGGGGCTGAGGTTGCTGAGGTAGTTAAATAGCTCCTCGATGGCGAAGCCCCGGGGTTGGATGATATCCACCCGGAGTTCCTTAAGGCTCTGGATGCTGTGGGGCTGTCTTGGTTGACAAGACTCCGCAACATCGCGTGGACATCGGAGGAGGTACCTCTGGATTGGCAGACCGGGGTGGTGGTTCCTCTCTTTAAGAAGGGGAACCTTAGGGTGTGTTCCAACTATCGTGGATCACACTCCTCAGCCTTCCCGGTAAGGTCTATTCAGGTGTACTGGAGAGGAGGCTACGCCGGATAGTCGAACCTCGGATTCAGGAGGAACAGTGTGGTTTGAATTTATTGAAAATAAAAAAATAGTCATGTCATTAAGTAAATCAAAACTGACTTAACTATTTATGAAGATAATTGTATTTGTAATGCACTGATATAAATTGTGTATAAACTAAGAACAGGAAGTTAATAATGTGTAAGTATGGAAATGGAAAATGATTTGATAAGCTTGCTTTTTCCTAGGATCAATGTCGTTGTGGCCTGTGCAGCCCTTTGAGACATTTGTGATTAAGGGCTATATAAGTAAACTTTGATTGATTGGTTGGTTTGGGTCAACTTTTCTATGTACAGTATGTTTGATGAAACGTGATTATATGCATGAGTGTATGTATGCATATGTACATTGTGTGTATATGTATGTTAGTACAGTGGATGTATGTGTACAGTATGCAGAATAGTACCGTTTTTAATGGATTAGTACCACGGTACTTTGTTAGTACCTGCACACCGTACAACCCTACTACACACACAATAGCACCATATTGTAAATGTATCCATGGGGTGTCGTGTCATGTAGCATTATTGACGTTTTGACACATGTTGTGTTTGAGACAGGCAGTTTGAGGTTATATGTGCACTGTTGATAAATATATTAAAAAAGAACAAAGTCATTTTAAGTGGCATACCTGCAGAATTAGTCAGTGAGAAAGTTAACTAGAGTACATTTTGTCTCCCTAATAGACCTCCTTTTATCTTTTTTTCTATGGTCTGTGACATTGCTGTATTTAGTTGTGCAGGGATAATTTGATAAGTTGCAGATGATTCACAAGATAGGTTTTATAACAAAAATAAAGTAAATAGCCAGCGGCTCTGTGAAGGAGAACAAATCCTTTGGCTGAGCACAAAGCTCCGGTGAGTGTAATTGCATCAAGGCATGAAGGTGTCAGCCGCGTTCATCTGTCACGCAATTAGAGTCAGGAGCATAATTCAGTTTGCTCAGTTGCAGACAGGTGGCTATTAATATAGACGGGCCACCAAAAATACATCAAGTTAAACATAAACTATGAATAAAGGCTTGTTTTCCAAGGGTATTTTGAATGTGCTAAAATAATGCCTCATTTCCACTTTTAACAATGAAGTATTTTAGAATACAGCATTGTCATCCCAGTTATAACAATTTTTCATTATTGTTAAGTGCCATTCACTTTTTGGTGTTACACCATTTTGACTGCGTATTCGGACTAGAGATGTTCGATAATGGCTTTTTTACCGATATTCCGATATTGTCCAACTCTTAATTACCGATACTGATATCAACCAATACTGATTTACACAGTCGTGGAATTAACACATTATTATGCCTAATTCTGTTATTATGCCCCACTGGATGCATTAAACAATGTAACAAGGTTTTCCAAAATAAATCAACTCAAGTTATGGAAAAAAATGCCAACATGGCACTGCCATAAATATTTTTGAAGTCACAAAGTGCATTATTTTTTTTTAAATGCCTTAACACAGGAGCTTGGAAATTTGAGACATGCTCTCTCTGAGAGCGACTATGGAGAGGTTTAGGTCAGCGGAGTTTAGGAGACGGGGTTGAGGTGGGGGCGAGGTTTTGGGGGGGGGGGGGGTAGCGGAGGTGTATATTGCAGCGTCCCGGAAGAGATAGTGCTCCAAAGGATTCTGGGTATTTGTTCTGTGGTGTTTATGTTGTGTTACGGTGAGGATGTTGTCCCGAAATGTGTTTGTCATTCTTGTTTGGTGTGGGTTCACAGTGTGGCGCATATTTGTAAGTGTTAAACTTGTTTATACGGCCATCCTCAGTGCGACCTGTATGGCTGTTGACCAAGTATGCCTTGCATTCACTTGTGTGTGTGAAATGTTGTAGATATTATGCGACTGGGCCGGCACGTAAACAAAGTGCCATTAAAGTTAATTGCCGCTGCGTACCTCTCCCTATGTCCTGTACGCAGCGGCGTTTTAAAAAATCATACATTTTACTGTTTAAAACTGATATCGATAATTGTAAAACTGATACCTATAATTTCTGATATTACATTTTAAAGCATTTATCAGCCGATAGTATCGGCAGTCCAATATTATTGGATATCCCTAATTTGCACTGAATTATTTGTTTTATAAAATAACATCACTGAACAAAAAAAAAAAATGTCTCAATACAACATTTGAAAATGCCAGTTGTAAGCCCACATTTATTGAAAATTACAAATGCAATCTCATAAGTGAAAGTTTTAATTTGGTCTACTCTCTATGAATGCTCAACTTTGTAGATTTACCACCTTTTCCCATTCAAAGCATGCAGCAAAATGTGGCTGGACTTCTTAAAGGGGAACTGCACTTTTTGGGGGGGAATTTTGCCTATTGTTCACAATCATTATGAGAGACAAGACGTGACATGTCGTCCTTATTTTAGGGTTTTAAAAATGATTTAAAAAAAACGCTTGGAAGATGTGGCTAATGGGAGTCACCGTTGTAGCCTTCAAAGACTTTTCAAAACCCTCCAAGAATGTTTTATATACACACTGCAAGTCTATATACATAATGTAGTAACAGACACGTTCATAGCAATATGTAATATGTTCAATACTTACCTTAATTTGATCATTTGAATACTTTCCGGGACTAATTCCTTCTGCGCATTAATTTCTGTTTCCAACACACGTCCAACTACTGGCACAAATCTGTGTTCCTACTTCCAGAATCTTATTGTAATCATGGCAGACTTAATAACAAACAACTAAGACAACTATTTTTGGACAAATGAAGAGTCACAACCTTGTTTTTTTGAAGCTGAACATATTGAGGAAGAACTTCTGCTTATAGAAGCGAGCACAAAGAAGAGGGTGAAACGTTGGAGCAGACGGAAGCCTAAAGAGTGACGTGAAAGTCACTCGATCTGCAAATGTGGAATTTGGAGGCAAGCAATTACGACATAAAAGTGCTCGACTACTGCAACGCACTTCTTGTCGGGATCTCCAGCAAGAACATTCAGAAGCTGCAATACATAGAGAATAGTGCTGCTAGGATCCTAATGAGAGTGCGGAAATACGACCTTATCACAATAACTCTCAAATCCCTTCACTGGCTTCCTTTTCCACTCAGGCTTGAATACAAACTCTCCCTACTAACCCACCTGTGCCTCCTTTGAAATGACCCCCTCTACCTCAAAGTACTACTCACCCCCAAATCCTCCACACGACACCTACGCTCCAAACAGGCTAACCTCCGCCAACCTCCAAGGACCAAGCTACAGACTATGGGAGACCGGGCTTTCTGCTCCGCCGCTCCCAGTTCGTGGAACGCTCTCCCTGACCACCTAAGGGTACCACAGACGGTGGATACTTTTGAAAAAGGCTTAAAAACCCTTCTTTTTATAAAAGCATTTTTATAGATGTATGCATACTAGTTCTAGCTATTAGGCTGTTCTAGTTTTTATTTTTATTTGTTTTCATTCTCTTTTTATTATTTATTTTTATTTTTTTAATACTCTGTAGCACTTTGAGGTTGTTTGCTCAATGTAAAGTGCTTTTTACAAATAAAATCAAATATTATTATTAATATTATTATTAAATGGCGTGCTTCCCCAAAATCAACAGGAAACTTCCCCGGCCAACTTTCCATCGAGTGAGTCACACTTTAATATCGATCAGTACGTCGTGCGTGTTATAACAACTACAGTACATACACTGTCTGGCTAGCTCAGCTGTGTACAAATAAACCATGAAATTTGGGCTAATGCTCTACAGATACTGTGATATGTCATTACAGATTGGTGTTCTATCGCAGTGTTGCGCGTTACAAACTCAAACGCGTTTCGAGCTGACGTAGAAACTAACTTATCTCTTGCCGTAGCTAGCTTTTACGGCTAATATTGTAGCACGTTGAAATGTTGCTACACTATAAAAAGAGTTGGTCAGTGTTCGCTCTTACAATAACAATGTCGCTACAGTTTGGTTAATATTCAGGTTACGGAACGTAAGTGAAATATTGTTTACGATGTTTGAATGCAATTTTAAAGTAGACTTTATTGCTCCCATTAGCTGCATTGTCAGCCACCCAGGACAAGATTATTTTTACATGTTAGACTGCAAAAGAAAACAAACCTCTTGTATCTTGTCTCATAATGATTGTGAACAATAGGCAAAATCCCCCAAAAAGTGCAGTTCCCCTTCAAGCGTCATGAGTGATGCGTGATGAGGCAAAAACAAGTTTGCTGTTATTTCCTTCCTTCCTTTTGCAGCCTGACGTTTCGGTTCTGTTGCCGCTGGATGAGCCCGCCATGCACCAGCCAGTTTCTGCTAACATGGGGGTGTCCATGCGGGGCCTGGAGATTTTCTACTAACCTCTGACCTCTCGACAACATCCCGCCTTTTGACCGCTCCCCCACCTTCCCGACAACTTTCTGACATAAACCACCACCACTGCTACTACTTCTTTCTCGTCCTTTCCCACCACCGCCATCGTGCACCTTCCACTTCCTGTGCGTGACAGGTTGGAGTACAGGTCCTCTTAGCCTCCTCTCTTTTCTTTCCAGCTTGTATCAAATCACTCTTACCATATCTCTAACATGCATGATTTAGCTTGATTGTCACTCTTGTTTTATCATCTTTATTTGTGTGATGATTTAAAAGCCCCTCTGTTCATCACTAAAGCCACTATAGCGAAATCTTAGCCTGAATACACGACCATCTAGAATATATGACATACATCCTGGTTTTCAAGACCGTTCATCACTAAAGCCACTATAGCGAAATCTTAGCCTGAATACACGACCATCTAGAATATATGACATACATCCTGGTTTTCAAGACCTATTATTAAGAAAATAGTTTTATTAGATAATAGATTACTGGTGTGTGTGAGTGAGTTTTGCGCCACCTGTTGGTTTTTCAAGTATAAATAACTAGAACGGAAATTCAAGATATCTTGTCACTTGTTGATATATCGTACATCTACAGTAAATGAACGGAGCCCTAGTAAGTACAGTAAAGTAAACATTTGTTGTCGATATAATAGTAATGTTCTTAGAATCCTGAGATAATGCGTAAACCAAACATGTAAAATGTCTACTAATGCCTGAAATAATGTCTCTCTGTGAGTTTTACTAGAAACATGAGCAATTGTAAGGTTTAAAAACACATTTTTTTGACTCAATATGACATACTAAAATTAAAGTTACATAAACATAACTCCAAAACCAAACATGCGATATGTCTAATGATGCCTGTAGTATATATGTGAGTTTTACTAGAAACATGACCTTTTGTAAAATTTGCAAACACATTTTTTTTGATACAATACGACATTCTTAGGATCTGAGATAATGTGAAAAAAACATAAAAAAATATTCAAACATAACTCCTAAACCAAACATGCAAAATGTCTAATAATGCCTGAAATAATGTATCTTTGTTTTACTATAAACATGAGCTTTTGTAAGGTTTGCAAACACAACAATTACTCAATATGCCAGTATAACTAATTTTCAGTGTGTTCCTGCTGTCAAAAAAGTACCCTTTTTGAGAAAATACTTAACTTTTCGGATCTCCAGTAATTTATTAAGTATTATATATTTATTTGCTCTCATTTAACTGTTAGGTTTAACATGAGCTGATTTCTTTCAAACACTTTAACATGCATCACGGCATATTAGGTATGGGCGGTATTGTCTAAAATCTATATTGCGTTATATATCCTGCAGCCTCCTGTGATAAGAATATATATCAAGATTAGGGATGTAAGGATAAATGATAACAGTAAAATGCCCAGCAGTTAGATTGATAACTGCACTCTGATAAACTCACAGACTGACCGGCGACAGCACACTAGCTGAACAGATATATAGCTTAAACAGTTAGCATAGCCTATTTCATATTCCTATGGTGTGTAGTGCAGCATGTGGAGCTATTACTTGTCCTCCAGTGATAATAATATGTGTACAAACCTTGGGTTTTTTGCCGCCATGGAGGCCAGAATGACAACCAAGAAGCGGCTTAGCACTGTAGCTAGCGAAAAGGCAACAGAGCGTTGAGAACCCATTGTTGTTGTCAGCTTTGCAGGAAGAAGCCAGTATGTCATCAACATGCATTATCACAAGATTGACTGGTTGATTGATTGAATAATTTATTAGAAGTTTTCAAAGAAAAGGGTACGGTTTCATAACAGTACGGCTTCACTGGTACAAGGTAAACTAAAAATGAATTATTCAAGAAAGCCTGAGCTTGTTTCAATTGAAATATTTTTTTAAACTCATAACATTGAAAAACATACAGATATAACAAAGTACTAGGCAGAAAGTGTTTAAAAGGCAAAAAATAATTTAATATTAAAAATGAAAAAATATAACAACCTTATTAAAGGCCTACTGAAATGAGATTTACTTATTTAAACGGGGATAGCAGGTCCATTCTATGTGTCATACTTAATAATTTCGCGATATTGCCATATTTTTGCTGAAAGGATTTAGTAAAGAACATCTACGATAAAGTTCGCAAATTTTGGTCGCTAATAAAAAAGCCTTGTCGTCGCAGACGATGACGTCACAAGGGTGAGGGCTCCTCACGTCCTCACATTGTTTTTAATGGGAGCCTCCAGCAGCAAGAGCTATTCAGACTGAGAAAACGACAATGTCCCCATTAATTTGAGCGAGGATGAAAGATTTGTGGATGATGATATTGATAGCGAAGGTCTAGAAAAAAAATAAATAAAATAAAATAAAATAAAGTTGTTGTTTTTTTAAAAAGGCGATAGCATTGGGACGGATTCAGATGTTTTTGGACACATTTACTAGGATAATTCTGGTAAATCCCTTATCTTTCTATTGTGTTGCTAGTGTTTTAGTGAGATTAAATAGTACCTGATAGTCGGAGGGGTGTGTCCACGGGTGTCTTGACGCCAGTCTCTGAGGGATGTCGAGGGCACCTGCATGGACGGCGCAAGCTCAGCTGATCTCTGGTGAGAGGCGACTTTTTACCACAATTTTCTCACCGAAACTTGCCGGTTGACAAGTGGTCGGATCCATGTTCGCTTGACTACTCTGCTCCATAGTAAAGCTTCACCTCCGGGAATTTTAAACAAGGAAACACTGTGTGTTTGTGTGGCTAAAGGCTAAAGCTTCCCACCTCCATCTTTCTACTTCGACTTCTCCATTATTAATTGAACAAATTGCAAAAGATTCAGCAACACAGATGTCCAGAATACTGTGTAATTGCGCGATGAAAAGAGACAACTTTTAGCCGCAAATGGTGCTCTGCTAATATGTCCCCTACAACCTGGGACGTCACGCGCACGCGTCGTCATTCCGCAACGTTTTCTACAATAAACTCTGCGAGAAATTTAAATTGCAAATTAGTAAACTAAAAAGGCCGTATTGGCATGTGTTGCAATGTTAATATTTCATCATTGATATATAAATTATCAGACTGCGTGGTCGGTAGTAGTGGGTTTCAGTAGGCCTTTAAAAGCTGTAGCATTGCCAAAATGTGTATAATTTATATTGTGCAACCCAGCATATCATAGCAACATATTAATAATATTTGATAAAATATATGAAAAAACAATATGTTGGTGGTATTATCTTTTACAGCCCAAGACCTCGCTATAAAACATTTCTAGTGTTTTTGAAACCAATGTCGTTGTCTTCAAGGAGTCAAACGGCTAATTATCCGCAGTGATAATTGTTTCACAGCATGTACGTGATATGCTTTGGTGTGCTTATTGTAATATTCACACGTACGTTATGCTCTTCTTTAGGTGAGATAATGCGGAAAAAGCGTCGTAGCACATCAGACACTGCGCATGGGCACGTGTTGATTACCTGGTGTGAAACTCACGTAATAGGAAAGAAGAAGACAATAAATTAGTTTTTACACTGGCACACTTGTTCATCATAGGAAAAAAGTGACTTATTAGATGGCTTTGATTGCCTGCCTTTGAAAATAATGATGGTTTTAGAGATGAAAGAGGAGGACGCATGCAGACAATTCAATTGGCCAGATGTGTTGTCGTCTTTTCAACCTGAGTTCTGACCTCGCTTCTTTCAATAGTTTTCATTTCAGTTGCTTGATTGATTTTTTTTCTTGGAATAAATGCACTTTTTACCAAGAAGTATGAGGACCACACTGAAAAGAAGAAAAAAAAACGCAGTAAGGGAACCTAGTCATAATATTACAAGAGTAACATTGTAATGTCACAAGAATACAACATAGAAGCTATAATTAAATTGCTGTATTAATCGTCAATGATTATAAGCACATTTTTTTTACAAGAGCCGAGGCGTATTATTTTTCTCTTTTTCATGATAAAAGTAAGTTTTATATATATTTCTACATCATTTCAAATATGTAAATATACCAAAATGAATTAAAAAAAATAGAATAAAGTTGTAATTTCACTACATATATAGAAAATAAAAATTGAGCAAACATTTAGTTGAACAAAGTGTTACATTATGTTAAAATATTCCTACAAGGTAAACATAATATTAAAAAGTAACACTGACAAAACGTAGAAAATTAGTCATTCACTGACATTAAAAGTTGTGGTTTTGCGCAAATTTAAAAAAGCCATATTTGTGAAAAAAAGTAACAATATTTTACAAGAATTATGTTAAAATAATACCTGTTAACCAGATTCATGTTTAAATATTAACGACACGGTTAGCAGGTACTACGGTTTATTTGTTTCAGACATGTTTAAGAAGGAACATTACATGGTTACCTTTTCACAATTTAACATGTTGGAAAAGAAGTAGTAAGAAGTGGAGTTTTTTTTTACAATACACGGTGGTAGATTTAATATTTACAACAATACAGACGTAGATCTAAAAACAAATTTCATAAGAAAAAAGTAATCATGTTAGGAGAATATAGTTAGAAATTGACAATAATACATGGTTATTGTACAAGAATCAGGTTGAAATATTGCATAGGTAGGTTCTATTTATTGCAAAATGAAAATTAGTCGGAAAATATTGTCAGAATAAAGTCATGATTTTACAAAAGAAAAATGACAAGAAAAACTGGAGTAAATTTATACTGCAATATGCTTTACGTTTGTGCAGGAATTTAAATGAAGTATATTATAATATTAGGAATTAAGAACCAATGTCAACTGCAGTGGACATTTGTTTTAGGAAATATGAATGATAATAAAGAATGTTATGCATAAGACAAATGTCTTCTGCAATAAGGTTATGCTAATAATGTTTTGAATTCTGCTTTTCTTTTCTGTGTGGCCCTAATATTTAATTTGTAGCTTTTATCTTGACATTTAAAACTGTTAATAATTATGAATAAACGCTAACTCCTTCTGTACTCTTTTCCCCGCAGGCCTTCAACAAAAACAATCTGATTCTGGAGGAACGCAAGAAGTACTTCAGCACGCAGTTGGCGGGGAAAACGTACACCAACACATACTTCAGCGACCTCAACACCTACGATGACTATTAGGCCCGAATTCTGCCAAAAACAGAAACTTTTTTATTTTTTTCTTCTGGTCCCATGTTGACTGAATCCTTCGTGTGTGTTTTGTATCGAGATTTGTGGCCGCCCTCGCTTAGGCTCTCTTGGCAGTGAAAAACAGACAACTGACTGGTCGCCATGCCAACAGAGGGAGGGGCCCACTCTCTTAGGTGCCTTGAGGTACACTCGGAAGGAAAGGTGTCTTACTAAGAAATGGACAAATGAGCTTCCCTTGACAGGAAGTTTGTGCTGTCCTGTGATTTGCATGACTCCGCCCCTTTTACATAATCCCATTTGCATGACGCCATTCCATTTTTTTTGCCTTTTTTGGTGGGGTAGGGGAAGGGGGCGGGGGGACGGGCAGGAATTAGGATGTAGATATTTAAAGTTAGACACTTTTATTCCCACTCAGCTATGAAGGAATTGCAAAAAAAACCAACATAATAGTGTGAAGTGTTAAAATGATTTGGTGACAAGTCAGATGCAGTACGCCTACTAACCAGCCTGCATCGATTCAGTCCATTACACTACTTTTTTATATTTTTATGTAAAAAAAAAAAAAAAAGAAGAACAAGAAAAAACACGATAATAGTGATTGCTATTTTTTGTCTTTGTATTTGTGGGAGCAGGATGTTGATGAAATGCATTTATTGTAGCAAAAACCCTTTTCCCACGTGTACTGCAAGATGGCGCTCAAGTCATCGATTGACGTCAAAATATTCGGTTATTTGGTCGCGACTAACTTTTTACATGTCCGCTTGTGTTACTGTGCATAAATTAAACGCTGCTTCCTACACAATGCGCTTGTCAGAGTCCCTTCACTGCTGTATTACTGCAATTTCTCTGACTTTGTGGATTATTTTTTGACATATTTATGATTTAAGTGCGGGAGGAATAAAAAGGCACACATTTAGTGTGAATGTACAAAACCCAAGACCAGTGAAGTTGGCACATTGTGTAAATCGTAAATAAAAACAGAAAACAATGATTTGCAAATCATTTTCTACCTATATTCAACTGAATAGACTGCAAAAACAAGATACTTAACGTTCAAACTGAGAAACATTTATTTTTTGCAAATAATCATTAACTTAGAATTTAATGGCAGCAACACATTGCAAAAATGTTTTCAAAGCGACATTTTTACCACTGTGTTACATGGCCTTTCCTTTTACGAACACTCAGTTAACGTTTATGATCGGAGGAGACAATTTTTTGTAGTTCTTCAGGTGTAATTATTTCCCATTCTTGCTTGATATACAGCTTAAGTTGTTCAACAGTCTGGGGTCTCCGTCGTGATATTTTAGGCTTCATAATGTGCCACACATTTGGACTACAGGCAGGCCAGTCTAGTACCCGCATTCCTTTACTATGTTGTATCATGTGGCTTGGCATTGTCTTGCTAAAATAAGCAGGGGTGTCCATGAAAAAGACGTTGCTTGGATTGCAACATGTGTTGCTCCAAAACCTGTATGTACCTTTCGGCATTAATGGTGCCTTCCCATATGTGTAAATTACCCATGCCTTGGGCACTAATACACCCCCATAACATCACAGATGCTGGCTTTTCAACTTTGCGCCTATAACCAGAGGTGGGTAGAGTAGCCAGAAATCGTACTCAAGTAAGAGTACTGTTACTTTAAAGATTTATTACTCAAGTAAAAGTAAGGAGTAGTCACCCAAATATTTACTTGAGTAAAAGTAAAAAAGTATGTTGTGAAAAAACTACTCAAGTACTGAGTAACTGATTAGTAACCTGTTTGTTTAATGATTACGGCAACAAATAATGCACAAAAACATAAAAGTAGAAATGAGCAAATTGAGAGCCAGGAATATCTCTTAAGCAACTAAAACAATATATATTAAATAATAATGCATTAAAATAAAAAAAAATTAAGACACATTGAGCCACAATAACTTAACAGCATCATAGGCTCAGTAAGCATTCATTGATTGATTGAAACTTTTATTAGTAAATTGCACAGTACAGTACATATTCCGTACAATGGACCACTAAATGGTAACACCCCAAAACGTTTTTCAAAGTTAATCAATTACTTAATAAATGACCAAGTCGAGGTAACCTACCTCATATATACATATACATACACACATCATATATATATATATATATATATATATATATATATATGCACAGTATACATGTATGATTTATATTTATTTATTTTGCCGTTTTTGTTGACATATTAGAGGTGTTTTAATGAATATACATGCATGTTTAACATATAGATTTCTATCTTTCATGAATACAAGAATATAATTTGGTGTATTACCTGATTCTGATGACTTGCATTGTTGGAATCAGACAGTATAGTGCTGATAATGTCCACGTTTTCAAACGGAGGAGAAAAGAAGTTCCTCCTTTCTGTCTAATACCACATGAAAGTCGTTGGTTTTTGGCATCTTATTTGTCCAGCTTCCATATTCGTTTTTATACACTTTACAAGAAATACATTGGCGGCAAACTCCGTAGCTTGCTTGCTTGTTTGTGCTGGCTTTCGGAGACTCTTATGTTGTTAGCGCAGGCGCGATGGAGCGGCGCTTTTATTGTGAAGACAGGAACTGTGCGATCAGTCTTTAGGCTTTTGAAGGGAAGTACGGTTGAAATAAAAAGTTTCTTTCTTCCTTTACACTTTTGATTGATTGAAACTTTTATTGGTAGATTTCACATTACAGTACATATTCCGTACAATTGACCACTAAATGGTAACACCCCAATAAGTTTTTCAACTTTTTTAAGTCGGGTTGTACGTGTGACGGTCATGTGACCGCCTGGCTCTGTTTGATTGGTCCAACGTCACCAGTGACTGCATGTGATTGGTGAAACGCAGGCATGCGTATCCTACTTTGAAGGTCTGTGACAAACCAAAACAAACATTAACATATCAATAAAAAAAAAAGTAGCGAGTAGCAAGCTGAATGTAGATAAATGGAGCGGAGTAAAAGTAGCGTTTCTTCTCTGTAAATATACTCAAGTAAAAGTAAAAGTATGTTGCATAAAAACTACTCTTAGAAGTACAATTTATCTCAAAAGTTACTCAAGTAGATGTAACGGAGTAAATGGAGCGCGTTACTACCCACCTCTGCCAATAACAGTCCGAAACGTTTGTTTCCTTTCTGTTCCTGAGCACACGGCGTCCCCGGTTTCCAAAAACAATTTGAAATGTGAACTCGTCAGACCACTGAACAAATTTACACTTTGCATCAGTCCATCTTAGATGAGCTCGGGCCAAGTGAAGCTGGCGGCGTTTCTGGGTGTTGTTGGTAAATGGCTTTCGCTTTGCATAGTTGAGTTTTAACTTGCCTTTAATAATGTAGCAACAAACTGTAGTTACTGACAGTGGTTTTCTGAAGTGATCCTGAGCCAATGTGGTGATATCCTTTACCCACTGATGTCGGTTTTTGGTGCAGTACCACCTGAGGGATTGACGGTCACGGGCGTTACGTGCAGTGATTTTCCCAGATTCTCTGAACCTTTTGATGATATTACAGACCTTAAATGGTAAAATCCCTAAATTCCTTGCAATAGCTGATTGAGAAATGTTATTATTAAACTATTTGACAATTTGCTCACACTTTTGTTCACAAAATGGTGACCCTCGCCCCATTCTTGTTTGTAACTGACTGAGCATTTCATGGAAGCTGCTTTTATACCCAATCATGGCACCCACCTGGTCCCAATTAGCCCGTTCACCAGTGGGATTTTCCAAATTAGTGCTTGATGAGCCTTCCTCGACTTTCTAATTTTTTTTGTGCCACTTGTGCCAGCTTTTTTTTTTGCAGGCATCAAATTCCAAATGAGCTCTATTTTGCAAAAATTTACTAAGTTTTACAGTTCGAACTTTAAATATGTTGTCTTTGCAGTCTATTTAATTGAATATAGATTGAAAAGGATATGCAAATCATTGTATTCTGTTTTTAATTACAAAGTACACAACATGCCAACTTCACTGTTTTTGGGTTTTGTAGTTGCAGGGTAAAGTCTGTCATGTGTTTTGACTTGTTGATTATTTTGAGTCTAACAATTTCGACTGCCCTGCAAAAGTATCAACGCGTGTGACAGTACAACTGGAGAAGAAGACGGCACAGGAACGATGACGTCGTTAGCTGTCAGCGTATTTAATGACAGTTTAGTGTGTGAGTGAGATAAATGGGTTGTACTTGTATAGCGCTTTTCTACCTTCAAGGTACTCAAAGCACTTTGACACTACTTCCACATTTACCCATTCACACACACATTCACACACTGATGGAGGGAGCTGCCATGCAAGGCGCCAACCAGCAACCATCAGGAGCAAGGGTGAAGTGTCTTGCTCAGGACACAACGGACGTGACGAGGTTGGTTCTAGGTGGGATTTGAATCAGTGACCCTCGGGTTGCGCACGGCCACTCTCCCACTGCGCCAAAGAGATGTAGTGTGACGAAGTGTGAGACTTATCTGAGTATGGTCGCCAGAGGGTGTTGAGGATGCGTGTTGGGATCCAGGCGGAAGTCCAGCAAGGAGCAAGGCGGAATCGAACGTCGGGAAGCAGGCAGATGGTCAAGGGCAGGAGCTTGGTTTCGTGGTCGTTAGGCAGGCATGAGGTCGATGTCCAGGAAGGCAAGGGAAAATCCACGGGAGGTCCAAGGTGACGAGACACACAACTCGACGACAAGGAAGGATGGCGGGAGGCTGGAAGACGACACAACACAGGAGACAATGAGCACAACAGGGAAGGAGCACAGGGAGATACTTTGCAACTGCAGAGGAGCTAGATACGTGTGGGCTTACTGTACTGGGTACGTGAAGCTACGTTCTCGCGTCGGATCTCAAGCTGCGTCTGCTCTTGAAGGCAGCTCGCTCATCACAGGCAGGTGTGCAGTTTGGTGAGTGTTTGCAGGTGCGAGGAGGCACGCCCGCAGCGGAGAGAGAGCACATGTGGGAGTGGCCCGTGGTGTGCTTGTCTGGACGCCCAGCAGGAGGAGACATAGCAGGAAGAGAGGAAGCAGGAGTGTGACCCATAACAGCACCCCCCTCTTACGCGAGACTCCCGGCGAGCTTCGGGGTGCCTCGGGGTGAGCTCTGTAAAAGTCCTTGATAAGGGAGGGGTCGGCGATGTAAGAGGCCGGTACCCAGGACCTATCTTCAGGACCGTAGCCCTCCCAAGGTAGACCCAACCCCTCCCCTGTCCCCAAAACCTTGAGGATCTCCTTGACGGTCCTGACTTGGTCCCCATCCTCGAAGACTCTAGGGGGGGGGGGGGGGGGGGGGGGGACAGGGAACTGTTAACAACAGGTTTGACGTGGGGGACATGAAAGACAGGATGAGATCTCATGGAATGTGGAAGATCCAATTGTACTGCAGCAGGGTTGATCTTAGATTTGACCATATAAGGTCCAACAAAACGTGGTGCAAGTTTCTGGGAGGCAATCGGGAGGTGGAGGTTCTTGGCCCGAAGCAGGACCTGCTTTCCGGGCTGGTAGTCGGGAGCCGGGATGTACCGCCGGTTGGCATTGCGACACATCCTAAAAGACGCCCTCAATAGGGAAGCACGGGCGGACCTCCACACTCTGCGGTATCGTCTCTGGTGTGCCCGGGTGGAAGGAGTTGCCACCTCGATCTCCTGGGAGGGAAACAAGGGAGATTGAAATCCCAGCCAGCACTCAAATGGAGACATACCCGTAGCTGCGCAGGTCAAGGAGTTGAATGAGTACTCCACCCATGTAATAAACTTACTCCAGGAGTTAGGCTGTTGTGCAGCCATACAGCGCAGGGTAGTCTCCATCCCCTGGGTGGCCCTCTCTGCTTGACCATTGCTTTGGGGGTGGTAGCCGGATGTCAGACTGACCGTGGCCCCAATGCCCTTGCAAAAATCCTGCCAGACCCGAGAAATGAATTGAGGGCCACGATCAGAGACAATGTCGGAGGGGATCCCGTGGACCCTGACCACACGCTGGACCAGCAGGTCTGTGGTTTCAGCAGAGGATGGAAGCTTGGGCAAAGGAATAAAGTGTGCTGCTTTGGAAAACCTGTCGACGATAGTGAGGATTGTGATGTTACCTCTAGAAGTGGGAAGTCCCGTGATAAAATCAACAGCAATGTGGGACCAAGGTCTATTGGGGATGGGAAGAGGGTGTAAGAGGCCGGCAGGAGGGCTGTGGCTTGCCTTGTTCCGGGCGCAGACGCTGCAGGCGACGACAAACTCCCGCGTATCCGCCTCCATGGTAGACCACCAAAAACGGCGTCGGATAAAGCCTAGTGACCTATGGACTCCAGGATGACAGGTAAACACACTAGAACGAGCCCAATCAAGTACATTGGCCCTTAAAGGTTCTGGGACGAACAGCCTATTAGGGGGTCCGTTTCCGGGACCAGGGTCGGAACGTAGGGCCGTCTTGACCAGGCCCTCGATCTCCCAAGTTACCATCCCGATGATGCGGTTAGGGGGAAGGACGGTCTCGGAAGTAGATTTAACGGTAGGTTCCTCTGAGAATATTCGAGAAAGAACGTCCGCCTTGCCGTTGCGTGAACCAGGTCTGTAGGTGAGAGTGTAGTCGAATCAACAGAAAAATTGTGCCCAGCGAGCTTGCCTGTCATTCAGTCTTTTAGCGGATCGGATGTGGATGAGGTTGCGATGGTCGGTCAGGACCAGGAACGGACGCTCGGCCCCCTACAGCCAGTGTCGCCATTCGACCAGCGCCTCGTGGACTGCCAACAGTTCTCGGTTCCCTGCATCGTAGTTTCTCTCGGCTGGAGAGAGACGTCTAGAAAAGAATGCACAAGGGTGCAACACATTACTCCCACTGGAACGCTGGGACAAGACTGCCCCAATCCCGGAGTCAGAAGCGTCCACTTCAACCGTGAATGGCACATCCGGGTCAGGGTGTACGAGAACGGGGGCGGAACTGAAGCTCCTCTTGAGGTTCTGGAATGCCACGTCTGCCTCCTTGTTCCACCTAAATGCAGTGATCGTAGATGTTAGTGCGTGGAGAGGTGCCGCTACCTTATTGAAGTTGAGGATGAATCGACGGTGAAAACTCGCAAAGCCTAGGAATCGCCTCAGTTCCGTACGGGTGTTTGGTTGAGGCCACTCCATAACCGCTTTGATCTTCTTGGGGTCGGCTCGGATGTTACCCTTCTCGATGATGTGGCCAAGGAAGTTTACAGAAGATGAATGGAATTCACATTTCTCTGCCTTGACGAACAAGCGGTTCTCGAGGAGGCGCTGTAGGACCTGTCGGACATGCTGCTGATGCTCCTGCATGTTGTGAGAGAAGACCAGAATATCATCCAGGTAAACAACCACAAATTTCTCGAGCATGTCTCTTAAAACGTCGTTAACTAGAGCTTGAAAGACAGCTGGGGCGTTGGTCAGGCCGAAGGGCATGACCCGGTACTCGAAGTGGCCAAGGTGTGTGTTGAAGGCTGTCTTCCACTCATCCCCCTTCCTAATCCGGACAAGATGGTAAGCATTGCGGAGGTCAAGCTTGGTGAGGACTGTTGCAGGAGCAAGAGGTTCAAAGGAGGAGCTCAAGAGTGGAAGGGGATACTGGTTCTTGACTGTGATGGCGTTGAGTCTTTGGTAGTCGGTACAAGGGCGTAGGGAGCCATCCTTCTTGCCGACAAAGAAGAATCCGGCGGCTACCGGTGACTTGGAGGGAGTGATGATACCTGAAGAGAGTGAGTTTGTAATATAGTTAGACATAGCCTTCTTCTCTGGTATGGACAAGTTGTACAAGCAGCTAGAAGGAAGTACTGCGTCAGGTACGAGATCAATGGCACAGTCGTACGGTCTGTGCGGGGGTAGGGATAGTGCCTGGGCCTTATTGAATACAGCTGCAAGGTCATGGTAAACCGCGGGGACCCCAGACAGGTCAGATGGGGATTACTTAAACTTGGGGCTCTCCGAGACAGGGGATGCTGCCTTGAGACAGTTGGCATGGCATGCCGTGCTCCAGGATAGGATCTTACCAGAGATCCAGGAAATATGGGGGTCATGCTGGCGAAGCCATGAATGGCCGAGGACAAGAGGAGCGACAGGGGCATTGAGGATTAACAAAATAATCTGCTCCGTGTGGTTGCCGGACTGGGTTAGTGTGAGCAGTGCTGTACGGTGGGTGATGGGACCCAGGGGATGCCCGTCCAGGGCCTGAGCTGGTAAAGGCTTGTCCAGAGGCAGAAGCTCAATCCCGGCCTGACAGGCAAAATTACGGTCCATGAAACTCACATCTGCTCCAGAGTCCACATACACTCCCACCTTCAGTCCTCTTGATTCCCAAGACAATGTTGCGGGGAAAAGGATACCAGGGTCACAGTGGCTCCGGGTAAAGGTGGTGTGGCTCACAAGTACTCCCATTACTTGTGAGCCTGGTCTTTTGGCCGTGTGGGGCAGGTCACGATCATGTGACCCGCACAACCACAGTAGAGGCAGAGGCGCTGACGGAACCTCCTTTCCCGTTCCTCCGTCGCCAGTCGAGTCCTGCCCAACTGCATGGGTTCCATCCCGCTGGTTGGTGCAGGGAGAAACCCAGACTGGTCCACCAAGTAGGCGCCTTCATCCCCACCTCTGGCCGCGCTAGGAGAGTAAGAAACGGTACGGTTCCCCCACACAGGCCTTCTGGTCCTCTCCTGGACTGAAAGTCTTCGTTCAGCCGCTCTTTCCTTGAGTCTCTTGTCCATAAGTAGGGCCAGCTGAATGAGGTCCTCGTAGGAGGCAGGTTGGTTCCGCAACAATCCGTCCTTGATCTCGTCGGAGAGGCCTCGACGATAGGCGCTCAACAAGGCCTTGTTATCCCACCCGCTGTCTGCGGCCAGGGTGCGGAACTCAAGAGTGTAATCTGCCACAGAACGAGAACCTTGCTGAAGGGAGTGTGGACGTGAAGCGGCGTCTCCTCCATCGGAGGGATGGTCAAAAACTGCCCTAAACTCCGCACGAAAAGAAGCATAATTCATGCTGAGGCCAAGGTTGCGGTCCACAGCTGCTGTGGCCCACTGGAGAGCCCTACCGGTCAATAAAGAAAAAATAAAGGCAATCTTGGCCCCGTCAGAAGTGTACCGGGAGGGCTGATGACGAAATACCATATCACACTGGACCAGGAAACCACGACATAACTCAAAATCCCCTTCGAAAGTCTTAGGGCTAGTGATCTTCGGCTCGCAGGAAGACGGGGGCTGTGTGGGGGCTGCCGCGGCGGGGGCAACTAGTACGCGCTCCGGGGGGGCGGCAGAGCTTGGGGAGATCAAGTCCAGTCGAGCCAACATGCTAGCAAAAGCAGAATCCAGCTTATTCTCAAGAACACAAAAGCGCTCTTGGTGCTGCTGGAGTGCAGTGTGCATGGCTGCGACACTTGGTACCGGGGATACTCGGGAGGGGAGCGGGGTACGTGCCGCGTCCTTGCTGTCTGATTCTGACATGGCGAGAACGTACTGTGACGGTACAACGGGAGAAGAAGACGGCAGAGGAACGATGACGTCATTAGCTGTCAGCGTATTTAATGACAGTTTAGTGTGTGAGTGAGATGTGTATTTAACCAAAGAGATGTAGTGTGATGAAGTGTGAAACTTATCTGAGTATGGTTGCCAGAGGGTGTTGAGGATGCGTGTTGGGATCCAGGCGGAAGTCCAGCAAGGAGCAAGGCGGAATCGAACGTCGGGGAGCAGGCAGATGGTCAAGGGCAGGAGCTTAGTTTCGTGGTCGTTAGGCAGGCATGAGGTCAATGTCCAGGAAGGCAAGGGAAAATCCACGGGAGGTCCAAGGTGACGAGACACACAACTCGACGACAAGGAAGGATGGCGGGAGGCTGGAAGACGACACAACACAGGAGACAATGAGCACAACAGGGAAGGAGCACAGGGAGATACTTTGCACATGCAGAGGAGCTAGATACGTGTGGGCTTACTGTATTGGGTACGTGAAGCTACGTTCTCGCGTCGGATCTCAAGCTGCGTCTGCTCTTGAAGGTAGCTCGCTCATCACAGGCAGGTGTGTAGTTTGGTGAGTGTTTGCAGGTGCGAGGAGGCACGCCCGCAGCGGCGAGAGAGCACATGTGGGAGTGGCCCGTGGTGTGCTTGTCCGGACGCCCAGCAGGAGGAGACATAGCTGGAAGAGAGGAAGCAGGAGTGTGACCCAAAAGATTCATTACCTGCAAGATGAGTGATCATAATTAATGAAATGGCACATTTCCACAATGCACACAACGGGAGTGTCAGGGTTTTTTGACTTGTCGATTATTTTGAGTCCTACTTTTACTGCCTAGCAAAATTATTCAACCAAATTTTTCTTTAATTGTGATATGAGTGATGGTATTACAGGCACAATAGTCCTACTCACACAAATGTATGTGCAAGGAAATAAGCATGCCATGGGTTTTGACTTGATTATTTTGAGTCTTACTTCGAACACTGGTCTGCAAAAGTTGTAACCTGTTTTGTCATTACTTGCAAGAGGAGTAATCGTAATTAATTAAGTGACAGAGCTTTACGACACACGCAAATGTAATTGCAGGGGAGTAAGTGTGCCATGGTGTTTGACTTGGTGATTAATTAGAATGTTACTATTATAACAGTGCCTTGCAAAATAATTAATCCTTTTTTTGCTTTCATCATTTTTATCATAGTTAAAATGAGATGCATCAACTTGATTAAACCAGTCACTTTAAGAAGGGGTGGACACTTAAGGGGGTCCCATTATGCTAAACCTACTTTTCTTACCTGTTGGTACCTGTTTTTGTGTTTTTGGGATCTCCATAATTGTTGAAAATGTGAAATAACACCATTGAAGCATAGCTAAGATAATTATAAAATAAAAGGCAAACCAAAAACGCTAGTATGAAAACTAGGAAGTACAAATAGACAACTAAAATGGCACGTAGGCACAAAAAATATAAAACAAATCATCAGTATGTAAACTGGAATAAACAATTGGCTTAGCGTGAGAAGCTAGCGTGAATATAAGCATAGAGAAGTAGCAGTCGTCACCTGTTGCATGAGAGCAAATTTATGGACCCAGACTGAACAAAGAAAAGCGGAAGGCTTATATAGGGAGTAATCAAGGAGAACCAGGTGTGTGTAGAAAACGAGGAGCAGGTGAAAGCAATGTGTAACCATGGTAACGGACTAAACAGGAAGTAAGTGGGTCAGAAGAGAATGAAACAAAGATGGAAAAATAAACATGTGAAGATCCGACTCACGGATCGCAACAACATAGTGAGTGCAGATAGCATATTAGAACAAGTATATACATTAGAAATACATTCGATTATTTAAATTAGGTTATTTACAATCCGGGGAGATGGGATGTGAATGTAGGAGGATAAAGGGTTGAAGTTGCCTGGAGGTGTTGTTGTGCATCATGTACAGTAGATGGCAGTATTGTCCTGTTTAAGAGTGTCACATGCTGTTTACGGCAGACAAACTGCCTTACGGTAGAGTGGTAGACGTAAACTTGACTGCTGTTGTTGTGTGTTGTTACTGCGCTGGGAAGACGTTAATGAAACTGCCTAACAATAAACCGACATAAGAAACCAAGAACTCGCCCTCGATCATTCTACAGTTATAACGTCATTGGGCAGACACACTCTCAGACACGTCACGCAGGTCCTCATGAAGCTGGAGGGGACGTGGCCTCCAGCTCCGCCTGAATTTCGGGAGATTTTCGGGAGTAAAATTGTCCCGGGGGGTTTTCGGGAGAGGCGCTGAATTTCGGGAGTCTCCCGGAAAATCCGGGAGGGTTGGCAAGTATGATTCCTACATACTTCTTGGCGTGGCTCGGTTGGTAGTGCCAGCTACTTCAGTGTTCCTGGTTCCATCCCCGGCTTCCGCCGTCCGAGTCATATCCGTTGTGTCCTGGAGCAAGGTACTTCACCCTTGCTCCTGATGGGTGGTGGTTAGGGTCTTGATGAGTGGTGGTTAGGGTCTTGCATGGCAGCTCTTGCCATCAGTGTGTGAATGTGAAAATAGTGTCAAAGCGCTTTCAGTACTTTGAAGGGAGAAAACCATTACCAATCTTTCAAACCAGCTGTTGGTAATTTTCCCAACTTGTGACTTTTTTCCAAAGGTCACGTCAGCGGATATCTCCATACATGGTAAAGTTTTACCTAAAGACCTTTGCGCGAGTCCACTATTGTAGTCCGACGTTGTAGTTTTTTTCTGAACTTCTTGTGCATGCACATGCGTCCTTCACTGATGCGATTTCTCCATTGTTCTGTGTGGAAGCGCTAAAAACTACAACATGGCTGACGGGTAGAAGACGCAGTCAAAGTGGAGGCACGTAAATTAGACCGCCCACAAAGTGGCGCATCCTGAAGAGACGGTCAGAAAGCAGCTTGAAGATGGTCCGTAAAACAATCAATGCAACATTTTGACTAAAGAACATGTAATGTAGACCACAAGAAAAGTGTTTTAAAGGCCTCCTGAAATGAGATTTTCTTATTTAAACGGGGATAGCAGGTCCATTCTATGTGTCATACTTGATCATTTCGCAATATTGCCATATTTTTGCTGAAAGGATTTAGTAGAGAACATCCACGATAAAGTTCGCAACTTTCGGTGCTAAGAGAAAAGCCCTGCCTCTACCGGAAGTCGCAGACGATGACGTCACATGTTGATGGCTCCTCACATATTCACATTGTTTTTAATGGGAGCCTCCAACAAAAAAAGCTATTCGGACCGAGAAAACAACAATTTCCCCATTAATTTGAGCGGGGATGAAAGATTTGTGTTTGAGGATATTGATAGCGACGGACTAGAAAAAAAAAAAAAAAAAAAAAACGAGATTAAAAAAAAACGCGATTGCATTGGGACGGATTCCAATGTTTTTAGACACATTTACTAGGATAATTCTGGGAAATCCCTTATCTTTCAATTGTGTTACTAGTGTTTTAGTGAGTTTAATATTACCTGATAGTCGGAAGGGTGTCTCCACGGGTGTCTTGACGCCAGTGTCTCAGGGGAGTCGACGGCAGCTTCATGGACGGCCCAAGCTCAGCTTTTCTCCGGTAAGAAGCGACTTTTTAACCACAATTTTCTCACCAAACCCTGCTGGTTGACATGTGGTCTGGATTCATGTTCGCTTGACCGCGCTCTGATCCATTGTAAGTTTTCACCTCAGGGAATTATAAACAAGGAATCACCGTGTGTTTGTGTGGCTAAAGGCTAAAGCTTCCCAACTCCATCTTTCTACTGTGACTTCTCCAATATCAATTTAACAAATTGCAAAAGATTCAGCAACACAGATCTGCAAAATACTGTGTAATTATGCCGTTAAAGCAGATGACATTTAGCTGTGTGTGTGCGTAGCGCTCATACTTCCTAAAAACGCGTGACGTCTTGCGTACTTGTCATCATTACACGGCATTTTCAAGACGAAACTCCCGGGAAATTTAAGATTGTAATTTAGTAAACTAAAAAAGCCGTATTGGCATGTGTTGCAATGTTAATATTTCATCATTGATATATAAACTATCAGACTGCGTGGTGGGTAGTAGTGGGTTTCAGTAGGCCTTTAAGTGTAGGAAAAAAATCATATTAGCCCTTTAAATATTAAATACACTGCCCATGATTTTATTTATTAAAGGACAACATATACGGTGGTTATACTGTTGCAAGGTACTATATATCATAAAGCGGGTCACATCGTCAAAGAGCCTGTGTGGAGTGCGCACATTACAGTCCTTCTGTGACTCGAAGTGGACACTTTAGTGGGAAGTGGGCCCAAGCGCAGCACAATTGGCGTACTAAGGTGAGTACACCCTTTCAACCATCTCATAAATGATGTTCCATAAAGTGAGTTAACTACTGACATAAATTATTTCACTTCATGACAGGTCATCCTAGACTTTGAGGTCCAAGCCAATTGCCTTCTTCACAAGCAAGTCAAAGCTTTTCTCCCTGTCACTCACACACCACCAGAGACTTGGACCTGGGAAAGTGTCTCCCAACGTTGGGCAAGTTAGCAAACATCAGCGTATTATTATTATTTCAATCAGTTTCCTGTTATGATTTACTCGGATGCTTTTTCATCAATCTTCAACCTGACGCCCCATCAGTGTGCAAAGTGCAATGGAAGCAGTGCTACTAATCATTTTCCTGGTTGTGTATAGACTATCTTCATTTGCCTACCTGGAATCAATCATGTCCCTACCTTGACTTCATTCAGGTGGCCTCAGAAAGTACAGCAGCCGTCATTCTGTGTTGGAGCCCCACATGTAAGACAATCCACAATTTAAGTCAACTCTAAATATATGTAAGTTGACCCGAAATATGTCAACCTAAAATTTAAGACAAAAACCAATGTAGGACAACCTATAATATAGGATGAACAAAAACATATTGAAAAATACAAGACATCCCTGAAAATAATACAAACCTAAATATGTTAAGTTAAAATACCAATGAGTGACACACACACACACACACACACACACACACACACACTAGATATGGTGAACTGTGTCCTCTGCATTTGACCCATCCCCTTGTTCACCCCCTGGGAGGTGAGAGGAGCAGTGAGCAGCAGCAGTGGCCACTACAAAACAACCCAAAATTTAAGTCACACCCCAAAGTAAGATAACCTTCAAAGTATTGCTACATTGAATACCGTATTTCCTTGAATTGCCGCCGGGGCACTAATTAATTTAAAACCTCTTCTCACTCCTGCGCTTACCAAAGGCATGCGGTAAAAGTAACCATGCGCTAATTATTTTAAAACCTCTTCTCCCTCCGGCACTTACCAAAGGTATGCAGTAAAAATGTGAGTGTGATGTAAGCTTGGACCTTAAATCCTACTGAATAAGTCTTAATCTTCTTCCCTTCATGCGATTTCAAATTACCGGTATTGAAATCAGCCTCCTCTATTTTGAAAATGATGACAGGGGAAGTGTCACTCGTGACGTCACAAGTTTGACCAGGTGGTAATACTAAGCATGTGCTAATTATTTTGGGAAGCGAGTTTGACCCGGCAGTAATTCAAGGCAGGCGCATACTATATGCCTATTCGGCAATTCAAGGAAATACGGTATGTCAACCTTAGATTTAAGACAATCCCAGAATTTAAGTCAACCCCAAGTATGAGTCAACGCTGAATATAGGGTGACCCCTGAATATGTCGAATTTAAATTTAAAACCACCCCAAATATTAGGCTATTTGGAAAATTATACGGATGGCTTCGAAGCGATTCTGGACCACCACCCGCCGCCTCAGGAAGGGGAAGCAGTGCACTGTCAACACCGTGTATGGTGCGGATGGTGTTCTGCTGACCTCAACTGCGGATGTTGTGGATAGGTGGAAGGAATACTTCGAAGACCTCCTCAATCCCACCAACACGTCTTCCTATGAGGAAGCAGTGCCTGGGGAATCTGTGGTGGACTCTCCTATTTCTGGGGCTGAGGTTGCTGAGGTAGTTAAAAAGCTCCTCGGTGGCAAGGCCCCAGGGGTGGATGAGATCCGCCCAGAGTTCCTTAAGGCTCTGGATGCTGTGGGGCTGTCTTGGTTGACAAGACTCTGCAGCATCGCGTGGACATCGGGGGGGGGGGTACCTCTGGATTGGCAGACCGGGGTGGTGGTCCCTCTCTTTAAGAAGTGGGACCGGAGGGTGTGTTCCAACTATCGTGGGATCACACTCCTCAGCCTTCCCGGTAAGGTTTATTCAGGTGTACTGGAGAGGAGGCTACGCCGGATAGTCGAACCTCGGATTCAGGAGGAACAGTGTGGTTTTCATCCTGGTCGTGGAACTGTGGACCAGCTCTATACTCTCGGCAGGGTTCTTGAGGGTGCATGGGAGTTTTCCCAACCAGTCTACATGTGCTTTGTGGACTTGGAGAAGGCATTCGACCGTGTCCCTCGGGAAGTCCTGTGGGGAGTGCTCAGAGAGTATGTGGTATCGGACTGTCTTATTATGGCAGTCCGCTCCCTGTACGATCAGTGTCAGAGCTTGGTCCGCATTGCCGGCAGTAAGTCGGACACGTTTCAAGTGAGGGTTGGACTCCGCCAAGGTTGCCCTTTGTCACCGATTCTGTTCCTAACTTTTATGGACAGAATTTCTAGGCGCAGTCAAGGCATTGAGGGGTACCCGGTTTGGTGGCCGCGGGATTAGGTCTCTGCTTTTTGCAGACGATGTGGTCCTGTTGGCTTCATCTGTCCGGAATCTTCAGCTCTCACTGGATCGGTTCGCAGCCGAGTGTGAAGCGGCCGGAATGAGAATCAGCACCTCCAAATCCGAGTCCATGGTTCTCTCCCGGAAAAGGGTGGAGTGCCATCTCCGGGTTGGGGAAGAGACCTTGCCCCAAGTGGAGGAGTTCAAGTACCTAGGAGTCCTGTTCACGAGTGGGGGAAGAGTGGATCGTGAGATCGACAGGCGGATCGGTGCGGCGTCTTCAGTAATGCGGACGTTGTACCGATCTGTTGTGGTGAAGAAGGAACTGAGCCGGAAGGCAAAGCTCTCAATTTACCGGTCGATCTACGTTCCCATCCTCACCTATGGTCATGAGCTTTGGGTCATGACCGAAAGGATAAGATCACGGGTACAAGCGGCCGAAATGAGTTTCCTCCGCCGTGTGGCGGGGCTCTCCCTTAGAGATAGGGTGAGAAGCTCTGTCATCCGGGAGGAACTCAAAGTAAAGCCGCTGCTCCTCCACATCGAGAGGAGCCAGATGAGGTGGTTCGGGCATCTGGTCAGGATGCCACCCGAACGCCTCCCGAGGGAGGTGTTTAGGGCACGTCCAACCGGTAGGAGGCCACGGGGAAGACCCAGGACACGTTGGGAAGACTACGTCTCCCGGCTGGCCTGGGAACGCCTCGGGGTCCCCCGGGAAGAGCTAGAGGAAGTGGCTGGGGAGAGGGAAGTCTGGGCTTCCTTGCTTAGGCTGCTGCCCCCGCGACCCGACCTCGGATAAGCGGAAGATGATGGATGGATGGATGGATGGAAAATTATACGACTTTGAATACGTTGACCTTAAACTAGGGTAAACCCCAAACATAAGACAACCCAAAATTGAAGTCAAGCCCAATTATAACTTGAAAATAAGAAGACTTTTAATATTTAAATCTGGAATATAAAACGACCCTGAATATAGGATAAACCCTAAATATATGTTGACTTTAAATATTGGGCAACCCCAAATATAAGACACCCTGAAAATAAGACGACTTCAAATATGTCAACCTTAAATTTAGGACAATCCCAAATACAAACTGTGTAAGACAACCGTGACAATAGAATGACCCCAAAAATGTTGACTTTGAATTTATGTCAACCTCAAATAAAAACAACCCAGATTATAAGACAACCCAGAATTACTTTATAGGATAAACCTGAACATGAGGTAAACATTAAATTTAAGAATTACCATTTTTTCAACATCTATTTTAGGAAAACATTTTAAAACAAAATCAAACACTTTTCTTTTTCAAATCATGTTTTAAATAACTTGTAGATTGCAATAAAATCTATTTATTCGTCCTTTGCTTGACTCTTCTTTACTGATCACTATTAGCTTCATATTAGCATCATAACTCCTCTGTTGTTTGCTCACTGGCTCAAACTTGGAAACACTTTTCCAGTGGGGCTTTGTGTCACTGCTGCATTCTCCAGGTGTGAATGACATGTAAAAAAGCTCGGGCACCACCTATTGGTCTGTCTGTATAACACATTTCAGATCACAAATTTAAGACAACTTCCTCTTTGTACACTTTTTCTACCCAGAGAAAAAACACTTATGTTCGGTTCAATACAGGAACGGTACTTTCAAAGTTGGAATTGCCACAAAACACACGCTAAAATATTCAACACTCTACTGCCACACGGCGGCTAAAGTGGATAATGCAAGCTCTGAATTCGTCACGTTTCATGTGTCAGGTAAACCGTGACAAAGTGGGCCATATGAATCCCCTTCCTACTGGACAGTACGATGTAGCCTCAAACATCCCCATAACTTCAAGAACCTTATTGTTTTTAGCGGTACCAAATATCAACAGCGTTGCCAACTTTCAATTCCAGCGTACTCTTGACTTTGTGAAATGGAATTATTCACAGGTCTCTCCACACACCAGAGCGGACTAAGAATTTTGAGGGTGAGGCGTTCAAGAGCAAAGTTAATTACCAGCCTGTATACAGAAGGATCTGGGAGGCGAACAAGGTGAGTGAACATGTTTGAAGTTGCCCCCCAAACTTGTCCCTATCATTTGTGCTGGTTGGTTGGTTCTGCAAAATTTTAGGGTTGACCATTATAGTTATTAACATTTTGTGGTTTTATGTTATTAACGTGTAGTCAACGTGTTATTAATCATAACTAGACTCAACAATATCAAAATCTCCCTAAACATGTTCCATTCGTTTGTTTTGCTAAAATTGTTGATCTAACCATTTTAGCTTTAAAATAACTTTTTATGGGGTTATTTTCTGTTATTATTAATAACTAGCTTTTCAATTGTGTCAAAATCTCCCAAAACTCCCAAATTGTTTGTGCATAATTTGTGCTTCAAACATTTTTGGTCTAACTCAGAGGTCCTCAAACTGCGGCCCGCAGACCGGACCGGAAACGTCCTGCCAGCGTCCAAAATTTAATATCTGTCTTTTCTAATCCATTTCCTACCGCTTGTTACTATCGGTGTCTCTTGGCCGATCAGGCAAATCATATTGTCTAAAAATACAATTCCCCATCAATAATGTGACATCGTGCTCACGCCGCAGTGTTGGGCAAGCGCACGGCAAGTGAGCGCTCTTTTGGTCAATTAGTGCACGAGGATTATATACATATATATATAAATATATATATATATATGGGCAGCACGGTGGGGTGGGGGGTTGTGCGTCTGCCTCACAATACAAAGGTCCTTGGTTCGATCCCGTGCTCGGGATCTTCCTGTGTGTTTGCATGTTTTGCCGTGACTGCGTGGGTTCCCTCCGGGTACTCCAGCTTCCTACCACTTCCAAAGACATGCACCTGGGGTGATTGGCAACACTAAATGGTTGGCAACACTAAATGATTGGCAACACTAAATGGTCCCTAGTGTGTGAATGTGAGTGTGATTGTTGTCTGTCTATCTGTGTTGGCCCTGCAATGAGGTGGCAACTTGTCCAGGGTGTACACCAAGCACCTGTTCCTGTTGCTAGACCTCGGCTAGCACAAGTTGCTGCACCTCAGCTAGCTCCTGTTCCTGTTGCTGCACCTCGACAAGTACCAGTTTCGGCACTTCGGCGAGCACCAGTTTTGGCACCGAGGCAAGCACTAGTTTTGGCACCTGCACCAAGTCAAGCACCAGTTCCTGTTCCTGCACCGAGGCAAGGTCCTGTTCCTGTGCCGAGGCAAGCACCACTTCCTGTTCCTGTGCCGAGGCAAGCTCCACTTCCGTTTCCTGCTCCACGGCTGCTTCCTTCACCTGCCGCTCAAGCTCCTGAGGTGCCCTCCTCATCTACGGCAGGCCTTCACCCGGCGCCGCCACCTTCCTCGTCTTCAGCGTCATCGTCTCTGCGACGTCGAGCTGGCCGGCTGCACAAGCGGCAATCAGGCGCCTGCATGCGGGTCTCCCGAGGGTCAATCGAGGGACGCCATTGGCGCAGACGGCAGCGACGCCCACGACTTGGCCGTGGAACTCAAGGGCTGCTGAGACCCGGGCTCACTTACTCCCACCTCTTCGTCGGCCACTGATGAGGCCGTTCCGTGGTCGCCACCCTCGCCAGTTGCAGCGGCATTCAACACGTAGCTGTCAGCTGAATCTCCCCAAACCAGTTGCAAAGTGCTATGTTTGTGCTGGTTTGTGCTGCAGAAAATAATAGATTTTATCTGTAAGAGCACTTTACATTGAACAAACAACCTCAAAGTGCTACAGTGCATTTAAATCAAAAACAACAACAACAACGCTAGAACCACAAAAAGCTGCAACCAACAAGTAAAACAAATATAGAAAAAAAAATCTAGAACAACCTAATAGCAAGAACTAGCACACATATATCTAAAAAAAAAAAAAAAAAAAGGCTTTTTTAAAAAAAAGGGTTTTAAGTTTTTTTTTTAAGTATCCGCAGTCCGGGGTGCCCTCAGGTGGTCAGGGAGAGCGTTCCACAGACTCGGAGCGGTGGAGCAGAAAACCCGGTCTCCCATAGTTCGGAGCTTTGTCCTCGGAGGTAGGAGGAGGTTAGCTTGTCCGGAGCGGATGTGTCGTGTGGTGGATTTGGGGGTGAGCAGTTCTTTGAGGTAGAGGGGGGCATTTCCATGGAAGCACTGGTGAGTTGGTAAGGGGACTTTGTATTCAATCCTGAGTGGAACAGGAAGCCAGTGAAAGGATTTGAGAACCAGTGTGATGTGGTCGTATTTCCGCACTATCAACAGGATCCTAGCAGCACTATTTTGTAAGTACTGCAGCTTCTGGATGTTCCTGTTGGGGATCCCGACAAGGAGTGAGTTGCAGTAGTCTAGCCTAGAGGAGACAAAGGTGTGGACGAGTCTCTCGGCATCAGAGAGAGTGAGTGAGGGGCGGAGTTTTGCAATGTCCCTGAGGTAATCGAAGTAGGTCTTGCACCGTCGTTTTATGTGAGCCTCAAAGGTCAGGTGAGGGTCGATTCTAACACTAAGATTAGTGACTGAGGATGAGAGGTGAATGTCGTGGCCGGAGAAGGTGATGCTGGTGATGGTGGATGACTGGGTCTGATGTGGGGTGCCGACTAGAATGGTTTTGGTTTTGGAGCTGTTCAGTTGCAGAAAATTGTGCTTCATCCACGCCTTTATCTCCTCCAGGCAGTTGGTAAGTGTGGATGATGGCAGGGCTGTAGAGGAGGTTGGGTTGGTTTTCAGGTAGAGTTCGGTGTCATCGGTATAGCAGTGGAATGATATTCCGTCCTGGCCGACGACATGGCCGAGGGGGAGCATGGAGAGTGTGAAAAGGGTGGGGCCAAAGACTGATCCTTGAGGGACACCGCAGGTGACAGAGAGTGTGTCCGACTTTGCCTCTCCCAAAGAGACAAACTCTGTTATTTCGGTGAGGTATGACGTGAACCAGTTTAGGGCAGTGTCAGAGAGTCCGATAGTGGAGTGTAGGCGGTGTAGTAGGATGCGGTAATCAACGGTTTCAAATGCTGCAATGAGATCAAGGAGGATGAGAAGGGATGGTGAGCAAGCATCAGCAGTCATCAGCAGGTCATTGGTGACCCTGACCAGAGCAGTCTCCGTGCTGTGGCCAGAGCGAAGATCAGACTGGAACTTTTCATAAATGTTGCTGGTTTTAAAATGGTCATGAAGTTGGGCAGCAACTACCTTTTCCAGCACCTTTGAGAGGAATGGGAGGTTGGAGATCAGTCGGTAGTTGGCCAGCACTTCTGGGTCTAGGCTGGGCTTTTTGAGGAGTTGTTTGACGACTGCAGTTTTGAGGACAGTGGGGACCTGACCAGCCTGGAGGGAGTGGTTAATGATTTTGGTGATCAAAGGACTTATGGCAGGAGTGTGCGTTTTTACCAGGGCTGAGGGAAAGGGGTCCAGGACAGGTGGAGAGTTTCATCTTCCTCATAATGCCCTCAAACTCTCGCTGCGTGATGTCTGTGAAGCAGCAGAAAGGCTCAGTTGTCCCAGGCTGAGGGTCGACAGTTGGGACTGGAGGGGTAGGAGAAGTGGAGAGAGAGGAGTGGATGTTTTGTACTTTAATCCTGAAGAAAGAGATACAATTGTTGCATTACTTCTGTGTGGTGTCTTAGTGTAGGGTAGTTTGGGGTTTTGACGAGATGATTTATGGTGGAGAAAAATTGTTTGGCGTTTCCAGGGCTATTGTTGATGATGTTGGATTAGAACTAGGACCGTGTATCACTGAGGGACTTTGAATAGGCCTTCTGGTGTTCTCGGTAAGTTATTTTGTGAACAGCGAGTACTGAGTCCATTTAACGCCGTTCAAGGACACGACCCGCTCTCTTCATTTTCCGCAGCTCGCCGGTGTACCAGGGGGCTGAGTGCATGAAGGTGACTGTTTTGGTTTTGCCAGGAGCATGGAGGTCTAGGAGGATGCTAAGCGAAGTGTTGTAGAAATCTACTGACTTAGTGACTGATGGGAAGTTGACAGAGGAGAGATGCTGGAGGTCATCGGCCGGGGTGTCCGGGGTAAGGTTTTTTTAGATTCCTGAAACTGATTTGGCGTTTGAGATTTTCAAGGAGGGACATGAAAGGCAGCTCCATTGAAATGGACTTGTGGTCAGACACACCCAGGTCATACACCAAGAGGTTGCTGATTGGGGCAGAGTTGGTGATGACCAGGTCGAGAGTGTGGCCCCTGGTGTGTGTTGGAACATCAACATGTTGTGTCAGGTTTAGGCAGTCTAAAAGATGCAGGAACTCAGCAGCAGAGTGGCAGGAGGGAGAGTTGACATGAATGTTAATATCTCCAAGTATTATAATATTGTCTAAGGTTGTGCAGAGTCTGGTGAGAAGGTCATATATCTGTGGGATGAAAGCAGAGTTTGGTTTGGGGTGCCGGTAGATCAGGAGCACTGTCATGGAGAAAGGGGGTTTGCATTATAAATACAAGGCATTCAAAAGAGGAGTGCACAGGCAGGGGCAGGGGGGATAAATCAAATTTCCTTCAGTGTACAACAGCCAGGTCACCACCACGACCAGAGTTGCGGGCTTTTTCTAGGTAGCCGTAGCCAGTAGGACAAGCTTCATTCAGAGCAGAGTAAACCTCTGGTTAATGCCATGTTTCTGTGAAGCACATGAAGTCAACCTGTTTGTCAGTTATGCGATCTTGAATGAAGGAGGATTTTTTTATTGAGGGATTATGCATTCAAAAATTCAATTTTGACTTTTGTTGAGGTGGTGAGTTTCTGCAGGGGCCAGAGTTGGCTGTAATCCACTCCACGTTTTCTGTCCTGCTTGGTGTGTGCAGGTCCCTCGGCGTTTCCCGTGCTGTCATGCAGTGGTCTAGTGACATTTACAGTGCTACTAACGACAGGAATGACAGCGTTCAGATGAAGTGTCAGATGTGCGACAGAGGTCGAGATGGATGAAATACACTGATCCAGGTGTTGTTGGTAGACAAACTTTTTCCAACAACTTCTGTGGATGTATCGGGGCTGACGCAGAAGTCCGAGTTAATTGATGATTGGGATTTTATATCAGGAGTGATTGTGGAGTTGAGTCGGAGGACTTTGGAGATGGAATATCTGAACGTCATGCTGTCCGAGAGAGGATGTTGCCTAATCCAGCTAACCGCTAGCCAAACAGCGTTAGCCAAAAAGCTAAATGAGTAGGCAGCGGTCCCAGCAGCAAAGGCTATCGCAAAATACTTCTCAGGGAAATGTCTGTATTCAAAATCAGTGAGGATCGGCTTGCAGCGGTGGAGGGTGAATAGCTCTTCGTCAACGGTGGTTTGATGGGCGGATCCAATGAGCTGGATCCCCGGAGAGGGGAAGTTGACAGCCGGAGGTAGCCGGTAGCAGGTAGGTACCTGTCATCGCCTGCTGCCACCTTGTGGTTTGTATGTTAAGTTTTCCTTTGTTGGTGCAGCAGACTTGGCTCTTACTTTTTGTCTTCCTCCTACAGTTCCTGTGTTCCTGGGCGGAGTTGTGAGACATGCACAGCTGTGTCCAATCTCTCCGACACTACTTAAGCAGCACCTTGACAGCTGGATGGCACTCTGCAATTCCACACCTCGACTCTCCACGTCAGGAGACCCCTATGCTTCTTAAATTTTTTCAACTTGCCTCTTCTTGGCTATTTCCAGTGCCATCCAGCTTGGTGTACTATGGTAGTTTGCACGTCTTGCAACTCCGACCCAAATTCAGTGTTTTTTGTATTATAGTTTTTGTTGTTTTTTTCATGGTGCTCATTTAGTTTTCTCTTTTTCTCACCGTCACTTTTTACTATCTCCTATTTTGGATCATTGTTGTGAGTACTTTTTCCTTAAGGAAAGAATTGTTTTACTCACAATCCATCTGCATCCTTGGGTTCCTCTGTTCTGCATTTATTTGAAGTGTGACAGGTACCACTGCGGTACTACCACATCAATAGTGGCTGATTGCAAGATCAGAAAAGTAAAAAGTTAGTGCTGTATGAAAGAGTATGTTGGCTGGCTAAAAGTAGCACAGAAAAACTATTGATCGCGGGTGGAGAAGCGGTGAACAAACAACACCAGCGTCTTCTCCAACAGCGCCTTCTGTAAAAGTTTTACATAAGAGTTATAACTATATACGTATATAAGTCTTATAATGAAAGTAACACATGACGTAAGTGTTTATATTAGCTATAATAGCCTTCTATCAAAATGACTATGTGTCGCAGACTGAAGCAAATCTTCGTTGACAGAAATGTTGAAATTTAATATTTATTTTACACATTTTTACAACATTATGAACCATTAGTAAATCAGAGGCTACTCAGAGGGTAAAATAAGTCCTGGGAATTATTGGTTTTTAATGGCCAAAAGTATACATGTGTGTGTCCAAGTAAAAGGATACGGTCGGCTGTCTTCTTTTATTGGATTCATTACAATCTTTAGTACGCTCGGTAATGTTTGCTGTGGTCTGGAACAACATGGCACACAAACAACTATCTGAAATTCAGCCAATATTACATACAGATAATGTGTCCTGAGACATGCAAAACTAAATTATATACAAAGAGGATAAAAGTAAAGGATATTAAATCAGCGCAAATACACCTACAAATGAGGTATAATGATGCAATATGTGCATACAGCTAGCCTAAATGGCAGACCAAATATGCCTGTTTAGCAATCCAACAAGTTAATATCAATAACAAAGTGTACTTTTGTGCATTCACGCACAGCATGAAACTTTTGGTGGAAAAAATGAGACAAAGAAGGAGTGGAAGATGTAAACATGTAAACAATATGTTCCGTCACAGTCCACACTATGGTGTTTTTCAAGAACGGCCAAAATTAGTAGGACAAAACGATGTTCACCAAATACAAGCATACACACAAAAATAATAAACAGTGGGCTTACTAACAATTGGGAAGGTTTGTGTCATGTTCGTCCTCAAACAAAAAACATATTAAAACATAAAAAATATCTTAACCCCATCTTTTTCCGTTTTCAAATCCTTTTTTTAAAAAATGCTCAATGTAGCCACTAGGGCGGCACTCAAGAGCCCCGGGTTGCTGACCCCCGGTCTACCTGTTATTGTTTTTATGTGATTAAGGTTTTGTGAAGGTGGTTATCAATCATAATTTGTGGATAACTTGAAAACTGTAAAGAGTTAGACCAAAAATGTTTGCAGCACAAACGTAGCACAAACAACTGGGACAATATTGGGGAGAATTAGTGTAGGGGTGGGGGGGGGCAACTTCACACAGGTGGTGAGTGAACTTGTCTGATTGGTAACAGAGCGCAATTCTTGCTTTAAAAACAATATTTTTACTCATTCATTTGGATGCTCTTGATTTAGGATTTCAGATACTTGAAGTTTTTCAAGGGGATAAGTGCATCTCTACAGTGGTTTTGTCCCATCAAAGTAATCTTACGACACATCTGCAACCATTCCTTTTAATGGCGTCTCCAAATGAAACATGTTACGATGTCTGCAGAAGATTACCGCGCGTTGTTGTTTCGACTTTGGGCAGAGCTGTCCAAGTTTCTCTGTCATCCTGCCCAAAATCTCCCATCTGTCCTTGCTTTGTCCCGACATCCAGGAGGGCTCACTCGCACTGATATATGCGGGTCGATAGGAAGCTGGCTCGCCACCTCGCGGTCTGCCGTGCCAGGCTGAAGAAGGATGAATGTCACGGCGTGCCCACCGAGGCATCTGGAATCCCAGGTGTCCCTCCGGACGCCAACAAGTCCCAGCCAAGATCCCCGTTGAAGCTTATCAGGTCTACCATAACACTTGAGCCTGTTCACCTCAATCAAAGCAGCTATTTAGGTGCCAAGATGGCGGATATCGCCGCGGTCCAATTAGCCTCACAAGCCTCGATTCTTCTGCTTGTGCCCAGCTGCTCTGGCTCGCCTCGCCTTCGTTCAGTGTCAGAACAGAAAAGCTCAGTCACCACGAGGGTGGTCCAATGAAAGCCCATAAAAGGTCCCATCAGGTGCGGCGGTCTATCAAAGTGCAGTTGTGTTCACAAACCAGAGCTTTAATGGGATTTTAACAAGCAATTCATTATAACGTTTCCTAGAGGGAGCTCTGGTGCCAAATCAATCCAAATCCCACATCATTTATCGTCTGAAGAAATCAAACTAACATTTTTGCAGACTTTTTTTTTTCAGTACTCATCATGTTTATTCCTCGATTATGCAAATCACTTTTTTAATGGCTGTGTAACATTCTATCCAAACTTTTTCCACTCAGTGCCGCACACTGAAAAATGAAAGCATGCGGGGGTAATTTTCTTATCTGTTTTGTTTTCAAAACCATTATCATATATAGATTTTCTTTAGGGCTCCCCTCAAGTTTGGTCGCAGGGACTCGGAAGGGTCTCAGTCATAAAAATGTTGAAAAATAAATCACATATTGTTGGTTGGTGTTAGTTTATTCTGAACATGATTACCATGTGAGACATCGCATATTTACAGTTTCTCATTTTTCAGTTAAAGTTAAAGTACCAATGATAATCACACACAAACTCGGTGTGGCGAAATTATTTTTTTGCATTTGACCCATGCCCTTGTTCACCCTCTGGTAGGTGAGGGGAGCAGTGGCAGCAGGGGTGGCCGTGCCCGAAAATAATTTTTGGGGATTTAACCCCCAATTCCAACCCTTGATGGTGAGTGCCATGTCAGAAAAGGAGTGGAATGAAGAAGAGCATATTTAACACTACCCATTTTCATGTTATAGCATTTTTTAACACATTTGTTACTGTAACACAACAATGAATAAATAAATAAATCAATAAATAAATTCAACAAATAGGAAGGAAGGGGAAGCAGTGCACTGTCAACACCGTGTATGGTGCGGATGGTTTTCTGCTGACCTCGACTGCGGACGTTGTGGATCGGTGAAGGGAATACTTCGAAGACCTCCTCAATCCCACCAACACGTCTTCCTATGAGGAAGCGGTGCCTGGGGATTCTGTGGTGGGCTCTCCTATTTCTGGGGCTGAGGTTGCTGAGGTAGTTAAAAAGCTCCTCGGGGAAAAATTCCCGGGGGTGGATGAGATCCACCCGGAGTTCCTTAAGGCTCTGGATGCTGTGGGGCTGTCTTGGTTGACAAGACTCTGCAGCATCACATGGACATCGGGGGCGGTACCTCTGGATTGGCAGCCTGGGGTGGTGGTTCCTCTCTTTAAGAAGGGGAACTGGAGGGTGTGTTCCAACTATCGTGGATCACACTCCTCAGCCTTCCCGGTAAGGTCTATTCAGGTGTACTGGAGAGGAGGCTACGCCGGATAGTCAAACCTTGGATTCAGGACGAACAGTGTGGTTTCCATCCTGGTCGAGGAACTGTGGACCAGCTTTATATTCTCGGCAGGGTCCTTGAGGGTGCATTAGAGTTTGCCCAACCAGTCTACATGTGCTTTGTGGGCTTGGAGAAGGCATTCCACCATGTCCCTCAGGAAGTCCTGTGGGGAGTGCTCAGAAAGTATGGGTTATCAGACTGTCTGATTTTGGCGCTCCGCTCCCTGCGCGATCAGTGTCAGAGCTTGGTCCGCATTGCCGGCAGTAAGGCGGACACGTTTCCAGTGAGGGTTGGACTCCGCCAAGGCTGCCCTTTGTCACAGATTCTGTTCATAACTTTTAGGGACAGAATTTCTAGGCGCAGTCACGGTGTTGAGAGGATCCGGTTTGGTGGCTGCAAGATTAGGTCTCTGCTTTTTGCAGATGATGTGGTCCTGATGGCTTCATCTGGTCAGGATCTTCAGCTCTCACTGGAACGGTTAGCAGCCGTGTGTGAAGCGACTGGGATGAGAATCAGCACCTCCAAGTCCGAGTCCATGGTTCTCGCTAGGAAAAGGGTGGAGTGCCATCTCCGGGTTGGGGAGGAGAAACTACCCCAAGTGGAGGAGTTCAAGTACCTCAGAGTCTTGTTCATGAGTGAGGGAAGAGTGGATTGTGAGATCGACAGGCGGATCGGTGCAGCGTCTTCAGTAATGCAGACACTATCGATCCGTTGTGGTGAAGAAGGAGCTGAGCCGGAAGGCAAAGCTCTCAATTTACCAGTCGATTTACGTTCCCATCCTCACCTATGGTCATGAGCTTTAGGTGATGACTGAAAGGACAAGATCACGGGTACGAGTGGCCAAAATGAGTTTCCTGCGCTGGGTGGCGGGGCTCTCCCTGAGAGATAGGGTGAGAAGCTCTGCCATCCGGGAGGAGCTCAGAGTAAAGCCGCTCCTCCTACACATTGAGAGGAGCCAGATGAGGGGGTTCGGGCATCTGGTCATGATGCCACCCGCACGCCTCCCTAGGGAGGTGTTTAGGGCACGTCCAACCAGTAGGAGGTCACGGCGAAGACCAAGGACACGTTGAGTTGAGTTGAGTTTGAGTTTATTTCGAATGTCACACCCCGCCTCGGGTGAAGGTAATGTAACCTTTGCAAAACGGACTTTAAATCAAGGATGGCAAGGCACGCAGTGGTAACAGTTTACAAACATTTATTTAAAATCCCAAAAAGTGTCAAGAGATGAACAACAACAGAAAGACCAAGCACCCACAATCTGTAACAGTGATAGATAAAGACAATATTTGTATCGTATATTATGTATAGTACATTTATATTCTAAATATATTTCAAAAAGTCGCATGCGTTAAATAGGCCTATATATAATTAATCAAAAAGCATATTAAAAATAATCAAAATATAAATCATCCATTATATCAAAATACATGTATTCACTATCAAAATGTCAAACATCAAATGTATCAAAGTAAAGAATGAAATGACAAAACAGATTTAGCAAAATAAATTAGCAATCAACAAAACTCATTGAACCGGTTACATCACAACATAATCTCATCATCAAAATAATCACCTCAGTAGTTGTTTGATGTATGAACCCGGAAACTCTTGGTCAGGATAGATAACCTCCTCTGGCAGTGACAGACAGCAGACTGGCAGACACATGGCATTTTCCCCACTTAAATAGCCCATAGCCCCGCCCACTAGCTGGGACCAATTAGACAGGGGAATTAAGAAATCAGTTATTTTGTCATTTACACCATAAGTAACTATCACATGTCTAAAAAGTATTCACATTGTACTTTTGTATTTGTAAAGCAGTCATTTTTGTACCCAGTGTATCCAGGCTTAGACAACACAACTTTCAAATGTCCAGTGTCCCTCTTCAACACCCAGTTACTGACAAACATGGTTTGGCCCACATTAGGCCTAATTAGTCCAAGCAGGTGTGCTCACTTACATAAAGCCCTCAGCCCCTTCCTGACTCTTTTAGCCACACCTTCAGAGCCATGGTGAGTGAGATGTTACAAGTTGTTTGTTGAGCCTTTTCACTAACACTATTGAATGTTTGTAGTGTGTCCATGTTGAACAAATGTGCCCGGTTTGTGAGGAAGCCAAAGGTCAAACGGTGACAGTGTGGGGTGAAACTGTCACATCGAACATGCAAGCATACAACATGATACATCACAATTTCCAGTTTCTCTTTTCCACATGTTCGAAAAGGAGTAGGAAGAAGCAGAGCTTATTTAATCCTACCCCTTTTGTTTTACATAACAGTTGCTAAAACTTTTGTTCACTTCCAGTTCTCAATGTATTCACAACATAAGTAATCACAATAAAAATAAATAATTGGTGAAGTAAGTTTTATTCCATACAATGAGATAAGTAAGATTATTTTGAGAATGAAAGAATGAATGGGTGAATAAAATCAGAATGTTTATCATGGTTCTTCTTTTTTCTACTTTGTAAACACTTCTAGTTTAAAGAGTTTCTTGAAGTAGATCATATTAGTACATTGTTTGATTGCTTTGCTTAATCCATTCCATAGTTTGATTCCACATACTGATATACTGAAGGTCTTAAGTGTTGTACGTGTATACAAATGTTTTAAATTACATTTTATTCTAAGATTATATTTCTCCTCTTTTGTTGAGAAGAATTGTTGTATATTCTTTGAAAGCAGATTATAGTTTGCTTTGTGTATAATTTTAGCTTTTTGCAATTTCACTATGTCGTGGAATTTCAGTATCTTTGATTCAATAAATAAAGGATTTGTATGTTCTCCATATCAAACATTATGTATTATTCTAACTGATCTTTTTTGTAACACTGTTAGTGAATGAAGTGTACTTTTGTAATTATTTCCCCATATTTCTACAGAGTAACTCAGATATGGTAACACTAGTGAGCAGGAGAGAATATAAAGTGATTTTTGGTCTACAACATATTTGGCTTTATGCATTATTGACGTGTTTCTTGCTACTTTATGTTGTATATTTTTCTAGAGATTTCCAGTTCAATTTATCATCAATCATTATGCCTAGAAATTTGGTTTCATTTACTCTTTCAATTTCTATTCCGTCTATTTGTATTTGTGTTTGATTTTCTCTTCTACTGTTACCAAATAGCATTATTTTAGTTTTACTGAGATTCAATGATAGTCTGTTTTTGTCAAACCTTTTTTTTAATTTGTTAATTTTTTCTGTTATTATTTGTATTATCTTCTGTGTGTTCTCTCCTGAACAAAACACTGTTGTATCATCTGCAAATAATACTAACTTTAAATCTCTTGTAACTTTACAAATGTCATTCATATAGAGATTGAATAGTTTAGGTCCTAGTATTGATCCCTGATGTACACCACAGGATATATTTAGCGTTGTAGAAGTGTGTTCGCCTAGTTTCACTTATTGTTTCCTGTTCGTTAGATAACTTCTTATCAAGTTTAAAACTAACCCTCTGATACTGTATCGTTCTAGTTTTTGATTAAAATATTGTGATTAATTGTGTCAAATGCTTTAGTTAGATCCATAAACACTGCTGCCACACATTTTTTACTATCTATTGCATTGGTAATTTCTTCTGTGATTTCAATTAAAGCCATTGAAGTTGAAACATTAGCTCTGTATCCAAATTGGTTCTCTTCGAGTATTCTATTTTTATTTATGAAACTCTAATCTGTTATTGAACAGTTTTTCAATGATTTTAGAAAATTGTGGAAGTAAAGAAACAGGTCTATATTTTGTAAATAGATGTTTGTCTCCAGTCTTATAAATTGGTGCAACTTTAGCTATTTTCATTTTGTTTGGAAATGTATCTGTTTGAAAATATAGGTTACTAATATACATTAATGGTCCTGAGATCTCATCAATAACATTTTTTATCGTTTCAATATCAATTCCGTTACAATCAGTTGAAGTCTTTAATTTTCATTTTTTTTTATGATTGTTACTATTTCCTCCTGTGTCACATTACTGAGGAACATGGAGTTGGGATTTCGCTCTATGGTATCATAATAGTCCTCAATTGAAACTGGGTCTGGAATCCTTTCTTCCAATTTTGGTCCAATATTTACAAAGTAGTTATTAAAGCTTTCAACTACTTCCTTTATGTTGTCATTATGATTATTTCCGTCTAAGAAGTATTGGGGGTAATCCCTCTTAGTGCTATTTTTAATAATGCTATTGAGAATGTCCCATGTTGCTTTAATATTATTTTTGTTCCTGTCCAATAATTCACTGTAATATTCTTTTCTACATGATGGTAGTATGTTTGTTAACTTGTTTTTATACTTTTTGTACTTAACTTCTGCCTCTGTAGTTCTTTGTACTATACATTTTCTATATAGTGTATTATTCTTCTTACAAGCATTTTTTAATCCTTTTGTTATCCATGGTTGATTATTATTTCTCTGTTTACTACTGAGTTGTTATCTTGGACAATGTTTGTCCTAAAGTATTATGAACTTGTTTAAGAAATGTTCATATGCTTCATCAACCTCTTTTTCATTGTACACATTGTCCCAATCTTGCTTTTGTAGCTCCATTTTGAAAGCAATCATCCTCTTCTCTGTGCACAGTCTTTGAAATGTCCTTTTGTATTCCATGTTCTTTTTGCAGTTTCCATCATATATTGTAAAAACTGGCAGATGATCACTAACGTCAGTTATAAGTAGACCACTTGTAGTGTTATTATCAAAATCATTGGTAAAAATATTATCAATAAGTGTGGCACAGTGTCCTGTGATTCTGCTTGGCTTTGTGATTTTAGGATATAAACTGATGCTGTATCAATGAAGTCATCAATAAACTTTTGCTTGTTAGGGTTCAAAAAGTCAATATTAAAGTCACCGCATAAGAAAATTATTTTTTTACCAATGTCCATGTAGGTTGCCTTGATCCATTCTTCAAATGTTTCTATACTTGACTTAGGTGATCTGTATATACAACTGATGACTTTGTTTTTGCTATTTTCCTGACATATTTCAATGGTAATACATTCTAAGATATTATCTAAAGCAAATGACATGTTTTTTACCACTTTGTATTTCAGGTTCTTCATCACATACACAGCTACTCTTCCTCCATTTTTGTTGGCTCTGTTGATGTACTTTAGTTCATATCCTTCCAGATCAAAATATTTTCCTTTTTTTATCATCAATCCATGTTTCTGTGACGGCGATCACTTTGATGGGTTCGTTGATGTGTTCCAAAAAGTTCTTAATATTGTTGTAGTTTGCATACAAGCTTCTGCTATTAAAATGAATAATTGACAATTTGTTATCACTTTTAATGATGCTATTGTATTGCTCATCTGTGTAATAAAAACAATGATTACTAATGTGGGAAAAAAAATTGTATCTGGATCTATATCGTTTTCCAAATCCTGTTTTTTGTGATCTTTGTTGCAGAAGTTTTGTACTTCCATATTTCCTTGTTCAACAATCTTTGATGTTGTTTAAATAATCTCTATAAGTGTAGATGGATGCAATCCTGAATCTAAGTGTTCTTTTTTAGTCGTCCCTTGCAGCGTAGTAGTGTTGATATTGAATTTAGGTGCTTGTTTTCTGTCAGAGTCCATTATCCTTGTTGTGGAAGCTGTGTAAACTTAAAATTTGTCCAGGTCCTTGATATCATTGACAACAATTACTCTTGCTTCTGGACCTCCATTCAGCTTGATGTAGATTTTACAGTTGGCGCTCCAAGTTCCCTGGATTTTTCCCTGCTTTCTCAAGTCGCGTGCTTTCTTGGCGATTCCAGCATTACGTTTAGTGAGATTCTCATTCATGTACACATTTGTTCCCTTCAGCTTCTTTCCCTGTCTCAGCAATGCCATTTTAGATTTTCTGTTTACGAGTTTCACAAGCACGACTGGAGTGGCGTTGTTGTCTCTTCTGTTCAGTGGGATGCATGTTTCCATGGTATTAATGTCGATTTCAATTTCCTTTGATTGCAGGAAGTTGACCACTTGCTGTTCTGCTGAGACAAGATCCATTTCATCTGGTTCACCTTCATTATTCACAGCTTTCGCATAGAATCTTGGTTTAATTCGGTGCCTTGTCACAATGATATCATTGATTCGTTTATCCGGCTCCATTTCATCTATGGTATTCCACAGCATGTAGTTGTCTTCTTGAAGGGTCTTCATTTGTTGGCGCATTTCTTCTTGCAAGATCTTCATTTGTTGGCACATATCAGAGACTTTATTTTTTCTGGTGATGATTTGAGTTTGCAGACTTTCTATATTTTGCTGCAGACTTTTCACATCTTGATTGTGTTCTGTTATTGCTTTTAACAGATCTTTTTTTGTTTCTTTCATTTCTTCTTTCAATTCATGGAGTAATTTTAGTAGTACCCCTTCTTGATCCCCATCATGTCCTGTGTCTAGTCTCAAATCTTGGTCCCAGTTGTGTCCTGTGTCGGCTGACACCGAAGGTTTCGGGCTTTCAATCTTCCCTTTAGCTTTTGGCATAGTGGCAGATCGATGAAGTCAGTGCCTCTTGCGTCTTAAACGCAGTTACTTTAGCAACTTGCAGCACGTTTAACTTGTGTGTTCCAACAATGCGTACCTTGCATTGTTCACAGATCAATTTGAGGTGTAAACTCGCCATAGCTTTTGGTTGCTAGGCAACAGCTTTGAACTGCGGTAAGGCGCCAATGGCTTGAGGCAAACGTCTCTTCCAACTTGCCTTATTTCAGCGTATCAGTGCCTCTCAACTGACCAAAATCAGGTCAAAGATGCCAGATGACTCTCCTGTGGCTGTGATTGCAAATCAGTGGTCAAAATCTTCCGACTAAACAAAAACTCCGGTAGCAAAACCGGAGCCTTTTTCTTCTGCGTCCTTTCTCATGAACAGGGAGTACGCGTATGTTGGGAAGACTATGGCTCCCAGTTGGCCTGGGAATGCCTCGGGATCCCCCGGGAAGAGCTGGACAAAGAGGCTGGGGAGAGGAAATTCTGGGCTTCCCTGCTTAGGCTGCTGCCCCCGCGACCAGACCTCGGATAAGCGGAAGAAGATTGATGGACAGATATTTATTCTGTTATTATTTGTATTAGCTTCTGTGTGTTCTCTCCAGAACAAAATACATTATTTTTTATAATTTTTTTGGTATTATTCATCGCTTAAATGATAAATAAATGGGTTGTACTTGTATAGCGCTTTTCTACCTTCAAGGTACTCAAAGCGCTTTGACACTACTTCCACATTTACCCATTCACACACACATTCACACACTGGTGGGGGGAGCTGCCATGCAAGGCGCCAACCAGCACCCATCAGGAGCAAGGGTGAAGTGTCTTGCTCAGGACACAACGGACGTGACGAGGTTGGTACTAGGTGGGATTTGAACCAGGGACCCTCGGGTTGCGCACGGCCACTCTCCCACTGCGCCACGCCGTCCCGTCAATCAACTTCGGGCATTTCAATATATATATATATATATATATATATATATATATATATATATATATATATATATATATATATATATATATATATATATATATATATATATATATATATATATATATATATATATATATATATAGATAGATAGATAGATAGATAGATAGATAGATATAATTTTTTATGGCCTTTAGTCATTTTGCCATCATAAGGCAAAAACACAAGATTTGCATGTTCACCACTGTGTTCATCACCTTTTCTTTTAACAACACTCAATAAACGTTTGGGAACTGAGGAAACTAATTGTTGAAGCTTTGAAAGTGGAATTCTTTCCCATTCTTGTTTTATGTAGAGCTTCAGTCGTTCAACAGTCCGGGGTCTCCGCTGTCGTATTTTATGCTTCATAATGTGCCACACATTTTCAATGGGAGACAGGTGTGGACTGCAGGTGGGCCAGGAAAGTACCCGCATTCTTTTACTACGAAGCCACGATGTTGTAACACGTGGCTTGGCATTGTCTTGCTGAAATATGCAGGGGCGTCCATGATAACGTTGCTTGGATGACAACATATGTTGCTCCAAAACCTGTATGGACCATTTAGCATTAATGGTGCCTCCTCTCTGAGCTGCAACCTTATCGTGGTAGAGGAGTTTGCGTGTCCCAATGATCCTAGGAGCTATGTTGTCCGGGGGCATAAAGCCCCCTGGTAGGGTCTCCCAAGGCAAACAGGTTCTAGGTGAGGGATCAGACAAAGAGCAGCTCGAAGACCTTTATGAAGAAGAAACATCATGGACCCAGATTTCCCTCGCCCGGACGCGGGTCACCGGGGCCCCCCTCTGCAGCCAGGCCCGGAGGTGGGGCACGATGGCGAGCGCCTGGTGGCCGGGCCTGTTCCCATGGGGCCCGGCCGGGCACAGCCCGAAGAGGCAACGTGGGTCACCCCTCCAATGGGCTCACCACCCATAGCAGGGGCCATAGAGGTCGGGTGCATTGTGAGCTGGGCGACAGCCGAAGGCAGGGCACTTGGCGGTCCGATCCTCGGCTACAGAAGCTAACTCTTGGGACGTGGAACGTCACGTCACTGGGGGGGAAAGAGCCTGAGCTAGTGCGCGAAGTCGAGAAATTCCGGCTGGATATAGTCGGACTCACTTCGACGCACAGCAAGGGCTCTGGAACCACTTCTCTCGAGAGGGATTGGACCCTCTTCCACTCTGGCGTTGCCGGCAGTGAGAGGCGACGGGCTGGGGTGGCAATTCTTGTTTCCCCACGGCTCAAAGCCTGTACGTTGGAGTTCAACCCGGTGGACGAAAGGGTAGCCTCCCTCCGCCTTCGGGTGGGGGGACGGGTCCTGACTGTTGTTTGTGCTTATGCACCAAACAGCAGTTCAAAGTACCCACCCTTTTTGGGAACGCTCGAGGGAGTACTGGAAAGTGCTCCCCCGGGTGATTCCCTTGTCTTACTGGGAGACTTCAACGCTCACGTTGGCAACGACAGTGAAACCTGGAGAGGCGTGATTGGGAAGAATGGCCGCCCGGATCTGAACCCGAGTGGTGTTTTGTTATTGGACTTTTGTGCTCGTCACGGATTGTCCATAACAAACACCATGTTCAAGCATAAGGGTGTCCATATGTGCACTTGGCACCAGGACACCCTAGGCCGCAGTTCCATGATCGACTTTGTAGTTGTGTCATCGGATTTGCGGCCTCATGTTATGGACACTCGGGTGAAGAGAGGGGAGGAGCTTTCTACCGATCACCACCTGGTGGTGAGTTGGCTGCGATGGTGGGGGAGGATGCCGGACAGACCTGGGAGGCCCAAACGCATTGTGAGGGTCTGCTGGGAACGTCTGGCAGAGTCTCCTGTCAGACAAAGTTTCAATTCCCACCTCCGGAAGAACTTTGAACATGTCACGAGGGAGGTGCTGGACATTGAGTCCGAGTGGACCATGTTCCGCACCTCTATTGTCGAGGCGGCAGATCGGAGCTGTGGCCGCAAGGTAGTTGGTGCCTGTCGGGGCGGCAATCCTAAAACCCCTTGGTGGACACCAGCGGTGAGGGATGCCGTCAAGCTGAAGAAGGAGTCCTATCGGGTCCTTTTGGCTCATAGGACTCCGGAGGCAGTGGACAGGTACCGACAGGCCAAGCGGTGTGCAGCTTCAGCGGTCGCGGAGGCAAAAACTCGGACATGGGAAGAGTTCGGGGAAGCCATGGAAAACGACTTCCGGACGGCTTCGAAGCGATTCTGGACCACCGTCCGCCGCCTCAGGAAGGGGAAACAGTGCACTATCAACACCGTGTATGGTGCGGATGGTGTTCTGCTGACCTCGACTGCGGATGTTGTGGATAGGTGGAAGGAATACTTCGATGACCTCCTCAATCCCACCAACACGTCTTCCTATGAGGAAGCAGTGCCTGGGGAATCTGTGGTGGACTCACCTATTTCTGGGGCTGAGGTCGCTGAGGTAGTTAAAAAGCTCCTCGGTGGCAATGCCCCAGGGGTGGACGAGATCCGCCCGGAGTTCCTTAAGGCTCTGGATGCTGTGGGGCTGTCTTGGTTGACAAGACTTTGCAGCATCGCGTGGACATCGGTGGCGGTACCTCTGGATTGGCAGACCGGGGTGGTGGTTCCTCTCTTTAAGAAGGGGGACCGGAGGGTGTGTTCCAACTATCGTGGGATCACACTCCTCAGCCTTCCCGGTAAGGTTTATTCAGGTGTACTGGAGAGGAGGCTACGTCGGATAGTCGAACCTCGGATTCAGGAGGAACAGTGTGGTTTTCGTCCTGGTCGTGGAACTGTGGACCAGCTCTATACTCTCGGCAGGGTTCTTGAGGGTGCATGGGAGTTTGCCCAACCAGTCTACATGTGCTTTGTGGACTTGGAGAAGGCATTCGACCGTGTCCCTCGGGAAGTCCTGTGGGGAGTGCTCAGAGAGTATGGGGTATCGGACTGTCTTATTGTGGCGGTCCGTTCCCTGTACGATCAGTGCCAGAGCTTGGTCCGCATTGCCGGCAGTAAGTCGAACACATTTCCAGTGAGGGTTGGACTCCGCCAAGGCTGTCCTTTGTCACCGATTCTGTTCATAACTTTTATGGACAGAATTTCTTGGCGCAGTCGAGCCGTTGAGGGGTTCCGGTTTGGTAACCGCAGGATTAGGTCTCTGCTTTTTGCAGATGATGTGGTCCTGATGGCTTCATCTGACCGGGATCTTCAGCTCTCGCTGGATCGGTTCGCAGCCGAGTGTGAAGCGACCGGAATGAGAATCAGCACCTCCAAGTCCGAGTCCATGGTTCTCGCCCGGAAAAGGGTGGAGTGCCATCTCCGGGTTGGGGAGGAGACCCTGCCCCAAGTGGAGGAGTTCAAGTACCTAGGAGTCTTGTTCACGAGTGAGGGAAGAGTGGATCGTGAGATCGACAGGCGGATCGGTGCGGCGTCTTCAGTAATGCGGACGTTGTACCGGTCCGTTGTGGTGAAGAAGGAGCTGAGCCGGGAGGCAAAGCTCTCAATTTACCGGTCGATCTACGTTCCCATACTCACCTATGGTCATGAGCTTTGGGTCATGACCGAAAGGATAAGATCACGGGTACAAGCGGCCGAAATGAGTTTCCTCCGCCGTGTGGCGGGGCTCTCCCTTAGAGATAGGGTGAGAAGCTCTGCCATCCGGGAGGAACTCAAAGTAAAGCCGCTGCTCCTTCACATCGAGAGGAGCCAGATGAGGTGGTTCGGGCATCTGGTCAGGATGCCACCCGAACGCCTGCCTAGGGAGGTGTTTAGGGCACGTCCAACCGGTAGGAGGCCACGGGGAAGACCCAGGACACGTTGGGAAGACTATGTCTCCCGGCTGGCCTGGGAACGCCTCGGGATCCCCCGGGAAGAGCTAGACGAAGTGGCTGGGGAGAGGGAAGTCTGGGTTTCCCTGCTTAGGCTGTTGCCCCCGCGACCCGACCTCGGATAAGCGGAAGATGATGGATGGATGGATGGATGGTGCCTTCACAGATGTGTAAGTTACCCATGCCTTGGGCACTAATACACCCCGATACCATCACAGATGCTGGCTTTTCAACATTGCGCCTATAACAATCCGAATGGTTATTTTCCTCTTTGTTCTGGAGGACACCTTGTCCTCGGTTTCCAAATATAATTTGAAATGTGGACTCATCAGACCACGGAACACTTTTCCACTTTGCATCAGTCCATCTCAGATGAGCTCAGGCCCAGCGAAGCCGGCGGCGTTTCAGGGTATTGTTGATAAATGGGTTTGGCTTTGTATAGTAGAGTTTTAACTTGCACTTACAGATGTAGCGACCAACTGTAGTTACTGACAGTGGTTTTCTGAAGTGTTCCTGAGCCCACGTGGTGATATCCTTTACACACCGATGTCGGTTTTTGATGCAGTACCGCCTGAGGGAACAAAGGTCTGTAATATTATCGCAGTGATTTCTCCAGATTCTCTGAACTATTTGATGATTTTACGGACCGTAAATGGTAAAATCCCTAAATTCCTTGCAATAGCTCGTTGAGAAATGTTCTAAAACTATTCGACAATTTGCTAATAACGTGGTGACTCTCGCCCTATCCTTGTTTGTGAATTACTTAGCATTTCATGGAAGCTGTTTTTATACCCAACCATGGCATCCACCTGTTCCCAATTAGCCTGCACACCTGTGTGATGTTCCATATAAGTGTTTGATGAGCATTCCTCAACTTTATTCGTATTTATTGCCACCTTTCCCAACTTCTTTGTCACGTGTTGCTGGCACCAAATTCTAAATTTAATGATTATTTGCAACAACAAAAACATTATTTTATCAGTTTGAACTTAAAATATGTTGTCTTTGTAGCATATTCAACTGAATATGGGTTGAAAATGATTTGCAAATCATTGTATTACATTTATATTTACATCTAGCACAATTTCCCAACTCATATGGAAACGGGGTTTGTAATTGAAACCTTGAATACATCTCAAATTTATAACAATATTAAATTTTATTCGTTATTATTTGAATCGACAGGTTCATGTTATTCAGGTCAACGTTTTCTCTTTAAGTTTCACCTGTTTGCTCTTTTAATCCACTTTGTATGATTTGTTCTGTATTTGTAATTGTAGAATGCGCCTCGAACCGGTGAAAAAATTGCTGCTTGATGCAGAAGGCCACACTTTTGACAGCCCATAAAGGAATCCCTCCTCCCTGGTGATGTCACGAACAGGCCCGCCCCTCGCTAGATAACCCCGCCCAATGTGTACGCCCATTACTTCATAGTTTTGCTACTAATTTTTTAAATAAAACCGGAGTTCTGCCAACTATTCAACAGTCAGTGACAGATATGAAAAATGTAAGTTTTGATTATTATCGTCTTGTTCTGTGAATAGGCTAACCTAGCATGATTGCACGTTGGAATGATTAGCGCAAGCTTGCTTAGCCATGCTAATGTTGTTTGTGTATTGCCCACTCCTGAATGTTACAATGTTGAATAATATGGTGTCTGTCACGTTGGATAAGTGCAAAATGACTATGTAAAAGTACACAATAGCACTATTGGAGACAGGTGTGGACAAACACCTCATTAGCACCAAAGCTACTGGCGCACAAAACTGTGTCCCCATTCATGATTCAGGCTTTGTAAAAACACTTGGTTTCTGGCTTGAGCAATGTAAACACATTTTTGCAAAGTAGAAAAATAAATATGTTCTGTTGGAGCATAAAAAACCTGGTTTATAATTTTAAACATGATAAGAGCCCTGTCTACATAAAATAACACCAATTTATTGGTTCTGTGATGGAACTCTTAACTCAAAACACCTGTATCTCAAATCAGTGTTGCCCATTGAAGTGAATTGAAATCAATTTGATTGGTGCTTGCCCCCCTCAAAACAGCCCAATTTTAACCTGAAACAAGCCTTTTTAAAAGAAAAACATTGAGGTGAGAAAAGTTCAGAATCAGAAATACTTTATTAATTCCCGAGGGGAAATTACAATTTTCAGCACAATCTCATTCAAGATCAGAAAAATATTACGGGGAAACGGAACAGGATCGCTGACAGGTCTGCCAACTTCCAGTGCCCCTTACAAAAACAGGTGAGATACAGGTAAACAATGGGGGGTGGGGGGTCTTCAAACATGAAAAAACACAAAGGACATTAAAGACATCAAAAGAGCAGAGCTGATGCCACCAGCCACTTCTACATACAGCTAGGAATATGACGTAAAAGAAACATATACACTGTGGTGGCCTCTGCGGTGTTCCATGCCATGCTGGGGTGGAGGGAGCATGGCCAGAGACAGGAGCAGACCCAACAAAGCAACCAAGAGAGCCGACTCCACTTTTGGCCGCCCACTAACTCGACCAGTGTCCAGTCTGCATGGATGATCAAGGATACGTCCAAGGAGACTGAGATGTCCGATACCTTCTCATTCAGCCAAGACACTGTGAAGCTTGTCCTTTCCCGGCATTCTGTGCTCGCTCCGCAGAACTGTCTCTTCATCCATATCTCCTCCAGTCTCTCCAAAAGGACTCTAGTGTGGCAGAGACCCAGCAGCTGGCCTCCATGGCCAAAAGGCCTTCGGGAGGCAGATCCAGAAGTTCACAAAAAAGCACAGCAGAAGTCATGAAAGTGCCACCCCTTGTCACACAGTCCCAAAGGGTCCCTAACCAAAAGGCAAATTTTATATATATATATATATATATTTATATATATATAAATATATATATATATATATATATATATATATATATATATATATATATATATATATATATATATATATATATATATATATATATATATATATATATAGGGCTTCACGGTGGCAGAGGGGTTAGTGCGTCTGCCTCACAATACGAAGTTCCTGCAGTCCTGGGTTCAAATCCAGGCTCGGGATCTTTCTGTGTGGAGTTTGCATGTTCTCCCCGTGAATGCGTGGGTTCCCTCCGGGTACTCCGGCTTCCTCCCACCTCCAAAGACATGCACCTGGGGATAGGTTGATTGGCAACACTAAATTGGCCCTAGTGTGTGAATGTGAGTGTGAATGTTGTCTGTCTATCTGTGTTGGCCCTGTAATGAGGTGGCGACTTGTCCAGGGTGTACCCTGCCTTCCGCCCGATTGTAGCTGAGATAGGCGCCAGCGCCCCCCGCGACCCCGAAAGGGAATAAGCGGTAGAAAATGGATGGATATATATATATATATATACAATAAGACCCCAATGGATGGATGGATATAATAAGACATGAAAACAAGAGGGAAACACAAAAGGATGACCCAAGCACAGAGCTCCTGCCAACAGCAGCCACTACAGAAATACAAAAATTACAAAAATAAAAAAACTGTTGTATAAAGTGATGGAATATAATGTAGTACAAATAACTACAGTAGTTTTATGCAGTAATATTTTACAACTTTTTCTTGGACAGTGGACTTTTATAGTATCTGTCAAACACACCGTCAGCAGCTTTTCCATATTTTCATGGATAAAAGACATTTTAGATAATATTTTTTGTATTTATCATTTAGATCAGCGGTATCAAACATTATAAAACCTGTTAAAAAAAAAACGGATGAAAACCTGTTCGCAGGCGTGATCTGGCCCGCCAACAGGTTTTTATCCAGCCCCGCGGGATGCGTTAGCGTAGTATAAAAATTAGCCGACATTTTTGAATGAAAGAAAATGCTGTTCTAAATGTGTCCATTAGATTGATTGATTGATTGATTGATTGAAACTTGTATTAGTAGATTGCACAGTACAGTACATATTCCGTACAATTCACCACTAAATGGTAACACCCCAATAAGTTTTTCAACATTTTAAGTCGGGGTCCACGTTAATCAATTCATGGTAAAAGATGTCGCAGTAGCAATTCTTTGTACCTTTGTAGATGATATTACATATGTACAAAAGAAACCACATGATGTTAGTGCACCAGTCAAGGAAAATGAACAAACTAAATAAATTACATCAGGTAATTTGATTTTGATATTATTTTTTAATCTTGATAGATTGAAAATTGTCATGTCTCTGTGATCATGTTGTGTTTTAATCATGTTCGGTTTGTTTTTTGGACACTCAGTTCCTGTTTTAGCACTTCCTTGTTTGTTTTGTTTCCATGACTACCCATTAATTTTCACCTGTCCTTGTGTCACGCACCTGTCTCACGTTTTGCACTCGCACACTTGTCATTAATTACCACAGCATTATTTAAACCTGTAAATGATCGGTAGTCAGCCTGGGGACTTTACCTTTATCCACGTCATGCCATCATGCTACCTCTGTCACTTATGTCGATCCATAGTTTTGCTTCTTGTCATGCCACGTTAGTTTTGTTTATTAATCAATCAATCAATCAATCAATCAATGTTTACTTATATAGCCCTAAATCACTAGTGTCTCAAAGGGCTGCACAAACCACAACGCAAACCACTACGACATCCTCAGTAGGCCCACATAAGGGCAAGGAAAACTCACACCCAGTGGGACGTCGGTGACAATGATGACTATGAGAACCTTGGAGAGGACGAAAGCAATGGATGTCGAGCGGGTCTAATATGATACTGTGAAAGTTCCATCCATAATGGATCCAACACAGCCGCGAGAGTCCAGTCCAAAGCGGATCCAACACAGCAGCGAGAGTCCCGTTCACAGCGGAGCCAGCAGGAAACCATCCCAAGCGGAGGTGGGTCAGCAGCGCAGAGATGTCCCCAGCCGATACACAGGCGAGCAGTACATGGCCACCGGATCGGACCGGACCCCCTCCACAAGGGAGAGAGGTACATAGGAGAAAAAGAAAAGAAACGGCAGATCAACTGGTCTAAAAAGGGAGTCTATTTAAAGGCTAGAGTATACAAATGAGTTTTAAGGTGAGACTTAAATGCTTCTACTGAGGTGGCATCTCGAACTGTTACCGGGAGGGCATTCCAGAGTACTGGAGCACGAATGGAAAACGCTCTATAGCCCGCAGACTTTTTTGGGGCTTTGGGAATCACTAATAAGCCGGAGTCCTTTGAACGCAGATTTCTTGCCGGGACATATGGTACAATACAATCTGCAAGATAGGATGGAGCTAGACCGTGTAGTATTTTATACGTAAGTAGTAAAACCTTAAAGTCACATCTTAAGTGCACAAGAAGCCAGTGCAGGTGAGCCAGTACAGGCGTAATGTGATCAAACTTTCTTGTTCTTTTCAAAAGTCTAGCAGCCGCATTTTGTACCAACTGTAATCTTTTAATGCTAGACATAGGGAAACCCGAAAATAATACGTTACAGTGATCGAGGCGAGACGTAACAAACGCATGGATAATAATCTCAGCGTCTTTAGTGGACAAAATGGAGCGAATTTTCGCGATATTACGGAGATGAAAGAAGGCCGTTTTAGTAACGCTTTTAATGTGTGGCTCAGAGGAGAGAGTTGGGTCGAAGATAATACCCAGATTCTTTACCGAGTCGCCTTGTTTAATTGTTTGGTTGTCAAATGTTAAAGTAGTATTATTAAATAGAGGTCGGTGTCTAGCAGGACCGATAATCAGTATTTCCGTTTTTTTGGCGTTGAGTTGCAAAAAGTTAGCGGACATCCATTGTTTAATTTCGTTAAGACACGCCTCCAGCTGACTACAATCTGGCGTGTTGGTCAGCTTTAGGGGCATGTAGAGTTGGGTGTCATCAGCATAACAGTGAAAGCTAACACCGTATTTGCGTATGATGTCACCTAGCGGCAGCATGTAGATGCTGAAGAGTGCAGGGCCAAGGACCGAACCAATTAGTGTATTTCATTTTTTGTCCATAGTTCTGCCTTTCTGCTAGTCTTTGTTTTCATTAGTCAAGTTTGTTCTCCTTCATTGTGCGCGCCTTTTTTTTTTTTTTTCGTAGTTATAGTGTTAAAATAAAATATGTACTTACATTCACGTCTTGCCCGTGCCAACTTTCCTTTGCCTTCCGGAAAAACAAACCCCATAGTCCACGTTCTGACAAAAATTAGTTGACTGATGAACATTATCACATAATTTATTCAGAAAGTATAGATAACGAGAAACAAAAATAGAATACTATTAACTGCTACATGTCAGTGTAAAAAACTACAACATTATGTGGCACAGTGGTTAGTGCATGTGCCTCACAATATGAAAGTCCTGAGTTCAATCCCGGGCTCGGGATCTTTCTGTGTGTGACTGCGTGGGTTCCGTCCGGGTACTCTGGCTTCCTCCCACCTCCAAAGACATGCACCTGGGGATAGGTTGATTGGCAACACTAAATGATCCCTAGTGTGTGAATGTGACTGTGAATGTTGTGTATCTATCTGTTTTGGCCCTGCTATGAGGTGGTGACTTGTCCAGGGCGTACCCCGCCTTCCACCTGAATGCAGCTGAAATAGGCTCATCCCCTGCAACCCAGAAAAGGACAAGCAGTAGAAAATGGATGGATGGATTATTATTTGTACATTTTCAGAATGTGCTTGGTCTATTTTTAAACAAAGAAAACGACATATTTGATTTTTAAGTTATCGTGCCGTGATTTCAGCAGTCCGGCCCACTTGTTATTAGATTTTTCTCCATGTGGCCCCCGGTCTGAAATTAGTTTGACAGCTCTGGTTTAGATGATATCCTAACATTCTTGGATGGCGTTAGACTCCTTCTGCTTCAGTATGGTGCAGACAAGCAGTGCTACTGTACGCAAGAATTGCTTTGCCAAGTCTGCTGCGCACCCTGTTATGTTTTAGATTATTTATCCACTTTTTCTCAGCACTTTCCTTCACCAATTCTCTCTTCATTCTCCTGACTGGAAAAAAAAAGTTATGTCCATCTTTAGCTAAAAACGGATGTAAGACCTAATGTTTTGAGCAGATCTTACAGGGTTTACTGTGACATCCACTACGCCAGCTAATAGAGGGGATGCTTGTAACTCTTTTTTTTCTTGCAAATTAAAGCAAAACAATTATCCGAGACAGCTCTTATCTCAAACACTTAAGTTGAGGTACCTCTGTAGTAGCCTTCACACTTGTTTTTACCCAATTTATTAGATTTGAGTGTGTTCTACTGTACATTACAATACTCACCAGTCGCCAGGAAGCCCCTCCAAGCATCATTGGTATGGCCACTGCCCTGTCACTAAAACATGGCCACTACGGGCAAATACTTTGTCACTTCCTGGCTGATTTTTCTATGTTAGAACACCGCTTCGATGTGCTGAAAGCACGGGCGCAAGTTGTTTTTCCAAAAGTTGGTCGGCTTGACATTTGCAGTTACGACCATCCGTCGTGTTAGCATTGCCTGCCTGCGCTGTCGTTGTGCATCGCTCACGCCAAAGGTTCACAAATGTCACGTACGATGTTGACAATGAAGTGAATCAACAGACTTTATCTCCACTTGGCATCGCCCAGGCAGCTGCTGATAGCTGACAGCAGTCTTGTTAACTCCAGACTGCTATCAACTTTTTCTATTCCAATACAGTGCAGACATTGGAGCCTTGAGTGTTGACTAGGCTGATCATACGTCCTCTTTTCCCCGGACATGTCCTCTTTTACAGCGTGTCCGGACGGGGTTTTTTAAATGCGTCAAATGTCCGGCATTTTGAATGAAGGTTGCGTGTATTTGTTGGCGGAGTTCTTAGCGTTTACTTTCAGAGCGTGCATATCACAACATACAAGATGCCGTCACGGCGACACACCACCCCCCTTTACCGGGCTACCGCGCATGCTCGTCACTTCTGTTGCATGCTGGGTAGTGTAGTCCTTGTATTCCCTGGCTCATAACATCACACTAGCTGTAAATATTGTAGCGACTGGTTACGGGGTGTTAGCCCATGGCTTTGGTTGGGGGGCGGGACTTCCGGGGAAGTTAGGGAAGTGACACTAGTGACAGGAAGTGTTGGTTCGAGTTTTGCCGGGAAAAGGAAATAAACTTCTTGGTAAACGCTAAGGTGAGTGTAAGACTCCAGAGATTTAATCGTTAAATATAAAATGTATGTATGCCCTGGCACACCATTATTAGCATTTCATGACCCAAGCAAAACACTTTTTACACTTTTATACTAAAATAAATACACCTACAACTTATTAAATAAAAACATAGGAAAAACTACAAGCAGCGGTAAAGTTCAGATCCATGAGGGAAAGAAGAAAGTGAATGAATGTTTATAACTGAATACATTTACATATGTATACACATTTGTTTTCTTTTTTTATTATTTTTTTAAATTAATTAGGTAACATTTATGACAACCTTTTTCCAAAACACGATATACAATGTGAAATACAACAGGACAATGAATACGTTTATCATTTCTTTTCAAAACGCTTACAAAAAAGTGTGACCCCAAAAATGTACTGTGGGACCCCATTTTAGAAATCCCTAGCGCCAACACAGCCATCAAAAGAGGAGAAAAAATGCTTTATTTAAATAAATATATTAATTATAAAGCAAGTCCGAGTATCATTGGCAAATTTTCACCTACTCCCGGCCTTGGCGTGCTGCCCGCCTTGGCACGCATATATGTGTCCTCTTTTTGGGATTTCACAAAATGGTCAGCCTAGTGTTGACCGATATTGATATAAATCCGATCAGCAGGAGTCATATCGCATTCTATTATTATTTTGTAGTGTGGAATGTTAGAAAAGGCTTGATCAATTGAAATTAGTCAAAACAATGGTAAGACGGATTCATGCTTTTAAAATGGAGTGTTCATTTGTGTTTTAGCAACACCTAGCGGTCACAATAATTCAAATTAAGGGCATAACGCAGTACTGTAAGTTGAATGGTGCGGACATCTTTACATCAATACACTTCAGCTTTCGAGATTTTGTATCTGGAAGGAATATGCAACTATAACTATTTGATGCTTGTTTATATTGACAATTGTTGTGTTTAAGACTGTAATATTGTTCAATTTAGGACATTCATTACGTATGTCTCGCTTGTGTAGTGAAGTGAATTATATTTATATAGTGCTTTTCTCTAGTGACCCAAAGCGCTTTACATAGTGAAACCCAATATCTAAGTTCATTTAAACCAGTGTGGGTGGCACTGGGAGCAGGTGGGTAAAGTGTCTTGCCCTAGGACACAACGGCAGTGACTAAACTGGCGGAAGCGGGTATTCAATCTGGAACCTTCAAGTTGCTGGCACGGCCACTCTACCAATCGAGGTATTCCCTTCCTTGTGTGCTATTGAATGCTTAGCTGTTATGTGGCTACTAGCTCTTAGTAGCCTGTAGCCTACAATTTTCAAGTTTTGTAAATTACTTCACTGAAGATGTGATGGGACACAAGTAGGGGATTTTATTTTTTGTTTTATTGCCATGCAAGTTTTATAGTGTTTTATTGCTGTGGATTTTAAATTGCATGCTTTTATATTTTAGGATTTGATTATATTTTGAACTGCATGTTTTTATATTTTAGAATTTGATTGTATTTTGAATTGCACGTTTTTACATTTTAGAATTTGTCTTGTTTAATTGCATGTTTTTACTCCTTGTGGACTTTGCTGGTATTTTAAGACATTGCCCCTTTTAGCTGGTTGCCCCTAACAACCAAAGTGCCCAATCAAACGGCACGGGAAATTGGACGCACCTGAGGAGCATTAGGACTGCACGTTTAAAAGGAGCAACAAGAGAAGGAGACCGGAGGCAGGGGCGAGTGACAGAGAAGCAGGGGCGAGAGAGAAGGAAGGATCGACAGAGGGAAACGACAGGCTTGGACGACAGGAGAAAGAGGACGGCAGGATTCAGCAGGTTCTGGCCGGAACGGAGAGGAATCAACAGGCTTTGCCAAGGGCGACCGAGTGAACGCACGCAGGCTGGGAAGGAACCCCCGGACCACGCAGTAGACCCCGCAGGCTACCGGAACGAACCCCAAGACGTCCACAACAGGCAGGGGCAGAGGAAACTCTGCCGCCCAAGTAAGTGCCGTACTGTTGTGGATCTGTGGGGACACCCAACTGCCTTTGGCTGTGGGCTTGCGGGCTCGTGCGTCGTAGCTGGCTGTGTGGTTCTGTGGACAGGGGGGCGATTTGGACCCAGATACCTGCGGAGACCCCCGGAGCGATCAAGAGGCGGAGCGGGACGGGTGCGGCCACGTAGCCTGCCTCCCTTTTTAATTTTTGTGCAGGAGGACGCCGTGGAAGGGGGCGGAGGAATACAAATGAGGAGCGGAGGAGTACAAATGTGATGGGCGAGGGTCCAACAGGCCCCTCGCCCATCACATTTGTACCATCTGGTATTTTAGCATCAACGTGACTTTTTTATTGTATCTTAATAAATTGTGAACCGGTTAATCATCTTTCCTTATTTTGGACAGCTGCTCTCACTACATTGGGTTCTTAATATTTATATTGATAATTTTTATTGGTTTTAATGTATTAGATTTTAATATTTTTACCACTCGGGACCATTACAAATACAAGAAAAAATACAATTTGTATGATTATTGGAGGACATTTAGATGTTAATTGGCTGTCAAGCAATGCACAACCGAACGTGTTGCAGGACTAGTTGTATCGGAGATCGTACAAATCCCATTTCCATATAGTTGGGAAATTGTGTTAGATGTAAATATAAACGGAATACAATGATTTGCAAATCATTTTCAACCCATATTCAGTTGAATATGCTACAAAGGCAACATATTCAATGTTCAAACTGATAAAAAAAATTATCATTGCAAATAATCATTAACTTTAGAATTTGATGCCAGCAACACGTGACAAAGAAGTTGGAAAAGGTGGAAATAAATACTAACAAAGCTGAGGAATACTCATCAAACACTTATTTGGAACATCCCATGGGCGGCAGGTGGGTGCCATGATTTGGGTATCAAAACAGCTTCCCAAAAAATGCTCAGTCTTTCACAAGAAAGGATGGGGCGAAGTACATCCCTTTGTCCACACCTGCGTGAGCAAATAGTCAAACAGTTTAAGAACAACGTTTCTCAAAGTGTAATTGCAAGAAATTTTAGGGTTTCAATATCTACGGTCCATATAATGTCACTAAATACAGTTTGTCGCTACATCTGTAAGTGCAAGTTAATGCTCTACTATGCAAAGCAGAAGCCATTCATCAACAACATCCAGAAACGCCGCCGGCTTCTCTGGGCCCGAGATCATCTAAGATGGACTGATGCAAAGTGGAAAAGTGGTCTGTGGTCTGACGAGTCCAAATTTCAATTGTTTTGGGAAATATTCGACATCGTGTCATCCGGACCAAAGGGGAAGCGAACCATCCAGACTATTATCGACGCAAAGTTCAAACGTCGGCATCTGTGATGGTATGGGGGTGCATTAGTGCCTAAGGCATGGGTAACTTACACATCTGTGAAGGACCATTAATGCTGAAAGGTACATACAGCTTTTGGAACAACATATGCTACCATCTAAGCGCCGTCTTTTTCATGGACGCCCCTGCTTATTTCAGCAAGACAATGCCAAGCCACATTCAGCACGTGTTACAACAGCTTGGCTTCGTAAAAAAGTGTGCAGGTTCTTTCCTGGCCAGCCTGCAGTCCAGACCTGTCTCCCATCGAAAATGTGTGGCACATTATGAAGAGTAAATTACGACAGCAGAGACCCCGGACTTTTGAACGACTGAACCTCTATATAAAACAAAAATGGGAATGAATTCCACTTTCAAAGCTTCAACAATTAATTTCCTCAGTTCCTAAATGTTTATTGAGTGTTGTTTAAAGAAAATTTGATGTAACACAGTGGTGAACATGCCCTTTCCCAACTACTTTGGCATGTGTTGCAGCCATGAAATTCTAAGTTAATTATTATTTTTTTTTTTAAATGAAAGTGTAGGAGATTGAACATCAAATATCTTGTCTTTGTAGTGCATTCAATGGAATATGGATTGAAAAGGATTTGCAAATCATTGTATTCTGTTTTTATTTACCTCTAACACAATTTCCCAACCCAAATGGAAGCGGGTTTTGTAGATGCAAGACGATACTAGTGTTTTTTAACTGATATCAGACCAATATCCGATATTACTATCTGATCGAGACACTCCTAGCCTTATTCGCATTAAGTGGCGCCCCAAGTCAAATCGAGGCCTGGTCAATCTTGTGTTTTGTCTTTTGATATCGCTCATGTCAAAGACTCACAAATGTAGAGATGTGTTAATGATGAGGCAGGAGTTAAATATCAAGTAAATGCCAAAAGTTGGTCAACTAAATTGTCGCGGTGACGATACTTTAGCGTCAAGATTAGCCTCAGTGTTTACCCCTAACCTGGAAGCGAAAGTCCTGCTTGGTGAGTACTTTTATCAATTACCACAACACAATCATAGAAAATAAGACAAATACTGCACTGTAATACATATACTTTAGTACCTAATTTAGGCCACATATGTAGAAAATGGTTTAATTGTATTTATTTTTACGACTACAATGGGGCTGGTGCCTCGGAGACTCCAGTTTGCATACTGTCTTTTCTCTTCACTGTGCTACGGTGTATAATATGCTCTCATTTACATCAACGGATCGCCGTTTGAATACGTTTTATGGTCAAATATATTGTATCTCGTCAAGACGCAACCCACTGACCGTGACCATGGCTCCTGTCACCACGAGGCCGTCTTTTATTGCTTTTAGCGGAAAGTCTCAGCACCTGTTTAATGGGATGTCACAACACTTGATAGAGAGGTTCATGTTCCCTGGGGACCAATTGTAATTGCTCCAATGATCCCAGGATTTTGTCCCACCTCCTGTAGCATCACCAGCAGGTCAAATTTTCAATTTCACCTGTGAAATATCATCGTATCATAAATATCTAGAAGACTGATTGCCACAATATTACATTGTTGTCCCCTGATGATCCCTGAGTAATGAAGGAGGCAGATGGACAGCCACCACAGATAGATATGCAGATTAAATTTGTTTCAAGTACTCTCTGTCGTTTTATACAAGATTTTTTTACAGTTTTTGGATTTATTTCTCTTAATTTACGCAGTGTCAGAATTGCACATATAGCTTCAAAAACAAATACTCCTATTTAAATCTAATTCAAATGAGTTCAAAAGGTTCAAGGATATCTTTTAATTACTTAACCTTAACGAGGCCAAGCCTTGTAGATTTCTCGTTAGAGACCATAATTCAGTGGTTCTCAAATGAGGGTACGCGTACCCCTGGGGGTACTTGAGGGTATGCCTGAGATTTTTTTTTTAAATATTCTAAGAAGAGCAACAATTCAACAATCCTTTATAAATATATTTATTGAATAATACTTCAATAAAATATGAATGTAAGTTCATAAACCATGAAAAGAAATGCAACAATGCAATATTCAGTGTTGACAGCTAGATTTTTTGTGGACATGTTCCATAAATATTGATGTTAAAGATTTCTTTTATTGTGAAGAAAGGTTTAGAATTAAGTTCATCAATCCAGATGGATCTCTATTACAATCCACAGAGGGTGCGCTTTAAGTTGATGATTACTTCTATGTGTAGAAATCTTTATTTATAATTGAATCACTTGTTTATTTTTTAACAAGTTTTTAGTTATTTTTATATCTTTTTTCCAAATAGTTCAAGAAAGACCACTACAAATGAGCAATGTTTTGCACTGTTATACAATTTAATACATCAGAAACTGATGACATAGTGCTGTATTTTACTTCTTTATCTCTGTTTTTCAACCAAAAATGCTTTGCTCTGATTAGGGGGTACTTGAATTAAAAAAAATGTTCACAAGGGGTACATCGCTGAAAAAAGGTTGAGAACCACTGCCACTAATTGATTTTAGTCAGGGTGGCCGTATATAGAGAGAAAAGTTAGGATGATTCAGATAAATAGGACTTTGATGCCTAATGGGATTTTCCTAGCGGTTTCAAGCAGTACTCAGAAGGATGGGAATTATAGTAATTGGGGAAATCTTTTGCAGCCATTTTTGCCTGATTTGAGGTTCCACCGTATTAAGTTCTCAAAATGTCACTACTATGCCTAAGTCTAGAAGAAGACCCATACTGTCCATCTCAGATGAAAGGAAATTGAAATGACTCAGGAAGTATATTAAATATTTTTGGCCGGTGTAACATTACACACAGTTTGAACAGTAACACTATGTTTGAATATAGGAAAATAGAACACATTTGTTATTTGGCGTACCACTAGTGACAGAGTCGTGTATAGAGTATTGCCAACTCAACAAGAGACGCCATGACTGCTACCAAGGCCATGTGCAACTGTGCCTGGAAGCATGCATTGTGGTCATTCTGTCATTAGTTTTACTGACAAAATAAACCAAAAATAATACAACTATATAAAGTTCTAAACATACTCAAGCTCATAAACTTACAATAAAACATGTTTTTATTTTGTGAAAGTATAATTTTGTAGCCGTATTTGACGGACTTTGCTGAGGCATTCCTGCAGTTTTTGGTGACCAGCAGGCACTTTAACACGCACGCTACGACGCAATAAACGTGGAAAAATACACAGAACGAGCAAAAAAATTATGTATTACCTACATTTTGCCAATATCTTCATTAGTTTTTAACCAATAATCACTGAGCCACTACGATCAAGCCTAGCATGAACTGGAAAGTGGTAGAAACACTTTTGCCTGCATGAAATGGATTGAATCATGAAGAAGTCCATAAATTCACCTCAAATCAACATCAAGACGGTTGAAAATTGGACACAATTGGACAATGATCCCAAAAACTTAAAAACTGGCTTTTCCCAAGCCTTAATATCAATGCTGTTCATCAATTATCGACTTTTTTTTTTATTTAAAAAAAAAAAAAGCATTTTAATTACCTACTTGTCATTATGGAGATTTTTTTTATTTAAAAAAAAAAAGCATTTTAATTACTTACTTGTCATTACAATAAGATTGTGCAGAAATAAAGTGGTGCAGAATTGTTCAGCGTTCACCAAAAATAATTATAATTTTAATCGGATGGGATGTTCAATAATAAATGTGGATAAGATTTGGTAGAAAACTAACCATGATTTTGTTTGTTTTTTACCCTAAGGATTATTCAGATTTAAAGTCAATTTTGCTTTAGACCCAAAATATTCCAAATAAATGTCCGGTTAGACAGCATAAAATGTTCCCCAGAGTGCAAAATACATGATGTCACCCAACAATCCAACAAACATTTCTCTTCACTTTGTGACTTAGCCTTGGTTGTGTCTCATTAGAGAAAGGTCAGAGGTCAGCGTAAAATGTTTCTGCTCACCTGCTGAATGACGAATGAGCTTTTCACGAGCCACCGCTCGCAAGGGAGAAGGAGCGGGTGGTGCTGGTTTCTCCTCACACTATTTTAGTGGCATTTTCAGGATGTACAATACAATCTGCCTCCAGGGTACAGTTTGAGATGAATGGAGGCACTCGGCATACTTTTTAAACACGTACACAACAAGAGCTTGTAAGAACATTGATTATCCTTAAGCAGAAAACAATGCAGAATGAGGAAGTGTGACTTTGGTATCTGCTTAACTTCACACTCATTAGCAAGCCCAGGAAAACAATCACTGTATTGTATTGAGCTGAAAATCTGCAGCTTCATAGTGAGAGTAAAAAGGGGAGTTATTACCTGAAATGTTTAATATCCCACCGAGTGTCGTGTCCTGGTATTAAATGTTGTGAGATTTTTTTTAAATATTCTAAAAATAGCAACAATTCAACAATCCTTTATAAATATATTTATTGAATTATACTTCAACAAAATATGAATGTAAGTTCATAAACTGTGAAAAAAATACAACAATGCAATATTCAGCGTTGACAGCTAGATTTTTTGTGGACATGTTCCATAAATATTGATGTTAAAGATTTCTTTCTTCGTGAAGAAATGTTTAGAATTAAATTCATGAATCCAGATGGATCTTTATTACAATCTCCAAAGAGGGCACTTTAGGTTTATAAATACTTCTATGTGTAGAAATCTTTATTTATAATTGAATCACTTGTTTATTTTTCAACAAGCTTTTAGTTATTTTTATACCTTTTTTTCCAAATAGTTCAAGAAAGACCACTACAAAGGAGCAATATTTTGCACTGTTATACAATTTAATAATTAAGAAACTGATGAGATAGTGCTGTATTTTACTTCTTTATCTCTTTTTTTCAACCAAAAATGCTTTGTTCTGATTAGGGGGTACTTGAATTTAAAAAATGTTCACAGGCGGTACATCACTTAAAAAAGGTTGAGAACCACTGCTCTAGCGGGTGACAAATTAGTAGTGCTGCTACTTTTTGTAGCAACGCTTTTGCCGCATACTTGACATATTATGGTTGTTTGTTCGACATCTTCCCGCTTGAAGCCAAACCACTGCCAGACGATGGACCCTGTGCTGCTATTCTTGCGAATTAATTCTTCTTCCTTCATTTGTTACCAGATTCGCACCTTTTTTCTCTCGTATTACCACTCGTACGTCTCCGCTAGCATCACAGCTAACCTTAACCATGCCGCTACATCTCTGCTCTGCGAGGAATTATGACAATTAGAGAACTCCGGCTTATTAGTGATTCCCATAGCCCAAAAAAAGTGTGCGTGCTATAGAGCGTTTTCTATTCAGGCTCCAGTGCTCTGGAATGCCCTCCCGGTAAATGTTAGAGATGCTACCTCAGTAGGAGCATTTAAGTCCCATCTTAAAACTCATTTGTATACTCTAGCCTTTAAATAGACCCCCTTTTAGACCAGTTGATCTGCCGTTTCTTTTCTGCTCTGCCCCCTTCTCCCTTGTGGAGGGGTGGGCACAGGTTCGGTGGCCATGGATGAAGCCCTGACTGTCCAAAGTCAGGACCCTGTGCATCGGTTGGGGACATATCTGCGCTGCTGACCTGTCTCCGCTTGGGATGGTCTCCTGCTGGCCCCACTATGGATTGGACTCTCATTATTATATTAGATACACTATGGACTGGACTTTCACAATATTATGCTAAATCCAATCGACGTCCATTGCACCGGTCGCCCAGCGGTCCTCCTCCAAGGTTTCTCATTGTCCCATTGGGTCGAGTTTTTCCTTGCCCTGATGTGGGATCTGAACCAAGGATGTCGTTGTGGCTTTTGCAGCCCTTTGAGACACGCTTGATTTAGGGCTATATAAATAAACATTGATTGATTGACGTACAACGTGACAGTATGTGACGTGTGTAAGAAGGTGCGCTTGTTTTACCTGTCTGTGAGAAGGAGAGACAAGAAAGAGTGAGAAAAGCCTGTAATGTAATGCCCGCAGCTAAATGCGACTGTGTGAGAACGTATACTGGAATACTTACGATATAGTCATTTTCTATATTGCACAGAGACAAACCCGCGATACATCGAGTATATTCGATATATCGCCCACATTTACCACATTTAGCTCCTTTTGCAGGTATACACCTCAAATTCAAATACTTTACTTTATTCATGCTTACTGTTAGCATGCCAACTGATTACATACAGACTTTTTAGCTTGCAGATATACACATCAGACTCTAGTATTTTATTTCACGCATGCTAATTTAGCATGTTAAAGTCCGGCATGTTTACATTAGCATGCTAGCTTTTTTCAGCTCCTTTTGCGAGTATGCCTCAGAGTTAAATATTTTACATAATGCAAGTTAACTGTTAGCATGCTAACTGTTAACCTGCTAGCTTTTTAGCTAATTTAGCAGATGTACACATCAGACTAATAGTTTATTTCACACATACTAACGTTAGCATGTTAACATTAGCATGCTAGCTTTTCTTAACTTTTTTTGCAGGTATACACGCCAGTCAAATTATTTACTTCATGCATGCTAACTGTTAGCATATCATTAGTATGCTAGCTCTTTAGCTAATTCCGCAGGTATACACCTCAGAATGAAATGTCCTACTTCACGCATGCTAACTTTAGCAAGTTAGCAATTTTTTCTCATTTTGCAGGTATACACTTGTTACTGTACATCTGGATAGCATGCCAACTCTTAACATTTGTTTTCAGAATTCACACGCAAAATTACAAGTGTTAGTTACTGCATGCTGTATCGATTAAAAAAAAATTGTCATAGCGGGAACTACTATTTTGATTTAAAACAAGTGTTTGGTTGAAACACATTTTTAGAACTGCAAAGCCATTTTATAACTTATAAGTATATTAAGTACAAACGAAAATAGAGACTAATAGACTACATTTACACTGCAGGTCAAATTGGCCCAAATTATATTTTTTTGATATCTGAATTTTTCCACCGGACTGTTTACACTGTAAGTAAAAATTGATTTTTATCAGACTCCAGTCTAAACGCGCACAAGCCCCAATGTGGCCTCAACGTCACGTGCATACGCGCTTGGAAAGAAGTGATAACATAGGAAGTTGACCAGGAGAAAGTCGCTACTCCTACAAAATAAAATAAAAGTCGCAACACCTTAATATTTGTGGGGGGGTTTAAAATGAAAATGATTTAAAGTAGTATAATGTATAAATGGATGAATATAGTGTAATATCTTTGGGAATGTTGTAATCTTTGTATGCCTGTTAGAGGAGACATGGACATCAGCGTGGATCTACAAGAGTATTATTTCAATTTAACTTTGTTTTTTAACATAAAAAAATATACATATTTCAATTCTTTACATACACTACTGCCAACCAGAAAAAGGGTGCTTTTTTAATATCAATTTTAAAAAATTGTAATTTGCATTATTGTCACCAAATCTGCTTAATCGTATCTTCACATTGTTTTATACAGCAGAGCCTTTGGTACCATATCAAAAACACAAGTTTGAACATTAACCACACACGCAAATTCACAACAATTATGTTTTTATTTATATTGATATTCTTTTTTATTCTATTTTATTATTTTTTTTTAAGAAATGTACTTAAAAAAACTCCTCTCTGAGCTGCCAACTTATCGTGGTAGAGGAGTTTGCGTGTCCCAATGATCCTAGGAGCTATGTTGTCTTTAAGCTCCCTGGTAGGGTCTCCCAAGACAAACAGGTCCTGGTGAGGGGTCAGACAAAGAGAAGCTCGAAGACTTCTATAGAAATACAAACACAAAGACTCAGTTTTCCCCCGCCCGGACGCGGGTCACCGGGGCCCCCATCTGGAGCCAGGCAGGGCCCGGCCGGGCACAGCCCGAAGAGGCAACGTGGGTCCCCCCTCCAATGGGCTCACCACTCATGGAAGAAAACATAGAGGTCGGGTGCTATATGAGCTGGGCGGAAGCCGAAGGCAGGGCGCCTGGCGGTCTGATCCTCGGCTACATAAGCTAGCTCTTGGGACGTGGAATGTCACCTCACTGGGGGGGAAGGAGCCTGAGCTAGTGCGCGAGGTGGAGTAGATCTGGCTGGATATAGTCGGACTCACTTCGACGCACAACAAGAGCTCTGGAACAAGCTTTCTCAAGAGGGGATGGACTCTTTTCCACACTGGTGTTGCACACAGTGAGAGGCGACGGGCTGGGGTGGCATTTCCTGTTTCCCCCGGCTCAAAGCCTGCACGTTGGAGTTCAACTCAGTGGACTAGAGAGTAGATTCTTCCCGCCTTTGGGTGGGGGGACGCGTCCTGACTGTTGTTTGAGCTTACGCAACAAACAACAGCTCGGAGTACCCACCTTTTTTGGCTAGACTCGAGGGAGTACTGGAAAGTGCTCCCCCGGGTGATTCCCTCGTTCTACTGGGGGACTTCAACGCTCATGTTGGCAACGACAGTGAAACCTGGAGAGGCGTGATTGGGAAGAATGGCCGCCCGGATCTGAACCCGGGTGGTGTTTTGTTATTGCACTTTTGTGCTCGTCACGGATTGTCCATAACAAACACCATGTTCAAACATAAGGGTGTCCATATGTGCACTTGGCACCAGGACACCCTAGGCCGCAGTTCCATGATCGACTTTGTAGTTGTGTCATCGGATTAACAACCTCATTTTGTTTGACACTCGGGTAAATAGAGGGGTGGAGCTTTCTACCGATCACTACCTAGTGGTGACTTGGCTGCGATGGTGGGGGAGGATGCCGGACAGACCTGTCATGCCCAAACGCATTGTGAGGGTCTGCTGGGAACGTCTGGCAGTCTCCTGTCGGAGAGAGTTTCAATTCTCACCTCCACAAGAACTTTGAACATGTCATGAGGGAGGTGGTGGACATTGAGTCCGAGTGGACCATGTTCCGCACCTGTGTTGTCGAGACGGCTGATTGGAGCTGTGGCTGCAAGGTAGTTGGTGCCTGTCGTGGCGGTAATCCTAGAACCTGTTGGTGAACATCGGCGGTTAGGGATGCCGTCAAGCTGAAGAGGGAGTCCTATCAATTTCTTTTGGCTGGTAGGACTCCGGAAGCAGCAGACATGTACCGACAGGCAAAGCGGTGTGCAGCTTCAGCGGTCGCGGACGCAAAAATTTGGACATGGTAGGGGTTCGGGAAATCCATGGAAAACAACTTCCATATGGCTTCGAAGCGATTCTGGACCACCATCCGCCGCCTCAGGAAGGGAAAGCAGTGCACTGTCAAAACGGTGTATGGTGAGGACCTCGACTGCGGATATTGTGAATCGGTGGAGGGAATACTTTGAAGACCTCCTCAATCCCACCAACACGTCTTCCTATGAGGAAGCCGTGCCTGGGGAATCTGTGGTGGGGTCTCCTATTTCTGGGGCTGAGGTTGCTGAGGTAGTTAAAAAGCTCCTCGGTGGCAAGGCCCCAGGGGTGGATGAGATCCGTTCCTTAAAGCTCTGGATGCTGTGGGACTGTCTTGGTTGACAAGACTCTGCAGCATCGCGTAGACATTGGGGGCGGTACCACTGGATTGGCAGACCGGGGTGGTGGTTCCTCTCTGTAAGAAGGACAACCGAGGGTGTGTTTCAACTATCGTGGGATTACACTTCTCAACCTTCCCGGTAAGGTCTGTTCAGGTATACCTGATAGTCGAACCTTGGATTCAGGAGGAACAGTGTGGTTTTCGTCCTGGTCGTGGAACTCTTGGCAGGGTCCTGGAGGGTGCATGGGAGTTTGCCCAACCAGTCTACGTATGCTTTGTGGACTTGGAGAAGGCATTTGACCATGTCACTCGGGAAGTCCTGTGGGGAGTGCCCAGAGAGTATGGGGTACCGGACTGTCTGGTTGTGGTGGTCCGCTCCCTGTACAATCAGTGTCAGAGCTTGGTCCGCATTGCCGGCAGTAGGTCGGACACGTTTCCAGTGAGGGTTGGACTCCGCCAAAGCTGCCGTTTGTCACCGATTCTGTTCATAACTTTTATGCACAGAATTTCTAGGCGCAGTCAAGGCGTTGAGGGTATCCGGTTTGGTGGCTGCAGGATTAGGTCTCTGCGTTTTTGCAGATTATGTGGTCCTAATGGCGTCATCTGGCCAGAATCTTTAGCTCTCACTGGATCGGTTCGGAGCCGAGAGTGAAGCGACTGGGATGAGAATGAGCACCTTCAAGTTCGAGTCCATAGTTCTCGTCCGGAAAAAGGGTGGAGTACCATCTCTGGGTTGGGGAGGAGTCCCCTCCCTAAGTTGAGGTGTTCAAGTACCTATGAGTCTTGTTCACGAGTGAGAAAAGACTGGATCGTGAGATCGACAGGCGGATCGGTGCGGCGTTTTCAGTAATGTGGACACTGTATCGATCGTTGTGGTGAAAAAGGAGCTGAGCTGGAAGGCAAAGCTCTCAATTTACCGGTCGATTTATGTACCCATCCTTACCTATTGTCATGAGCTTTGGGTTATGACCGAAAAGACAAGATCACAGGTACAAGCAACCGAAATGAGTTTCCTCCGTCGGGTGGCGGGGCTCTACCTTGGAGATAGGGTGAGAAGCTCTGCCATCTGGGGGGAGCTCAGAGAAAAGCCGCTGCTCCTCCACATTAAGAGGAGCCAGATGAGGTGTTTCGGGCATCTGGTCAGGATGCCACCCTGGCGCCTCCCTAGAGAGGTGTTTAGGGCACGTCCGACCGGTAGGAGGCCACGGGGAAGACCCAGGACAAGTTGGGATGACTATGTCTCCCGGCTGACCAGGGAACACTTCAAGATCCCCTGGGAAGCGCTGGACGAAGTGGCTGGGCAGAGTAAAGTCTGGGCTTCCCTGCTTAGGCTGCTGCCCCCACGACCCGACCTCAGATAAGCGGAAGAAGGTGGATAGGTGGATGGATGGATGGATAGATGGATGTTTCTTAAAAAATTGTGGTCATCCTAAATTTCAGGTCAACATTTATTCTGTCAATTGAAGTCTTTACCCCCAAATGAAAAACGAATGCTCGCTTATTTACACACTTTAATTTGTTAACACATTCAAAAAACAAACAATAATAAGTCTACTTGTTTACAGCTAATAAGCTCGCTTTACTGCCCTTATTTAACCAGCCGCTCATTTTCTCACCTCATTAAATTCTTCTTGTCCACTAATGGCCTTGTGATGAGCTATTGATCTACGGCAAGGCGACACGGGAAGTCGATGTTATTAGACCTCTAACACAAGAATATTGTACAAAAAAGAAACTTCTAGTAAACGAGGGAAGTTCTTTATCTTTTGCAGCAGGCATGCCAGACCAGGAGAGGACAGTTTAATACTCTGACACGCTAAAATAAACCTTTTGCTGGTTTGTGCATCACAACATATCATAACCATGCAAATATGCCACCTTTAAAATATTATAAATGTAATTAATATTTTATATTACAAGGATATGATGATACTTTGCATTGATTACGTAAAATTAATTTTCTTCGTACCTTCGATTTTCTACCTTCATTCTTGTAATTTTTCAATTGATGTAATCCAATTATAATTGCACAGTATAAAAAGTAATTTCTGTAATTCCTCATGTGTAAAAAAATGTAACAATTGCAACAATTGTTACAACAGAGTGCACAATTTAGGCCACAACTGACCAATTTTTGTCAATTTTTGTGTGTGTGTGTGTGCGTGCGTGCGTGCGTGCGTGCGTGCGTGCGTGCGTGCGTGCGTGCGTGTGTGGGTTGCCATTCCTTCTCAGAGGTCACGACGTGAACACCAGATTTAATCAACCATTAATCAACCATTCAAGGCAAGAATATCATCAAAAGGCAGAAAGAGTCGATCTTGGTCAGCAGAACTCCAAATCAGCATTTTGATTTTTTATTCATGATGACGTTTTTCATTTCCAGAAGAGGATCAGATCAATTATGAGCAGGAGTGAGCGATGAAGGTAATTAGGATGAAGGTTGTCCTTTCGCCACCTCTGCACTTCCGCTCGTCTTCACCCCTCTAAAGACTTAGGACTTTTGACTTTGGGGACCGGAAGGCAATGAATGAAAGATTAATAACATTCATCGTAGTTTGTGATAAAACTGAGATCATAAGTGATTTATTGTAGTCCACAATGTGTCCATTAAGGGGACAGAGTGTGCAACTAAGACATTCATTTCCAAAAGCATGACCTTACCATCTTAACCATCAGTTATAAATGTGCACTCTTGATTTTCACCCATAAGTTTAAAACGTCTACCAATGTTGACCATTCGCTAAAACCTGTACTCCCAATTTCAACCAGTTGTAAGCATGGACTCTCAATTTTAAACAGCAGTTAAAACCGTGTTCCCCGGATTTCTAATTAGTTAAAAGTTTATAGTCTTGACTTTAATCAGTTAAAGAATGGTACTTACGATTTTAAGCATTTCAAAGTGTGTACGGCATATATTTGATCAGTTAAAAATGTGTACCCCTGATTTTTATTCAGTTACAAGTATGTACCCCCATTTTTTAATCTGTTAAAAATGTCTACTCTTGATTTTTAATTAGTTAAAAGCCTTTACTCCTGATTTGTAATCAGTTAAATGTGTATTTCTGATGTTTGATCAGTTGTAAGCATGTACTCCCAATTTTGAATCAGTTTAAGTTCGTACTACTCATTTTCAATGTTATAAGTATGATTATTAAACCATCAATTAAAAGTGTGTACTCCTGATTTTTGATCAGTTAAAACTATGCACTTACAACGTTCCAATTTTTAAGTTAAAAACATCTCCCAAATGTAACCAGTGAGAGATCTCTATTTTAGCCACCAGTTAAAGTAAGTTTATTTTACTCTTGATTTTTAATCAGTTAAAGCAGAAATTCCTGTTTTTTTAATCGGTTATAGGCGGGAACTCCTGATTAATAGACTATCATTTAAAAGACGTGTACTTCTAATTTTTGATCAGTTAACCGTGTACTCACAACTTTCCGATTTTTAAATTAAAAACGTCTCCCAAATTTGAGAAATTAAAACACTGGATTTTAACCACCATTTTACCCCTGACAATTAACCATTTAAAGCAGATACTCCTGTTTTTTATTCAGTTAAAATTGTGTACTCCTGATTTTTAATCAGTTAAAAACATTTACTCCCGAAATTCAAATCAGTAGGGTGTACTCCTGATTTTTAATCGGTTAAATTGTGTACTTCTGATTTTTAAACCAACTGTTGAAAACCATAGTCTTGATTTTTAATCAGTTAAAAGCATGTCCTCCCAATTTTTCAGTTACCGTATTTTATGTTTGATCTATAAAGCGCACTTTAAATCCTTTCGCTTTCTCAAAAATCGACAGTGCACCTTATAACCTAATCCACCTAATGTGCGGCATAATTTTGGTTGTAATTACTAACCTCGAAGCAATGTGTAATGATAAATGTGACCAGTAGATGGCAGTCGCACATAAGAGATATGTGTAGACTGCAATATGATGGCAGTAAACAACACCAAAACTTTAAATGTTTCATGAGAATATAGAACATTACACACGGCGCACAAAAATCTGTCAAAATGTTTTTAGTACGACTTCGGTAAGCGATGAGGCTGCATCGCTTGATGTATTGTTGCCGCATGAAACATAGTAGTATTATTATGGTGCAGGTAGAATGACCGCAAAATGGCATCTATTAGCAGACATATTATCTGGCGTTTTGTTTCGCAAAATTATGCAAAACCAACTTTTCTTACCTTTTGGTACTTGCTGATGTGTATTTGGGATCTACATAAGTCCTTAAAATGTGCGCACATCCGCAATTGTAGTCTGTGTCTACACCGTAGTCATGAGCTTCTTCTTTTTCTCTACCTTCTTATGTGGCATTCATCTTCCGCTGTTGCTATTTGTAATATAAAGTAGCGTAAAATTCTCACTTATATCTGTCAGTAGACTAGCTATAGTTCAACTTTAGTTATTAGAGGGTTCCCTTCGGACGTTTTTTCACCGGACACATTTCCAGCGTTGCTGTTGCATTATTGAGCCACGGATGAAAATATGCTGCTCGGTTATTGATTCAAGTAAAGTCTGAATGTCTTTAAAACAGTTAGCTCCATCTTTTGAGACTTCTTCCACCCTCGTCCTTGCACGCTACACCGCTACAACAAAGATGGCAGGGAGAAGATGCTGTCGAAGGTGAGCCATGTCGGTAAGACAAAACGGTGCATCCTGAAGAGATGTTTAGAAAGCTACTTGAAGACATACTTGCCAACCCTCCCGGATATTCCGGGAGACTCCCGAAATTCAGCGCCTCTCCCGAAAATTTTCCGAAATTCAGGTGGAGCTGGAGGCCACGCCACTCCAGCTCAATGCGGACCTGAGTGATGTGTGGACAGCCTGTTTCCACGCCCGCTTTCCCACAATATAAACAGCGAGCCTCCCCAATGTTGTTATAACTGTAGAATGATCGAGGGCGAGTTCTTGGTTTCTTATGTGGGTTTATTGTTAGGCAGTTTCATTAACGTCCTCCCAGCGCGGTAACAACACACAACAACAGCAGTCACGTTTGCGTCTACCGTAAAGCAGTTTGTGTGCCGTAAACAGCAATGTTGTGACACTCTTAAAGCCACAATACTGCCATCTACTGTACATATAATAGAATAGAATGTAGAATAGAATGTACTTTATTGATCCCTGGGGGAAATTCAGGACCACAGTTCGCTCACAATAAATAATTATAATAATAAATGATATATAATATAAATAATATATATATATATATATATATATATATATGTATATATATATATATATATATATATGTGAATAATATAAATATATTCTACATATATTTTAGATTTAAGTGCAGTCAAGGAACACATGCATTATACAGTCTGATGGCTGTCGGTATGAAGGACCTCCTGTGTCGTTCCGTGTTACATCTTGGGAGTCTGAGCCTTCCACTGAACGTGCTCATTCTCTCCGCAAGGTCCGAGTGTAGTCAGTTTTACCATTCACCTTATACTTTTTATTGTCTCATTTTTTACATTGCCTCTTAGAGTGGTCTTAGGCCATATTGTATATTGCATATTGTGTATAGTGTGTTGTTTCCGTATATTGTGTGGTTTCTTCTTTTTTTAAATGCAAAGCACCTCAGAGAAGCAACCTAAATTTCGTTGGACCTGTACCTGTACATGCACCATAAAGATAATTCATTCATATATTTATTTATTTATATATTTATATATATATATATATATATATATATATATTTATATATATATATATATATATATATATAGCTATAATTCACTGAAAGCCAAGTATTTCATATATATATCCATCCATCCATTTCCTACCGCTTATTCCCTTTTGGGGTCGCGGGGGCCGCTGGCGCCTATCAATGACAATAAAGGTCATTCATTCATTCATTCATATATTTATTTATATATATATATCCATCCATTTTCTACCGCTTATTCCCTTTTGGGGTCGCGGCGCCCATCAATGACAATAAAGGTCATTCATTCGTTCATTCATTCATTCATATATATATATAGCTGGAATTCACTGAATGTCAAGTATTTCTTATATATATATATATGTATATATATATATATATATATATATATATATATATATGTATCCATCCATCCATCCATTCTACCGCTTATTCCCTTTTGGGGTCGCGGGGGGCGCTGGCGCCTATAAATGAGAATAAAGATCATTCATTCATTCATTCATATATATATAGCTAGAATTCACTGAAAGTCAAGTATTTCTTATATATATATATATATATGTATATATATATATATATATATATGTATATATATATATATATATATATATATGTAGGTGTGGGAAAAAATCACAAGACTACTTCATCTCTACAGAACTGTTTCATGAGGGGTTCCCTCAATCATCATCAGAAAATATCCTGATGATTGAAGGAACCCCTCATGAAACAGTTCTGTAGAGATAAAGTAGTCTTGTGATTTTTTCCCACACCTACATATTGCGCTCTACCACGGTATCGAGCACTATTCTCTGGATAATCCAATCAAGACATATATATATATATATATATATATATATATATATATATATATATATATATATATATATATATATATATATATATATATATATATATATATATATATATATATATATAAGAAATACTTGAATAAGAGATACTTGACTTTATATATATATATATACATATATACATCCATCCATCCATCCATCCATCCATCCATCCATTTTTTACCGCTTATTCCCTTTTGGGGTCGCGGGGGGCGCTGGCGCCTATCTCAGCTACAATACATATATACATATATATATTCAGTATACTTGACTCTTAACCACGCCCCCAAACACGCCCCCTGCCCCACCCCCCAACCCCACCTCCCGAAATCGGAGGTCTCAAGGTTGGCAAATATGCTTGAAGATGATCAGTAAAACATAATCTATGCAACACTTTCAGCAGAGAACTACCATTAAATGTTATGTGGACCACAAGATAGTGTTCAAAATTTAGAAGAAAAATCATAATATAACCCGTTTAATGTGCCTTATAATCTGCTGCGCCTTTTGTATGAATATAGACCTGGATAGACCCGCTCATCGGTAGTGCACCTGATAATCCGGTGCACCCTATAGTTTTAACCGTCAGTTAAAATTTAAAAAGTGCAACTATTGCAAGCCTCATGGACTGGATATCATCTGAAATCGACAATCAAATGTTGTAGCTCTGTGCGTGTTCCTGCGCGCGCGGAAGTGAAAGAGTCTATTTTGAACAACCACATATTGTGTTGTTGTTGGTGTGACATAAGACTTTTGATTAAAAATTATGATACTCAACCTTTTTGACTTCAGGGCTCAACTTTTCCACTACAGAGAGTTTTGGGACCCACTTAAATATTAACATTGAATTAGAAATCCAATTCTTGTTTTAAATCATATTCATCAATTATACCTCACTTACATACAGTTTTACAGGATAATGATATGAAAACCTGTGCTAATCTCAACAAACATGATCAAGGCTTAGTTATGTCAGGCTGATTACAAAAATAAATCTCAATCAAATATACTTCAAAAGTAGGTACATACAATCAAGCAGTGCTAAAATAAACTAAATGCATAATGAATAATAACGTATATTTTCTTAGATAAACTGTTGATAACATTTAGGTGAGAATGAATACACAGCTTCACCACTTTTGGCATAATGTTTGCACTTAAGAAACTTCTCTATGACTTTAGCTCCAGACTTCTCTTTGTTTGATGTTGTCAATGCGATCACAAGTGGTGTAAAAGTGTATTCCAACCAAGTACCGCTGTGGCCCATACAGAGCGCAGTTGAGAAACAGATATTGTAGGCCAATGAACAGAAACATCCTGGATGAAAACCAACGCTTCCCATCCAGCATGATGGAGCTTGACAGGTGCCGCAAAGAGGTATAGGCGAAACTGCACAAAGACAGGTGTGCCAAGCTTGTGCCATCGAATTCAAGAAGACTTGAGGCTGTATTTGCTGATAATTGTATTGAGCAAAGGCTGTGAATACTTAACCCTTGTGTGGTAAGATGATACAATTAATACATTTTTCAAAAACTGACACTCGCTGACTTTGGCTCATTTTCTGTGAAGAACATATATCAGAATACATATTAAAATGACCACACACCATACACCCCTCCTTACAAATTTATATTTAATAGAAACTGTCCGGGTCTACTGGACCCGGGGCTATTGGAAGTGTGGAAATGGATGTTCTGTGTACCACACTTACACGCACACACACACACACACACACAGCTAGCCTAGACAGGAGGAGGACAGAGCGTACGTACACAGAACATCAGAGGGTCAAATGTGCGGGAAAATGAGAGCAGACGGTGTTGACAAACAATGTTGTAACCTTGTGTGGGAACCGCTGGTGCAGAAACACAAAAGAAGAATCCCTTAGGGATGCAGAAACTGGCAGAGAAATTTTCCATGCAACGTTCAGATGTTACAGATGTTTATCGGGATAAGGTAAATATCTGTTCAGTATTTTAACATAAAAATGTTTGATTGTGAGGCATTAAAAGCCACAAAATGCAACGAGTCTATCAGATCCACAAACGCTGGCAGAGTAACAACAATTTGAACATTACACAAGGATTTATGTAGGTACATGTGAATAATATATATATATATATATATATATATATATATATATATATATATATATATATATATATATATATATATATATATATATATATACATATATATATATATATATATGTATATATATGTATATATACTGTATATACATATATTTTTTTTTTTTAATAGATTTGCAAATATTTATTGAATTTTTTCCCATATTGTCCTTATGAGGTATTGTGTGTAGAATTTTGAAGACAAAAATAAATGTTTTTAATTTTGTAACAAGGCTGTAACATCACATAACATTTGGGAAAAGTGAATGGTAAATACTTTTCCGGATGTACTGTAAGGAAACCGGACGTACCGTAAGTAGACCGCGGCCATGTTTTTCTCCGATATGAACTTTCACATGTTCAAGGTATTGTCAACGGTTGTCATGGTGAAGCAGCCAAGGGTCGTCCTGCCACAACTCTCACCTCTTTTTCCACACCGAACATAGCAAACGCCCTCCTCATATCGAAGAATACAATCAAGTCTTAGAACTTTTCTGACACACACCTTGTAAGTTGTGAGTGTGGTTTCCTGCTCAATAAATGGATAATTTCCTATGTTATTTCTAAACCATAGTGTTGCTTTTTTTGGATTTCATTAGCTTGTGCAGGCATGCCTAATATTGCGTCCGGCGGGTGTGCTCTACATGCGGCCGAGCTGCGGAGCGCCGTCAGATTTGCAAGGCAGTAAAATTGGATCCCTCCCGGAACAAATTGAGATGCAGCGCACCTGCAGCGCTCAGCAGTCCAGCAGCTCAGTGAGGCCACTTTGTGCTGACCGGAGTTCTTGCACACTCCCACACAATGGACCTTTTATTCCCTGGTGCCGCGGGGAGAAATGAAGCTTGGATGTGCTTCCTGTGAGTAAGTTGTGCTTCAAAAGGAAGTTTGTGTTATATTTTCATACGTGAGGGAAGAAAATAGTGGTCCGAGTGTGCCAAATAGTGGCGAGAGTGAGCTCGCACAGCACAGCATGATGTTAAGTTGTACACACACAAACACCTCTCTGAGGCCACAAAGGGGGCTTTGAGTTCATCGCATTGGTGTTGCAAATCCCCCTTACACACATAGCCTCTTCTTTCCTCTCTTCCTCTGCTCTCTCACCTTCTCCTGGTAAAAGGGGAACATTATCACCAGACCTATGTAAGCGTCAATATATACTTTGATGTTGCAGAAAAAAGACCATATATTTTTTAACCGATTTCCGAACTCTAAATGTGTGAATTTTGGCGAATTAAACGCCTTTGTATTTATCGCTCTCGGAGCGATCTGACGTCACCTAGGTAATAAAGCCGCCATTTTCTCAAACACTTTACAAACACCGCATCTCAGCTGTGTTATTTTCCGTTTTTTCGACTATTTTCTGGAACCTTGGAGACATCATGCCTCGTCGGTGTGTTGTCGGAGGGTGTAACAACACTAACAAGGAGGGATTCAAGTTGCACCACTGGCCTAAAGATGCGAAAGTGGCAAGAAATTGGACGAAATTTGTTCAAAATACGAGGGTGTGGGCAAAGCCGACGAAATGGTCAGTCGTTTGTTCCGCACACTTTACCGACGGACGAAAGCTATGCTACCACAGAGATGGCAAGATTGTGTGGATATCTTGCGACATTCAAAGCAGATGCATTTCCAACGATAAAGTCAAAGAAATCTGCCGCCAGACCCCCATCGAATGTGCCGGAGAGTCTGCACATTTTACCAGCGGTGCTAAGGCAGACATGGCACAGAGATGTATGGATAACCTGCAGATGCATTTTCAACGATAAAGTCAACTAAATCACAAAGGTGAGTTTTGTTGACTTATGTGCTAATCAGACATATTTTTTCGCGCCATGACTGCCAGCTAATCGATGCTAACATGCTATTCAGGCTAGCTGTATGTACATTTGAAACTATATTTACATCCAGCGTTTCCCTCCACCCACATTTAATGCCAAACAAACACTTACCAATCGATGGATTTAAGTTGATCCAGTGTCACAAGATGCGAAACTTCCGATCGTTGGTCTGCACATTTTACCGGTGATGCTAAGGCAAACATGGCCGAATGGCGTCAATAGCTATTCGCTCAATAGCTTCAGTTTATCCTTCAATTTCGTTTTCGCTATCTGCCTTCATACTCCAACCATCCGTTTCAATACATGCGTAATCTGTTGAATCGCTTAAGCCGCTGAAATCCGAGTCTGAATCTGAGCTAATGTCGCTATATCTTGCTGTGCTATCCGTATTGGCATCACTGGATGATGTCACAAGAAAATGGACGATGGTTTCACAGATAGCGAAAATTAGGTACTTTAAAGCTTTTTTTAGGGATATTCCGGGATGGGTAAAATAAAAAAAAAAACTTCCAGAAATAAAATAAGCCACTGGGAACTGATTTTTATTGGTTTTAACCCTTCTGAAATTGTGATAATGTTCCCCTTTAAACTGATTTGTTTTGGGCATGCAGCTCAAGTAAAGAGAACACAATGAAAAGGAATCGTCTTTAACCGATGATGAAGTTTGGTCGTTTGTCTCTTTAATTTATCTTAACTGAACCCCCGAAGGCTCTAAATATCACTCCTGTAGTTATTGAAAATATTGCTCGGAAATGTATCGGCCAATGCTTCTGGTCACATCTTCACTGATGTCCCCACAATCATTGGGTGTGTCAGATATTTCAACATCATACTGTACACCCTCATCCAGGTGACCCCGCCAGGGATGAGCACACTCTGGCTTGTGACCAGATGACTCGCTAATGTTTGGGGAATTTTGTTCCACATTTAAACCAGGGTGAAATGCAGATGGAGTCTGACTGCCTATTCACTTTGTTCTGTTCAAGGACAAAAAACAATTAAGTTCATTTATTTATTTCATTTATTTAAAAAAATCAAACGGAAATACAAAATAAAACAATCAACATAACGTTAAAGTAAATTATGAATGAAAAGGAGAAAAAAGAATTTTAAAATATATGTCCCCCATTTTCACAAATACAACAATTGACTTTCAATGTTGGAGGCTACAAAGCCTTATTTTCATTTTACAACAATTAAACAAATAATGAAAAAATTATTTTACTCAGTCATATCTTTGAATGAATACATACACCCTGTGTTTTTTATCTTTGCAAATACAAACATTATCTTATTGGGTTTTGATGGTGAGAATAGGTTCCAGGAATTTAAATGAAGCAATAGTGGATGAATGTTTTTGCGTCCAAAACACACGTACGATTAATTTTAAGTTGTAATGGACGATGCCCAAATAACTCAGTAAGAAGGACAAAAGCATGTGAACAGAGAAACAATCTATAGAAAACGTGCCAGACTTTGTAGTGAAGTGAATTATATAGTGCTTTTCTCTAGTGACTCCAAGCGCTTTTACATAGTCAAACCCAATACGTAAGTTACATTTAAAGCAGTGTGGGTGGCACTGGGAACAGGTGGGTAAAGTGTCTTGCCCAAGGACACGACGGCAGTGACTAGGATGGCAGAAGCGGGGATCGAACCTGAAACCCTCAAGTTGCTGGCACGGCCACTCTTGCTACCGAGCTATACTGCCACCCAAGGGTACTTTGTTTGTATTTAGATTAGATTAGATAGTACTTTATTTATTCCGTCAGGAGAGTTCCTTCAGGAAAATTACAATTTTCAGCACAATCCCATTCAAGATCAGACAAACATTACAGGGAGACAGAACAGGATCGCTGACGGGTCTGCCGGCTTCCAGCGCCCCTTACCAAAAAAGATGAGATACAGGTAAACAAGGGGGGGGAGAAAAAAATAGAAGATTAAAATAAAAGCAGCAGATACAACCAGACACTTCTACATACTGCTATGAATAAAAAGTAAAAGAAACATATCCACTGTGGTCGCCTCTGCGGTGTTCCACGCCATCGTCCGCTGGGGTGGAGGGAGGATGGCCAGAGACAGGAACAGACCCAACAAAGCAACCAGGACAGCCGACTCCACTCCCGGCCAGTGTCCAGTCCGCATGGATGAGCGAGGATACGTCCAAGGAGACTGAGGTGTCCGACACCTGCTCACCCAGACAAGACAACGCGAAGCCTCTCCGTCCCAGCGCTCAGTGCCAGCTCCGCAGCCCTGTCCCCTCATCCGCATCTCCTCCAGTCCCTCCAAAGCGACTCCGGTGTGGCAGAGACCCAGCAGCTGGTCTCCATGGCCAAAAGGCTGCCGGGAGGCAGATCCAGAACTTACTCCAGTATTTACTCCATTTGTAAAATAAATTGCTTATCTTCAAAGCTAGTCTCCTGGCTTTATTCAGACAAGCTATTACAACAAAAATCCAAGGAGGATGTTGCCCTTTTTTAAAGGGAAGACCACCAGCTAAGTACCTCTCTTGACCCACAACCATCTTAAGGTTCTTTCTGCCGCTTTGATGGTACAACTGATGGCTCTCTTCTTCTTTTCCCCCTCGATGCCTAAAATTCCAAAGGCTCTGGCCTGAGATCAAGCAGCAACCTTGCTGTCCAGCCTGCCTCCTGACAGTCGCTAACCAGTTTCACGGACTTGAAAAGTTTCCTCTTAAAGGTTTGTTCCAGGCAATCGACCCACGGGACTGTCAGCTCCTGCAGCACGACTTGCTTGGTGGTCTCAGACACAAGGGCGATGTCTGGTCGCAGGTTCGTAGCAGAGATGTGGCTGGGCAACTTCAGCTGCTAATTGAGGTACACTAATAGTTCCCTGTCTCTTGCGGAGCTCAGGATGCCTGCAGGTTTTCTTCCAACAGGAGTTGCCTGCTCCCCGGCTATAATAAAGGCGGTCGGAAAAAACGTCACCAGATTACATTCTTATACCGTATACATGTACCCAGAGTGTGTTGCGCACGTACACCGCTGTCGTAAATAAATTCCTTCTTTTCCTCTATCTTCTTGTTTAGGGTTGCAAAATTCTGGGAATTTTCAAAGTTGGATACTTTCAATGGGAATTAACGGAATAAAGAGGAATTAGTGGGAATTAATGGGAATAGACATTGAATGCAACATGCTAGATCTTTCAGCATGGTTATTAGCTAAAACGACTTGATTTAATGCACATGTGCAGTGCATTCCTCCATCACATTCCCAGATAATTCCCAACATGCTACACACTACAGCAGGGCTAGTGAGGCCACACTAGTATTTGAGCCCAAGGACTTCATCCAGTCAGTTAAGTTTTGATGATATTACTGGGATAAATACATTTGATCTATGGTATTTAAGTGTAATAGAGGTGTAATTGCTCGTTAATGTATGACTGTAGACTACTCCAGCAGACTTCCACTTAAGCTAGATAGCTGTTCCTGTACTTGTTAAATGATTTTGGGGACAATATCTCTAGCTAGCTAGGTTTTTGTACCACCACAGGTTCATAATGAACCGAAAATATTTTTTCATTAGCAGTTATGCTAATTTTCTCTATTTTAAATCCCATTCATTTATGCTAACAACGTTAGCGATCCGAATTTACCTTTTTTGTGATCTGTAAAGTTTAACTAGCAAATACTAAATCAAAAGGTGTAGTTTTTCCAGCCTTCGGTTCTGCCTTCTGTTCTGCTAGCCATTCTGTGCTACAAACATCCAACTTCTGGGAACATGTGAGAGACTCGAGAACTCAGTCTCTTAAAGGGGCCGGGCCAATTTTCACAACATTACATCCCTCCTTTTCTTTCATATTAAATGTCCTTGTTTCTGCTGAAAAAAAAAGACTGTATGATGACACTTAAGTCAACTGAAAGATTTTGCCAGTTCAAACTTTCTCAATGACAATACAATAAAAATATTTTAAATGGATAACAAATGCCTCCTGACATTAGTATACAGGAGCAAATAGAAATTCAAAGGTTGGTTCAGTCCAAGAGTCTCCTCGGGAGTCGTCTGTCTGCTCTGACAGGGTATCTCCTCTGGTCATGATCCGGACCTTGTTGTCGTTGTTGATCCTGGTCATGAATCTGATCACCGGTACTGTCCTCATCATCATCATCCTCACTGCTGTCACTGTCACAATTCAGCGGGACAAATGGCTGGTGTGTGAGAGGCTTATACAGGGACCAGTAATGGTGACTTCATGTCCCTGTCTTTTTGCGGTGACCATTGTTCCTTTTACTGAGATGACCTTGTATGGCTTGGGGTTGAATGGGGGCCCGTTGTCACTCTTGACGACTTCTGGCGTGCCCACCAGGGAAAATATTTTATCAATGACAGGGATTATTGTTTGTGCTGAGGTTGAGGATGTGATCTTGACGAAGGGGAATCTTGGGTATTCGTCCAGCATAACAAACAGGTAATCACCGGAGGGTAGGGGACCGCAAAAGTCCAGTGTCCATCATTCAGGACTGTGAGCTCCTCCCTGACGTAGTGGAAGGCTTTTAACATTGAGCAATCAAATTCCGAGGGTCCATCATACATGTGAGTCCAGTTGCCAGAGTGAATCACTTTTTTCAGGTGTAGCAGCACTGGATCCTTGACTGTCTCTCGTTTCACTTCTTGGAGAGTCATTGCTTTGAGGATTGCGTGTTCTGCGATGAATCTGACATTGATCTAAGTGTCAATGTCATCAGTTTTCACACACTGGTGGAGAGTTTGTGGGTGGCTTGACATATAGTCTGCTGGATTGGATTTCCCCGCTTTGTGGACCACTTTGAACTTGTAGGGTTTAAGTCTGAGAGCCCATCTTTCTATGCGTGCTGGGGGTTTAGGATTTGGATTGTTGAAAATCAGTTCCAGTGGTTTGTGGTCTGTGACCATGACAAAATCTGATCCATACAGGCACAGGTGGAAGTGTCCGCAACTCCAGACTATTGCAAGTGCTTCCCTCTCACTCTGGTAGTACTTTTGTTCGACTGGAGTCAGGGCTCTGCTGGCGTAGGCCACAATTTGCGTTTTGTTTAACTAGCAAATACTAAATCAAAAGGTGTAGTTTCTCCAGGCTTCAGTTCTGCCTTCTGTTCTGCTAGCCATTCTGTGCTATAAACATCCAACTTCCGGGAACATGTGAGAGACTCGAGAACTCAGTCTCTTAAAGGGGCCGGGCCAATTTTCACAACATTACATCCCTCCTTTTCTTTCATATTAAATGTCCTTGATCGCTGAAAAAAAAAAGACTGTATGATGTCACTTAACTTAAGTCAACTGAAAGATTTTGCCAGTTCAAACTTTCTCAATGACAATACAATACAAATATTTTAAATGGATAACAATTGCCTCCTGACATTAGTATACAAGAGCAAATAGAAATTCAAAGGTTGATTCAGTCCAAGAGTCTCCTCGGGAGTCGTCTGTTTGCTTTGACAGGGTATCTCCTCTGGTCTTGATCCGGACCTTGTTGTCGTTGTTGATCCTAGTCATGAATCTGATCACCGGTACTGTCCTCATCAGCATCATCCTCACTGCTGTCACTGTCACAATTCAGTGAGACAAGTGGCTGGTGTGTGAGAAGCTTATACAGGGACCTGTATTGGTGACTTCATGTCCCTGTCTTTTTGCGGTGACCATTGTTCCTTTTACTGAGATGACCTTGTATGGCTTGGGGTTGAATGGTGTGACGATTTTCCCGGTTCTCCTCTGACGTAGCAGGACAACATCACCCTGTTTCAACTGTGAGTGCACGGCATTCCTCCTTTCATCCACATATAGTTTCATTTCTGTCTTCCTTAGTGCATCAGTTTGCCCGAGTTCATCATCGTCGGTGGGGGGAGAGATGGAGGGCAGTTTTATTGACATGGGTCGACCAAAGAATAATTCTACTGGAGAACGGTTGATGGTGTGGTGAGGAGTGGGTTTTGGAGGGGTTTTGGAGTCTCTACGATGGGGGACACCCACGGCATCGGGCCATGAACTTTCTCAATAATGCCCTGGTCCTCTAGGTGTTACAGTTCCTGCTCTACTTTCTTTCGCATGTGGAAAGGAATGCGACGTTGTGGTCATACTTGCCAACCTTGAGACCTCCGATTTCAGGAAGTGGGGGGTGGGGCAGGGTGGGGGCGTGGTCGAGGTTGGGCGGGGGCATGGTTAAGAGGGGAGGAGTATATTTACAGCTAGAATCCACCAAGTCAAGTATTCCATATATATATATATATATATATATATATATACTTATATAAGAAATTATTTACTTTCAGTAAATTTTAGCGATATATATATGTATATTTATATATATATATATATTATTATATATATACATATATATATATATACATACACACATATATATATATATATATATATATATATATATATATATATGTGAAATATTTGAATTTCAGTGTTCATTTATTTACACATATATACACACACATAACACTCATCTACTCATTGTTGAGTTAAGGGTTGAATTGTCCATCCTTTTTCTATTCTCTGTCACCATTTTCTTAACCATGCTGAACACCCTCTCTGATGATGCATTGCTGTGTGGCACGCTCAAAAGTGCATTGGAGTCTGGAATCTTCCATCTCTCCCTAGCATGGCCCAAAACCGGTCAATCTTTGCTTCCTGAGGAAGATCTTCATTGCCAAGCAATTGGTAGTCCAGCACTTCTTCCCAGAGGCTATCCAGGTCCAATCCCAGCTGCGGCTTGGAACTTACAAGCGTATTTCTTAATCTTACTCGTCGTCGCCATGGCTGTATCTTCCTCGTTCTTATGCGCTCTCTAAAAGCCGTATATGTTATTGTCACATATGCATGTACAGTAGATGGCAGTTTTGTCCTGTTTAAGAGTCTCACAACATTGCTGTTTACGGCTGACGAACTGTTTTACGGTAGACAAAAACGTGACTGATGTTGTTATGGGTTGTTACCGCGCTGGGAGGACGTTAATGAAACTGCCTAACAATAAACCCACATAAGAAACCAAGAACTCGCCCTCGATCATTCTACAGTTATAACGTCATTGGGCAGGCACGCTGTTTGTATTGTGGGAAAGCGGACGTGAAAACAGGCTATCGAAAACGTCACTCAGGTCCGCATGGAGCTGGAGAGGGCGTGGCCTCCAGCTCCGCCTGAATTTCGGGAGATTTTCGGGAGAACATTTGTCCCGGGAGGTTTTCGGGAGAGGCGCTGAATTTCGGGAGTCTCCAGGAAAATCCGGGAGGGTTGGCAAGTATGGATGTGGTTGGATTAAAGGCCGTACGCTGTCGTCGACGGGAGTTGACTTGGAAATTGTTTAGTTCCCCTATGCCAGTGGTGAGATTTGGATATTGCAGGAGTAGCTGTTGAGCCTTGGACATGTCCTGCTTCTTGGACTGCGTGCAACACACTGTGTACAGCAGGCCTAGTTCAGTTCCTGCTGTGTGGCCCCTTATGGAGCCATGAGCTCCTTCAGCCACATAGAAAATTGCTTGGACAGTTTTGCCATTTGCCGAGACTGTTGTGTTTACTTTTTCTCTGAGTGAGAGTGGAGTGTTTTAACCATAGGGAAAGATTTTCTTTCTCGCTTGTTCAAGCTTTACATTTAATTGTATTGTGCCGAGGCTGTCTCATCAAGAATGTTGGCGGAAGCACCTGAATCGACCAGAACGTTCATGTTTTCACCAGCTATCACAAGCTGCCGCACTGGTGGTAGTGCGCCACCAGCTGTGTTTGTGACAAATAAGTACTCATCATCTGTGCTTAAGTCTTGTGCAGCGACATTGCTACCAGAGGTGTGAGGTAGTTCGTCTACATCAGTCTGAAGTGATCTGACTTGTTTATAGTTACTTGCTGTTTTGTTGTACATGCTGTGTGTTTGTTTAGTTGTCTGTGGTGAGAGACAGCAACGAGCATAATGATTGAGTTTCCCGCATGCATTGCACAAGACGCGTGCTGATTGTCCTCCCTGGTGGGGAAATGTGCCTCCACAATTCCTACATGTTGTTTTTGATTGCTGTTGTCGTTGTGCACTGTTCATCTTTGATCTGTGGGGAGGCGAGCCTGTCCGTCTAGTGTTGCTTGTGTTAGCTATGGCTGCATTATCTCCTGTGTTATTTTTGTTTTCCATGTCAGAAGCTTGAAGTTCAGATGTTTCGAATGCCCTGGCAAGATCTAGTAGGTCGTTGAGAGGGTCTCTTAGTGCTCTCCTCCTGAGCCGTGATGACATGCAGCTGAGTATGATTTGGGATTTTATTTCTTTATTTTCGTCACTGAATTCACAGTTTTGGGCCAGTTTCCTGAGTCTAGTAAGGAATGCATCCATTGTTTCTCCCTCGTTTTGTTTTGCTTGTCTAAACGTGTAGATTTCAAATTCGACATTACGACCTGGGCTAAAGTATGCAGTGAGTAGCTCAATTGCTTTATTATAGTCTTTTGACTCTACTTTTTCGGTAAAAGTCTCAAAAATATCTTGCACTGGTTCCCCAGCATAATACAGTAGCATAGCCCTTTTACTGTATGTGTTGCATCTGTTATGGCTGCTGCAGTGAGAAACGTTTCAAAACGCAACATCCCCTTCTTTCATTTTGAGGAGGGGGAGGCGGGTTCAGTGCTGATATCACTGTGTGGGAATTGGGTATCCCAGCTAATGACGCGATCTAGCTTGTTTTCGTTTTTTTTTTTTTTTAATCTCTCTTTCGTTCTGTCTGTAGTGCTGGTTAGCAGTGGAGTAGCATGTATGATTGATTCAATGGTTTTCACTTACGGCCGATCAGCTTCGTAGCGTGTCATGATACTGCCCCGTGCAGTGAATGGGGCAGACGGTCCTGGAGGGGAAGATCGATGTGTTCTTTCACAGCTTATGCTCCGTATCCTCGTCGCCAATGTAGAAACGTGTTGTCCACTATTGCTTTATACAACTGTGTTTACTGAACACCTTCATACATCAATCATACTCCGCTGTACACTTTACCGGCATCGCTACCGCTCCCTGTGCTATCAACATCCAACTTCCGGGAACACATGAGAGACTGGAGAACTCAGTCTCTTAAAGGCCTACTGAAACCCACTACTACCCACCACGCAGTCTGATAGTTTATATATCAATGATGAAATATTAACATTGCAACACATGCCAATACGGCCTTTTTAGTTTACTAAATTGCAATTTTAAATTTTGCGCGAACTATCCTGTTGAAAACGTCGCGGTATGATGACGCGTGCGCGTGACGTCACGGATTGTAGCGGACATTTTGTTCCATCCTGATCCCAGATAAAAGTCGTCTGCTTTAATCGCATACTTACAAAGAATTTTGGACATCTGTGTTGCTGAATCTTTTGCAATTTGTTCAATTAATAATGGAGAAGTCAAAGTAGAAAGATGGAGGTGGGAAGCGGTGTATTGCAGCTGCTTTTAGCATCACAAACACAGCCGGTGCTTCCTTCTTTAAAATTCCCGAAGGTGAAGCTTTACTATGGAACAGAGCGGTCAAGCGAACATGTCAACCGGCAGGTTTCGGTGAGAAAATTGTGGTAATAAGTCGGCTCTTACCGTAGACATTAGCGGAGCTTGTGTCCTGGTGCAGCTGCGTGGCTTCACTCAGAGACACTGGCGGTCACCACACCCGTGGCCACACCCCTCCGACTTTCAGGTACCATATAATCTCACTAAAACACTAATAACACAATAGGCAGATAAGGGATTTTCCAGAATTATACTTGTAAATGTGTCTAATAACATCTGAATCGCTCTCACTGCCCTCTCCTTTTTTTTTCTAGTCCTTCACTCTCATTATCCTCATCCACGAATCTTTCATCATCCCTCAAATTAATGGGGAAATTGTCGCTTTCTCGGTCCGAATCGCTGTAGCTGTTGGTGGCCATGATTGTAAACAACGTGAGGATGTGAAGAGCCCTACAGCCCGTGACGTCACGCGCACATCGTCTGCTACTTCCGGTACAGGCAAGCCTTTTTTTATCAGCGACCAAAAGTTGCAAACGTTATCGTCGATGTTCTCTACTAAATCCTTTCAGCAAAAATATGGTAACATCGCGAAATGATCAAGTATGACACATAGAATGGACCTGCTATCCCCGTTTAAATAAGAAAATCTCATTTCAGTAGGCCTTTAAAGGGACCGGGCCCATTTTCATAACATTACAAAGTGGTAGAAAATGAATTATTAATCTACTTGTTCATTTACTGTTAATATATGCTTACTTTGTCTTTTATGTTCTATCTACACTTCTGCTCAAATGTAATAAACACTTAGTTTTCTGTTGTTTGGACGCTTTACATTAGTTTTGGATGATACCACAAATTTGGGTGTCTATCCAATACCAAGTAGTTATAGCATCATACAATGGTCATAATTTCATAATTGAAGTCTTCATGTGTCCAGGGATGTACAGTATTTCCTGAGTTTATAAACATATTATACATTTTTTAAAAACGAAAAAAGATTTTGTGACGCCAAAAAGTAGAAGTATCGACTAGACACGCTACTGTACTTGGTATCATTACAGTGGATGTCAGTTGTAGATCACCTCATGGTGTTTGTTTACATTGTGACACCGGTGAGCTACAATGTGTGGTGATGCATGTTTTGCTGTTCCTCATCCTGCCGGGATGATACTTGTGAGAAACATACTTTATTTGTCGCCATGGAGGCGAAGATTTGTGATTTAGAAGTAGCTAAAACACTGCAGACTGCGACTGGACGTTAATCGCGAGCTAGCTAGCCACGTCTTAAAGCACCTCTTCCTAAGGGCGTTTCAGTGTTATAATTTCAAATTTATCGTTAGTTTTTAAGCCAAAATGCATCCGTTCTCCCTTTTCTGTCTACACACTGTGTCTGCTTGTAAGTACTCTGTCATTTGTGCGTTGCCGAACATGTTCCTCTGCTCGTAAAACCAGCAATGTAACGACGTGACAACGACACACGAGGGGACCGGTACTTTTTACAGGCTGTAGAATACCGAATATGATTAATTTGTATCGCGCTACTATACTAGTTCCGGGCAGATGGAGCTTGTAAACCTGGTAAGGCAGCCCATGTAGCAAAAGGAAATCTCCAATCTCAAAACCACCGCTGCCCTGTGGTCAACCCACTGGAGGGTAAGGCTAAGGGATCAAACCCCAACATTTAGGGGCCAGAGTACTGAAGGCGGTTTGACGTTGTAGTGTCATTCCGGCAACTCCTTCGGCGCCGCTGTTGCCAAGCTGCATCGATACCCGTCACTCCCTTGGATCTACCAGCCACGCGGAGAGAGGGGAGCTTGCTGCCTGGACAACAGCTTGCCCTCCATAGTTCCATGCCTACGCCATGTAAAGCCACTGGAGACCCCCCTTTTAGGAATGCCACAACACAACAACATAACGCCAGAACACAACAACATAAAGAAAGGACACAACAACTTTATGTTACAAAGCAACAACGTAATGCGACAACCTAACAACTTTACGCCACAATACAACACAAAGCTACAACAGTCAACTTTTAGCCACAAAACAACATATAGCCACAACATGACTTTAAGGTGACATGACTGCAAAAACAAATGCAAACGCCACAACACAGCAACTATACACCACGACACAACTTTAAGCCACAATACAAACGCAAGAGCCACTGCAAGTGTAAATACATAACACAACAACTCTTAGCGACTGATTACAGGGGTTTGGGTGTAAATATTTACACATGCAAACTAACAGATGGTGCCAACAACACGTCTGAGCTTTTCTATCTCATTAAAAAAGTTGCCAAAAAAAAATACTTTTTTTGTCTTCCAAAAGTTAATGAAAAATAATCAACAAAAATATTACACATTTGTGTCTGTGACTAACAAAAGTATAGTAGTTAGGACGCCGTGGCGCAGTTGGGAGAGTGGCCGTGCCAGCAACCCGAGGGTTCCCGGTTCGATCCCCACCTCCTACCAACCTCGTCACGTCCGTTGTGTCCATTAGCAAGACACGTCACCCTTGCTCCTGATGGGTCATGGTTAGGGCCTTGCATGGCAGCTCCCGCCATCAGTATGTGAAAGTGTGTGTGAATGGGTAAATGTGGAAATAGTGTCAAAGCACTTTGAGTACCTTGAAGGTAAAAAACACTATACAAGTATAACCCATTTAACATTTATAGTAAAATGTAATGAATGTATACTGAACGAAGATGCAAACGCAACACTTTTATTTTGCTCCCATTTTTCATTAGTTGAACTCAATGATCTAAAACTTTTACTAGATACACAAAATACATATTCCTCTCAAATATTGTACACAAATCTGTCTAAATCTGTGTTAGTGAGCATGTTTTCTTTGCCAACATAATCCATCCCACAGGTGTGGCATATCAAGATGCTGATTAAATGGCATGATTATTGCACAGGTGTGCCTTAGGCTGCCCACAATAAAAGGTCATGTGCAGTTTTGTGTTGTTGGGGGTCTGTGGGGGGTGGAGTCAGAGAAACAGTCAGTATCTGGTGCGATCACCATTTGCCTCATTCAGTGCAACACATCTCCATCGCAGAGAGTTGATCAGGTTGTTGATTGTGGTTTGTGGAATGTTGGCCCACTCCTCTTCAATGGCTGTGCAAAGTTCCAGCGAGTTAATCCATTTTTGAGGGGGATTGAGGGGATTATTATGATGCGTTCCTGAAGGGAGAAGCTGTTACAGAACCTGGAGGTTCTGCTACGGAGGCTGCGGAACCTATTTCTAGAGTCCAGCAGTGAAAACAGTCCTTGGTGGGGGTGGGAGGAGTCTCTGCAGATTTTCTGAGCCCTGGTCAGGCAGCTGCTTTTTGCAATCTCCTGGATAGGAGGAAGAGGAGTCCTGATGATATTTTCTGCCGTCCTCACCACTCTCTGCAGAGCTTTCCAGTCTGAGGCACTGCAGTCTCCAGTCCTGACAGATATGCAGTTGGTCAGTAATTCCTCTATAAAATGTGCTGAGAATGGGGGGAGGGAGCTGTGCTCTTGTCATCCGACGCAAAAAGTCCATACGCTGCTGAGCTCTTTTTACAAGCGCTCTGGTGTGTAGGGACCAGGTCATATTGTCAGTGATCTGCACCCGTAGGAACTTGCTGCTGCTTACCATCTCCACCGCTGTGCCATTGATGAAGAGTGGAGTGTGGATGGACTGGTGCCTCCTGAAGTCGACGATGATCTCCTTGGTCTTGTCGACGTTCAGGACCAGGTTGTTGGTTCTGCACCAGTCAACCAGATGTTTCACCTCCTCCCTGTAGTCCATGTCGTTGTCACGGATGAGGCCCACTGCTCGTGTTGTCCGCATACTTCACAAAGTGGTTAGTAGTGGACCTGGGGCAGCAGTCATGGGTCATCAACGTGAACAGCAGCAGACTAAGGACTCAGCCCTGGGGGGAGCGATTGCTTGGGGAGATGGCACTGGAGGTGTTGTTGCCCACTCTCACAGACTGGGGTCTGTTTGTGAGGAAGTCAAGCAGCCAGTTGCACTGGGGGGGACTGAAACCAAGGGGGCCCAGTTTGCTCACCAAATGCTGCGGGATGATGGTGTTGAACACCGAGCGGAAGTCCAGAAACAACATCCGCATGTGTGTGTCCTTTCCTTTCAGATGTTCTAAACTCAGGTGGAGTGCAGAGAAAATGGTGTCCGCTGTGGAGCGGTTAGGGTGATAAGCAAACTGGTATGGGTCAAATGTGGGGGGAAGTCTGGAGACAATGTATTCCTTTACCAGCTTCTCAGAACACTTCATTATGATGGTGGTGAGTGCCACAGGGCAATAATCATTGATGGAAGAGATTGTGGGTTTTTTAGGTACTGGATTGAATGTGGCCATCTTAAAACATGATGGTACCACAGCCTGGGTCAGCGAGGTGTTGAAGATGTCTGTTAGAACCACAGCCAGCTGGTCTGCACATCCCTTAGCATCCTGCCCAGAATGTCACCAGGTCCCGCTGCTTTCTGGGGGTTCACATTCTTCAGGGTTCTCCGTACATCTGCTGTGTCCAGGTTGAGCGGCTGCTCATTAGAGTGAGGGAGGGATGGATTACCTCGCCAGAGTGGTGTTAAGTGCCTCAAACCTTGTAAAGTGGTTGTTGAGGTTGTTAGGAAGGTGATGCTGTTGTCACAGAGACGGGGTGTAGCTTTATCGTCCGTGATGACCTGTATGCCCTGGATCATTCGTCTAGTGTTCGTGGGGTTTTCGAAGAAGTCCCGCACTTTCTGACTGTGAGCACACTTTGCAACCCTAATGGGACGGTTCAGGTTTGCTCTGGCTGTTTTAAGTGCCACCTCGTCGCCAGATTTAACAGTGTTGTTCCGAGCCTTCAGCATTGCACGTACTGTACCTCACAGTTCATCCAGGGTTTCTCATTGGCCTGTGTGGGGATGTTCTTGATCACACTAGCATCCTCCATGCACTTCTGAATGAATGCGGACACAGACTCTGCATACTCCTCCACACTGGTGTGATGATTTTCGGTGGCATTTGCCTTCAACATGTCCCAGTCTGTGCTTTTGAAGCAGTCTTGTAATGCTACCATTGCTCTCTCTGGCCAGGTCCTCACCTGCTTCACTGTAGCTTGAATTCTGATCAGCAGAGGTTTGTATGCAGGAATTAGCATCACAGACAGATAATCTGAGGATCCGAGGTGGGGGCGGGGTGCAGCTTTGAATACCAGCTTGATGTTGCTGTGGACCATGTCTAGCTTGCTTCCACCCCTGGTTGCAAAATTCACATATTGATGGAAATGGGGAAACACAGTTTTCATGGGCATTCCTGCAGTCAGCTTGCCAACTGCATGCTCCCTCAAAACACCTGTGCAATTATCATACTGTTTAACAGCATCATGATATGCCACACCTGTGAGGTGGGATGGATTATCATGGAAAAGAAGAAATGCTCACTGACACAAATGTACACAGATTTGTGAACAATATTTGAGAAGAATAGGACTTTTGTGTATCTAGTAAAAGTTTTAAATCTTTTACTTCAACTCGTAAGAAATGGGGGCAAAAAAAAAAGTGTTGTACAGTATTTACGGTAATCAACACAGTATTTGCCAATATTTGTGTTAGCGCTAGCACTTAAGAAGCCAACTAAGCAGTTAACCTGATTTTCTATACATATTTCAACACAAACTCGTCTGCACAATTTTTTTATTTTTTTATTTTTTTGTGACTTTGCGGCGTCCTCTGTGTCAGAGTATCATAATGAGAAATGGACACACTTACACAACAAGCACAAGCACTACATCAGCAGATTTATGCGTACATGCTGGCTCCATTGATTCTTCACTCTTTGGCTTCTTTCCATACGATTTCTATCAATTTGTCCTCATTCTCACTCATTTTGGTGTTGTGGCGCGAAAGCTGAGATAGAGACTTTGGGTGTGTGTGTGTGTGTGTGTGTGTGTGTGTGTGTGTGTGTGTGTGTGTGTGTGTGTGTGTGTGTGTGTGTGTGTGTGTGTGTGTGCGTGTGCGTGTGCGTGTGCGTGTGTGTGTGTGCGTGCGTGCGTGCGTGAGTGTGTGTGCCCATGTGTTTGACATAGTGTGTGATGGTGAAAGGTTTTCTTTCCATTTCTCAGGAAGGAAAGATCCTGACCTCTTCTCTTTTCGTTCCAAAAAATGAGACTGTCAACCAAAATGAGGACCGATTAGAACAGGGGTGTCAAACTCATTTTAGATCGGGGACCACATGGAGAAAAATCTACTCCCTAGTGGGCCGGACAGGTAAAATCCCTGCACGATAACTTAAAAATAAAGACACCTTCAGATTGTTTTCTGTGTTTGTTTTCTACAGCTTATTGCAGTTAATAGTATTCTATCTTTATTTGTCGTTATTTATATTTTCTGAATGAATTATGTGACAATGTTCATCAGTCAACTCAATGGTGCTCATTTTCAATCTATCAAGATGAAAAAAATATCAAAATCAAGGGTCGCCAACCTTTACCACTCAAAAAGCCATTTTAACCCGTTTCACAAAATAAAGAAAACTATGGGAGCCACAAGACTCTTTTGAAATTTAAAATGAAATAGCAGCTTACAAAGTTTTGTTTTGCTTTGTGCTATGTATTAACCAGGGGTCTCAGACACACAGCCAGCACCTTAGTATGACATTTTAATATTAGTGCGAGTTTAATTTGAATGCCACTTGACAACATCACATTTGCCAACCATCTCAATTTTTCCGGGAGACTGAATAGTTTCAGAGCAACCTTTCTCTTGACTGTCTGCTGGTTTTCACCCAAACAACAATAATAAGGGCGTGCTATGATGACAATGTGTTTAGCGCCCTCTACAAACGTAACAAACAGCGTACCAGCTGTTTGTTACATAACATACCAAATACCAAGAATCACATGCATCCCTGACTCTTCCGGGCTCCATTATACACCCCCGCCCACCTCAACCGACGCACGGAGGGGGGTGTATAAATGGGCCCGGAACAGTCAGGGATGCATGGGATTCTGGGTATTTGTTATGTTGCGTTTAGAATGTGTTACAGTGCGGATGTTCTCCCGAAATGTGTTTGTCATTCTTGTCTGGTGTTGGTTCACAGTGTGGCGCATATTAGTAAGAGTGCTAAAGTTGTTTATATTACAACCCTCAGTGTAATCTGTATGGCTGTTGAACAACTATGCTTTGCAGTCGCTTGTGCGTTGAGTCAGCAGCCGCACACTAAATGTGGCTGGCCGGCACTCAGATAGCACAGTATTAAAGCTGACACTACGACATGGTCGAGAGGACGTTTAAGGCATTGCCATCACGGCAGGGCCTTAATATTGTTGTCTGGGTGAAAATCTGAGAATGTTATCCTGGGGAGATTTCTGGGAGAGGCAATGAAATGTGGAAAACCACCCGATAAAATGGGGGGGTCGGCAAGTATGCAGCTGAGCCACATCAGAGTGATCCAAGCTCCGGAGCCGCGGGTTGCCGACTCCTGATCTATAGAGATGCAAATAATTGCTATTGCAACATCCAGTAGACACATGTAGAAGAGCTGTTTCTTTCATTCAAAATTTTCAGGTTAATTTGTATACTTAGCAAACTCAACCCGCGGGCCGGATAAAACTTGTTTGCGGGCCTGATCCGGCCTGCGGGCCGTACGTTTGACACCCCTGGATTAGAAGGTTAATGCATTAGCCGCCATTTCAAAGAGTGATAAGAGTGTTGCTCATCCTACAACACACTCATGAAGACACACTCACCATTATAATAATAATACAGACTTTGGAAGAATAAACACATTGAAATGATAGCGAGGTCTACAATGGATGCTGTGGATTCACCGCAATAAAACAAAATTTTATTACAAGTATTTTCATTTTCATCTTACAATATGTTAAAAGGATAAAACATTGTCCACATACCGGCTACAACATTTATATGAGATCTTTTGCAAAGACACCAATATTTATTGTAAGGCTGGGTGTTTCAACTGGCAACCTACAGCCAAATCCTGCATGTGAACAAGAGACTTCAGACTAGCGTATTGGCAGGAAGTCATGACTATAGAGGGTCTTTGACTTGCACTTTTGCAGCAAGTCCCTAAAAAATAGCAGAATTGCAGTTGGTTCTTAAAACAGTCAATCGTTCTTGTTAAATAAAGGATCTTTGACTAGTCTTACATACTGTTGGTCCTTAGACAGCAGCAATATTGTCATATAAAGGATATTTGATTAGCATTTTGCAGTTGGTCCTTAAAAACAGAAGATAATTTTTGTTAAATAAAGGATCTTTGACTAGCCTTACATACAGTTGGTCCTTAGACAGCAGCAATCCTGTCATACTGTATAATGGATCTTTGATTAGCATTTTGCAGTTGGTCCTTAAGAAAAGCAGATCAACTTTGTCATAAAGGGGATTTTTGAAAAATGGTTTTGCAGTTGGTGCTTGTAAACGGCAGCCCTTCTATTATATAGAGCATGGGTGTCAAACTCTGGCCCGTGGGCCAAATTTGGCCCACCGTGTGATTTCAAATTAAGAGGTAATATCAAATTAAGATTAGAGTTGGCCCGCCGGTATTATACAGGGGCGGTGCCGCTGTAACAACGCATTTGCCAACCCTCCCGAATTTCACTGCCCCTCCCGTAAATCTCCCGGGGAAAGAATTCTTCCGAATTTCTCCCGATTTCCACTTGGACAACAATATTGGGGGCGTGCCTCGAAGGCACTGCCTTTATCGTTCTCTACAACCTGTTGTCATATCCGCTTTTCCGCCATAGAAACAATGTGCCGGCCCAGTCACATGAAATCTGCGGCTTTAACACACACGAATGAATGCAAGGCATAATTGGTCAACAGCCATACAGGTAGCACTAGGGGTGGCCGTATAAACGACTTTAACACTGTTACAAATATTCGCCACACTGTGAAGCCACACCAAACAAGAATGACAAACACGTTTCGGGAGAACATCTGCACCGAAACACATGTAATACCCAGAACTCCTTGCAGCACTAACTCTTCCGGGATGCTATAATATACACCCCCGCTACCACCAAACCTGCCCCCCCCTCCAATTTTTATTTAAATTGTATTTGATATGCCATTGATATTTTTAAATCATTATTGATAGGTTGATTGGAAACACTAAATTGGCCCTAGTGTGCATGTTGTCTCTCTATCTGTGTTGGCCCTGTGATGAGGTGGCGACTTGTCCAGGGTGTACGTTGCCTTCCGCCCGAATGCAGCTGAGATAGGCTGCAGCGACCCCAGAAGGGACAAGCGGTAGTAAATGGATGGCTGGATGGATAATTTGAAACTTGACTTTGCATGTCACTATAAAGTTACATAAGCCTTGCGTGTTCAATATTCAATGCAAAACTTTTTGGGATCCCTCTTAAAAGGTTAATTTGTTCAACCTTGGCCCGCGGCTTTGTTCCATTTAAAATTTTGGCCCACTCTGTATTTGAGTTTGACACCCCTGATATAGAGGATCATTCTTTCTTTTCTTTCTTTAGTTTATTTCGAAATGAACACACTTACAGTATAATACATCTCACTGTTTCATAACATTTCACTTTACATCATGTCTGAAAAGGAGTAAGAAGAAGCAAAGCTTATTTAAACCTACCCCTTTCCCACTTCAGAGCGTTTTAAAAATATATAGAATCATTAACTGACATTTTTATAATAAAATAACATCTGTGAATTAGTATACACAACAGTTTTGTAATATGTAATCTATTACTTCAGTCATTATTAATATACTGAGATGCAGAATATCTTATTTTAAGTAAGGTTGAAAATAGTTCTCATAATTCTTCTTCTTTGTACTTTGTAAGCACTATTAATTTGAACAACCTCTTAAAGTGGATCATATTAGTACAATATTTAACTTCTTTACGTAATCCATTCCATAATTTAATTCCACATACTAATATGCTTGAGGTTTTAAGTGTTGTACGTGCATACAAATGTTTTAAATTACATTTTGCTCTAAGGTTATATTTCTCCTCTTTTGTTGAGAAGAACTGTTGTACATTGACTAACCATTTTGCAGCACGTCCTTAAAAACAGTAGAGCATTATTGTCATTTAGAGAATCTTTGAAAAGTATTTTTAGGCAGCAGACTAGCGCTTTTGCAGGCAGCACAGCACTTTTGCTTTACAAATTATGTTTGACAAGACTAACTTGCAATCAGTCCCTAAAAACAGCAGCACTTCTGTTGATTAGCAGGTTGCTTAAAAAACATTATTGTCTTATAAAGGATCTTTGACTAGCGCTTTTGCAGGCGGTTCTTAAAAACACCACAGCACTTTTGCTTTACAAATTATCTTTGACAAGACTAACATGCAATTAGTCCCTAAAAACAGCAGCACTTCTGTTGATTAGCAGGTTGCTTAAAAAACATTATTGTCTTATAAAGGATCTTTGACTAGCGCTTTTGCAGGCGGTTCTTAAAAACACCACAGCACTTTTGCTTTACAAATTATCTTTGACAAGACTAACATGCAATTAGTCCCTAAAAACAGCAGCACTTCTGTTGATTAGCAGGTTGCTTAAAAAAACATTATTGTCTTATAAAGGATCTTTGACAAGTGTTGTTTGCAGTTGCTCCTTGAAAACAGCATATAAAGGATCTTTGACACATGTTTTTGGAGTTGGTCAATAAACAGAAAAGATTGTTATTGTCATATAAAGGATCTTTGACTAGTTCTTAAAGCACTATTGTCATATAGAGGATCTTTGACAAACCATTATGCAATTGGTCCTAAAAGACAGCAGCAGTCCTCTCATGTAGAGTATCTTTGATTAATGTTTTACAGTTTGATCCTTAAAAACAGCAGAGCTCTCTTGTCATATTGAGGATTTTTTGCATGTGTTTTTATGGTTGGTGTTGCGTTTGGAACGCATTTTGAATGCGCGAGTTGTCACCCCCAGATGCTGCAGGACTCGGACAAGGCTAGATTGCAGGTAGGTGCTTGTTTAATATACAAAAGGTATAAAGAACACTGACAAAAGGCAAAGAAAAGGTGTGCCTATGCACGGGAAGCTAAATGCTACTGGTTAGCAAGAGTTAAGTTCAAAGTGTCCAAAGTAGCGCGTACCGAGCGCGCGAAAGCTAAGACAGGACTTAGTAAGGTAAATACAAAAGCAGAATACCAATCGTGACTGTTGCGAATAGCAAACAAAACATCCAGAACGAACACAGGTAGCCGGCAGGTTTAAATACTCAATAATTGAAAACAGGTGTGCGTCAGAAAGTCAGTGCAGGTGGAACAAATGAAGTCGCCATGGTGACAAATACAAACAAGGAAGTGCTCAAACAAACTCAAACTCAGCGGATCGTGACAGTTGGTCTCTAAAAACAGGAGAAAACTCTGGTCATATAGAGGATTTTTGACAAATGTTTTTGCAGTTGGTCCTCAAACAGAACCGATTGTTCTTGTCGTATAGAGGATCTTTGATTAGTCTTTATATGATGGCTTTGTAATCTGGATCCCAAGATGCAAAGGCGGGAAGCAGGTGTAACAAAAAATGTCATTTGATCAAAACCTGTACTAAGCCACAGCTTGTAAGAATAACAAAAGGCAATGGAATACAAAAAAATGCCCATGAAAAAAATAAAGAAACAGGCTTCCCAGGCTGAGGGACGCCGGACTGAGACAAATTACCAAAAGGGGTGATGGTAAGAGGACGGCACAAAAATGGGTCTTGCTAGTAAGTTTTAGCAGAGCAGTTCAAGAGAATCTCGTACGGGAACAGTCTGAAGGAAAGAACTGGCGTCTCTTAGCAATACACCTGCAGCTGATAAAGGGTGGCAAGCAATCATCTTCAGGTGCGTCCATTAACTCCGCCTGCAGTCCAAGCGATGGCTATCGAGGAGAGAAAAAAGACAAACGAGAACACAGAAAAGCAGTGAGGCAAGAACAAAGAATGTAACACTTTATGCAGTTCTTAAAAAACGGTAAAGCTTTCCTGTTGTATAAAGAATATTTGAATAGAATTCTGCAGTTGGTTCTTCAAAACAAAGTGAGCGCTTCCGTCATGCCTGGCATAACGTTTTCCTTTTTTCATGTCTTTTATTTCTGAAAATAATAGACATTTGCAAAAGTGAAAATAATTGTTGATAATAATAACAGTAATATATAATAATTATTGTGAAAGTATTGTTATTTTGCATTGTATCGATGATGTACTTTGACTGGTCTCCATACCTAGCATGGATCAAAAACATGTTCAGTTTTATTTGCTCCCGAGGCTCTTCTAACGATCGCCGAGGTAATTTATGAGGTGTAACTAGATGACAGCTTCCTATTAATGCTTGTGGGCTTGAGCAGAGCAGAGACATGAGGCAGAATGATGAAGATTAACATTATGGAGTAATGGCATAACACAAAAGAAAGAAAACTGCAATTTTAAGATGTACAAAATCAAAGTGAGTGAAAATTATAATTTTAAGATTGTGGTGACATTTCACTCTCATGCTTGCTGTAGCAGCTCACACAGTGCAGTGTTTACAGCTGTCACTGCCCGATTTACTTGGCTGCCAGATCTGTTTGGCCGTGTGTACAACTTCCTGCCATGCTAAACAGTTTTACGAGTTACAAAAACAACATTCATAGCATTCAAAGTATTTGGATTTGCAAAAACTATTTTGGTAATGGAACCGCCAATATCTCAAGATGAAAAGGGTAATTTCAAATTTGAATTCTGAACTGTATGGATGGATATAAATTATTGTATTTTTTAAAGTGTAATTGAAAACATTTTTGGAAAATAGTTCAATGCCACCTATATTTGGAAAAACTATCATCAAAGAGTAAACGTAAGTTGCTGAGTATTTCGGGTATTGATGAGGCCATTAATTTATCGGGACTGGGGGCATCACTTCTTAAAAGCGTACTGAAACCCACTACTACTGACCACGCAGTCTGATAGTTTATATATCAATGATGAAATATTAACATTGCAACACATGCCAATACGGCCTTTTTAATTTACTAAATTACAATTTTAAATTTCCCTAGAGTTTCGTCTTCGAAACGTTGTGTAATGATGACGTGTATGCAAGACGTCACGGGTTTTTAGGAACTATGAGCGCTGCACACACACACAGCTAAATGTCATCTGCTTTAACGGCATAATTATACAGTATTTTGGAGATCTGTGTTGCTGAATCTTTTGCAATTTGTTCAATTAATATTGGAGAAGTCACAGTATAAGATGGAGTTGGGAAGTTTTAAACTTTAGCCACACAAACACACGGTGATTCCTTGTTTAAAATTCCTGGAGGTGAAACTTTCCTATGGATCAGAGCACAGTCAAGAGAACATGGATCCCGACCACATGTCAACCAGCAGGTTCCGGTGAGAAAATTGTGGTTAAAAAGTTCGTTCTTACGGGAGAAAAGCTGAGCTTGTGCCGTCCATAGCTGCTGTCGACTCCCCTGAGACACTGTGCGTCAAGACACCCGTGGACACACCCTTCCGACTATCAGGTACTATTAAACTCACTAAAACACTAGCAACACAATAGAAAGATAAGGGATTTCACAGAAGTATGCTAGTAAATGTTTCTAAAAACATCGGAATCCGTCCCAGTGCAATCGCGTTTTTTTTTTTTTATTCCGTCGCTATCAATATCCACAAACACGAATCTTTCATCCTCGCTCAAATTAATGGGGAAATTGTCGTTTTCTCGGTCCGAATAGCACTTTTTGTTGGAGGCTCCCATTAAAAACAAAGTGAGGATGTGAGGAGCCATCAACATGTGACGTCATCGTCTGCGACTTTCGGTAAAGGCAGGGCTTTTCTGTTAGCGACCAAAAGTTGCGAACCTTATCGTGGATGTTCTCTACTAAATCCTTTCAGCAAAAATATGGCAATATCGCGAAATGATCAAGTATGACACATAGAATGGACCTGCAATCCCCGTTTAAATAAGAAAATCTCATTTCAATAGGCCTTTAAAGTACCAATAGTGTGTAAAAACAATCTGACTTTATATTATTGTGTTTCATTGTGTCCATTAAACCCTCTCCAATTGTATTTACAATCTGCAAAGTATGTGAAAATACCGTCTGAACCTCACAAAATGCCAGCAATTCAGTTGGCCGTTTTGAATATTTCACACCGAATATCTTCGTCAATTTTCGTAGATTCTACGTCACTGTAGTAACACTTCTGCAGTGTAACATTATTGTCAGATCAGTCGAGCTAGAAATATGCAAACATTGGAAAGAGATGGGTTGTCTATCATTTGTATTCCTTATGCAACACAAGAACACGTTTTTCTTTTTTTTAATTCATTCTAAGTCAAATTACCTGACAAATTTTAATAGACATAGGGTCCTCTATTTTGCCCATTATACACAATATCCAGAAACTGCCAACTATATTCTATTTATATGTTGTGACCTGAGAATTAACCAAACAAGCACGGTGAAGCAGGGGTTAGTGCATGTGCCTCACAATACGAAGGTCCTGAGTTCAATCACGGGCTCGAGATCTTTCTGTGTGGAGTTTGCATGTTCTCCCCATGACTGCGTGGGTTCCCTCCGGGTACTCTGGCTTCCTCCCACCTCCAAAGACATGCACCTGGGGATAGGTTGATTGGCAACACTAAATGGTCCCTAGTGTGTGAATGTGAGTGTGAATGTTGTCTGTCTATCTGTGTTGGCCCTATGATGAGATGGTGACTTGTCCGGGGTGTACCCTGCCTTCCGCCCGGATGCAGCAAAGATAGGCTCCAGCACTCCCTGCGACCCCGAGAGGGACAAGCGGTAGGAAATGGATGGATGGATAGCGTAATATTGTTATTATAGGCGCTGTCAGGCCAAATTTCTTCCCCCTAAAAACCTTTCCCCCGGAAGACATTTGGCATGACAGCCCCTCTAATGCCTGAAGGACCCCAATGAGGGTGTGATAATACCAAGTTATATGACTCTTAAGGGTTACAGCTGCAAAATTAGCGAAACAAAAATAGCTTCAAAGGTTAGCTATGTTGTCTGGGGGCTTTCATGCCCCCTGGTAGGGTCTCCCAAGACAAACAGGTCCTAGGTGAGTGATCAGACAAAGAGCAGCTCAAAGACTTCTATGGAATTACAACAAAATGAACCCAGATTTCCCTCGCCCGGACGTGGGTCACCGGGGCCCCGCTCTGGAGCCAGGCCCGGAGTTGGGGCACGATGGCGAGCGCCTGGTGGTCGGGCCTGTCCCCATGGGGCCCGGCCGGGCACAGCCCGAAGAGGCATCGTGGGTCACCCCTCCAATGGGCTCACCACTCATAGGAGGGGCCATAGAGGTCGGGTGCATTGTGAGCTGGGCGGCAGCCGAAGGCAGGGCACTTGGCGGTCCGATCCTCGGCTACAGAAGCTAGCTCTTGGGACGTGGAACGTCACCTCACTGGGGGGGAAGGAGCCTGAGCTAGTGCGCGAGGTAGAGAAGTTCCGGCTGGATATAGTCGGACTCACCTCGACGCACAGCAAGGGCTCTGGAACCAGTTCTCTCGAGAGGGACTGGACCCTCTTCCACTCTGGCGTTGCCGGCAGTGAGAGGCGACGGGCTGGGGGGGCAATTCTGGTTGCCCCCCGGCTCAAAGCCTGCACGTTTGAGTTCAACCCAGTGGACGAGAGGGTAGCTTCCCTTCGCCTTCGGGTGGGGGGACGGGTCCTGACTGTTGTTTGTGCTTACGCACCAAACAGCAGTTCAGAATACCCACCCTTTTTGGGTACACTCGAGGGAGTACTGGAAAGTGCTCCTCCGGGTGATTCCCTTGTCCTACTGGGAGACTTCAACGCTCATGTTGGCAACGACAGTGAAACCTGGAGAGGCGTGATTGGGAAGAATGGTCGCCCGGATCTAAACCCGAGTGGTGTTTTGTTATTGGACTTTTGTGCTCGTCACGGATTGTCCATAACAAACACCATGTTCAAACATAAGGGTGTCCATATGTGCACTTGGCACCAGGACACCCTAGGCCGCAGTTCCATGATCGACTTTGTAGTTGTGTCATCGGATTTGCGGCCTTATGTTTTGGACACTCGGGTGAAGAGAGGGGCGGAGCTTTCTACCGATCACCACCTGGTGGTGAGTTGGCTGCGATGGTGGGGGAGGATGCCGGACAGACCTGGCAGGCCCAAGCGCATTGTGAGGGTCTGCTGGGAACGTCTGGCAGAGTCTCCTGTCAGAGAGAGTTTCAATTCACACCTCCGGGAGAACTTTGAACATGTCACGAGGGAGGTGCGGGACATTGAGTCCGAGTGGACCATGTTCCGAACCTCTATTGTCGAGGCGGCTGATTGGAGCTGTGGCCGCAAGGTTGTTGGTGCCTGTTGTGGCGGTAATCCCAGAACCCGTTGGTGGACACCAGCAGTGAGGGATGCCGTCAAGCTGAAGAAGGAGTCCTATCGGGTTCTTTTGGCTCATAGGACTCCGGAGGCAGTGGACGGGTACCGACGGGCCAAGCGGTGTGCAGCTTTAGCGGTCGCGGAGGCAAAAACTCGGACATGGGAAGAGTTCGGGGAAGCCATGGAAAACGACTTCCGGACGGCTTCGAAGCGATTCTGGACCACCATACGGCGCCTCAGGAAGGGGAAGCAGTGCACTATCAACACCGTGTATGGTGCGGATGGTGTTCTGCTGACTTCGACTGCGGATGTTGTGGATCGGTGGAGGGAATACTTCGAAGACCTCCTCAATCCCACCAACACGTCTTTCTTTGAGGAAGCGGTGCCTGGGGAATCTGTAGTGGACTCTCCTATTTCTGGGGCTGAAGTCGCTGAGGTAGTTAAAAAGCTCCTCTGCGGCAAGGCCCCGGGGGTGGATGAGATCCGCCCGGAGTTCCTCAAGGCTCTGGATGCTGTGGGGCTGTCTTGGTTGACAAGACTCTGCAGCATCGCGTGGACATCGGGGGCGGTACCTCTGGATTGGCAGACCGGGGTGGTGGTACCTCTCTTTAAGAAGGGGGACCGGAGGGCGTGTTCCAACTATCGTGGGATCACACTCCTCAGCCTTCCCGGTAAGGTTTATTCAGGTGTACTGGAGAGGAGGCTTCGCCGGATAGTCAAACCTCGGATTCAGGAGGAACAGTGTGGTTTTCGTCCTGGTCGTGGAACTGTGGACCAGCTCTATACTCTCGGCAGGGTTCTTGAGGGTGCATGGGAGTTTGCCCAACCAGTCTACATGTGCTTTGTGGACTTGGAGAAGGCATTCGACCGTGTCCCTCGGGAAGTCCTGTGGGGAGTGCTCAGAGAGTATGGGGTATCGGACTGTCTTATTGTGGCAGTCCGCTCCCTGTATGATCAGTGTCAGAGCTTGGTCCGCATTGCTGGCAGTAAGTCAAACACGTTTCCAGTGAGGGTTGGACTCCGCCAAGGCTGTCCTTTGTCACCGATTCTGTTCATAACTTTTATGGACAGAATTTCTAGACGCAGCCAAGGCGTTGAGGGGTTCCGGTTTGGTGGCCACGGGATTAGGTCTCTGCTTTTTGCAGATGATGTAGTCCTGATGGCTTCATCTGGCCGGGATCTTCAGCTCTCACTGGATCGGTTCGCAGCCGAGTGTGAAGCGACCGGAATGAGAATCAGCACCTCCAAGTCCGAGTCCATGGTTCTTGCCCGGAAAAGGGTGGAGTGCCATCTCCGGGTTGGGGAGGAGACCCTGCCCCAAGTGGAGGAGTTCAAGTACCTAGGAGTCTTGTTCACGAGTGGGGGAAGAGTGGATCGTGAGATCGACAGGCGGATTGGTGCGGCGTCTTCAGTAATGCGGACGTTGTATCGATCCGTTGTGGTGAAGAAGGAGCTGAGCCGGAAGGCAAAGCTCTCAATTTACCGGTCGATCTACGTTCCCATCCTCACCTATGGTCATGAGCTTTGGGTCATGACCGAAAGGATAAGATCACGGGTACAAGCGGCCGAAATGAGTTTCCTCCGCCGGGTGGCGGGGCTCTCCCTTAGAGATAGGGTGAGAAGCTCTGCCATCCGGGAGGAACTCAAAGTAAAGCCGCTGCTCCTCCACATCGAGAGGAGCCAGATGAAGTGGTTCGGGCATCTGGTCAGGATGCCACCCGAACGCCTCCCTAGGGATGTGTTTAGGGCACGTCCAGCTGGTAGGAAGCCACGGGGAAGACCCAGGACACGTTGGGAAGACTATGTCTCCCGGCTGGCCTGGGAACGCCTCGGGATCCCCCGGGAAGAGCGAGACGAAGTGGCTGGAGATAGGGAAGTCTGGGCTTCCCTGCTTAGGCTGCTGCCCCCGCGACCCGACCTCGGATAAGCGGAAGATGATGGATGGATGGATAGGTTAGCATGCTGGAAGGCTAATATTTTTTCCTCACCGTTATTTTTCACCAATGACAATCAGCCAATCATAATGCTTTTAAAACAGGCAGCTGTGTGGGCTGCTTTGAGCAAGTTATATGACTTTTAAGGGTTACAGCTGCAAAATTTGCAAAAGAAAAAATAACTTCAAATGTTAGCATGCTGGAAGGCTAATATTTTTTCCTCACCATTATTTTTCACCAATGACAATCAGCCAATCATAATGCTTTTAAAACAGGCAGCTGTGTGGGCTGCTTTAAGGTCCTTCCACCCTCATTGGGGTCCTTCAGGCATTAGAGGGGCTGTCACGCCAAATGTCTTCCTGGGGGCATGTTTTTGTAGGGGGGAAGAATTTTGGCGTGACAGCGCCAACGCAGACGGCCTATTGTAGCGCTGCATTGATAGCAGTGAGCTAATGATAGCTTATGCTGCTAGTTTTCAAGGGAGTGAAACACAAAGGAGGTGGAATCCAAAGATGCGTGGGCGAAGGGTAAGTTGATAGTCTTTAATGACAACATTTCACAGCAGGACTAGCAGTAGCAAAAAACTATGGTGCCACAACCAACTGGGGGGGCACCACGAAAAAGGAAAGAGCAAAAAGTAACCAAGCAAAATGCTGACGTCTGGGTGAAAATCTGAGAATGTTATCCTGGGGAGTGTCGCGTAGCGCAGGGCAGGCTACACACAAGGATTCAGGATTACAAAAGTTTAGCTGGGAAACACAGGAGGAGGCCGCGTGGCATGGATACAGCACAATGAATCTCCCAGTGCTACCAGCTGGGCATGGCCGGACTAAATACCCATGGTGATGAGAATCAGCTGCGGCGCACTCGACACCACGCCCACCCTGGAAGTGCTGGCACGGAAACATAGAAGTAAGACTCATCAAACACTCTGACAAACCAACAGATCATCACCACATTTAACGTAACCTAAACCATACTGACCAGATGACTGGTGTGACACTGTTGTTGACACACTAAGCCAGCGGCTGCTTCTGCTTCATCTCAAACTTGCTAAAAAGAAATTGTACAAACCCCGTTTCCATGTGAGTTGGGAAGTTGTGTTAGATGTAAATATAAACGGAATACAATCATTTGCAAATCATTTTCAACCCATATTCAGTTGAATATGCTACAAAGACAACATAATTGATGTTCCAACAGATAAACTTTTTTTTTATTGCAAATAATCATTAACTTTAGAATTTGATGCCAGCAACAGCAACATCTGACAAAGAAGTTGGGAAATGTGGCAATAAATACTGATAAAGTAGAGGAATGCTCATCAAACACTTATTTGGAACATCCCACAGGTGTGCAGGCTAATTGGGAACAGGTGGGTGCCGTGATTGGGTATAAAAACAGCTTCCCAAAAGAAAGGATGGGGCGAGGTACACCCCTTTGTCCACGACTGCGTGAGCAAATCGTCAAACAGTTTAAGAACAACGTTTCTCAAAGTGCAATTGCAAGAAATTTAGGGATTTCAACATCTACGGTCTATTATATCATCAAAAGGTTCAGAGAATCGGGAGATATCACTCCACGTAAGCGGCATGGCCTGAAACCAACATTGAATGACCATGACCTTCGATCCCACAGACTGCACTGTATCAAAAACCAACATCAATCTCTAAAGGACATCACCACATGGGCTCATGAACACTTCAGAAAACCACTGTCACTAAATACAGTTCGTCGCTACATTTGTAAGTGCAAGTTAAAGCTCTACTATGCAAAGCCATTTATCAAGAACATCCAGAAACGCAGCTGGCTTCTCTAGGCCCGAGATCATCTAAGATGGACTGATGCAAAGTGGAAAAATGTTCTGTGGTCTGACAAGTCCACATTTCAAATCGTTTTTGCAAATATTCGACTTTGTGTCATCCGGACCACAGGGGAAGCGAACCATCCAGACTGTTATCGACAAAAAGTTGATGATATGGGGGTGCATTAGTGCCCAAGGCATGGGTAACTTACACATCTGTGAAGACACCATTAATGCTGAAAGGTACATGCAGGTTTTGGAACAACATTCGCCCCCATCTAAGCGCCATATTTTTCATGGACGCCCCTGTTTATTTCAGCAAGACAATGCCAAGCCACATTCAGCACGTGTTACAATTTCGTGGCTTCGTAAAAAAAAAGAGTGCGGGTACTTTCTTGGCCCGCCTGCACTCCAGACCTGTCTCCCATCGAAAATGTGTGGCGCATTATGAAGCGTAAAATACGAAAGCGGAGACCCCGGACTGTTGAACGACTGAAGCTCTACATAAAACAAGACTGGGAAAGAATTCCACTTTCAAAGCTTCAACCATTATTTTCCTCAGTTCCCAAACGTTTATTGAGTGTTGTTAAAAGAAAAGGTGATGTAACACAGTGGTGAACATGCCCTTTCCCAACTACTTTAGCACATGTTGCAGCCATGAAAATCTAAGTTAATTATTATTTGCAAAAAAATAAAATAAAGTTTGAGTTTGAACATCAAATATCTTGTCTTTGTGGTGCATTCAACTGAATATGGGTTGAAAAGGATTTGCAAATCATTGTATTCCGTTCATATTAATATCTAACACAATTTCCCGACTCATATGGAAACGGGGTTTGTAATTCCTATCTTGTTTAAAAATATATTGATATATCTTACAAATTCGATATTCCGCCCAGCCCTAGCATCCTGTCGGTTGACATCCCAGCGAGAGTGGAAATTCTACAGTAAATGTTTGTTTTATTATGGTTAGTTTGTATGTTTAGCACCTAGCAATGCTGCAGATGTTAAAATGTTTCAATGAAGCTGCATTCCTTAGGCACTCTGCTATTAAAACTTATTGCTCATCCTCTTTGTGTTTGGGTTGAAAAAAAAAAGGTTCTGGATCATAATTGTTTCGAAAGTAATCGTTGGCTCTCACAAATTCTGCTTGATTTGCATTGTTGTTGGTGGGAAAATCATCTGTGGTTACCATTTCTTTGTCACGGATCACATGGCTGGGATATTAACTCTCAAAGTGGCTCGCTTTGTAAGAATAATACTAAATTGATCAGATCTATTCATGCGCCAACTTTGGACGTCTTTTGGTGTCATAAATCAGACATATATGATAATCACTTCAATATAGAGGCAACTTGTCTTTCCACTCTACTATTACTTTAAAGCTGCTTTTCCGTGTCTCCATCTATTCACAACTGATTAAATGTACAACAAACATGTCCTGTCCGTGGTTTTCGGAACGATATGTGTCTGAAAATATTTACGCTTTCATCGTGTCCGAATTTCTAGCTTCGAAGCTAGCTTTGCGCATCAGTCACTAAAAGAAGTGCAGCTTCAACAAGACAATTACTGCAATTAACTCCTGTTCCAACTATACGGCGACTGTCAAGTTGCCGAACTTTTAAAAGTACATTTTAGCGTTTCAGCACATTGAAGCCCAGTTCCAGCTAAAAGGAATTACACCAAACAAAACAATGTATTTTCACATAGTAGCAGACCCAGATATACTTCAACAACGACTAGAGCAACATTGCGCTGCTGGAGGATTCACAGGCAAATAGAGTAATACCCATATTCAAAGTGTTCTTTATTGGGTCGTTTCTACTGTCAGGAATATAGAAGGCAGACCTTAGCCTTGCTGTCCCTAAATGGCCTCTGGAAAAACCAACCTGAATAAATGTAGAGAAAGATGACTGCTCTTTTTGTCAGTGCCTCACAAATTTGTCCCTCTCTCCCAGAGGTGGGTAGAGTTGAAAGAGATGGTACTCAAGTAAGAGTACCGTTACGTTAGAGCAGGGGTGCCCAAACTCTTTCCACTGAGTGCAACAGACTGACAAATAAAAGGATGCTAGGGCCAATTTTGTGTTTTTTACCTTGAAAACCAATACAATATATAGATTTATTTAAAAGAAATAGAAAATGCAATTTTGGTAGACATTTTGTATGAGTGCTGAAAAGGCCGAAGCCGAACTCAAATGCTAACTGTTAGCATGCTGGCCAGAAGGCACCAAGTATAAATAGATATGAGCAAATTAAGCTAAAAAAGCTAGCATGCTAACAGTACCTTGAAATTAGAAAAGCACTATACAAGTATAACCCATTTACCATCTAAAATGATACCTCCGTTATGTGCTGTTGCCCAGGGTTTATCTGTTAGTAATCCGTTAACAGTACTATGTTAACATGCTAACAATAGCATGCTTACAGTTAATATTAGTGAAATACCAAAACATATTACACCAAGGTATATCTGTTAAAAGCGATCATGCTAATGTTAACATGCTAACATATTGTAGCGTCCCGGAAGAGTTGGTGTCGCAAGGGGTTCTGGGTATTTGTGTTGTTGTGTTTCTGTTGCTTTGCGGTGCTGATGTTCTCCCGAAATGCATTTGTTGTTCTTGTTTGGTGTGATTCACAGTGGGGTGCATGTTTGTGACAGTTTTGGTGTTGTTTATGCGGCCACCATAAGTGTGACCTGTGGGGCTGTTGACTAAGTACGCATTGCTTTCACTTGTGTGTGTGTGTTCAAAATTAACGTGATCATTAAAGTTGGTAATGATCGTACAACGTGTCAGCATTTCTTGATGTCTTTGAGTAGAAACTTTTAAAAAATCCCGTCCAACGCTACATTGGTGTCAGAAGTGGGATGGCTTTCTCAGAGAAACTTGAGGATCTCATCAAATGCCTGGAGAATGCACTTCCGAATGAAGATCAACTACCTCATCACCAGGAAGAGGAAAGGAACAAGCACCGCCATGGTGGATTGGAGGCTCCACTACCTCAGCGCCAAGTAAGGGAGAGGAACTTGCGCCGCCCTAGTGGACTGGAGGCCCATCTACTTGGAGGAAGAATGGAAGCTCAATCTGATGGGACAAGAGTGGAAGTGCAACCGGATGGAGGAAGTGCACCTCGTGTGGGAAGGAGTGCCAGGCTGATGGTGGACACAAATTCACTGCGAGATGACTACAGGCCAAGCATCGCCACACCAAAGCTTCCTCACTATAGTGGAGAAGGCTCTATTGAATCCTTCCTCCTTCAGGTCCAGCTAGCAGCACGTTTAAATGGCTGGTCTGATGTGGCAACCGCAGGGCATGTGGCACTGTCCCTGGAAGGCCCAGCCCTACAGTGTTTAGTCGATTTACAAGAGGAGGAATTGGCTGATTGGCATGCCATGCGCGAGGCTCTTCAACGACGTTACGGGCGACCAATCCATGCAGACGAAGCACGAGAGCAGCTGTACAAGCGGCGACGCCTTTTGGGAGAAAGTCTCAGAGCTTATGCTGCGGACCTTCGCCGTCTGGTGCAAAGGGGCCACCCAGCGTTTCCAGAAGTATTACAAGAAGAGCTCACCGTGCAAGCTTTTGTCCGTGGTCTACAGCCTGAACGACTTCGAGAACACCTCAGACTGTTTGCTAAACACTCTCTCTCTGCCGCATTGACTGAAGCCGAATGTGTGGAGCACGTCCTGTGTCCAGATGGCCGCCGTGATGTTCCGCGAGTCCGCCAGGCTGGATGTGACGAGACGGAACGAGAGGGAGCCGGCCAAGTGACTGCAACGCCACGGCTACGCTCCTCCCGGAGGAGGCAGACCGAAGTGGACTGTTACCGCTGCGGTGTCCCTGGCCACATTGCCAGACACTGTCCAGCCCCTTCCCCCATTGATGTTGCTGCTGAGGTGTCGTCAAACTAGAGAGGGGTGTCAGTGTCGGGGAACTGACACCCGGGATGGTTTCTACTGTACCCGAGGGTGACGCACAGCGCCTGGGCCGCCTGGGCAGGGCCCGGGGGCTATACCTGGAATGTGAGCTTGATGGAACGGTCTGTAGAGCAGCCCTGGTTGACACGGGGTCCATTATCTCCATCATCCGGCCGGGTGTCCTTCCCCACTTGCAGCACAGCTTGCCACCAGGCTGGACAATCACCAACACCCAAATTACAAGAGTCACAGGAAGCAACGCCGCCATGCTGGGCCAAGGGACAGTGTGCATTAAGGTGGCGGACCAAGAGAGACGACACCCATTCTGGCTGGCTGACATTCAAGACCCCTGCATTGTTGGACTTGACCTGTTGGAGATGTGGGGAGCCGTGGTCGATGTATCTAGGGCCATGCTTCATCTTGGTGAGAAAACAATCACCCTTCAGGGGACTGATGAGCCCGGCGCCTGCAGAGTGACAGCCCCCACAGAGCCATCCCCTGCTACGGCCTTCATGGTGGACCAGGAGAAGTCTCAACCTAACCCTTCTACTAATAGGCCGCCTACTAAAGAGATTCAGCAAGCTATTGCAGAACTGTTAGAGCGAAGCAGTTAAGGCCTGTATACCAATCAACAGGACCGACTGAAAAGCTTACTAAATGCCTTCCAGGACATTTTTGCAGTGAAAGATGAAGACTGCACGCACACCAGTCTCGTACTCCACGACATCGACACAGGAGACGCACGACCAATCCGGCTTCACCCACGCCGTCTGCCCCTTGCCAAACGAGTGGCTGCCCAGGAGAAAATTGAGGAGATGCGCCAGGCGGGCATCATCGAGCCCTCCAGTAGTCCATGGGCAGCACCCGCAGTTCTGGTCAAGAAGAAGGACGGCTCGTGGCGGTTCTGTGTCGACTACAGACGGCTCAACGATGTAACCCGCAAGGATTCCTACCCGTTGCCGTGCATAGATGATGCGTTGGACTACATAACTGGCTCCTCCTGGTTCAGCTCCCTGGATCTCCACAGCGGCTTTTGGCAGGTGGAGTTGGCTGCCGAAGCTCGACCAAAGACAGCATTCACGATAGGTCAAGGACTCTGGCAGTTCAAGGTGATGCCATTTGGGCTTTGCAACGCACCCGCCACTTTTGAGCGGTTGATGGAGAGAGGGCTGGCATCCATTCCCCGTGATCGCTGTGTGGTATACCTGGATGACCTCCTGGTGCATGCTGCAGGATTTAAGGGGGCTCTACAGAACCTCCAGCATGTGTTTCAAGCCATTCGTCAGGCTGGGCTGCGATTGAACCCCAAAAAGTGCCATTTGCTTCGGCGTGAAGTTTCCTTCCTGGGGCATGTCGTTAGTGGGCAAGGTGTTGCCACTGATCCAGCCAAGGTTGCTACTGTCCGTGACTGGCCAACGCCAAGAGATGTTAAAGAGCTGCGGAGTTTCCTAGGACTGGCCTCCTATTACCGGAGATTCATCAAGGACTTTGCAACCATCGCTGGCCCCTTGCACCAGCTCACACACAAGGGACAGTTATTTGAATGGACTGACAGCTGCAATGAGGCCTTTGCACATCTGCGAGAGGCCTTGGTCCGACCCCCGGTGTTGGCCTACCCAGACCCCAGCCGACTTTTCGTGGTTGATACAGATGCCAGTGATGTCGGTGTGGGGGTTGTGCTGTCACAGGAAGGGAATCACGGCGAGCAGGTGGTGGCCTTTTACAGTCGGGGGTTGAGCAAGCCAGAGCGGGACTACTGCGTCACTCGTCAGGAATTGTTGGCCATTGTCCTCGGCCTTCGCCATTTCCATCCCTACCTTTATGGTCAAAGGTTTGTGTTGCGGACGGATCACGCCTCCCTCACCTGGTTGCTGAACTTCAAGGAACCCGAGGGGCAGCTTGCCAGGTGGGTCGAGCTCTTGCAGGAATATGACTTCACGATTTCTCATCAACCAGGCCGCCTGCATGGCAACGCTGACGCGCTGTCCAGACGTCCCTGTGAGGAGGCGTGACGTTTCTGCCGGCGGGCGCAGGAGCGGTGCATGCCAGACCCGTCAGTAGCTGCAGTCAGGCAACATGACATCACGGTCGGCCTGGACTGCTTCACCCCCCAACAATTGATCGACCATCAAAGGCAAGACCCAGTGCTTGAGAGAGCTCGCAGCTGGGTGGGGGCACAGCGGCGGCCGGAATGGGCCACAGTGGTTCACTTGGACACTGAGACCAAAGCACTGTACTCCCAGTGGGACAGCCTCCTGTTGTCTCGCGACCTGCTGTATCGTCGCTGGGAAGCCCCGACAGGACAACATGGTGCCCTCCAACTCGTGGTACCCCGTGTGCTGCGGCCTCAGGTCCTCGAAGTGATGCATGGCTTCCCAGGGACTGGCCATTTTGGAGTGACCAAGACCTTGCTCCGACTGAGGCAGCGTTTTTACTGGCCAGGCTGTCGCCGTGACGTAGAGAGGCATGTACATCGCTGTGATGCATGCACCGCAAAGAAAGGTCCCACGCGCCGCTGCCATGCTCCCTTACAGCAGTTCCAGGTGGGGGCCCCTATGGAACGAGTGGGTCCGGACATTCTAGGCCCGTTCCCGGTCACTGATAGCGGAAACCGCTACATCTTAGTGGCCATGGACTATTTCACAAAGTGGCCCGAAGCGTATGCGGTACCCGACCAGAGCGCTGCGACAACTGCAGAGAGATTGGTTTCGGAGATGTTCTGCCGATTCGGAGCTCCAGAGGAGCTGCACAGCGACCAGGGACGGAACTTCGAGTCCCAGGTATTCCAGGAGGTGTGCCGTCGCCTGGGTGTGAAAAAGACTCGCACCACACCGCTGCATCCCCAGAGCGACGGGTTGGTGGAGCGTTTTAATAGGACTTTGGCCACACAACTTGCCATTCTCACTGACAAGCGGCAGAGAGACTGGGACTTACACCTCCCACTCATTCTTTGGGCCTACAGGACAGCGGTGCAGGAGTCAACACGCTGCACCCCTGCATCATTAATGTTTGGTCACGAACTGCGTACGCCTGTTGATTTGGTTTTTGGCCCAGCCCCAGAACCAGAAGTGAGCGGAGCACCGGGCCTGGACTACTACTACCACCTTGTGGAGCGGCTGCGGGAGGCCCACGAGTTTGCCCGGACCAGTCTAATGGAGGCTGGGGTCCAACAGAAGCGAGCATATGACCTCCGCAGTTGAGGCCAGGCCTTTGAACCCGGCGCACATGTCTGGGTCTACAACCCGGTGAGAAAGAAAGGACTCTCCCCAAAGCTCACTAGCCACTGGGTGGGACCCTGCAAGGTCCTCCAGAGGTTGTCCGACGTGGTCTATCGGATACGACTGGCACCTCGGAACCGGCTGGTGGTGCTGCCCCATACCAGCCATTGGACCAGAGCCGGGGGAACTTGGACTCAAGTACCCTGCCGGAGAGGGAGATACCCCCAGGGAGAAATGAGGATGCCGAAATAACCCCCCCTTCTGACTTACCTGCAGACAGTGGTGGCAGCCAGCCGCCAACAGGGGGGCGTCGACGACGCCAGTTACCTCAGCACCTATGGGACTTTGTGATGAACGCATGGGCTGTTGGGGACAACGAACCCAGCTAGGTGGGGGCTGTGTAGCGTCCCGGAAGAGTTGGTGTCGCAAGGGGTTCTGGGTATTTGTGTTGTTGTGTTTCTGTTGCTTTGCGGTGCTGATGTTCTCCCGAAATGCATTTGTTGTTCTTGTTTGGTGTGATTCACAGTGGGGTGCATGTTTGTGAGTTTTGGTGTTGTTTATGCGGCCACCATAAGTGTGACCTGTGGGGCTGTTGACTAAGTACGCATTGCTTTCACTTGTGTGTGTGTGTTCAAAATTAACATGATCATTAAAGCTGGTAATGATCGTACAACGTGTCAGCATTTCTTGATGTCTTTGAGTAGAGACTTTTAAAGAATCCCGTCCAACGCTACAATATTAAAGGGTCAGTTTGCAACATTTACACAGATGCAGAGAGGACGCCAACTTTCCAATGTATTTTACACAGTATATACCGCTCTCTTACGGATTCTCATACGTAATGATATAACTACAAACATGTGAACACATGCATGCGCATTAGCTTTGGTGTTGTTTGCTAATAATAGCAACTTGGATAGCTAGCTGTGAACGGCTTCCTGCCGCCATCGTGTGGGTTGCATGGATCATTAACGGAAGACATTGCCTTGCACAGGTTTGACTCTTTATTTTTGCAAATAAAAGTCGCTCGCAGTCAGTCGGTCGCTCTTTCAGTGCCTCCTTCTCTGCTCGCGCCGGTCTCCTTTTCAGTCGCCCGTCTTTCCTGTACTGGTCTTCGTCGCTCCGTGGTTTTCCCTCCTCTGCTCGCTCGTCTGATCTTCCGTCTGGTTGTTCGTCTCTCTCTCCTTCTACTTCTGCCACGATTGCCCCTCCCTCTCCCCTTTTATGCTGCAGGAGAAGATGCAGCGATTGAGAGCAGGTGTGTCGTTTACGCACCTGACTCGGAGTGCTACAGCATCGCTCCAGGCGCGCCACGCCTCTCCGCTCCGCCGCACATTCCGTCTCCTGGCCGCCATCATGAGTAGGACCGCCGTTTGTCCTACCCTGCTGTCGGCTTGTCGGCTCCGTCTCTCCACACTACCGTTAACTGTCATTGAATGTATCATAAAAACAGCATGACCGCAAATTGTTCATTGTTTCTCTTAAATTGCTTATTTGTTGACGAAACAGAGTGAGTGTGACCGCCTTTGTTTTCTCTAAGTGGAAGTGGAATTCTTATAGGCAGAAATGTAAATGGTAAATGGGTTATACTGGTATAGCACTTATCCTTTTAAAGGCCTACTGAAATTAGATTTTTTTTTATTCAAATGGGAATAGCAGGTCCATTCTATGTGTAATACTTGATAATTTCGCGATATTGCCATATTTTTGCTGAAAGGATTTAGTAGAGAACATCCACGATAAAGTTCGCAACTTTTGGTCGCTACTAAAAAAAGCCTTGCCTGTACTGGAAGTAGAAGCCGATGTGCGCGTGACGTCACCGGTGTGAGGCTTCCTCACATCCGCACATTGATTACAATCATGGACACCAGCAGCGCGAGCGATTCTGACCGAGAAAGCGACAATTTCCCCATTAATTGGAGCAAGGATGAAAGATTTGTGGATGAGGATAGTGAGAGTGAAGGACTAGAAGAAAAAAAAAAAGACGAGGGCAGGAGCGATTCAGATGTTATTAGACACATTTACTGGGATAAATCTGGAAAATCCCTAATCTGATTATTGTGTTACTAGTGTTTTAGTGAGATTATAAAGTCATACCTGAAAGCTGGAGGGGTGTGGTGACCGCCAGTGTCTCTGAGTGAAGCCATGGAGGAGCCAAGAAAGTCGCAGCTGCCTTTTTGACAGCTGCTGCAGGAAGAATGACACAAGCTCTGCTCATGTTTACGGTAAGAGCCAACTTATTACCACAATTTTCTCACCGAAACCTGCCGATTGACATGTGGTAGAGAAACATGTTCGCTTGACCGCTCTGTTCCATAGTAAAGCTTCAAAACAAACAAAGAAACACCGGCTGTGTTTGTGTTGCTACAGCCGGCCGAAATACACCGCTTTCCACCAAATGCATTCTTCTTTGTAGTATCCATTATTACTTGAACAAATTGCAAAAGATTCAGCAACACAGATGTCCAGAATACTGTGTAATTATGCGATTAAATCAGACGACTTTTAGCCGTGAGTGGTGCTGGGATGAAATGTCCGCTACAACCAATAACATCACAAGCACGCGTCATCATTCCGCGACGTTTTCAACAGGTCACTTCGCAGTAAACTTAAAATTGCAATTTAATAAACTAAACCGGCCGTATTGGCATGTGTTGCAATGTTAATATTTCATCATTGATACATAAACTATCAGACTTCGTGGTCGGTAGTAGTGGGTTTCAGTAGGCCTTTAAGGTACTCAAAGTGCTTTGACACTATTTCCACATTTACCCATTCACACACACTTAAACACACATGAACATTTCCACTGACACAGTTGACAGCGAGTGATATAAATTAAACTGACCATAGGTCCTCTTTTCCCCAGACAGGGTCTGTACGGGTTGTCCAGGTGGGGTTTCCTAAATGCCTCAAATGTTCGCCATTTTGAGTCAGGGTTGCGTGTATTTTCAATGTAAGGGGTTGAAAAAAACAAAATAAATTGTGAAGGTGTGCGCACGCAGCAGAATTGGTGAGGAAGGGGCAGAGAGCGCGAAAGAACGAATTGTTTATCAAGGCATACTTGATCAACAGCCATACAGGTCACACTGAGGGTGGCCTTGTAAACAACTTTAACACTGTTACAAATATGCGCCACACTGTGAACCCACACCGAACAAGAATGACAAACACATTTCGGGAGAACATCTGCACCGTAACACAATATAAACACAAAAGAACAAATACCCAGAATACTTTGCAGCACTAAGTCTTCCGGGACGCCACAATATACACCCCTCACTACCTCCTACCCGCCCACATCAACCACGATCACGTCACATCAAATATTCCACTTTGAAAGATAATTTTGGTGGAAGATTTTACATATTTTGTGTGTTTGCCATAAAAAAACAGTTTTGTTTGACAAAAAAGGGCAGAAAACAAACAAACAAAAACAACAACATAAAAAAACTAAAACATTTTGAAATGAGGAATAAATGTGGAGTTGATGTAGACTCCAGAGATTTAAGCATTAAATATAAAAGGTATGTATGCCCTGGCACACCATTATCATCATTTCATGACCCAAGCAAAACCCTTTTTACACTTTTATACTGAAATAAATACACCTACCATTTGTTACATAAAAACATAGAAAAAACTATCAGCAGCGGTAAAGTTTAGATCCATGAAGGAAAGAAGAAAGTGAACGAATATTTATAACTGAATACATTTACATATGTATACACATTTGTCTTCTTTTTATATTACTTCTTTTAATGAATTAAGTAACGTTTATGACAACCTTTTTCCAAAACACAGTGTATAATGTGAGATATGATAGGACAATGCAAACGTTTATAATTTGTTTTCGAAACGCTTACAAAAAAGTGGGACCCCAATAATTCACTGTGGGACCCCATTTTTCTAACTTGATGGGGTCCCATGGACCCCATTTTTGAAAATTCCTAGCGCCAACACTGCTGTCAACAGAGGGGAAAAAATGCTTTATTTAAATAAATATATTATTTATAAAGCAAGTTCAAGTGTCATTAGCCTTGGTGTGCTGCCTGCCTTGGCACGCATATATGTGTCCTCTTTTTGGGATTTCACAATATGGTCAGCCTGTATAAATGTTTTTGTTTCCTAGTTTGTAAGTCAACATTGAATATTTGTGGTGCCTTCTTTCACTGCATGTCACCATTTACAGTGTGTAGTTTGAGTATAATTATGTGACTGCCATACTCCGTTCATTTGGTGAAATAAAGTAAAACGTCACTAGTGCTTAGTTGGAATGGTGAAACAGAGTCATGTGACACAGCCCGCTGGAAGAAGTCTCCTTAACAAGCCAAAATAATAGATATTTGAATGCAGTAGCCAGTGTTTTTTTAAAGGCCTACTGAAACCCACTACTACCCACCACGCAGTCTGATAGTTTATATATCAATGATGAAATATTAACATTGCAACACATGCCAATACAGCCTTTTTAGTTTACTAAATTGCAATTTTAAATTTCCCGGGAGTTTCTTCTTGAAAACGTCGCGTAATGATGACGCGTGACGTCAGGGACTGTTGCGATGCACACACACACATCTAAAAGTCGTCTGCTTTAACCGCATAATTACACAGTATTTTGGAGATCTGTTTTTGTTGAATCTTTTGCAATTTGTTCAATTAATATTGGAGAAGTCAAAGTACAAAGATGGAGTTGGGAAGCTTTAGCCTTTAGCCACACAAACACACAGTGATTCTTTGTTTAAAATTCCCGGAGGTGAAACTTTACTATGGATCACAGCGGTCAAGTGAACATGGATCCCGACCGAATGTCAACCAGCAGGTTTCGGTGAGAAAATTGTGGTAAAAAGTCGCTTCTTACCGGAGATCAGCTGAGCTTGTACCGTCCATACAGCTGCCGTCTACTTCCCTGAGACACTGGCGTCAAGACAACTGTGGACACACCCCTCCGACTATCAGGTACTGTTAAACTCACTAAAACACTAGCAACACAATAGAAGGATAAGGGATTTCCCAGAATCTTCCTAGTAAATGTGTCTAAAAACATCTGAATCCGTCCCAATGCAATCGCGTTTTGTTTTTTTTAACTTGTTTTTGTTTTTTGTTTTTTTTCTAGTCCGTCGCTATCAACATCCTTAAACACGAATCTTTCATCCTCGGTCAAATTAATGGGGAAATTGTCGTTTTCTTGGTCCGAATAGCTCTTTTTGTTGGAGGCTCCCATTAAAAACAATGTGAGGATGTGAGGAGCCATCAACATGTGACGTCATCGTCTGCGACTTTCGGTAAAGGCAGGGCTTTTCTGTTAGCGACCAAAAGTTGCAAACTTTATCGTCAATGTTCTCTACTAAATCCTTTCAGCAAAAATATGGCAATATCACGATATGATCAAGTATGACACATAGAATGGACCTGCTATCCCCGTTTAAATAAGAAAATCTCATTTCAGTAGGCCTTTAACTATACGGCCCATTGTATATTGTTGCTCGTCTGTGTGATTTGCTCATCCACCTTTTGATAGGTTGGCTGGAATGTGCAACTCGTCGTTCTATTTCCCGGACATTGCCTTCCCATTTCAATTAATCTCTAATCAATGCGGGAGCAGCAAACATGACGTGCGTTGGCCTCCTCGCACGACAACGCATTAATCCGTTTCACAGACCAGTAACGTTGGGAGGGAGGCCAAAATGATGCCAAGCTCCAGTAGTAAAGGTGACACTTAGCTTGGATGCAAGGTAATGATACTAAGCTTAAACTTAGTATCATTTAAACCAGGGGTCACCAACCTTTTTGAAACCAAGAGCTACTTCTTGGGTACTGATTAATGCGAAGGGCTACCAGTTTGATACACACTCAAATAAATTGCCAGAAATAGCCAATGTGCTCAATTTACCTTTAATAAATAAATCTATATATATAAAAAATGGGTTTTTCTGTCTGTCATTCCGTCGTACATTTTTTTTCCTTTTACTGAAGGTTTTTTGTAGAGAATAAATGATTAAAAAAACACTTAATTGAATGGTTTAATACAGGAGAAAACACGAAAAAAATGAAAATAAAATTTTGAAACATAATTTATCTTTAAAATTCAAAATTTAACCGAAAAAAAATAATAGAAAAACTAGCTAAATCGAATCTTTTAGAAAAAAATGAAAACAATTATTTATGGAACATCATTTGTCATTTTTCCTGATTAAGATTAATTTTAGAATTTTGATGACATGTTTTAATTAGGTGAAAATCCAATCTGCACTTTGTTAGAATATATAACAAATTGGACCAAGCAATATTTCTAACAAAGACAAATCCTTATTTCTTCTAGATTTTCCAGAACAAAAGTTTTAAAAGAAATTCAAAAGACTTTTAAATAAGATTTAAATTTGATTCTACAGATTTTCTAGATTTGCCAGAATAATCTTTTTGAATTTTAATCAGAATAAGTTTGAAGAAATATTTCACAAATATTCTTCGTCGAAAAAACAGAAGCTAAAATGAAGAATTAAATTCAAACTTATTTATTATTCTTTACAATAATAAAAAAAAAAAAAAACACTTGAACATTGATTTAAATTGTCAGGAAAGAAGAGGAAGGAATTTAAAAGGTAAAAAGGTATATGTGTTTAAAAATCCTAAAATCATTTTTAAGGTTGTATTTTTTCTCTAAAATTGTCTTTCTGAAAGTTATAAGAAGCAAAATAAAAAAATAAATGACTTTATTTAAACAAGTGAAGACCAAGTCTTTAAAATATTTTCTTGGATTTTCAAATTCTATTTGAGTTTTGTCTCTCTTGGAATTAAAAATGTCGAGCAAAGCAAGACCAGCTTGCTAGTAAATAAATAAAAAATAAAGGCAGCTCACTGGTAAGTACTGCTATTTGAGCTATTTTTAGAACAGGCCAGCGGGCGACTCATCTGGTCCTTACGGGCTACCTGGTGCCCGCAGGCACCGCGTTGGTGACCCCTGATTTAAACTTTATTTATACCTGCACCTTATTGCTTTTTTTTTATCCTGCACTACCAAGAGCTAATGCAACAAAATGTTGTTCTTATTTGTACTGTAAAGTTCAAATTTGAATGACAATAAAAAGGAAGTCTAAGTCTCTAAGTCTAAGTCTAAGTCCATGCCAATTCTAAGCTAAGAGTCATTCTTATCAGCAACTGTTTACTGGAAAAAATTATCACACTAATAGCTGATTTATGGATAGTATGCTGAGCTCCAAGCTCTATTTTAAGATGTGTGGCGAAGCCTAGGCATTTTTATTTTATTCTTTCAAAAGTCGTCCTCCATGAAATGGTGGGCAGCTGCATGCCAATTGAAGCACACTAGGGCTCTATAAAAACATAACTTTGTGGAGTAATAGATTGGGTGAATATATTCCTCACTAACGAGAGCCACTGGTCTTATCTAGAACATCAGTCATTTTCCTCACGGTGGGGACAAGAGTCCAAACTCCATTCTCTTAAGGCCTGAACTTGTGCCGCTGTACTAAACGACAAGGAGCAGCAGCTGAAAAGCACCAGGAGAGCACTTTCATCAACACTTGAAGAGTTGGAAGATATGTGTAGTGTAGACTGAGAAGTGAAGCAAGGGGAAGTGAGAGAGCCACACAGGTGGGCTAACACAGCAGGCTTTAATTAGGAGGCGAAAAGAAGGGCAGCGTTTGGCTTGAAGTCTGCTGTTAAAAAAGAAAAGTGCAAAGGAAGTCACATCACATGACCTTCATGTCACATTTTCCAGTTTTTAATTTGTGTGGCTAATTTTACATGCTTGCAAGGACAAGAGGGCAGCACGGTGGAAGAGGGGTTAGTGCGTCTGCTTCACATTACGAAGGTCCTGAGTAGTCAGGGTTCAATCCCGGGCTCGAGATCTTTCTGTGTGGAGTTTGCATGTTCTTCCCGTGAGTGCGTGGGTTCCCTCCGGGTACTCCGGCTTCCTCCCACTTCCAAAGACATGCACCTGGGGATAAGTTGATTGGCAACACTAAATGGTCCCTAGTGTGTGAATGTGAGTGTTAATGTTGTCTGTCTATCTGTGTTGGCCCTGCGATGAGATGGCGACTTGTCCAGGGTGTACGCCGCCTTCTGCCCGATTGAAGCTGAGATAGGCACCAGCGCCACCTCCGACCCCAAAAGGGAATAAGCGGTAGAAAATGGATGGATGGATGGAGGCAAGGACAAGAAGAGTCATTGCTGCAACAAAGACAGAAAATATGCAGGAAGACTGAAAGGGCTCCCAGCCTTTGTAAAGTTGCCAAAGTTACAGTTAGGGATGTAAGGATGAACGGTATTAATGATAACCACGGTAAAACTCCTGACGGTTAGTATTGCCGTTTTAAATTAAAATTATCGAAAAACCGTGATTGATAACCGCACTTTGATGAACTCAATTACCGAATTACACAAGTTCACTCTCTTAAATGCTAACATGAAAACAATGGACATTAAGTATTTTCTTAAGAAATGACATACCCCAATCTAAACACTCGTAAATGTAATTATATTCAACTGTACACATTCAACCTACAAGATGTGCTCTCTTAAAATGGAGTGATAGTTCTATACTCGAAGGACTACAGAGGATTCTATGGTGCGTTCAAGGACAGCTGAACAGAGTAGGATGCCCAATGCCCGCAAGCAATAAATAATAATGGATTTTATTGGTTACGCACTTTTAATTTAAATAAATCTTAAACAATAAACAGTTTAACCATTAAAACCGATAAAATACAAAAATCGAAAACACTACCAGTGAAGCATAAAAAAAAAAAAAATACAGAATAGTTGGTTTTCTAACAGTTTGTCTATTAATTTTAGTTATTTAAAAAAAAATAACTCGGTCAAAAGATTTAAGTGTGTCTATAAGTACTTAGTGAGCACATTCAACAATACCCTGATAATATTAACCCTGATCATTTTGGTCACTATAACGGTCTGTGATATTAAATTTTCATTTCGCTACATCCCTGGTTACGGGTGTAGAGTAGGGGTGGGAAAAATAATGGCATTATATATTTTAATTTTTCTCATTTATGATGTCTTGTAACGCAAAGATGAATTCCGCATGTCCACTCCGCAAAGTGTAGCACAGAGTACAGTAGTAAACAGTAATGAAGTAAAGGATTTTTTTTACATTATGTAAAAAATGCAATATATATATATATATATATATATATATATATATATATATATATATATATATATATATTTATATATATATATATATATATATATATATATATATATATATATATATATATATATTTATATATATATATATATATATATATATAGCATTTCCCCCAGAAAATTTGTTAGTTAAGATTTGTTAGTTTAAGGGGAACATTATCACTATTTCTGAAGGGTTAAAACCAATAAAAATCAATTCCCAGTGGCTTATTTTATTTTTCGAAGTTTTTCTCCAAATTTTACCCATCACGCAATATCCCGAAAAAAGCTTCAAAGTGCCTGATTTTTACCATCAGTATATATCCACCCGTCCATTATCCTGTGACGTCACAGCGTGAAACAACCAGACACAAATATGGCAGATAGCACAGAAAGGTATAGCGATATTAGCTCGGTTTCAGACTCGGATTTCAGCGGCGTAAGCGATTCAACAGATTACGCATGTATTGAAACGGATGTTTGGAGTGTGGAGGCAGGTAGCGAAAACGAAATTGAAGAAGAAACTGAAGCTATTGAGATATATCACGACAGACAGCGGCACGGGAGGAAGCGAGGACGAATTCGGCGATCGCCTTCTAACCAACGATTGGTATGTGTTTGTTTGGCATTAAATGTGGGTGGGGGGAAAGGCTGGATTCAAATATAACTACAAATGAGGCATAATGATGCAATATGTACATACAGCTAGCCTAAATAGCATGTTAGCATTGATTAGCTTGCAGTCATGCCGTGACCAAATATGTCTAATTAGCTCACTCCACATAAGTCATTAACATCAACAAAACTCACCTTTGTGCATTAATGCACAACCTTATAAGTTTGGTGGACAAAATGAGACAGAAAAAGAAGTGGCATGAATCACGTCTTAGCCAACATATCCAGGGGGTTTACCTCGCTCGTCTGCAGGCTCATCTGCCGGCTCGTCTGCCGTAATTGCTTGCCGTGCTCCGTCGTCCCTAAATAGCTCGCACTTCGGCAGATTCAGTGGTCTATTTTCCAATATTGCAGATTTCGTTGCTTTTATCATTGGAAATGCTTCTACTTTGAGTGTCGCAGAATATCCACACATTCTTGCCATCTCTGTCGTAGCATAGCTGTCGTCGGTAAAGTGTGCAGAACAAACGAAGGACTTTCGCATCTTTTGGCCACTGGTGCAACTTGAATCCGTCTCTGTTTGTGTTGTTACACCCTCCAAAAACACATCAACTAGGCATGATGTCTCCAAGGTACGGGAAAACAGTCGAAAAAATGGAAAATAACAGAGCTGATTTGATTTGGTGCGTGTAATAAGATTAAGAAAATGGCAGATTGCTTCATGTTGTGACGTCACGGGTGAAAGGTCATCGCTCCGACAGGCTATCAATTGAAAGGCGTTTAAATCGCCAAATTCACCCTTTTAGAGTTCGGAAATCGGTTAAAAAAACATGTGGTCTTTTTTCTGCAACATCAAGGTATATATTGACGCTTACATAGGTCTGGTGATAACGTACCCCTTTAAGGTTGTGTCTCTCCAGGGGGAAGGGGTTGGGAAACAGCGTAAGGAACAGTGTAACTCAGCCTGTCGCCATCACGTCTCCATCTCATCGCTGCCAACACAGCCTGGGGAGGCAAAAGACGACAAACTGTGGTGACGTAAGCCGGCTTCTTCGCGTGAGGAAGCCTTCAATTTTTGGTTGGGTTTTCCGCTCCATATGCTGAATGGCGATATACTATATATATATCTATATCAATATTTTTTCCGTAAAAGTAAACACAATACACAAAACAGTCCTAGTTACCTGAGATACAAAGTATGTCATTATTATGACTTACTATGTCAATATTTTTGACTTACTAATTTACCAAATCAAAATAATGACAAAGTATTGACTTACTAAGTCAAAATAATGACTTAAGTCAAATTAATGACTTACTGCAAGTAAGTTTTTGCAATAAGCATTTGAAAAAAAGAGTTAAAAGTGGGGCCAGATGCTGACGTATGTTCAACTCATCATGCTTAATTTATTACAGCATTTGAGAAGCTTGTAGTGGATTTTTATTATGTAAATGTTATATTTTTATCAACATGTAGCAGGGACCCTGCCATTCAACCAGGCTGCTACATTACTAATGATTAATGTAACTATAGCTGAAAAAAAATGGTACATTAGCAATAGGAGAGACCATTCATCCCTGAACACCATGGAGTTCATGTAGGCTTTGTGATGGAGTTACCTTATTATATAGCCCTTTGAGACACTAGTGATTTAGGGCTATATAAGTAAACATTGATTGATTGATTGATATCAACTATCAGAGACAGCTTTAGGAAACTCTTCATTTAACATAATGTTGTTTTTTGCTGCTTCAACACAGCTCAATCAACACAGAAAAAGGTAAAGTGAAATAACTTAGTTGTTAACTATAGGTCAATAACGCTTGTCTTTCTCTCAGACAGACACACACACATGCATGCACGCACACACACTGCAAAATGAGCTAACGTTACGCTAAAAGCTAATTAGCCTTCACCTCAAGGACTGCGAGCGAGCTGAGCTGCCGCTTATTTTTTAGAACGTCAAAGGGGTCATAGTGATGTTGACTGGGAGGTGTTTTTTATAATTTGGGGAGAGCCCGCTGCCTTATGCGCCTGCTAAACACCTTTCTGCTAACCCCTCAATACATTTGAATTCAAATGTATTGAATTCAAATTCAATACATTTGAATTTTTTTTTTTTTTTGGTTGCTGTTAGTATTACCAGCAACCTCGCCGAGGTTATTGTGGGCGTGGTCTCTTGTCCATTGACTTTGCATTGGTGCCGTGGTGCCGTGGTGCCGAGGTTGCTGGTAATACTAACAGCAACCAAAAAAAAAAAAAAATTCAAAAAATGTATGTGTCTCATTGCCCCCCCTCAGTCCCCCCAAGGGGGGATGGCTTTTTTGATAGTCATGGTGCCGAGGTTATTGTGGGCGTGGTCTCTTGTCCATTGACTTTGCATTGGTGCCGTGGTGCCGTGGTGCCGAGGTTGCTGGTAATACTAACAGCAACCAAAAAAAAAAAAAAATTCAAAAAATGTATGTGTCTCATTGCCCCCCCTCAGTCCCCCCAAGGGGGGATGGCTTTTTTGATAGTCATGGTGCCGAGGTTATTGTGGGCGTGGTCTCTTGTCCATTGACTTTGCATTGGTGCCGTGGTGCCGTGGTGCCGAGGTTGCTGGTAATACTAACAGCAACCAAAAAAAAAAAAAAATTCAAAAAATGTATGTGTCTCATTGCCCCCCCTCAGTCCCCCCAAGGGGGGATGGCTTTTTTGATAGTCATGGTGCCGAGGTTATTGTGGGCGTGGTCTCTTGTCCATTGACTTTGCATTGGTGCCGTGGTGCCGTGGTGCCGAGGTTGCTGGTAATACTAACAGCAACCAAAAAAAAAAAAAAATTCAAAAAATGTATGTGTCTCATTGCCCCCCCTCAGTCCCCCCAAGGGGGGATGGCTTTTTTGATAGTCATGGTGCCGAGGTTATTGTGGGCGTGGTCTCTTGTCCATTGACTTTGCATTGGTGCCGTGGTGCCGTGGTGCCGAGGTTGCTGGTAATACTAACAGCAACCAAAAAAAAAAAAAAATTCAAAAAATGTATGTGTCTCATTGCCCCCCCTCAGTCCCCCCAAGGGGGGATGGCTTTTTTGATAGTCATGGTGCCGAGGTTATTGTGGGCGTGGTCTCTTGTCCATTGACTTTGCATTGGTGCCGTGGTGCCGTGGTGCCGAGGTTGCTGGTAATACTAACAGCAACCAAAAAAAAAAAAAAATTAAAAAAATGTATGTGTCTCATTGCCCCCCCTCAGTCCCCCCAAGGGGGGATGGCTTTTTTGATAGTCATGGTGCCGAGGTTATTGTGGGCGTGGTCTCTTGTCCATTGACTTTGCATTGGTGCCGTGGTGCCGTGGTGCCGAGGTTGCTGGTAATACTAACAGCAACCAAAAAAAAAAAAAAAATTCAAAAAATGTATGTGTCTCATTGCCCCCCCTCAGTCCCCCCAAGGGGGGATGGCTTTTTTGATAGTCATGGTGCCGAGGTTATTGTGGGCGTGGTCTCTTGTCCATTGACTTTGCATTGGTGCCGTGGTGCCGTGGTGCCGAGGTTGCTGGTAATACTAACAGCAACCAAAAAAAAAAAAAAATTCAAAAAATGTATGTGTCTCATTGCCCCCCCTCAGTCCCCCCAAGGGGGGATGGCTTTTTTGATAGTCATGGTGCCGAGGTTATTGTGGGCGTGGTCTCTTGTCCATTGACTTTGCATTGGTGCCGTGGTGCCGTGGTGCCGAGGTTGCTGGTAATACTAACAGCAACCAAAAAAAAAAAAAAATTCAAAAAATGTATGTGTCTCATTGCCCCCCCTCAGTCCCCCCAAGGGGGGATGGCTTTTTTGATAGTCATGGTGCCGAGGTTATTGTGGGCGTGGTCTCTTGTCCATTGACTTTGCATTGGTGCCGTGGTGCCGTGGTGCCGAGGTTGCTGGTAATACTAACAGCAACCAAAAAAAAAAAAAAATTCAAAAAATGTATGTGTCTCATTGCCCCCCCTCAGTCCCCCCAAGGGGGGATGGCTTTTTTGATAGTCATGGTGCCGAGGTTATTGTGGGCGTGGTCTCTTGTCCATTGACTTTGCATTGGTGCCGTGGTGCCGTGGTGCCGAGGTTGCTGGTAATACTAACAGCAACCAAAAAAAAAAAAAAATTCAAAAAATGTATGTGTCTCATTGCCCCCCCTCAGTCCCCCCAAGGGGGGATGGCTTTTTTGATAGTCATGGTGCCGAGGTTATTGTGGGCGTGGTCTCTTGTCCATTGACTTTGCATTGGTGCCGTGGTGCCGTGGTGCCGAGGTTGCTGGTAATACTAACAGCAACCAAAAAAAAAAAAAAATTCAAAAAATGTATGTGTCTCATTGCCCCCCCTCAGTCCCCCCAAGGGGGGATGGCTTTTTTGATAGTCATGGTGCCGAGGTTATTGTGGGCGTGGTCTCTTGTCCATTGACTTTGCATTGGTGCCGTGGTGCCGTGGTGCCGAGGTTGCTGGTAATACTAACAGCAACCAAAAAAAAAAAAAAATTCAAAAAATGTATGTGTCTCATTGCCCCCCCTCAGTCCCCCCAAGGGGGGATGGCTTTTTTGATAGTCATGGTGCCGAGGTTATTGTGGGCGTGGTCTCTTGTCCATTGACTTTGCATTGGTGCCGTGGTGCCGTGGTGCCGAGGTTGCTGGTAATACTAACAGCAACCAAAAAAAAAAAAAAATTCAAAAAATGTATGTGTCTCATTGCTCCCCCTCAGTCCCCCCAAGGGGGGATGGCTTTTTTGATAGTCATGGTGCCGAGGTTATTGTGGGCGTGGTCTCTTGTCCATTGACTTTGCATTGGTGCCGTGGTGCCGTGGTGCCGAGGTTGCTGGTAATACTAACAGCAACCAAAAAAAAAAAAAAATTCAAAAAATGTATGTGTCTCATTGCCCCCCCTCAGTCCCCCCAAGGGGGGATGGCTTTTTTGATAGTCATGGTGCCGAGGTTATTGTGGGCGTGGTCTCTTGTCCATTGACTTTGCATTGGTGCCGTGGTGCCGTGGTGCCGAGGTTGCTGGTAATACTAACAGCAACCAAAAAAAAAAAAAAATTCAAAAAATGTATGTGTCTCATTGCCCCCCCTCAGTCCCCCCAAGGGGGGATGGCTTTTTTGATAGTCATGGTGCCGAGGTTATTGTGGGCGTGGTCTCTTGTCCATTGACTTTGCATTGGTGCCGTGGTGCCGTGGTGCCGAGGTTGCTGGTAATACTAACAGCAACCAAAAAAAAAAAAAAATTCAAAAAATGTATGTGTCTCATTGCCCCCCCTCAGTCCCCCCAAGGGGGGATGGCTTTTTTGATAGTCATGGTGCCGAGGTTATTGTGGGCGTGGTCTCTTGTCCATTGACTTTGCATTGGTGCCGTGGTGCCGTGGTGCCGAGGTTGCTGGTAATACTAACAGCAACCAAAAAAAAAAAAAAATTCAAAAAATGTATGTGTCTCATTGCCCCCCCTCAGTCCCCCCAAGGGGGGATGGCTTTTTTGATAGTCATGGTGCCGAGGTTATTGTGGGCGTGGTCTCTTGTCCATTGACTTTGCATTGGTGCCGTGGTGCCGTGGTGCCGAGGTTGCTGGTAATACTAACAGCAACCAAAAAAAAAAAAAAATTCAAAAAATGTATGTGTCTCATTGCCCCCCCTCAGTCCCCCCAAGGGGGGATGGCTTTTTTGATAGTCATGGTGCCGAGGTTATTGTGGGCGTGGTCTCTTGTCCATTGACTTTGCATTGGTGCCGTGGTGCCGTGGTGCCGAGGTTGCTGGTAATACTAACAGCAACCAAAAAAAAAAAAAAATTAAAAAAATGTATGTGTCTCATTGCCCCCCCTCAGTCCCCCCAAGGGGGGATGGCTTTTTTGATAGTCATGGTGCCGAGGTTATTGTGGGCGTGGTCTCTTGTCCATTGACTTTGCATTGGTGCCGTGGTGCCGTGGTGCCGAGGTTGCTGGTAATACTAACAGCAACCAAAAAAAAAAAAAAATTCAAAAAATGTATGTGTCTCATTGCCCCCCCTCAGTCCCCCCAAGGGGGGATGGCTTTTTTGATAGTCATGGTGCCGAGGTTATTGTGGGCGTGGTCTCTTGTCCATTGACTTTGCATTGGTGCCGTGGTGCCGTGGTGCCGAGGTTGCTGGTAATACTAACAGCAACCAAAAAAAAAAAAAAATTCAAAAAATGTATGTGTCTCATTGCCCCCCCTCAGTCCCCCCAAGGGGGGATGGCTTTTTTGATAGTCATGGTGCCGAGGTTATTGTGGGCGTGGTCTCTTGTCCATTGACTTTGCATTGGTGCCGTGGTGCCGTGGTGCCGAGGTTGCTGGTAATACTAACAGCAACCAAAAAAAAAAAAAAATTCAGGAGTGACCCTACATGGACAGAGCTGGACAGAGACATCTTAAAGCGTATTTGTATACTCTAGCCTTTAAATAGACCCCCTTTTTAGACCAGTTGATCTGCCTTTTCTTTTCTTTTTCCCCTATGTCCCCCCCCCTCCCTTTTTGAGGGGGTCCGGTCCGGTGGCCATGGATGAAGTACTGGCTGTCCAAAATCGGGACCCAGGATGGACCGCTCGTCCTGAGTCGGGACCCCAGATGGACCGCTCGCCTGTGTATCGGTTGGGGACATCTCTGCGCTGCTGATCCGCCTCTGCTTGGGATGGTTCCCTGCTGGCTCCACTTTGGATGGGACTCTCGCTACTATATTGGATCCACTTTGGACTTGATTCTCACGGTTACTTTAGATCCACTATGGATTGGACTTTCACAATATCATGTTAGATCCGCTCGACATCCATTGCTTTCGGTCCCCTGGGGGGACAGAAATGTTTAATACTTTTGTCTTTGGTACTTGGTGAAAAGATTGAACCAAATCCTCTAAGTGGACTATTTGGGCTACCCCCTCAGTCATTTTCTCTCAGCAAATCCAAAAACAATCTGGTGGCATTAACCAGTGTGGCCCTGATCAAAATCTGGACGATTGATTGCCATTCAGATGTGTAGTTGTCCATGGCTTTATATCAGTATTTGCCTGTAGTTACTTGACTGTTATTTTTATTTTTACTATGTCAATAAACAAATGTTTTAAATTTAAAAAAAGGATTTCAACACGGAACAAGGCACTATTGTTAATTGGGTGAACAATAAACAACATCTATGATACCAATAAACACATAATAAATGACAACTATGTTCAACAATTGCTGCAAAGCCTGATGATCTGATTGTAATTGTTAACTCTAGTTAAATCTTAATGAATCAGACTGGACTATGAAAATCCCAAATTTTTAAAGACGCCAACAAAAAACAACAATTAACTTGACTGTACTTTCACGTTTATTTCAAGTGTAGCAATCAAAGACCCTGTGGTTCTATCAAGTAGCCGTGTGCATCAAAGCATACACGCGAATACAAACGCAAACATTTCACTCTGCCCGGGTAAAATAAGCACCTCATTTATCAAACCCCGGTGGGCGGACGGTGGGTGGGCATCAGGAGTCAAGAAAAAGCCAATTAACAAGAAGCCCATTGTGATAGGTTATGGTCTGGGAAGCAAAGCACCAAAACAAGAAATATGTGTGGCGCAAAAAACCTGCTGACAAAAAAGGGCAGATTGGACATGTCAAGGAGCAAAGAAAGATCAAAGCACACAGAAGCTTTGATTCATAGAACTTGTGTTCTAAAATCCAGTATCTCCATATTGTTCTGCAGTTTTTAAGCCCTTTTCCCTACTTTTGGTGTTTACCTTTTACAGTTGTCTCGCCTTATAAAAATGGTTCACCTTGCCTCGGTTGGTTTCCTTATGAGTACAGCTTCACGTTTGTGTCACTGTAAACCCTCAACCTCTGCACATGGCTGTTCATGCTTTGATTGATGGATGACAAGGAAGGGGTTAGTTTACTTTCAATTTGATAGCGGCTGCTTTCCTGCGCCAAAAGCGCTTTCGAATAAGATAACGTGGGGATAAAGTCATGGCAATATATTATCAGTGGTAAATCTGGTTTTCACCGTTTAAAGACTTTTGCCTTCAGTCATGTGTCTGCGCTGTTATGCACACCCTCTTGTGTTGCTTCTGCATTTTACCACGTCAGCTGCGAATAAGGATGCAACAATTATAGATTTTGACTATACAATTTCAAAACAAAAAAATAATATAAAATTACATTCATATTCCTCAGCGGTGTTACTTTTTCCAAGATGGCGCTGCTGTAGTGGCTGCTGTAGGCAGGAGCTCTGTGCTCTTGTGTCATCCTTTTGTGTTTCCCTCTTGTTTTCATGTCTTATTATATTTTTTTGCCTTTTGGTCCGGGACCCTTTGGGACTGTGTGACAAAGGGTGGCACTTTCGTGACCTCTGTGGTGCTTTTTTTGTGGACTTCTGGATCTGCCTCCCGGGAGCCTTTTGGCTATGGAGACCAGCTGCTGGGTCTCTGCTACACCAGAGTATGTTTGGATGTACTGGAGGAGATGCGGATGAAGGGACAGGGCTGCGGAGCTAGCACTGAGCGCTGGGACGGAGAGGCTTCACGGTGTCTTGACTGGGTGAGCAGGTGTCGGATACCTCAGTCACCTTGGACGTATCCTCGCTCATCCATTCGGACTGGACACTGGCCGAGAGTGGAGTCGGCTGTCTTGGTTGCTTTGTTGGGTCTGCTCTTGTCTCTGGCCATCCTCCCTCCACCCCAGCGCACGATGGCGTGGAACACCGCAGAGGCCACCACAGTGGATATGTTTCTTTTAATTTTTATTCATAGCTGTATGTAGAAGTGTCTGGTTGTATCTGCTGCTTTAATGTCTTTAATGTCCTCTGTGTTCTTTGATGTTTGATGTTTCCCTCTTACACACATGGAAGAGGGATGTGTACCATGGTTATGAGTTGTTTTTTTATTTTTTTTATTTATTTGTTTTTTTCCCTTGGCCTCAGTCTGCACCTCCTCTCCAGAGCCCAGGCAAAGACCGATTTTTTAAATTTTATTTTAATCTTCTATTTTTTTCTCCCCCCCCCCCCCCCCTTTGTTTACCTTTATCTCATCTTTTTTGTAAGGGGCGCTGGAAGCCGGCAGACCCGTCAGTGATCCTGTTCTGTCTCCCTGTAATGTTTGTCTAAACTTGAATGGGATTGTGCTGAAAATTTTAATTTTCCTGAAGAACTCTCCTGACGGAATAAATAAAGTACTATCTAATCTAATCTATTTATTACCATTGGAAATCAAGTGATAACATTATAATAACCTTACAAAACACCCATCCATCCATCCATTTTCTTATTCCCTTCAGGATTGCGGGGGGCCCTGGGGCCTATCTCAGCTATAATCAAGCGGAAGGCGGTGTACACCCTGGACAAGTCGCCATCTCATCACAGGGCCAACATTATAAAACACATGGCAACAAAAGTTATTATTAATAATACATTAATTGATAATTGTATTACTTATTAAAAGAACTTTTTTGGGCAGTTTCTGTCATCGTCTTCAATGACTCCCCGGTAATTTTTTTTAAATACCCGAAACTTTTCCACACTGTTAACTTCAGCTTTTTTGGACTGGGAAACGTTTGCTGCTTTATCCTGATGCCATTTTAAGTTAATGTATCATACTAGTGTATATAAGTATATAAGCGCACGAACTGCCGGTGTAACTTTGTTTTTGTTCTGTGCAAGTAGTGCCGAAAATAACGTATCAACATAGGCTCCGTTTACACTGCACACTGAAAAGAGGAGACTTTTTTTCTCCTAATAATAATAAAGCTCACCAAGTCGTCATCAATTTTCAGATTCACAGTACTCTGATTTTTCTTACAATTTGATTGACCTAAAAGGAATACAATACATACAATAAATACAAGGAGACACTCAGCAAGCAAACCAAGCAGTCTGTCAGCAAGCAGAGGTCTGGTCTCTCTGTCTACACACCTCTCATGTAGTCCGAAACAAGCTCTGGTCTGCAGGAGTCCTTAGTGATCGCCCTACCACGGCAGGTCTTTATCTACAGGACTGTCTCAGAAAATTTGAATATTCTGATAAAGTCCTTTATTTTCCGTAATGCAACTAAAAACATGAAAATGCCATACATTCTGGATTCATTATACATCAACTGAAATATTGCAATCCTTTTATTATTTTAATATTGCTGATTATGGCATACAGCTTAAGAAAACTAAAAAATCCGATCTCAAAAAATGTGAATATTTGAGGATGATTAATTTTTCCAGCATGATCTGGCACCTGCTCACAGTGCCAAAACCAGCAGTAACTGGTGTACTGACCATGGCATTACTGTCCTCCATTGGCCTGCCAACTCTCCTGACCTAAACCCCATAGAGAATTTGTTGGGTATTGTGAAGAAGAAGCTGAAAGACACCAGACCCAATAATGCAAATTAGCTAAAGGCCGTTATTGAAGCATCCTGGGCATCCATAACACCTCAGTGATGCCACAGGCCGATTGCCTCCATGCCACGCCGCATTGATGCAGTAATCCGTGCAAAAGGATTTCCAACCAAGTACTGAGTGCATTAATTAACATTTTCAAATGTTTGATTTTGTTTTGCTGTTATAAATCTTTTTTTTTTTTACTTGGTCTGAGGAAATATTCAAATTTTTTGAGATAGGATTTTTGAGTTTTCTTAAGCTGTATGCCATAATCAGCAATATTAAACTAATAAAAGGCTTGCAATATTTCAGTTGATGTGTAATGAATCCAGAATGTATGGCATTTTCATGTTTTTAGTTGCATTACAGAAAATAAAGGACTTTATCACAATATTCTAATTTACTGAGACAGTCCCGTACGTACCATTTGGCTCTGTCTTGTAGCACTCCCTTTGACTGTCATGGTATATCCAAGTAGGCTATTCATTGATCTTTGGATGTTCTGGTTGGCTTGTGTATTGGCTAAAACTTCCTGCCAGCCATGAGTTTACGACTGTGATCCAAGGTTTACCATGGGGCTAATTACATTTCTAAGAAACACATGTCCCCTGTATGAACTCTTTGGAGGACACCGAAGAAAGGTTATTTCTCTATCAAACTTATTATTTCTGAGGCCCCTTCCACACTAAGCCGGCTAAGGTTATCCAAGGTATATGCCACCTAACCTTATATTTGTCCACACACACACACAATGCCACCATTTAAGACCTCCACCACCTGCGATCGCCGGAGCAACGCGACCTAGTACGCATGCATGAAAAATATAGTCACCTCTGACCTGGAAGTGTGTCCTTACCCTGTGTTTCAATGTAGCCTTTTGCCACATTGGGGGTCGGGGTACTAGGATGACAGGGGATGCAAAACAATAACAGTGCAATACTTTTTAATAACACTGTCACTACTGCCTAGTTTTTCTTGTTATATTCTTATTTTACTGTTTTATTTTTATTCTCATTGTTGCTTTTTATTTTTATTCTCACTGTTTGTTTTTGTCCGTCCGTCCGTCCGTCCGTCCGTCCGTCCGTCCGTCCATCCATCCATCCATCCATCCATCCATCCATCCATCCATCCATCTATCCATCTATCTATCTATCCATCTATCCATCTATCCATCTATCCATCTTATCTATCTATCTATCTATCTATCTACAGTGGGGCAGAAAAGTATTTAGTCAGCCACCGATTGTGCAACTTCTCCCTCTTAAAATGATGACAGAGGTCTGTAATTTTCATCATAGGTACACTTCAACTGTGAGAGACAGAATAAGAAAAAAAATCCAGGAATTCACATTGTAGGAATTTTAAAGAATTTATTTGTAAATTCTGGTGGAAAATAAATATTTGGTCAACCATTCAAAGCTCTCACTGATGGAAGGAGGTTTTGGCTCAAAATCTCACGATACATGGCCCCATTCATTCTTTCCTTAACACAGATCAATCGTCCTGTCCCCTTAGCAGAAAAACAGCCCCAAAGCATGATGTTTCCACCCCCATGCTTCACAGTAGGTATGGTGTTCTTGGGATGCAAGGCACTATTTTTCTTCCTCCAAACACGACAAGTTGAGGTTTTTTTCACAGTTGAAGTGTACCTATGATGAAAATTACAGACCTCTGTCATCATTTTAAGTGGGAGAACTTGCACAATCGGTGGCTGACTAAATACTTTTTGCCCCACTGTATTTGTTTTAATAGTAAACCTTGCATGCCTCACCATCAGGAGCTGTGAGACTATTGTAGTGAATCACACCAGAGCCATCATACATGAATCAAATATTTAATGGACGTGTGAAAGTAAACAATGTGATAATGAACATTTTACAACAATCAACCTAGAGATCTAGATATCTGGTCAGGACACTGTGCTTGTAGGCTGAAATTGGCGGTCGTACTTGACGGCCGCAACCACTTCATGGCTTCACAATAGTCATGGAGTACAAAACTACGCCTTGAATAATCGCTCGACATACATCGCGAACAATAACTGACAGTCTGCTTTGCCAGTCATAAGGCATTCGCTGTTTTTCATAGTCTTTCCTTGTCCACGGGAGCCCGCACTCTAGTTGTCTCTCCTTCACCAAATGGACAAAGTTTTTCACCAAGCAGAATCACATCTGACCTGGACATTCGAAAGTTCTACTGCCATTCTATTGACACAACACACTCGGTGACAAACATATCCCACCAGGCTGCCGTTCTTCCGGGACTTATCCAAAACCGTCGCTCATCATTGCTATGTCGCTGTCTGAGATGTGTTGCATCCCAAATAGCTGCAATCATGCGTTTTCTCCGACTTACGAAACCACTTGTTATAAAGCTGGCTGTGGCGCGTTCTTTCTGAATTCTCTTCGAACTCTGTTTGTAAACGATCGATGAGTCCATACGTAGCTAAGAGCCGGAGATTCAAGAAATACACGGCGCACTTACCCGTGTAAAAAATTATCCAAAGAGGGGAACCTTAAAAAAAAAGATATATATTATTTTTTGTTTAAAGGGGAACATTATCACCAGACCTATGTAAGCGTCAATATATATCTTGATGTTGCAGAAAAAAGACCACGTGTTTTTTTAACCGATTTCCAAACTCTAAAAGGGTGAATTTGGCGATTTAAACGCCTTTCAGTTGATAGCCTGTCGAGCGATGACCTTTCACCCGTGATGTCACAACATGAAGCAATCTGCCATTTTCTCAATCTCATTACACGCACCAAGTCAAATCATCTCTGTTATTTTTCCGATATCCACACAAATATGTGTGGATATCCTGCGACACTCAAAGCAGATGCATTTCCAACGATAAAGTCAACGAAATCTGCAATATTGGAAAATAGACCGCCACTGAATCTGCCCGAGTGCAAACTATTCAGGGACGACGGCAGTCTCTTCCCGCAGACGAGCGAGGTAAACCCCCTTGATATGATTTATGCCACTTCTTTTTCCGTCTCATTTTGTCCACCAAACTTATAAGGTTGTGCATTAATGCACAAAGGTGAGTTTTGTTGATGTTATTGACTTAAGTAGAGTGTGCTAATCAGACATATTTGGTCTCGGCATGGCTGCAAGCAAAATCGATGCTAACATGCTATTTAGGCTAGCTGTTTGTATATATTGAAACATTATGCCTCATTTGTAGCTATATTTGCATCCAGCCTTTCCCTCAACCCACATTTAATGCCAAACAAACAAATACCAATCGTTAGTTAGAAGGCAATCACCGAATTCGTCCTTGCTTCCACCCGTGCCGCTGTCTGTCGTGATATGGCTCAATAGCTTCAGTTTCTTCTTCAATTTCGTTTTCGCTACCTGACTCCACACCCCAGCCATCCGTTTCAATACATGCGTAATCTGTTGAATCGATTACGCAGCTGAAATCCGAGTCTGAATCCTAGCTAATATCGCTATACCTTTCTGTGCTATCCGCCATATTTGTTTCTGTGTGATCACGCTGTGACGTCACAGAATAATGGACGGGTGGATATAACGACGGTTAAAATCAGGCACTTTGAAGCCGTTTTTCGGGATATTGCGTGATGGGTAAAATTTTGATAAAACCTCGAAAAATAAAATAAGCCACTGGCAACTGATTTTTATTGGTTTTAACCCTTTAGAAATTGTGATAATGTTCCCCTTTAAGGAGGTATCCAGCTTAATGTAAACAAGGCCTTCATATCTAGTAATTCTACAGACATACACGTACACATACACATACGCATACACCCATCATCATATTACATATTTATGAATGCATATATACACAAATGTATGTGTATATACAGTATGTACATATCCAAATGCATACACTTTATGCAACCGTAACCGCATTCTTCTATTTATATTATTTTCATCATTACCATGTAATTCTAATTAATTAATTATTTAAAAATCAAATCAGATTTTTTTGCCCTCAGGTGACACAGATCAGATTTGTTTTTTGCCTGTATAAACGCTTTTCAAATGTGACTTCAATCTAAATGTGAATGTGACCCAAATGTGACTTTTTTTTACAGCTTTGGGCGAGCCATGTCATTTGTGTGCACGGGGAAAGACGCAGCTGCTGGCAGAGGTGGATATTTCATCACAACATCCGGTTTCAGTGAGCAAAGTCTATTGCAGACGACCAAATTATCAGTGCATAACTTGTTAATAGTGCTCAAGTAATAGGCTATATGTAATATATGAATATATATTTTGATTCAGAAGAAATGGCGATTGTTGAAGGACCGTAATTGACACTGTGGCGCATTTGCTTGCATGTGAGTAAAAAAATAAAGCTCACATAGTTCCACGCTGATGTCCATGTCTCCTCTACTTAACTGCCATTTAAAGATTACAACACTCCCGAATATATATTACACTATATACATCCATTCACACATTATATTACTTTAATTTATTTCCACGTAAAAAACACGAATGTCACGGCGTGGATTCAAACGCTTTTTCCTCCTGCATCTGTTTGTCACAGTTCCTCCTCTGGCTGGTCGCAGGGACACGCCCCCGCTCACGCTGAGCGCAGCACACCCACGAAGCGACAAACCTGCACCCACTCGCCAATCTGCCCACCTGGAATAGATGAGGGCGGGCTGGATAAAGGTCCAGTGGACCCAAGGATCAACGCGGGAACTTAGTTTTCTCTCTGTGTACCGTAAGCCTGATGTTCGCTCACCACTGTTGTGTTTCCTTCCGTGATTCTGACGTCCGTGTTGCTCCCCCGCAGTCTTCCCCCTTCGAGATCGTCTTTTGTTACCCCCTGTGTTTTTGGACTGCCTTCCCTGATTCCCGACCCTCGCCTGAACACGGATCTAGCCTCTTTTCTCCTGCCCTGGATGTTCATCTGCCTGCCTTTCGGACCGCCTTGTTGCTTCGCTCTCTACAACACTTGGTAACACTGGGGTTTGACACACTCCATCTCCTTGGGTTATCTTATTAGTTTAGTATTGTTTATTATTATTATTATTATTATATAGATTATTGATCATTACAGCCACTTGGTGTCAGTCTGCCGTCATCTCCATTCAGTAAACATAACTAATTTTTAAGGTGGTGCGACTTTTATTTTATTTTGTAGTAGTAGCGACTTCCTCCCAGTCAACTTCCTTTATTTTTACTTTATCGAAGTAGGCATGCATGTGATGTTGAGGCCACATTGGGGCCTGTGTGGGTTTACACTGCAGTCTGATAAAAATCTAATTTTAATTGCTGTGTAAACAGTCAGCTGGAAAAAAATCGGAGGATTAAAACAAACAGTGTAGTGGAGCCTAAGCAATTAATAATTATGACTTTTTTATTCAAGGTTAATAGTAAGAACTGGTTAATCGTTACATACCCAGCTGGGAAATGACTCATTAGTATCAAGCTTACAATTATCATACGACAATGATAGTACATACCACATTTGGCATTGCCCAGGATGATCTGCTACAGTAAAACATTACTACAGACTGCATATAGTATAGTTTATAGTGCAGATTTACTTTTTAAATAAACTATCATGAATGTTTGAAAAAGCTGCCACTGAAAGACATTTTTCATTTTTGGAATTATTGAAACCACCAATTGATCACAAAAACCTTGATTAATGAATGTAATGTTTTGACCATATTGACAATAAAGTAATAGATTTGCAAAATTGGATATAATTAAGTCATTTTCCACCGCAGTTTTCCCATTCACCCTGATAAAACAAAATACCTGCATTTCCACTAAAAACTACCCTGGTAAGTAAAGTTTCAGAGGAACTATTTTAGTTCATAGTAGTGAGATGGGACTTTGAAAAATTCCTAAGGAACTTCAGAGGGGCAGGCTGTGTTGTCAAACACTGATTGGTTGCCGCTTATCTAAAACATTCTAATTGAAATTTCAGCTGCCACGTGAGTGTACGAGAACAACTTGTTTATTTCTTATTCCTTGTGTATTTCTATTACAACACACTTAACAATAATCAAAAAGAAGAATGATGGGAACATTCGACTTGCAGGAACTTCTGTGGGTCATCTTTGTGCCAAAGAACGCTGATTAGTAGAACTATCTTGCTGTGTTTTTACTCAGCCGTAGTCTTTGATCTAGTTTGCAGTTTAATGCTGTTTATAATATTTACAGGCTTCATTTCGACATGCAAAGCTACAAGAAGTGACCGGACTCTTTTTAACGTTTTGACAGAAGAATATAAAGTATTCAGCCGGACTTCGAAACGGTGACTCCCGCTGTTACTGGGAATGCGAATGCCTTATTTCAGGGATGCCAAGTTTCAGAAAATGACAAGAGTGAGAGACTTTAGTTACATGATGCATTTAAAAAAAAAAATTGTTTAATACCGATTTTGGCCTGATTTAACCAGGATTAATACCTTAAAGGCCTACTGAAATGAGATGTTCTTATTTAAACGGGGATAAAAGGTCCATTCTATGTGTCATACTTGATAATTTTGCGATATTGCCATATTTTTGCTGAAAGGATTTAGTAGAGAACATCCACGATAAAGTTCGCAACTTTTGGTCGCTAGTAAAAAAGCCTTGCCTGTACCGGAAGTCGCAGACGATGACGTCACCCGTGTGAGAGCTCCTCACATTGTTTATAATGGGAGCCTCCAAGAAAAAGAGCTATTCGGACCGAGAAAACGACAATTTCCCCATTAATTTGAGCGAGGATGAAAGATTTGTGCCTGAGGATATTGATAGTGAAGGACTAGAAAAATAAAATAAAATAAATAAAGTTACAAAAAAAAAGCGATTCAGATGTTTTTAGACACATTTACTAGGATTATTCTGGAAGATCCTTTATCTGCTTATTGTTTTAATAGTGTTTTAGTGAGATTTTAAAGATTGTAAAGACATACCTCGAGGTCGGATGGCTGCGGTGAACACGCAGTGTCTCAAAGAGAAGCCGAGGAGCCAAGCTCACAGCTGCCTTTTGTGACATGACAGCTGCTGCAAGACGACAAATAATCCATTGATGTCTCCGGTAAGATATATATCACAATTTCTCCATCCAAAAACATGCTGGTTGACATAGAGAAAACATGTTCGCTTGACCGCTCCGCTTCACAACAAAGAAACACCGGCTGTGTCTCGGTGCCAAAGACAACTGCAATCCACCGCTTTCCACCAACAGCATTGTTCTTAATAGTCTCCATTATTAATTGAACAAATTGCAAAAGATTCAGCAACACATATGTCCAAAATACTGTGTAATTATGCGGTTAAAGCAGACGACTTTTAGCCGTGTTTGCTGCAACGCTAATATTTCCTGACAGTCCGTGACGTCACGCGTACACGTCATCATTCCGTGACGTTTTCAACAAGAAACTCGCGGGAAATTTAAAATTGCAATTTAGTAAACTAAAAAGGCCGTATTGGCATGTGTTGCAATGTTATTATTTCATCATTGATATATAAACTATCAGACTGTGTGGTCGGTAGTAGTGGGTTTCAGTAGGCCTTTAAGATTGATGTCCTCACCTCCAGGAGCTCTACCTGCACTGTGGCCTCCTAATGCTCGTCTTCACTTAACCAGAAATCAGAAATGAAAATCACCCCCACTGTTTTCTCTCCTGGCTCTTCTCTCATCCTCTGCATATGTCTTCTCAATTTATATCTCTACATCTCCTCCTCACTGTCCTCAATCTCTTCTGGTCTCTATTCATCTTAAGTTAGTTAACTACAGTTAAAGTTAAGTTAAAGTACCAATGATAGTCACACACACACACTAGGTGTGGTGAAATTTGTCCCCTTCTTCACCCCCTGGGAGGTCAGGGGAGCAGTGAGCAGCAGCTGTGGCTGTGCCCGGGAATCATTTTGTTGATTTAACCCCCAATTCCAACCCTTGATGCTGAGTGCTAAGCAGGGAGCTTACGGGTCCCATTTTTTTTAGTCTTTGGTATGACTCGGGGGCTTCACGGTGGAAGAGGGGTTAGTGCGTCTGCCTCACAATACGAAGGTCCTGAGTAGTCCTGGGTTCAATCCCGGACTCTGCATCTTTCTGTGTGGAGTTTGCATGTTCTCCCCGTGACTGCGTGGGTTCCCTCCGGGTACTCCGGCTTCCTCCCACCTCCAAAGACATGCACCTGGGGATAGGTTGATTGGCAACACTAAATTGGCCCTAGTGTGTGAATGTGAGTGTGAATGTTGTCTGTCTATCTGTGTTGGCCCTGTGATGAGGTGGCGACTTGTCCAGGGTGTACCCCGCCTTAACGCCCGATTGTAGCTGAGAGGCACCAGTGCCCCCCGTGACCCCAAAGGGAGTGAGCGGTAGAAAATGGATGGATGGATGGTATGACTCGGCCGGGGTTTGAACTCCCAACCTACCCATCTCAGGGTGGACACTCTAACCACTAGGCCACTGAGTAGGTTCCAGTGTTGCCAACTCCTGAGTAAAGAATGTAGCAATAAAAAGTTGTTTGAAGTTAATAAATGACATCATCGGAAGAACTTAGTGGGAGTCATAAAAAGTGAATTTTAAAATGGCAAATTATGACTAGAACTGTTCTTCTGTTAATTATTTTTTTAGCTATGTTCTACGTAGTTAAATGTTAGGAATGCCAATTTTGATCAATTTGATATTCACGAACGAACCAAATCTATCGATTGACTCATTAACAAGAACGGTAGGTTTTTGTTTTTATTTGAAGCGTGACAATGATGAAAGATTTACATCTCACTTTGTAAACCAAGGCAGAAAGAGTGGAAGCTCTGCACAGAGTGGGTTAAAGTAGCAATGATTGTCACACACACACTAGGTGTGGCAAAATTATTCTCTGCATTTGACCCATCACCCTTGATCACCCTCTGGTGGGTGAGGGGAGCAGTAGGCAGCAGCGGTGCCGCGCCCGGGAATCATTTATGGTGATTTAACCCCCAATTCCAACCCTTGATGCTGAGTGCCAAGCAGGGAGGCAATGGGTCCCATTTTTTTTATAGTCTTTGGTATGACTCGGCCGGGGTTTGAACTCATGTGCATCTGCTCACTGCTCTGACTGGTCGAGAATGGAATTTTATTGTGATTGCACTTAAAAGTGCCAAGTAATTGTTTTAAGTACCAGCTGTCAAAAGAGCAGACATTCAATAGAAGGGGGAACGCTTGTATGTTGAGGACATTAGAGTGTCCAAAACATCGGAAAAGTCGCTACATTTGTCGCTGGTCGCTTTTGAGAAAGAAAGTCACTAAGAGGAGTTGGAAAGATACTACATTTGGTTTCAAAGTTGGCTGCTATAGATTTAAACAATGATTTAAGCTGTAAAATATCCATTATTAGCACTTCTGGATGGTTTTTGTCCCACTAAATCAGCCATACATGATGTTTTGTTGAATGTTTATACATGGTAATGTTACTGCAGCGTAAACTACATTTATTTCACCTATTTTATGAAATCTGTCAGGACTAGGACTATGACTTGGATTGTTTTTCCGACGCAAAGGAAAATTGGCACGAGCCAGACGTAAGTACATGTTTATTTTTAAACACTATAACTAACAAAAAGGCAAACAAATGGCGCGCACAATGGCGGAGAACAAACTTGACTACTGACAACAAAAATTAGAACAAAGGCATAAAACACAAAACTCAATAAATGTGACCTAAAAAAAACTAAAACTTACATGGCATGGACAGAATGATAATACAGCAATGGCATGGCATGAAGGCAGTTGAGGAATATGAAAAGTCGCCAGGCTGACTTCCTGGCAACTTCCGGTTTAAATAATAGACATGATAAATACAAACAGGTGTGAAACATGAGGACAGGGGCGTGACATGAGGGCCAGGTGAAAACTAATGAGTTGCTATTGAAACAGGAAAAACAAGGAAGTGCAGGAACAAGAACTGAATCTCCAAAAAACAAAACCAAACATGACCAAAACAAAACTTGAACCCATAGACGTGACATAATCTACACTGCCAGCTCATCTGTGTTTAAAGGCTGCAAAAGACTGTATGTTTTCCCATAAGTTGTTTGTATTAGGGGACGGCGTGGCAAAGTTGAGAGAGTGGCCTTGCCAGCAACCTGAGGGTTCCTGGTTCAACCCCGTCACGTCCTTTGTGTCCTTGAGCAAGACCCTTCACCCTTGCTCCTGATGGGTGGTGGTTAGGGCTTTGCATGGCAGCTCCCGCCATCAGTGTGTGAATATGTATGAATGTGGAAATAGTGTCAAAAGACTTTGAGTACCTTGAAAGTAGAAAAGCGCTATACAAGTTTGTGTGGGGGCGTGGCCTGCGGGCCTGCGGAGAAGCGGGACGTGTCAGGACTGGCCTCGAGATTAGCGGCAGGTGCGTAGATGAGACAGCTGTGAGTGTTTGTTTGATCACCTGTTGCTCTGCTAAAGGTAGCAGTCGGGAAGGAGAAAATTTGTTTGTTAATGGTGGTTGGAGAGCAAGACACACTGAGAATGGAGAAAGAACATTTATTGAAAAATAAATCGCTTTTCAGAACTATGAACAAAGCTGTCCTGTCCATCCTTAATGGTCTGAAGGACCCAGAGGACCAAGACCTCCACAAAGTATTACCCATTTACCATTTATATTCAAGCAAGGCAAGTGCAAAATTAGCTTTTGTGGATGTAGCCATCTTATTTTCCGACATTGTAACTGGTACGCTCACAACTCAGCTATGACGTCATTCCCAGTTCTGACTTCCAACTTTCTCCCACAACTTTTTGCAAAGTGTTGAATTTTACAAGTAGAAATGTGCACTGAATCTGCACTCTTACAAATGTAATGATTTTTTTATTAGCTGCTGACACGGGTGAATTATTTTATTCTTTTTATCTGAAGAATGGAATTGGCAGTGAAGGTGCATGTCTGGACTTATTCCAGTCCTTGTTCCAAAATTCTGGACAGCCATCAATCAGTCAGTTGATTAGAATGGTAAAAGTGGTGTAAATTAGTGTGCAACTTTATTTGTATTTTGGTTTTTTTGTAGTATTAGTTTCATCTATCATTCCCTTTGACACCTCCTGTATTTTTGCCTTCTTTCACTGTTTTTCAAAAACAATCACATTGTGCATCTCCACCATCTGTCCTGTGAAAAAGGACAAAAAGCAATGTCCTTCCCGTCTCTGTCCTTCACTCAACATAATGGCTTTTGTTAAGGATTTAGCATTTCAAAGCCCGAGTGTACAGCTAGTGTTGCCGTAACGAGGCTTAGACAGCGTTTTATGTTGAGCTTGCGTGTTTTTCCCCCTGAAGACGACAAGTGATTATAGGACTTTGTAGAACTTAGTGGTCCTTTTACACAGAAATCCCGCCATACTTTTTTCTACCATCTTGGCTTGCAGTCTTTTTTTCCGACTTCCGGAAACAACAAATATGCTATAGACCTTGCAGTTGCATGAGCGAGCTGCATGAATTAGAAGTGTGCAGGCGGGCAGGGGTGACTTTCCCACAAAGCTTCTGGCAATATCTAAGCAGCTCTGAAGTCACAGAAGTGCACATATCTGTGACAGTATCTGCATTTTAGTATTGGTTTTAAATGTGTCTCAAGGGCGTAACACAGGACATTTACTGGGAGATTAGGCCTCAAAAATCAAATTCCACATGGATTTCTTGCAAGGGGAGAATACTAGTAATGGTAATGAGGGAAAGTGTGATGATAACCATAGAAACATGACTGTCAGGCTTCTTTGAAAAGGAGAGGAATTTTACTTTATTTTTGTTGTATGGATTTACTGATTACCTTCTCGTTTTTACTCGTATGACCGCTATAAAAGTTCCAGTTAGGTTATATGACATGAATTGACATAGTCTTTTGAGTTATTGGAATGTAAAAAAAAAAAAAATCAGACCTCCATTAAGCATACTTGCTAACCTTGAGACCTCCGAATTCGGGAGATGGGGATCGGGGGGGTAGCGTCCCGAAGAGTTAGGGCTGTAACTTTCAGCCTGCAAGGGGTTCTGGGTATTTGTTCTGTTGTGTTTATGTTGTGTTATGGTGCGGATGTTCTCCCGAAATGTGTTTGTCATTCTTGTTTGGTGTGAGTTCAAAGTGTGGCGCAAATTTGTAACAGTGTTAAAGTTGTTTATACGGCCACCCTCAGTGTGACCTGTATGGTTGTTGACCAAATATGCTTGCATTCACTCATGTGTGACTGTAATAGCTGCATATACTATGGGACAGGGCCGACGCACTGTTTGTATGGAGGATAAGCGGACATAACGGCAGGTTGTAGAGGACGTTAAAAGCAGTGTCTTTAGGGCACGCCCCCAATATTGTTGTCTGGGTGGAAATCAGGAGAAATCTGGGAGAATGGTTGCCCCGGGAGATTTTTTGGAGGGGCACTGAAATTCGGGAGTCTCCCGGAAAAATCGGGAGGGTTGGCAAGTATGCCATCAAGGCATATTTATACAAGCACCTTCATGGATCACACTCTTCTGCGTGTTCTTGAATTTGCTATCAAATGTATTATTTATAAATCATTCGCTAGAAAACTTAACCTTTGTGCAACCCCAGGGCCCAAAACAGGCATTACATGACTTCCTTATGTAATATGATGGTTCAGTGTGAAAGTTAGGTCTGAGATTTTGCTGGGGAGTTTAAAAAGAATTAATAAAAGGGTTTTTGATTGCAACGTTGTTAGAATAAAATATAAAGTTGACACACATTCGCTTTAAAACTCTTTCGGCCCTATTGACTTCCATTCTAACAATTTTTGAACTGTAATCCTGGTATATTACTATGTTTTTTCCGTTAAAACCAAATTATTCCTATTCTTGTCGATTGACAAACAAAGAATAATTGCACCCCTTAACCACCCACCAGATGGCGCCAGAAAACCATTATGTAAACTTCCCAGAGCTTTGATAAGCGTAAATTAGTTAAACTGCTATTAAACTAATAAAATTCAATGAAAAGGATCTTGGGCAGTTAAATATAAAATGGCAAATATACAGAATACAAAAGACCTTTTGAACTTCAAAAACTTAACCAAGTCCTGTCTGCTGTCTCTCTCATCACACTGTAAAAATATTTTCTGTTAAATGTGTCAAATTCCATGTTGTCATGAAGGTTGTGAAATTTAAGGCTGTGAGTAGCCAACCTCAAAGATTCCCCTCTGCTACACATTTTTAGAAAGAGTGTATATTTTGAATGTTCCCGTTATTTTAAAAAAAACTGTTATTTTTGACAAAAAGGTCAAAAAACATTTAAAATAATAAAACCTTTGTATCAGTAGATAGATCTGAAGTTGTTGAAATATTTAAAGAGTTAAAAGTTTCAAAAAATATATATATATTGTTGATACAGTGATGACACTTATCCTTTTGGATCCTAAGAGGAAGTGTGTATGGCTGGGTTGCACATGACATCATATCTTTTTTCTTCCTCACGGCTTAATTCACACAATGGTCAAGCCGCTTAAGCGTAGTATTCAAACAAGTGAGAGTAAATGTAAAGTTTGAGCAGAAAATGCCGTATTGTTTTTCTGTTCTTGGGTGTTCCAGTTGTTCATATAAAGAGATAGGAAAAAGCTTAATAGAGTCCTGAAAAAAATCGTCATAAAGGTAATAAAGTCACCGGAAAAAAACAAAAATGCGTCTAAGAAAATAGCTCTTAAAAATATCACTTTTACCATCTAGTAGAATACAATCAGACTTTGTAAAATGTTTTTTTGAACATTTGAATTGTTTGAGAAACTTTCTGTGATACAATCGAGGTAATTCTCTACTATATTAGTAGTGTTTGATAGAAAACTAAACGTTAAGAAATGACAATAGATGTCATTAGTTTTTTGTTCTTTTGTGGTTGTCATACCTAAATATAACTACAAATACCTGCTCGCGCAAATAAACTAACGGCATGTTAAGTCCTACTTATAAATATTATTATTGTTGGTCCAATCCACCGTATTTTTGTCGTCAATTTTCATAACACAAACTTTAAAGCTGAGTTGTTGTTTTTGAGCAGGTAAGCCAAGTGCTTTATTCGACACAGATGACCACATTATGGCATCTTTGGTGATATTTGTTAACATCAAGAAAATATACTTTATAGTATTAATAAACTAGATAAGTGGTTCTTAACCTGGGTTCGATCGAACCCTAGGGGTTCGGTGAGTCGGCCTCAAGGGTTCGGTGGAGCCTCCGCCTGAATTCAAGACACACCCAACTCATCGTGTAAATAAAAACTTCTACCAATGGATACCCCCAAACAATTTTCCCTCTTAATTTTCCATCTGATTTGCATGTGTGTGAATTGTTCTGAGTTCATGCACTGTTCGTGTTGTGATGTTCATGCACGGTTCATTTTGTGACCAGTAAAAAAAAACATAACTTTGTCTTGAATTTGAAAAAAAAAAACATTTTATTTTTCACTAAGCGGTATAGCTCGGTTGGTAGAGTGGCCGTGCCAGCAACTTGAGGATTGCAGGTTTGATCCCCACTTCTGCCATCCCAGTCACTGCCGTTGTGTCCTTGGGCAAGACACTTTACCCACCTGCTCTCAGTGCCACCCACACTGGTTTAAATGTAACTTAGATATTGGGTTTCACTATGTAAAGCGCTTTGAGTCACTAGAGAAAAAGCGCTATATAAATATAATTCACTAAAGAAGGGTTTGGTGAAGGCACATATGAAACTGGTAGGGTTCGGTACCTCCATCAAGGTTAAGAACCACTGAACTAGATGAATAAATCTTTTGTAAGTGCAACATCATATCCTGAATCTTTATATCGTGAGCAAACATTGCTGAACAAGAGGGACATGTATAGTTAGAAAACTAGACAAAATAAGAATTTCACATCATAAAAACAACTGCAGATATAAATAGTAGATGAGACTAATATTTCTAGCAGGAAATAAACAGCAAACAAACTTCTCATTAGCGTCATGATGACAGCAGCTTGGCAATCATTATTATCAACTACATTACTTACCAATGCACGATTAAGTTCATTTTGACTATGCACCTGTTATTATTTCTTCTCTAAATACCGTGTCAAATGAAGTGAGGTTGTAGCGAGCAGTAACGTCTTGGTGATGATAAATACTTGAAATAATAACAAAATATATTTTTCATAAGAGTTTATCCCCTTGCACAAGGCTTAAAAATGAGAGTAGTTTTACTTGATTTTAGTTCATTGTACTTTGCATTGGATGATTGCCTAACATCTCTATTTTTCTTATCATTATGAAATTTTAACAAATTTGAAGTCAACCAGCATCATGATTTTGGAGCTTCCATTGTATTTGAATATAGTTTGTAAGAAACAGACTTTACCCTAATTTAAACGAGCACCTTCATGGATACCCATGTCCTGTGTATATCTATCAATAAATCATTCACTGGTAAAAAATAAAAAACATTCTCTAATTATAAACACTACAGTGAGAAGGGGATTATTCATACGTCCCTTTTTGTTACGGTTTACACAACACATGAAACGTGACGGATTGGGGATTGCTCTATCCACTTTAGCCGCCAGACAGCTGTAGTGTTGAATCTCTTAAAATGTGTTTTGTGGCAATTGCACCTTTGACCACAGCGTCAGTTGCTATGTAGAGTGGCACGTTCCATTATTTTCAGCAGACTGCATTGCAAAATTATTAACCCCCGCATTCTCACCTTCCTCTCACACAAGATCCACCCAGGTATGAGGCCATATGAAACCCTTCCCTACTGAATGGAATGTTCATACGGCTCTTGGTTGTTATAGTAGCTAGTGAAGGCTAAGTATGTATGTACAGGACGTATCACATTAACCTGTTGGGGAATGAGGAGATTACTTGGTCTATAAGGCGGCTTTCTTGTCTGCCACAGTCATTCTGATAATGATAATTTAAAAAAAGTATTTTTCTCATTTCCTTTGAGTGACATTTCTCCCATTGAGGGCAGTGAGGTTCCTGCTGAAAGTGAGAGTGCTGTTCAGCAGGCTGGAACCAAACCATCCATAATGAAAAATGTTTTAATGAGATTTCCTTTATTTCTTTCTTTTTTTGAAACTAAATTTGGAAGCAGGACATCTTGCCTAGTCTGCATATTGAATGAACAAGGTAAATATTTATGATAGGAATAAAGACCCAATTGACAAAGCAATTAGACAAGGGCTGACCTTCTTGGCGTACTAAATATTCCATATCACTTGCTTAAGATTCATTTCACAGCTGCGCTGAGCAGCAAAGTGCTGTGGTCAGCATCTGGACAGTGTGCATTGGACCCAATTACAAGACATAATGTACAGTAGCTCACTAAAGTGAATACACCCTTCACATCTCAGCAGCTGGGCCCTTCTGCAAAATCTAATCAAATCGCCATTGTTTGCCAGAAAAGAAAGTGTATAAATGCACTGGAAAAAAATGTATTGGGCAAAGTGGCCTGCATTTGATCTGATTTCATAATATATGTAGAATATATTTATAATATTCATATATTATATATATAATATATGATATATATTATATTATTTATTATTACTATTGTCTATTGTGAGCGAACTGTGGTTCTGAATTTCCCCCAAGGGTCAATAAAGTACTTTCTATTCTATTTTATTCTAAAACAATTTTAAAAACGCAATTTGAACTCCTTCTAACACTGGAAATATGTTAATGTCTTATCCCAACTATACTTTTAAGCTTATTTCCTTGAAGGAGAACTAAACTTTTTGGGGAGTTTTGCCCATTATTCACAATCCCTATGTAAGACAAGAACACATGTTTTTGGTTTGTTTATGCATTGTAACTAATAAATAAAAAAAATCAAAAGCCTGCTTACAATGGAGCCTATAGGAGTTGCTCTATTCCGCCAACAAAACCCTTAAAAAAAAACATCCAAACACCTCCATTAAGGTTTTATATTGTCATGTATTTTTGATCATGTCTTCTTTGGCTATGTTCTGTTGACCTTTGGACTCTTTAAGTTCCTGGTTTTTTTCACTCCCTGTTTTGTCACCATGACTACCAATCAGTTCACCTGTCCTCACAACTCACGCACCTGTTTTCAATCACCACATTAGTATTCAAGCTTGTCATTTGCAGTCAGTTCTTCTGGATTCATTGTGTTCTTTTCATGCTCTGTCCCTGCTAGTTTTTTTCATGCCAAAGTCCATGCTGCTCTTGTCATGCCATAGTAAGTGTTTTTTGTTTTATGTTCATAGTCTGTTTATGTTAGTTTTGTTCCTTAGCCAAGTTGTGCCTCCGCTGTGAGCGCTTTTGTTTGTACCTTTTTTTAGTTCAAATTAAATCATGTTTTTACCTAAACGCCATGTTCCGAGTTGTCAGTCTGCCTTCCTGGGAGAACCCCCCAGTCGCAGCTCCACGACGCCGAGTGCCGCCAGTCGCAGCTCGACGACACCGAATGCCTCCAGTCGCAGCTCCACGACGCCGAGTGCCGCCAGTCGCAGCTCCACGACGCCGAATGCCTCCAGCCGCAGCTCCACGACGCCGAGTGCCGCCAGTCGCAGCTCCACGACGCCGAATGCCTCCAGTCGCAGCTCCACGACGCCAAGTGCCGCCAGTCGCAGCTCCACGACGCCAAGTGCCGCCAGTCGCAGCTCCACAACACCATGACCCAAGCCAAAACCCCACGACGATGCGCACTACTTCCACGCCTGCCATGACGACGCGCGCTACTTCCACGCCTGCCATGATGACGCGCCCGCCTCCTCGTCGGCCACGCATGTCGCCGCTACTTGGTCGTCCGCCACGCCAAGTGCGCCGACCTCCTTCTCGGCCACGGATGTGGTCCTTCCCGGGTCGCCCACGTCGTCAGGTACAGCGGCGCTCTACTCGTCGCCGCCACCTGACGATGCCTTGGTGGATTCGGGGGCACCGGGTCTGGCAACCCATCGCCAAGACCCCCTCCCACCCTCCCATGACTCTTGGTCCTGTTTTGTTTTATTTTGGTTTTTTAGACATCTGGGATCTGTCCTTAAAAAACGCATCACATTTACTTTTTTTTTTTTCAAATACATCACTGATTATTACTCACTGCTGCAGACTTTATAAGAGCTAACAACTATAATCAGAGGTGGGTAGTAACGCGCTCCATTTACTCCGTTACATCTACTTGAGTAACTTTTGGGATAAATTGTACTTCTAAGAGTAGTTTTTATGCAACATACTTTTACTTTTACTTGAGTATATTTATAGAGAAGGAACGCTACTTTTACTCCGCTCCATTTATCTGCAATCAGGTCGCTACTCGCCAGAGGTGTGGACTCGAGTCACATGACTTGGACTCGAGTCAGACTCGAGTCATGAATTTGATGACTTTAAATCGACTTGACAACATTTAAAAAGACTTGCAACTCGACTTTAACATCCATGACTTGTGACTTGACTTGGACTTGAGCCTTTTGACTTGACATGGCTTGCTACTTTACCCCAAAACCCAACGATTAAAAAGTTATTCAGGAGCGCTCCGTATCTGTCCGTGTGTGCGATGACAGTGTGCGCGCTACCTGTCAGAACAACAGCCAATCAAATTACATCCCTGTTATTTTCGTCACACAGCATTCAGCCAATCAAATTGCATGAAAACCAACGAAGAGCTCTCAAACGACACGCCAGTGAGGAAAAGTTATGCCAAAAATTTTTTGTTCGGGTATAAAAACTACGACATGGTCAACAAAAAACGAATTGCCGTATGCAAAGCATGCAGTTCGTTCGAAGATTACAGACAGAGACGCAACAACTTCCAACTTCGTTCGACATTTGAAGTTGCACAAAGAAGGGTAAGAATGTAACTTAACGTTTATTGGCCGAGTAACGTAACTTTTATTTGCTGTTTAGTTAAATCAGTGAGGCTGTTAACTCACTGCTAACGTTCTAACCGTAGACATCTTATAAGTAGACGCAGCATCGACCACTCCTGCCTACTGGCGCAGACGAGACGAGACGAGACGCGCGGCCGCCATCTTGGAGTAGTGATCCCCTCCACTGCAATTCATTTGGCAGGAGCAATGAACTGTCGACGCATTTAATTCATTTTACCTCACTGAATACCACCGATATATTTACGTGCTTTTCGTCATACGTGTAACTATGATAAAGGACAATTTTTTTGGCGTGTTCAAAGTTTGCTTAACAGTAATAGAATATTCTTATATGCTATAAGTAACCAGACGTCCAAGATCAAAACTTGGAATAATAATCCCAAAAAGGGGGAAAAAAACGGTCAGCTATTTCTAAATTGATAAAACAATATGATTAGGTTATATATACATGCATATATCCTACACAAACAATGTATGAATACATTAGATATCTTTATATCTTATAGACTGTATTTCTGTTGCTGCAACAGCAGAGAGTTTATTCTGTCTTGACACTTTGTATTAATATTTTGTATTACATTCTTCCCTTAAATGATCATGTTTACAGTGATTGTTTTGTATGTATTTTTCATGTATGTTGCTTTGGATAAAAGTGTCTGCCAACTTAAACATAAACGTATATAGACACCTGAAAGTCTTTATATCAGCTAAAACCACCAATCTGTTTCACTGGATTCAGAATAAAAGCAAATTATGTCTTACCCAACAAAGTTAGTATTTGAATATTGTTACTTGAAGACTTATTCCTGGTTACAGTTATACTGTTAAGAAAGTAATGTCTTATACTTTGCCTAAAATGAGAATGCATCATAATCAGTGGCGGCTGGTTAATTTTCCATAGGGCCGTGAATTCTAAAAAGTACAACTCCGTTCCTAATTATTTTCATGTATTTGTTATGTTATTCATGTGTACGTACACATCAACACATTCGGTATGAGAAGAGATCAATGAGCTAGGGTAAGAACAGGATAGAAACTGCTGTTGAACTAATTACAATGCAAAATGCCTTGGAAATACAATGTTAACACCTTTGTGCAAATAAGTACAGTTGCACTTGTTTTTTCAAATGTGTTCATTCTGTAAAGGAATGACTTAAATGTTTAAAATAACTGGTTAATAGTGCTATTATGAAGTGCAATGTCAGCACGATTTTTTTTATTATACTGCAAATACGTATAGCGTTTTAAAAGCATACACAATCTGTGTAAATGTATTAGTCTGTCGTTAAAAATACTTGAAATGACTCGAAACTCAAAATGCAGGACTTTGTTTGTTTTGATTTTGTCAGACACGCTTTCAAAGTAGGAACAACGCATGCTTGCATTTCACCAATCACATGCAGTCACTGGTGACGTAGGACCAATTAAACAGAGCCAGGTGGTCACGTGACCGCCACACGTAGAACCCGACATGTTGAAAAACTTATTGGGGTGTTACCATTTAGTGGTCAACTGTACGGAATATGTAATGTACTGTGCAATCTACTAATAAAAGTTTCAATCAATCAACCAATCAATCAAAAGTGTAAAGGAAAAAAGACACTTTTTATTCCAACCGTACTTCCCGTCAAAAGCCTAGAGACTGATCGCCCAGTTCCTGTCTTCACAATAAAAGTGCTGCTCCATCGCGCCTGCGCTAACAAAATAAGAGTCTCCGAAAGCCAGCGCAAACAAACTAGCAAGCTACGGAGTTTGCCGCCAATGTATTTCTTGTAAAGTGTACAAAAACGAATATGGAAGATGGACAAATAAGATGCCAAAAACCAACGACTTTCATGTGGTTTTAGACAGGAAGGAGGAACTTTTTTTCTCCTCCATTTGAAAACCGGGACGTTATCAGCACTACTGTCTGATTCCAATCAATACAAGTCATCAGAATCAGGTAATACACCAACTTTTATTCTTGTCTTCATGAAAGATAGGAATCTATATGTTAAACATGCATGTACATTCATTAAAACACCTTTAACATGTGAACAAAATCCGCAAAATAAATAAATATACATTATATACTTTATATATAAAGGTATGTATATATATCAATCAATCAATCAATCAATGTTTACTTATATAGCCCTAAATCACTAGTGTCTCAAAGGGCTGCACAAACCACTACGACATCCTCGGTAGGCCCACATAAGGGCAAGGAAAACTCACACCCAGTGGGACGTCGGTGACAATGATGAGTATGAGAACCTTGGAGAGGAGGAAAGCAATGGATGTCGAGCGGGTCTAACATGATACTGTGAAAGTTCAATCCATAATGGATCCAACACAGTCGCAAGAGTCCAGTCCAAAGCGGATCCAACACAGCAGCGAGAGTCCCGTTCACAGCGGAGCCAGCAGGAAAACATCCCAAGCGGAGGCGGATCAGCAGCGCAGAGATGTCCCCAGCCGATACACAGGCAAGCAGCACATGGCCACTGGATCGGACCGGACCCCCTCCACAAGGGAGAGTGGGACATAGGAGAAAAAGAAAACAAACGGCAGATCAACTGGTCTAAAAAGGGAGTCTATTTAAAGGCTAGAGTAAACAAATACGTTTTAAGGTGAGACTTAAATGCTTCTACTGAGGTAGCATCTCGAACTGTTACCGGGAGGGCATTCCAGAGTACTGGAGCCCGAAATGAAAACGCTCTATAGCCCACGAACTTTTTTTGGGCTTTGGGAATCACTAATAAGCCGGAGTCCTTTGAACGCAGATTTCTTGCCGGGACATATGGTACAATACAATCGGCAAGATAGGATGGAGCTAGACCGTGTAGTATTCTATACGTAAGTAGTAAAACCTTAAAGTCACATCTTAAGTGCACAGGAAGCCAGTGCAGGTGAGCCAGTACAGGCGTAATGTGATCAAACTTTCTTGTTCTTGTCAAAAGTCTAGCAGCCGCATTTTGTACCAACTGTAATCTTTTAATGCTAGACATAGGGAGACCCGAAAATAATACGTTACAGTAATCGAGGCCAGACGTAACAAACGCATGGATAATGATCTCAGCGTCTTTAGTGGACAGAATGGAGCGAATTTTAGCGAGATGAAAGAAGGCCGTTTTAGTAACGCTTTTAATGTGTGACTCAAAGGAGAGAGTTGGGTCGAAGATAATACCCAGATTCTTTACCGTGTCGCCTTGTTTAATTGTTTGGTTGTCAAATGTTAGAGTTGTATCATTAAATAGAGTTCGGTGTCTAGCAGGACCGATAATCAGCATTTCCGTTTTTTTGGCGTTGAGTTGCAAAAAGTTAGCGGACATCCATTGTTTAATTTCATTAATACACGCCTCCAGCTTACTACAATCCGGCGTGTTGGTCAGCTTTAGGGGCATGTAGAGTTGGGTGTCATCAGCATAACAGTGAAAGCTAACACCGTATTTGCGTATGATGTCACCTAGCGGCAGCATGTAGATGCTGAAGAGTGCAGGGCCAAGGACCGAACCCTGGGGAACTCCACACGTTACCTTAACGTAGTCCGAGGTCACATTGTTATGGGAGACGCACTGCATCCTATCAGTAAGATAAGAGTTCAACCAAGACAGGGCTAAGTCCGACATACCAATTCGTGTTTTGATACGTTCTAATAAAATATTATGATCGACTGTATCGAAAGCAGCGCTAAGATCGAGGAGCAGCAACATAGATGACGCATCAGAATCCATCGTTAGCAATAGATCATTAGTCATTTTTGCGAGGGCTGTCTCCGTGGAGTGATTTGCCCTGAAACCGGATTGAAAGGTTTCACATAGATTGTTAGACGCTAAGTGTTCATTTAACTGCTCCGCAACAATTTTTTCGAGGATTTTTGAAATAAAGGGAAGGTGAGACACCGGTCGGTAGTTTACCATGAGGTCAGGATCGAGGTTAGGTCTTTTAAGAAGAGGATGAATAACCGCTTTTTTGAATGCTAGGGGAACAGTGCCCGAGGAAAGTGATAAGTTTATAATATTTAGCACTGATGGACCTAATAATACAAAGAGCTCCTTGATCAGTTTCCCAGGAAGTGGGTCAAGTAAACATGTTGTTAGTTTTATTCCATTTACACGTTGTAACAATTCCTCTAATGTTATTTCCTCAAAACAAGAGAAACTATTTTGGAGGGCCGTATCCGCCGTATATACCATCGTGTCAGTGTTAATAGAACCCAGTTGTAGCTGGGACGCATTGTCTTTAATCTCCTTTCTAATGACTTCAATTTTCTTACTAAAGAATTGCATAAAGTCATCAGCTGAGTGGGTGGAGCTACTGGAAGGAGTCCCTTGTTGGGTTAGCGATGCTACCGTACTAAACAAAAATTTAGGATCGTTTTTTTTACGGTGGATGAGATTTGAGTAATATTTAGCTTTAGCTAAGGTAAGCATGCGTTTATAAGTTATTAAACCATCACTCCATGCTAGATGGTGCACCTCAAGTTTAGCCGTGCGCCATTTGCGTTCCAGCTTTCTACATAATAATTTCTGAGCTCTAGTTTCTTCTGTAAACCACGGGGTACGCTTTTTTGGAGCCTTTTTTAACTTTAGTGGTGCTATGTTATCAATGGTTTCGCGCAGGGCGTGGTTAAAGTTGTTAGTGAGGTTATCAATAGAGCCCACATACTTTGGGAATGGTGCCATTACCGAGGGCAGTAGGTCAGCAAGAGTTGTCGTTGTGGCCGTATTAATGTAGCGGCTGCTATAGCAGTTATTATTATTATTAGTTTGCTGAACATGCGTCTGAACCTCGAATTTTATAAGGTAATGATCGGACAATACTTTAGTATACGGGAGTATCGTAACTTTGGAAACGGTGATACCCCTGACAAGCACTAGGTCTATCGTATTACCGTTGCGATGCGTGGGTTCATTTATTATTTGTGTGAGACCACAGCTATCAATTATAGTCTGGAGCGCTACGCACGGTGGGTCCGATGGAGTATTAATATGGATATTAAAGTCCCCCATTATGATTATATTATCGGCGTGCGTCACTATATCAGCAACGAACTCTGAGAATTCATTGATAAAGTCCGAATAGGGCCCTGGGGGGCGGTAGATAACAGCCAGGTGTAGAGGGAGCGGTGGGACAGACCTCATAGTAAGCACCTCAAACGATTTATATTTATTATTTATGTTAGGACTAAGGTTAAAGTTTTCGTTGTATATTAGTGCGACCCCCCCACCCCTTTTAAGCGGACGGGCAATATGCGCATGTGTAAAGTTAGGAGGACATGCCTCGTTTAGCGCAAAAAAGTCGTTTGGTTTAAGCCAGGTTTCGCTGAGACCGATGACGTTAAGATTGTTGTCTCTGACGATATCATTAACTAACAACGTTTTGGGAGACAATGATCTTATGTTTAAAAAACCTATATTATAGGTAGTGGGCTGTTTTAGGGAATTTTTGATCAAATTATCCGTAGTAGCAATATTAATAATGTTGTGTTTATTATGCCCAGTGCATTTAGTATAATTACGACCATGAATTGATACGACGGGAATTTTCCGATTGTTTGTTTGTTGCTTTGATAAACTGCACGCATCATAGTTAGCCACCTCAGTAACGGGGATTTTCCGATTGTTTGTTTGTCGCTTTGATAAACTGCACGCATCATAGTTAGCCACCTCGGTAAAACACATGTCTAACTCTGAAACACTCAAAGCAGAAAAAACTTGTTCTAATTTAACAGACTTCTTACCCAGACCAGTAGTCTCGCATCTTCCATTTAAATCTGGCTTCAGGATGGAGGGAAGTGGTGTTCTGTGGGGATTAGCCTTCTGCTTTGTTTTAAGCCCTGCTCGGCATCCGCGTTTCCGATCACACCGCTGGCGTCTGCTCCGTAGACGGCCCCCGCTGCTACTATACTCCCCTGCTCCACAGGCCGCTGGATGTAGCCGTCGACGTATTCCCATGCTAGTTAGCAGGTCTAGCACGCACGCGTCTATCAGTCCAAAACGGCCCGATATGTCCACATCCAGAAGTGTCTGGCGGTCGTACGTGATCACGGAGTGACCACGATGTGAGCCAGCCATAAAGTTTGTAGAATTGTCCGGTATTTCTTCCAAATGTTCCATATATAAATATGTATATATATATATATATATATATATATATATATATATATATATGATATGATATGTGTGTATGTATATGTATATATGAGGTAGATCACCTCGACTTGGTCATTTATTAAGTAATTGATTAACATTGAAAAACTTATTGGGGTGTTACCATTTAGTGGTCAATTGTACGGAATATGTACTGTACTGTGCAATCTACTAATACAAGTTTCAATCAATCAATCAATCAATCAATGCCTACTGACCTATGGTGCTGTTAAGTTATTGTGGCTCAATTTGCCTTCATTTTTTTTTATTTTAATGTATTATTATTTAATATATAATATTGTTTTAGTTGCTTAAGAGATATTCCTGGCTCTGAATTTGCTTATTGCTATTTTTATGTTTTTGTACATTATTTGATGCTGGAATCATTAAACGAACAGGTTACTCATCAGTTACTCAGTACTTGAGTAGTTTTTTCACAACATACTTTTTACTTTTACTCAAGTAAATATTTGGGTGACTGCTCCTTACTTTTTTACTTGAGTAATAAATCTCTAAAGTAACAGTACTCTTACTTGAGTACAATTTCTGGCTACTCTACCCACCTCTGACTATAATAATAATACTGTATTAGGTCTGCTGTCATTAGGATGCCGCCTGATACTCTTGCTATATTCCCGTTAAGATGAAGAATGACTCATAATCCTTATAAAGAAAGGGGGGTGGAAACAATCGTCTTTTTGTGTCTTTCCTGAAATTTCTGGGTCTAAATTGGCTGTCAAAGTGTATCAATTCGTCGGATTACGTCTTCATCCTCCTACTATTACGGTGAGAGGCATGATTTATGAACTGGAATAATCTTCCACAAGCAAAAAAGCAGCTTACCACTGGACCATGTCAACATTGGCACACAAGATTGTGATCACAGTGCTGCTATAAAATAGTTTGTCTGTGTTAGCGCTTACAATAATACCACCAATACTTGGTTAATATTCAAGTCACGAAATGTAAATAAAGGATTGTTAGTGGTTTTTGGATGTTTTTTTAAATTGGGTTATAAAATTTGTGATACGTATGGCAGGGGAAGGAAATGACACCACTGCGAGAATCAGTTCAATGGGTTTATTGAACCTAATGATGAGTGTGTGGGAGGTGTATGCTACTCAAAGTGTTTGGTGCAAAACGATGTGTAGAATTAATAATGTAAATGTTACCGGGGTTTGTCGTAAGTGCGTGTTGGATGAATCCTTCTTCAGACCAGAAGTGCAAGGCGAGAAGGCAGTCCGTGGGCAAGCAAGCGGTCGGGGGCTGGAGAAAAGCGACAAAGTCCGTGTCCAAGCAGGGGTCGAGGATAAAGGGGGGCAGTCCAATATCCAGAGGGGAGTCGAGGCACACAGCTCGATAACGGGAAACAGGAAGGGCACTGCGGCAAACAAAAAGGGCATAAGACAAAGCAACAAGGAGAGCAAGTACGCAGGAGGGAACGAAGAGACGAGATGCTTACTACAAAGAGTGAACTACGTTCTGGCATAGGATCCTCGAGTCCGCTGGTTTTTATATCTCTTGCCTTCATTGGTCCCAGGTGCGCTAATTGCAGATTGCTTGTAACTCTGCTGGCTCATGGCTGTTAGGCGGCCAGAGCGTGGCCTGGCGCCCTGCCAGAGGAGGTACCGGCAGAGTCTGCCGCAGATGACATGCAAGCTTGAACACTGCCATGACAATTTGTTTACGTTAGTATATGAGTTAGAATGCATTAAAAAAATCCATCTGTCATCATAATAATTGCGAACATCCATCCATCCATCCTTTTTCTACCGCTTATTCCCGTCGGGGTCACAGGAGCCTATCTCAGTTAAATTTGGGCGGAAGGTGGTGTACACCCTGGACAAGTCGTCACCTCATCACAGGGCCAACACAGATAGACAACATTCACACTCACATTCACACACTAGGGACCATGTAGTGTACAGGCAAAATTCCCAAAGAGTGCAGTTCCCTTTTAAAAAAGATACATTTGTTAAAATTCTTAAAGTTAATAATTTTTGGCTAATGAGCCTTAAGCAAAATACAAAATGAAATAAAGTTGCCTGAAACGGGCCAATACACATTTTGAGACAATTTATGCAAAGTTTGTTGTCAACTGTCTTGTGTAAGGTTGCAACTATTAATCGATTAAATTGATTTGATAGGAAAAAAGCTTGAAATTATCCAGGGATCCCAGACGTCTGCTATTTAGCAGACTCCAGCTAATTTTCTAGCAAAAAATACCGCCAAACTGAGCGTTCTAAAACAAGAAAACAAAAATGTCAGGGAGAAAATGGGCCCTAAACATCTTGAAATTTTAGGCACTTGAGTGTTCAACGTGTTAACATCGTGTAGGATTGTAAATATCGTGGCGTGCCTAAAGAGTGGCGAAGTGTGTGGGCGTGTTCTGGGGTTAAATGCTGGCGGCCTGTGGGTCACTCAACAAAAGGGGAGGTCAGCAATGTAATAATGCACTTATTTTTACTCATATTTGGGAGAGCCACTGCAACCAGCTGATGTAATGTCCAGGGATGGGAATGAAGATTTACAAAATCAGCTAAAACACCGCTTTGCGGAAGCCCCCCTACTAGGGGGGTCTGGTGGCATGCCTCCCCAGAAAAAGTTTGAAATCTATGTTAGCTTAGGATGCATTTCCTGCTATTTTGAGTCAAAATCTAACAATATTCTCCTGACCAAAATTTTACATTTATTAGCAAATATTTTCATAAAAATGTATCATGTGATGAAATTTATGTGTACAAGTTTACATATATCAAATGTTTGCATACTTTTGGATTATAGACAAAAATACGCCTACAAATGTATTAACCAGAATTCAAAATATAAAAATTTTGAAATACATAAAATGGTGTATTATACCTCTGAATGGACTCATTTGTCGTAGATTGGTGTGAGAGGAGCCGAGTCGGAGGTGGGAGGCTTCAATAGTTGATTTGAGGCTGCATTTGTGACGATGTTTGACTTCAGCTTGAAGGCAGATCCCAGTGAAAAATTACTTCAGTGAAAAATTACTTCTCCGTAAACTCACTTTACTTAGATGCCTTGCCACCTTTCCCCGAGATCCATAGTTCACAATGTCCTTGCAATATAAGCACTGAGGCCGAAGATTAGCCAGGGACACGCCACCTGAGCCCCGGTGAAATGAGCGAAGAGGGCGCAGGGATCGTCCCGCTGTCCCGCCGACCAGTCGAAGCGCCCGCCGCGACAAATAGCGACCAAAACAGTCACTGTACTCCAGGGGAAGTGCAGAAATCTTCACCGCGTCAGGATGTGCCAACCAAGCTTTCACTTTTACCAGTCGGCCGGATCGCACTCCTCGGTGTTTCCGCTTCCTGGGCAGCATCGCATTCACCCGACAGAAGCACTCGGGTATGTTAGCATTAGCACGGAAAAATGAATTCAAGTCTCTTGCATTGTAAAGTTCACATGACCGTACTGACTCTCCTATCCTCAACAACTCCTGGCGTTCATACACTAGAAGTGAGTTGATGTATCTCATAACACACATAGGGGAGGTAACATTCTGTTCTTTCATTCATTCCTTCATTCATCCTTTTGCCTCTTTTCATCATCCCTTGTGACAAGAGGTCTCGTCAGAGGACGGGGAGGCGCTTGGTTGTGAGTACGACGATAAAGTAGGGGTGTTATTTGCATCTTTGAACAGCTGTGTTGTGCGACAGTGTGCAGACATGTCACGCGATAGGATACGTTCCAAAAAACAAATATTTCGTTATTTTGTCTGAGCTAGTAATGACAATAATGAGCACTCTTTAATGTTTTCTTGGCCCGTTGCCCTAGCTTTGGATGCGGAGTATTATACTCCACAGTCTCCAATTTGTGGTAGTGCTCCGTTTTCCTGCTGCCCTCAATCTCCTAAAACAATGATTCTTGTCTTTCGCTTCATTGCTGGTTGTTAGCATATCTTGATACTAGGTCGGGGGTCAGCAACCATTTTTTTAGAAAAGGTTTGAAAATGGAAAATGATAGGGGACAAATATTTGTTTTGTAAGGGACCGAATGTCCCTTTGGGACAGAGGACCCTATTGTATTTCTAAGGTTTTATTATTATTATACCACCGCCTCTTTGAAAGGGAGAGAAAGAGAAAAGAAGAAACATTTTTGGTAGAGTGGCCGTGTCAGCAACTTGAGGGTTGCAGGTTCGATTCCCGCTTCCGCCATCCTAGTTGCTGCCGTTGTGTCCTTGGGCAAGACACTTTACCCACCTGCTCCCAGTGCCACCCACACTGGTTTAAATGTAACTTAGATATTGGGTTTCACTATGTGAAGCGCTTTGAGTCACTAGAGAAAAGCGCTATATAAATATAATTCACTTCACTTCACTTCACTTCACATCAAAATAACCACAGAACAGACAGTAGTGCTCAAAGCGGCGAACCAGACACACCGGCGCCATCTTATTCTCTTCTATTATAACGAATGATATAATATATAATATTATAAGAATACGAGTTCAGAAACGCTCATAATAATTGAGGATCAGTGACTAGATATTGTCGGCAAACGACGCGTGCAGACGCCTATAACGGGCAATGTCATTGGTTGATGTCGTCAGCTGATTGTAGAGCTAGCCAATCTGGTGCCTTCACACATTGGCATTATATTATGTAAATGACCGGCGGCGGCAAAATCGGCGGAATTCCCATCCCTGAATGTCCACCTCTGTTCTCACTGACTGTTCTCACTCTCACATGAATCCGCTGTCTTCTGGTCGCCTCCTGGTGGTTGGCTGACTGCCAGTATGATATGCAGCGGAGCCTGTTAATAAAGTGTTGATATCGCCCACGATCACCCTTATTCAATGGTGGCTGCCAAAATTGTGGTCAGGATTAAAATGTGGTAAGTCATTTTCATAAGTTACTACTTTTAGTAAGCAATGATATTGCATATTGTTGTTGTGTAGATATTATGTACAGTATCAGCATTTGAATCATTATTTACAACACTAATCCAATGTGTGCTAGATCAGTGGTTCTTAACCTGGGTTCGATCGAACCCTAGGGGTTCGGTGAGTCGGCCTCAGGGGTTCGGCGGAGGTCAAAACACACCCGACTTATCGTATGAATACAAACTTCTCCCTATCGGCGTATTACAAATGTGGCAACAGCTGAATGATTTGCAGGTGTGTAATTTGTTGTGAGTTTATGCACTGTGTTGGTTTTGTTGCTTGAACAAGGTGATGTTCATGCACGGTTCATTTTCTGCACCAGTAAAAAACATGGTAACACTTTAGTATGGGGAACACATACACTATTAATTAGTTGCTTATTAACATGCAAATTAGTAACATATTGGCTCTTAACTAGTCATTATTAAGTACTTATTATTGCCTTATTCGGCCTGGCCTTATTATAACCATAACCCTCTAACCCTGACCCTAACCAAATAACTCTAAATGAAGTCTTTGTTACTTAGAATATGTTCCCCATACTAAAGTGTTACCAAAAACATCTAACTTTGTCTTGAATTTGAAAAAAAAAAACATTTTATTTTTCACTAAAGAAGGGTTCGGTGAATGCACATATGAAACTGGTGGGGTTCCGTACATCCAACAAAGTTAGGAACCTCTCTGCTAAATCTAGTGCTGCATGGTTAAAGAGGCCTAAAAAATACTATAAAGTATAATTATGAATTTATTAAGATTACACGTAATGAAAAGCTTCATGTTAAGTTGAACAAAGAAACTTGCAGCAGCAGATACCATGAATGGAATCAGTGACTCACTAGTTCAAGAGTATATTTGACTTTTTATAATTACAATATTTGTTATCAAATACAACCATCATATCTCATGTGTTCACGAAATGTCTTATTGTGATATATTGAAGAGATTTTCTCAAACAAAACACTGAACTAATGAAATAAACTACGGGTGTATTTATTTATTTATTTGAATTAGGACAATGCAAATTCATCAACATAGAGCAACAATGTAAATATGCCGGAGTCAGCACAATAGCTAATTTTTATCCGTTGTACTGAGGCAGGTTAATACAGTAAACATTCAACAGGTCATTATATAAAATGATACATAAATCACAAAACATTACACATTACAAGCCAGTGACTTGCGGTGAACTAAACACCAGGTGAGGCATAGATACTTTTGGAGTTTTTGTTCTTCTTTTTTTATTTAAATTCATATGTGCAGCTCTAATCATTGTTGATTTAGGTTGCACATTAGAGAAACAGGAAAAAGAAGGAAGTTATACGCTTTCATAAAAACGTTATCATAATTATATTACGATATGATAAATGGGTCCAAAGAGTATTTGATAAAGTGGTTTTATAATTACTTGTTTTTCACATTTGCTTTTAACAAAATAAATCAAGTATTGTGAGTGTATCTTACCTTTCTGTATTTGTATCTGAAGCAGCAATAGCTAGCCTCCATGAAAACATACTTTGTATGATCGCATTCATTTTGTCTTAAAGTCCAGTTTAGAGAAGTATTTCATCTTGGATACAGTATATAATCCTCCATAATGGCTGAAACATTCATTTAATTCAATTTCATTCCAAGCAATAAAACAATATTTTTGCATCTGACAAAAAACACCCACACACGCTGGCTTACTCTAATAAAAATGCAATGTTTGTTATAAATAAAGTTAAAAAAAAAAAAAAGGCTGGCTTCCGTTGGCGAGTAATGTGTCTACTGCAGAGGCATTGAACTGCAAGTTGACAATACATCGCCCCCTACCTTGAGGCAGAGGTACTTGCTGCCTCATGGCCTGCCTTTTCCCCGCGGAAACAAGCCTGCGCCCCTTGCACGCACGGGCTCAATACACTTTGAATGTAGCCGTGGAGGCACCACCTGTGTCTGCCTCACTTCTCGTCTTCCCTGCTGTTTTGATCAGAAAACATTGATTTTAAACCATGAAAATTATCAAAATATACAGGAACCACACCACAATCACATAGAAAGCATAGACCAAAAGAGAAATATTCAAACTTATTTTATTTTATTACTTGTTTGTGATGATCTCATGGTTAAGCCACTTGGTGGCAAGGTGAGGCACCGCCTCACTTGCCTCCCCTGACAGCCCGTCACTGTTACAAGCATACTACGTATAAGCACAGACCATGGACCAAAAAATAAAACCAACAAAATCTCAAAAAAAAATGTGTCTAAATGTGCATGCATGTGTGATTAGTTTTCCACCAGTGTTTGAGTGCAGTTTTAAATGTTGTATAGGTGTCACCGTTTCTGACATGAGATGGCAGCCTGTTCCATGACTGTAGGCCTCCGATAGACACCACCATTTGGCCAAATTTAGTCCTGTGGCTTTGTATATTGCAGTCCCCTCTGGTCACCGCTCTCGTGTTTACTTGACTGCAATTTTCTTTATAAATAAAATATGTCAAGGGATGGGGAGCAAGTTTTTTTTTAATTCTAAAGATGAGGCAAGCATCCATGAATATCTGATAATTATCTAAATCCAAAATATTATACCTACTTAAAATGTTACAATAATAATACTTTAGAGGCTTTTTGTGTAGAATTGTTTGTGTTCACTTGAAGAGAGACTTTAGTGGATTCAGGATATTCTCTGAGGTATGGAAGCAGGTTGTATAGCAGTAGTTTATGTGGTGTCATGACATGGATTCTTACGCAGCTTGCTGCGAGATTTGTTCTCCCGTGATGCAAACATGTAAAAACATGATTTAATCTTGAATTAATCCTACACAGCAGAAATGACAGAAACCAAAACATAAGGAAAGCATGCCAATCGCACAAGAAGCTAAGGGAAAAAACTTGGGACATGAAACAAGAAACTATGGACTTGAAAACCTCACTAAATTATGGCATGAAACAAATAGCATGAACTATGGCATTACATGAAACAAGCAAGGCTTACTGTGGCAAGAAAAGAGCATGAAACGAACAATGACGGCAGGGCGACTGACTGGCAAAGACAAGCTTAAATGCTGCCTCTGATTAGTGCTCGGGAAGCAGGTGAGCGGGCGAGCACTAATCAGAGACAGGTGAACACAATGAGTAACCATGGCAATCAAAACAAACAGGAACAAAAGGAGTCCAAAATTAACAGAAAATACAAAAACATGATCCGGACCATGGATCATGACGTGGCTGAATATCATATATAATATCATGCATATACACCTTTGTAGTGAGAGAAGGTCTACTGTGATTAAAAGTGGGCAGATCAAACTTAATTGTATGTTAAATTTTCCTAACAAGCTGCTTGAATTTAAGTTGGAATCAAAGACTACATCAAGATATTTAAATTGTTCTAATCCCTCACCATTGACTAGCACGGATGGTTGTTCACCATTTGCTGTATTAATAGGGTTAAGGTATTTTCTCAACAATAACAATATTGATGTTGTGGTACAGTGAGAGGTGTGGCTTTCAGTTTATACAATCCTTTTATAGAATTGCTATATATAGGAAATGTCTTCCAAAGCATCTTAAAAATGGTAAAAATGTCTCCAAAAGAGTCCACTTGACCCCTGGCTTATACTTTTCATTTGCTCTATTTTTATAGAGCAAAGCATAGCTCATGAAGAAGACAAAGGGAGCCGCAATCATTCTCGTGAATATCTGCTGGTGGTCACCCATATAACAGTAATAGGGGCGTGCCACGAAACCATTGCCTTTGACGCCTTCTACAACATGTACAGACAGCTTGCCAGTCCAGTATCATGTTGTATGTGGCTTCCGCACATACATGACTGCAAGGCATACTGGGTGACACAGAGTACACTAAGGGTTGTGATATAAACAATTTTAACACTCTTACTAATATGCACCACACTGTGAAGCCACACCAAACAAGAATGACAAGCACATTTATAGAGAACATCCTCACAGTAACACATTATAAACGCAACATTGTGGCGGGCACTAGGACCATGCTCACACCCAGCAGAAGGGGTGTGGTTTGTTCTCCTGGAAGACACTTTAAATGTGCATGTTGTGTTGTGTTTGTGAGTATTCTCATGTTGGCAGTCTACAATAAAGACCTGAAAGAAACAACCCTGTGTTTCTTGCATTTGCCACATTGGTGACCCTGACAATGTTTCGCGCAGAAGAGGTGTCTTCATCGGCCATGTAGCCCCATTTCCAGCAACCTATGACTCCATCTACCTGCGTGCTTCCGGAGTTCTGGCAGAGCGACCCGGCCTCATGGTTTCAGCACGTCGAGTCTCTCTTCAACCTGCGAGGGATAACCGGCGACGACTCCCGGTATCACTTGGTTGTGACATCACTCGCAACCACTCGCCACGCGATGCAGATTTTGCGAAACCCTCCACAGAGCGGCAAGTACCCCGCCCTCAAGAACTTCCTGCTTCGGAGGTTCACACTGTCTGACGCTGAGAGGGCAGATAGACTTCCTTTCCTACCGGGTCTGGGCGATGGCACCGCCGTGGATTTAATGGACAGTATGCTGTCGCTGCTGGGCTCCGAGTAGAGCGGGTTCATTTTCCAACATCTTTTCTTGCGGCAGCTTCCACCTGCGGGCCCGCGTGCGGTGCTTGCTAACTCCACCTTTCTGGCCTCCCGCGATTATTGTGGTTTGGCCGAAGAAGCTGACCGGGCGCTGGTGGCTTCCAGACGGTTTGCCGTGCAGAGCGTGGAAGCGCCCCCGCTGCAGACGACGGAGAACGCGGACTCAGCGATAGTGGCAGGAGTCGCTACCCGGGAAAGGCGCGAAGCAAGCCATTGCTTCTTCCACCAACGTTTTGGCGCCAAACCCCGACGGTGTGTCCCTCCTTGTTCCTTCATGCCACCGGGAAAACTCCATCGCCAGCGTTCAGTAGCGGCTGTGGGCGCTGGCGAAGCATGTGAGCGGCTTTTCATCGCTGACTCGTCGTCAAGGAGACGTTTCCTGGTGGACTCCGGTTCGCAAGTCAGCCTGCTACCTGCCACAGACGCGGACAAGGCGACCGGTGGCTGCGGGCCGCTGCTGAGTGCCGCCAACGGCTCATCAATCGACACTTTCGGCTCCAGGTTTGTGACTGTGTGCTTTAATGGACGCAATTTCCAGTGGAATTTTATCATCGCCGCAATCACGGTCCCCATTGCTTGTTAATATTGCTAACCGCCGATTGATTGATGCTGTGTCTTTTACATCTTTTACATGTAAGGCAGATGGACTTGGACCGTTAACACACGCTAATTATTCTGTATCTGGTGACGTTTTTCAGCGTTTGCTGGTAGATTTTCCGTCATTAACCACTCCCGCTTTTTCCACCGCGGACACTAAACACAGCGTTGAACATTTTATTCCCACGGTAGGCCCGCCAGTTTTTGCGCGCGTGCGCCGTCTTGACGCAGCTAAATCGACCATCGCTAAAGAGGAGTTTGCTACTATGGAGCGTTTAGGCATTGTTAGACGTTCTAATAGCCCTTGGGCTTCGCCCTTGCACATGGTGCCTAAGTCAGACGGTTCCTGGCGCCCTTGTGGGGATTTTCGCCGCCTTAACAACATCACAACGCACGACCGCTACCCTATTCCACACATCCAGGACTTTTCGGCGCACCTGGCTGGTGCCGCCATTTTTTCAAAGGTAGACCTAGTTCGCGGTTATCACCAGGTTCCGGTGCTCGCCGAGGACGTGCCCAAGACCGCAGTAATAACCCCGTTTGGGCTTTTTGAGTTCCTGCGTATGCCTTTTGGCCTGAAGGGGGCAGCACAAACCTTTCAATTTTGTATTTGTTTATCTTGACGACATTTTGGTGGCGAGTCCTTCAGCTGAGGAGCACCAGTCACATCTAACACAGGTGTTCAAACGTCTTGACGAGCACGGCCTAATTGTCAATCCTTCTAAATGTCAGTTTGGGCTGTCGGAGATTGATTTTTTAGGTCACCGTATTTCGTCGCAGGGTGCGATTCCTTTGCCTTCGAAGGTGCAGGCGGTGGCGGATTTTCCTCGTCCCTCCACTGTCAAAGCTCTACAGGAGTTTTTGGGCATGATTAATTTTTATAATCGGTTCCTTCCGCGCGCCGCCCACCTCCTGCAGCCTCTTTATGGTGCCCTACGTAACAAAAAGGCTAGCGAATGGACTCCTCAGCGGGTCCAAGCTTTTCAGAGGGCTAAATCCGCACTCGCAGGGGCTACTCTTCTCGCCCACCCAGTTTCAACGGCGCCTGTGGCTTTGACGACGGATGCGTCTGATGTCACCGTGGGTGCTGTGGTTGAGCAGCGGGTGGCGAATGTGTGGCAGCCTCTTGCATTCTTCAGTCGCAAACTGCGAGATAACGAGCGGAAGTACAGCGTATTTGACCGAGAATTGTTAGCACTGTATCTCGCAACACACCATTTCCGTTTTCTGTTGGAGGGTCGATCTTTTACAGCTTTTGTCGACCACAAACCCCTGACGTTTGCCATGTCAAAGGTCACGGAGCCTTGGTCAGCCCGTCAGCAGCGTCACTTGTCGTCCATCTCGGAGTTCACTACGGATATTCAGCATGTGGCCAGTAAGGCCAACCCTGTGGCTGACTGTCTCTCACGCGTGCCCCGTGCAGCTCGGTTTAGATTTTTCGGAAATGGCCGCTGACCAGCCCGACCACCTCAGCATCCGCGCACTCAAAGCTGAAGGTACGGCACTGGTGCTCAAGGAGGTGGTGTTGCAGGACGGCGGTCCCGCCCTCCTTTGTGATGTGTCCACTGGCCGCCCTCGGCCTGTCGTCCCGGTAGACTGGCGCCGCCGGGTTTTTGACGCAATACACTCCCTGTCGCACCCTGGCGTTCGGGCTTCCATCAAGTTAGTTGGTGCCAAGTTTGTTTGGGGTGGCCTTAGGAAGGATGTTAGGCAGTGGGCTGCCGCATGCGTGGCATCTCAGCGTGCCAAGGTCCACCCGCACACTAAGGCGCCACTCGAACCATTTACGATTCTGGTCAGGCGGTTTGACCACGTGCATGTGGACTTAGTTGGCCCCCTCCCTCCGTCGCAGGGTTATACACACTTGCTAACGATGGTAGATCGTACCACCAGATGGCCTGAAGCGGTTCCTCTTTCCTCCACTGCCTCTGTAGACGTTGCCCGTGTGTTTCTGTCGGCCTGGGTTGCGCGTTTTGGCATGCCATCCGATATCACCTTGGACAGGGGATCCCAATTCGTGTCGGAGCTTTGGTCAGCGTTGGCGCAGTCATTGGGTGTACAGGTGCACCGTACTACAGCCTACCATCCCCAAGCCAACGGCTTATGTGAACGTTTTCACCGGTCTCTTAAGGTGGCTTTGCGTGCGGCGCTCGTGGATAGCAATTGGGTTGACCATTTACCTTGGGTTATGCTCGGGTTGCGCTCGGCCCCTAAGGAGGATCTCGCTGGGGCCGCAGCTGAATTGGTGTTTGGTCAACCACTCCGTGTTCCGGGTGAATTTTTACCTGAGGGTGGTGCCCCGCGATCGTTTCCCTTTTGGCTCCTGGCCCGGTCCCCCACTGTTTCCCTAAATCTTTTGTGCCATTGGAGCTTAAAAATGCCCATTTGGTTTTTGTTCGTCACAACGCCCACCGTTCGCGCCTCCAACCCCCTTACGATGGCCCATTTAGGGTGCTGGAACACGGTCCTAAAATCTTTGTGCTGGATATGGGCGGGCGCAGGGAATGCGTTTCCAAAGATAGGCTTAAACCAGCGCATTGTGTTGCGGGTGAAGAAGTGCTGCCGGGCCAAGTCACCCGCCGAGTTCGCCCTCCAAATCCTGTTAGGGTTGATTGTCCTTCGCCTCCACCGGGCCCTGTTATTTGTTCTTCCCCACAGGGTACACCCGCTCCCCCGCGGGATAGACATTTTACCCGTTGCGGCAGACGAGTGAGGCCCCCGGTAATGTTTTCCCCATGACTTGCTCTCTGGGTGTTCGGGGGGGGGGGCTGTGTGGCGGGCACTAGGACCATGCTCACAACCCGGCAGAAAGGGTGTGGTTTGTTCTCCTGGAAGACACTTTAAATGTGCATGTTGTGTTGTGTTTGTGAGTATTCTCATGTTGGCAGTCTACAATAAAGACCTGAAAGAAACAACCCTGTGTTTCTTGCATTTGCCACAACATAACAATTACACAGAATGCTATGCATCCATGACTCTTTCAGGCTATGTTATACACCCTGCTAGCACCAAAACCCGCTCCCCCTCCCCCCTTCCGTGCGACGGTTGAGGTGGGCGGGGGTGTATAATATAGTCAGGATGCAAAGGATTCCGGGTATTTCTTGTGTTGCGTTTATGTTGTGTTACTGTGAGGATGTTCTCCGGAAATGTGTTTGTCATTCTTGTTTGGTGTGGGTTCACAGTGTGGTGTGTATTAGTAAGAGTGTTAAAGTTATTTATATCACAACCTTCAGTGTACTCTGTGTCACCCAGTATGCCTGGCAGTCTTGTACATGTATCTGCGGAAGCCACATACAAGATGTCTGCAGAGGTGGGTCGAGTAGCCAGAAATTGTACTCAAGTAAGACTACTGTTACTTTAGAGATGTATTACTCATGTAAAAGTAAGGAGTAGTCATTCAAATATTTACTTGAGTAAAAGTAAAAAGTATGTTGTGAAAAAACTACTCAAGTACTGAGTAACTGGTGAGTAACCTGTTTGTTTAATGATTACGGCAACAAATAAAACATAAAAATAGCAACGAGCAAATTCAGAGCCAGGAATATCTCTTAAGCAGCTTAAACAATAATATATATTAAAAATTAGTACATTAAAATAAATAAAAAATAAGGCACATTGAGCCACAATAAATTAACAGCAACGAGGCTCAGTAGGCATTCATTGATTGATTGAATGATTAAAACTTGTATTAGTAGATTGCACAGTACAGTACATATTCCGTACAATTGACCACTAAATGGTAACACCCGAATAAGATTTTCAACGTTAATCAATTACTTAACAAATGACCAAGTCGAGGTGATCTACCTCATATATACATACACACACATATCATATATATATATATATATATATATATATATATATATATATATATATATATATACATACATTTACATATAGTATATAATTTATATTTATCTATTTTGCCGGTTTTGTTGACATGTTAAAGGTGTTTTAATGAATATACATGCATGTTTAACATATAGATTCCCATCTTTCATGAAGACAAGAATATAAGTTGGTGTATTACCTGATTCTGATGACTTGCATTGATTGGAATTAACGTCCACGTTTTCAAATGGAGGAGAAAAAAAGTTCCTCTTTTCTGTCTAATACCACATGAAAGTCGTTGGTTTTTGGCATCTTATTTGTCCAGCTTCCATATTCGATTTTATACACTTTACAAGAAATACATTGGCGGCAAAATCCGTAGTTTGCTCGCTTGTTTGCGCTGGGTTTCGAAGACTCTTATTTTGTTAACGCAGGCGCGATGGAGCGGCGCTTTTATTGTGAAGACAGGAACTGTGCGATCAGTCTTTAGGCTTTTGACGGAAAGTACGGTTGAAATAAAAAGTGTCTTTTTTCCTTTTCACTTTTGATTGACTGATTGAAACTTTTATAAGTAGATTGCACAGTTCAGTACATATTTCGTACAATTCACCAGTAAATGGTAACACCCCAATAAGTTGTTCAACTTGCTTAAGTCAGGTTTTACGTGTGACGGTCATGTGACCGCCTGGCTCTGTTTGATTGGTCCAACGTCACCCGTAACTGCATGTGATTGGTGAAATGCAGGCATGCGTGGATCCTACTTTGAAGCTCTGTCATTAACCAAAACAAACATTAACAGATCGATAAAAAAAAAAGTAGCGAGTAGCGAGCTGAATGTAGATAAATGGAACGGAGTAAAAGTAGCGTTTCTTCTCTATAAATATACTCAAGTATGTTGCATAAAAACTACTCTTAGAAGTAATTTTTATCCCAAAAGTTACTCAAGTAGATGTAACGGAGTAAATGTAGCGCGTTACTACCCACCTCTGAATGTCTGTACATGTTGTAGAAGGCGTCAAAGGCAATGGCTTCATGGCACGCCCTTATTACTGTTATATGGGTGACCACCAGCGGTTTTTCGCGAGAATGGTTGCGGCTCTCATTGTCTTCTTTATTTTGTGAAACGCGTCAAAATGTAGAGGCCGCTAAAAGTAAAGCCATCACGGCACGCCCTCAATATTGTTGTCCGGGTGAAAATCGAAGAATGTTGAACCCGGGTGATGACCGGAAAAGGCTCCGAGAACTGGAATCCCCCCGTAACAATCGGGGGGGTCGGCGATTGTGCAGCTGAACCACATCAGAGTGGCCAAAGAGCCGCATGCGGCTCCGGAGCCGCGGGTTGCCGACCCCTGTGCTAGAGAATGAAGAGTGCTTACTTTGCATATCAACATCTCCGTTCGGTGCCACACGCCCACACCATCAAAATACCGAGGCAAACATTTCTAGATCAACACCGCATGAAAAAAATAGAATTTATTAACGTCCGTGGTAACCTACCACATAGCGAAGGACAAACTCTATTTGATTTCCAACTATGCAGCTCATTTTTATTTGACACTTAAAATGTCTCTGACAATCTTGCACTTTCTGTTTTGAAAATGACATGAATGTTTGTGCCACCGCTTAATAACTGTTTAATAAATACACTTTTGGTCAACTGACTTAGTTGTGATTTCCCTCTCTGCATGAAAGTTTAAAAGTCGCATATATTAATGCAGTATGAAGAAGAATGTTTTAATGTAGACATTCAGTGGGGCAAAACAGTATTTAGTCAGCCACCGATTGTGCAAGTTCTACCACTTAAAATGATGACAGAGGTCTGTAATTTCCATCATAGGTACACGTCAACTGTGAGAGACCGAATGTGAAAAAAAAATCCAGGAATTCACAGTGTAGGAATTTCAAAGAATTTGCTGAGAAAGGCGCCAGCGCCCCCCGCGACCCCTAAAGGGAATAAGCGGTAGAAAATGGATGGATGGATGGTGGAAAATAAGTATTTGGTCAATCATTCAAAGCTCTCACTGATGGAAGGAAGTTTTGGGTCAAAATCTCACGATACATGGCCCCATGCATTCTTTCCTTAACACGGATCAATCGTCCTGTCCCCCTTAGCAGAAAAACAGCCCCAAAGCATGATGTTTCCACCCCCATGCTTCACAGTAGGTGTGGTGTTCTTGGGATGCAACTCAGTATTCTTCTTCCTCCAAACACGACGAGTTGAGTTTATACCAAAAAGTTCTATTTTGGTTTCATCTGACCACATGACATTCTTCCAATCCTCTGCTGTATCATCCATGTATCCATTTTGGTATAAACTCAACTCGTCGTGTTTGGAGGAAGAAGAATCCTGAGTTGCATCCCAAGAACACCACACCTACTGTGAAGCATGGGGGTGGAAACATCATGCTTTGGGGCGGTTTTTCTGCTAAGGGGACAGGACGATTGATCCGTGTTAAGGAAAGAATGAATGGGGCCATGTATCGTGAGATTTTGAGCCAAAACCTCCTTCCATCAGTGAGAGCTTTGAATGGTTGACCAAATACTTATTTTCCACCATAATTTACAAATAAATTCTTTAAAATTCCTACAATGTGAATCCCTGGATTGTTTTTTCACCTTCTGTCTCTCACAGTTGAAGTGTACCTGTGATGAAAATTACAGACCTCTGTCATCATTTTAAGTGGGAGAACTTGCACAATTAGTGGCTGACTAAATGCTTTTGTGCCCCACTGTAGAATCATCATACTGCTGTGATTATATGCATCAATTGTTAATTCAAGGCTAAGGCAAAATATTGTGAAAAATATTGTGTATTGCGATATTAAAAAAAGGCAATATCGCCCAGCTCTACGTGCAACGATTTGTCGAAATCGCCGACCAATATAGACAATAAAATTTGTTGCTGACAAATTAGTTTGTCGACAATAATCGCATATTTTCTTTAAGCCATATCCCCCATCCCTACTCTCCAGTACACACTTGTGTATTGCATAACAGGGTTTTTACTTGTTTTGGTTTTTACTTGGGACTGATAAAACAAGACCAAAAGCTTCTCAATATATAAAAAACCAGCGTAATTACAGCACACAACAAAACTAAGTCTGTTTTCTGCTTCATAACACAGCTTAAATTCAATTCTAATGCATTTTAGTGTCAGCAGCTGACAATGATTTATCTGGCTTTGCAATGCTGTCCGAACCATAAAGGTTATTGTTGTTATTGTATTGTAGACTGTCAGAAGTAAAGGTGCGGTGAACGACACTGCAGTCACTTGCACAGAACAACAGCAAATTAAAAAACAACTACTTTGTCAGCAAGCTGATTTAAGTCAGATTCATCTTCCCATCACTGCTTTGTGCAGCAGGAGACCAGGAGAGTGTCAGGCGGGTCTGAAGTGCAGCTCTGCACTCCACACTTGCATAATAAGAGTCATTAACGTCAGCACACATCTTTCTGCTTCATTTAGCCGTTCTTAACAAGGAGCATCTATCACGCCCGTGGTACTGCTCCCCGGTCGCACTGACCTCCAGCTCTGATTTATTCCAAAACTGTCGCCATGCTTTCGCTGCAGGACAAGATCGTGAACTTTTTTTTTTTCTAATTACTCGCAAGTCATACCTTTAAAACTTCCATCTGTCCTTGGTGGTACAGGACAGGGTGCCATGGTGGGGAAGTGGGGGTCATATTTGGAAGATGATTAAACACAGCTCCTAAAAAAATAATGTACCGGGGTCCAGCAAAATCTGTTCAATGGTGCTGGTTGACCTGCAAATTGTTTTAATTTCAACTGTTGCCATCATTGAAGTGTACTTTTTTATCACTCCTAACAGTCAGAGAACTACAATAACCCCTGTATGATAAAAATACAATTAAGTTTTTTTTTTTTCTATCAATAAATCATTCACTAGTACAATTAAGGTAGATTCTGTAATTGTAAACATTACAGTAAGAAGAGAATTATTGTCCCTATTTGTTACGGTTTACACGACACATAAAACGTGACAAATTGGGGATTGTTCTATGCACTTTGGCCGCCAGATGGCTGTAGTGTTGAATCTCTTAAAATGTGTTTTGCGGCAATTGCAACTTGGACCACAGCGTCAGTTGCTATGTCGAGTGGCACTTTCCATTATTTTCAGCAGACTACATTGCAAAATTATTCACCTGCCCGCCCCCACCTTCCTCTCACACAAGATCCACTCAGGTATGGGGCCACATGAATCCCTACTTGTGAGTATCTGCCAGGTGAAACGATTAATATTTTTAATCAGCTCAATCGCAGGGTTGCTGCAGATTGATTTCTTAACTCAAATATTATTGGTCCGCCAACTTGTCACCACCGGATCAACTGCCATTGCTAGAAAATCATCAAACAATATATATATGGTAAGACAGGGGTGACAAACTCGGGCCGGACTTTTTAAATCAGGGGTTTCGGACACGCTGAGACGTTATTTTGCGGCCCCCACTTTAATATGAAAGTTTATTGTTAGTGCGGCCCGCAAGTTTTATATGAGTGGTGTTGTGTTATTTGGGTCCAAAATGGCTCTTTCAACGTTCTGGGTTGCCTACCCCTGCGTTAGGGGAAAAGCGGCAAATGAGTGAAAGCGACAGAGACGTTGCCATGGAGACGAGGGTTTTCTTACGTGCCCGGCTGCAGTCACACCCGACACCTGTCATTCGGTAATAACAGTCCCCGATAACCTGGATCAATTCAAACCGTTATTTGTAGAGATATCCAATAATATCAGACTGACGATATTATCGGCCGATAAATGCTTTAAAATGTAATATCCGAAATTATCGGTATCGGTTTCAAAAAGTAAAATTTATGATTTTTTAAAACGGGGAGAAGTACAGAGCGCCAATAAACCTTAAAGGCACTGCCTATGCATGCATGCCCAATCGCATGATATCTACAGCTTTTCACACATACACACAAGTGAATGCAAGGCATACTTGGTCAACAGCCATACAGGTCACACTGAGGGTGGCCGTATAAACAAATTTAACACTGTTACAAATATGTGCCACACTGTGAACCCACACCAAACAAGAATGATAAACACATTTCAGGAGAACATCTGCACCGTAACACAACAGATCAAATACCCAGAACCCCTTGCAGCACTAACTCTTCTGGGACGCTACAATGTACACCCCCCGCCCCCCTACCTAAAATATTTTGACTTTGACACTCCTGTGGTAAGATGAACAGCTAGTCAGCCATTTTGTTTGAATGTGCAATTTTTGCGGCTCGTACTAGTGGTGTCCAAATTATTTCCAGCCAGGGCCAATTAGAGCAAATTTTAAGAATGTTGGGGCCACTGGTATTTTTATTTTTATACATTGGTGACAATAAAACCAATACAATGTAGGACTAGCAGTATGTACCAGAAGTGTGGACTCGAGTCACATGACTTGGACTCGAGTCAGACTCGAGTCATTAATTTGATGACTTTAGACTCGACTTGACAAAATCTAAAAAGACTTGCAACTCGACTTAGACTTTAACATCAATGACTTGTGACTTGACTTGGACTTGAGCCTTTTGACTTGACATGACGTGCTACTTTCCCCAAAACCCAACGATTAAAAAGTTATTCAGGAGCGCTCCTTATCTTCCATTGTGTTCGCGTGTTTGTCAACATGTGTGCGATGACAGCCTGTGCGCTACCTGTCAGTACAACAGCCAATCAAATTACATCCAGGTTATTTTCGTCACACAGCATTCATCCAATCAAATTGCAGGAAAACCAACAAACTCTCAAACAACAGAAGAATGAGTGAAGAAAATTGTGCCATAAAGTGTTTCGTTCGGGTATTAAAACTACGACTTGGTCAACAAAACAGGAATTGCCGTATGCACAACATGCGGTTGGAAGATTACAGACGGAGATGCATCAATTTATAACTTCGTTCGACATTTGAAGTTGCACAAAGAAGGGTAAGTTTTGAATGTACGCTAACGTTTATTGGCTGAGTAACGTGACTTTTATTTGCTGTGTAGTTAAATCAGTGAGGCTGTAAACTCACAGCTAACGTTAGAACCATAGACATCTTATAAGGGTACGCAGCATCGAGCTCTACTGCCTACTGGCGCTGACGTGACGCGGGGCCGCCATCTTGGAGTGGTGATCCGCTCCACTCAGGGCAATTCATTTGGCAGGAGCAACTAACGGTCATCTTATTTAATTCATATTAACTCACTGAATACCACTTATATTCACGCGCTTTTTCGTCATACGTGTAACTATGATAAAGGACACATATCTTGGCACGTTCATGATTTGGTTAACAGTAATAGAATATTCTTATAAACTATGAGTGACCAGACGTCTGAGATCAAAACTGGGAATATAATCCCAGAGAAGGGGAAAAAAACAGTCAGCTATTTTGAAGTTAAAGAAACAATATGATTAGGTTGTATATACATACGTGTATCCTACATAAACAATGTATGAATAAATTAGATATCTATATATCTTACGGACCTATAGACCAGAGGTTCTCAAATGGGGGTACTTGAAGGTATCCCAAGGGGTACATGATATTTTTTGAAAATATTCTAAAAATAGCAACAATTCAAAATTATTTATTAATATTTTTATTGAAAAATACTTCAACAAAATATGAATGTAAATTCATAAACTGTGAAAAGAAATGCAACAATGCAATATTCAGTGTTGACAGCTAGATTTTTTTGTGGACATGTTCCATAAATATTGATGTTAAAGATTTCTTTTTTGTGAAGAAATGTTTAGAATTAAGTTCATGAATCCAGATGGATCTCTATTACAATCCCCAAAGAGGGCACTTTAAATTGATGATTACTTCTATTTGTAGAAATCTTTATTTATAATTGAATCACTTGTTTATTTTTCAACAAGTTTTGAGTTATTTTTACATCTTTTTTTTTCAAATAGTTCAAGAAAGACCACTACAAATGAGCAATATTTTGCACTGTTATACAATTTAATGAATCAGAAACTGATGACATAGTGCTGTATTTTACTTCTTTACCTCTTTTATTCAACCAAAAAAGCTTTGCTCTGATTAGGGGGTACTTGAATTAAAAAAATGTTCACAGGGGGCACATCACTGAAAAAATATTGAGAACCACTGTATTGTAGACTTTATCTCTGTTGCTGCAACAGCAGAGAGTTTATTCTGTCTTGACACTTTGTATTGATATTTTCTATTACATTCTTCTTTTAAATGATCATGTTTACTGTGATTGTTTTATATGTATTTTTATGTATGTTGCTTTGGATAAAAAATCTGCCAAATACTTAAACATATATAAACACCTGAAAGTCTTTATTTCAGCTAAAACCACTAATCTGTTTCACTGGATTCAGAATAAAACCAAATTCTGTCTTACCCAACAAAGTCAGTATTTGAATATTGTTACTTGAATACTTATCTGTGGTTACAATAAAATGAGGATGCATCATAATCAGTGGCGGCTGGTGAATTTTGTTTTAGGTGGGCCTGAAAGTTTGTAAACCAAATACCTGTAGGGGGTTCATCCTCCCCCAGAAGATTTCTTTGTGATTTTCACATACAAATATTGTAGTTCTTTGCTCCTGCTTAACTCTATGGTAATATTCTTTTCACAAAATACAACCAATATTATGTTAATGTAAATTCTTACTTGTTAAAAAGTAATCCTCCAATTCCTATTTTCAACAGTCCGCTCATTTGAGCAGGAAAACGCTGAATACCAGCCCAGCATCTTTGTTTTCTACCTGTCAACTGTCAGTTTAGGGTGCTTGCCGGCTCCTCATCACCACTTCAAGATGGCGGCCAAATTGCTTGCGTCACAGCAGCCAATTCCGCGTCTACTTATAAGATGTCGATGGTTATAACGTCATTGCAAACACGTCAATCTGTTGCGTCCACTGCAGTTCGCTACCTTATTCATACTTTTTGTCAAGTGATTTTTTTTTTTTAAGCAGGGTTGCATGAGGTACTTACACATAATGTTACGTTAGTGAATGCATCACACACAGTAACGTAACGTTAGACGGTGGTCAGCAGCACCGCGTATTTTAACCACCTACAAAACGGCAAACATAGTCAAATAAAGGTCAGTTAAAATGTATACTATATTAAGAATATGTCTACATATTCCATAGAGCCCTGACATCTGAAAAGTACAGCACTGTTCATTGTTATGTTCATGTATTTGTTATGTTTATCATGTGTACGCAAACATAAACACATATATAGTGTGAGATGAGATCAATGAGATAAGGTAACAACATGATATAAACTGCTGTGGAACTAGTTACAATGCAATATTCCATGGAAATACAATGTTAACACTTTTGTGCAAATAAGTACAGTTGCACTTGTTTTTTCAAATGTGTTTATACTGTAAAGGAATGAAGTGAAGTGAATTATATTTATATAGCGCTTTTCTCTAGTGACTCAAAGCGCTTTACATAGTGAAACCCAATATCTAAGTTACATTTAAACCAGTGTGGGTGGCACTGGGAGCACGTGGGTAAAGTGTCTTGCCCAAGGACACAACGGCAGTGACTAGGATGGCGGAAGCGGGAATCGAACCTGCAACCCTCAAGTTGCTGGCACGGCAACTCTACCAACCAAACTATACCGCCCCACAATAAGTTCAATGTTTACAATAACTGGTTAATAGTGCTATAATGAAGTGCAATGTCGGCACTGTTTTTTTTTATAATAAATACATACAGCGTTTTAAAAGCATACACAATATGTGTACATATATTAGTCTGTTGTTAAAAAGACTTGAAATGACTCGAAACTCAAAATGCGGGACTTGGGACTTGACTTGAAACTTTCCAGTATTGACTTTGGACTTGACTCGGGACTTGCCTGTCTTGACTCGGGACTTGACTCGAGACTTGAGGGCAACGACTTGAGACTTACTTGTGACTTGCAAAACAATGACTTGGTCCTACCTCTGGTATGTACAGATAAAAAAGAAAAACAAATATGCAGTTTAGCTGTGTCATAGACAACAAAACAAATGAGCATCATATCAAGTCGAACATCCTTCAGAAGCTTAATTTCTTCACATTTTACGGTAAAAAAATTGGCAGATCAGTCGCCATAATGTATCTGAAAATAATTACAGTGGTACTGAATTTAAGTTTAGAGTAAACATTTATGTGCTGTGAATATGACAGATGTCACTGTAAAAACATGACATAATTGTACCGTAGAAATAGCAGTGGTACTGAATTTAAATTTAGAGTAATCTGTAAAATCAAAAATTGTAGGTGTTACGGTAAAAAAAAAAAAAAAAGTCAGCGCAATCACCAGAATTTTCCCATAAAATCAAAAGTGTTTTTAACGATTTTCAATTACAGTAATGGTAAAATTGTGGCCACTACGCTGCTGTTTTTTTGCCGTAAAATCTACACATATTTTTCTATTTTAGATTATTTATTTTGAATATTCTTGTTTTTCTTTGCATGTATTATTACTATTCCGCCAATTAAGACCTTTTTGAGGGTTTTGGCAAACTCCAAAATGTTGAGTATCTTTGTGTCCAGGTGTTGATCATAACAGGACACATGGAAATCAACAATGACCATAAGAAGATAGAGAAAAAGAAGAAGTTTATCTACTCCGAAGTCTGCACGGGCTACAAAGGCGGACCCGCGCAATTTTTCCGGATTTATGCAGATCCCAAATACAGATCAGCAGGTACCAGAAGTTAAGAAAAGTTGCTTTTGCATAATATTGCGAAACAAAATGCCAGATAATATGTCTTACCTTATACACACAACATAATAATACTTGGATGTTTAATGCGCAGACAATCCTTCAAGTGGTGCGGCTTCATAGCTTACCAAAGTCCTACTAAAACATTTTGATAGATTTTTGAGCACCATGTGTTATGTTCTATATTTTCAATGGAACATTTAAAATGTTGGGGTTGTTTACTTGAGACCCATCACAGTGCAGTCTACACATATATCTTATGTTTTACTGCCATCTACTGGTCACACTTATCATTACAGTATGTACGAAATAAAATGGCTTCGAGGTGGGTATGCGCAACTAAAATAATTGCTTAGGCGCACTGACGAGTTTTGAGGGAAAAAAAAAAATTTAAGTTCACGTTATAGTCGGGGAAATACAGTATATAAATGAGGTTGATCCCCTCGACGTGGGTCAATTGAAAAGTAGTTTGCCTGCAGAAAAAGTGTAGGCACTCCTTGTCTATAGAATGTGTCGCAGGATAATAAAAAACGAGCTGCGAGCCGCAATTGTCGGTTTGGACACTCCTGACCTTAACAAACTTGCCATACTAGTTTATGCAAGGCCTTGATATTTAAATAATTGCCACATTTTTATGTCGTAAAATGTTACATTTCCTACTTTTTTTTCTTATTGTTGCGGCCTAAAATGCCTGTTTTCAGGCTAATTTTTTTTCAATAATATTGAATCAATTTATAAAGTTAGAGTAGCAATAATTGTCACACACACACTAGGTTTGGCCAAATTATTTTCTGCATTTGACCCATCTCCCTTGTTCACCTCCTTGGAGGTGAGGTGAGCAGCGAGCAGCAGTGGTGGCCGCGCCCGGGAATAATTTTTGGTGATTTAACCCCCAAATCCAACCCTTGATGCTGAGTGCCATGCAGGGAGGTAATGGGTCCCTATTTCATAGTCTTTGGTATGACTAGGTCAGGGTTTGAACTCACAACCTACCCATCTCAGGGCGGACACTCTGACCACTAGGCCACTGAGTAGGTATGATTTTATAAATTAAATTTGTTGTGTGTGTGTTCCTTATGAACTATACCTCAACAATAATTGGAAAACAAATGCTTTATTGATGTTTTACTTGTTTTATACCCCACAGACTTAAAAGGTAACACTAGATGGCGGTAAAATCACGCTTTTTCTTCAACATTCATTTATGTTGCAGCACATTTAGCACGCAGATTAAGAGCATTTGTGAAATGTTAAAAGCGATCTATAGTGATAGTTTTCGTTTGTAATGAGAGACGATGAGAGATTGTCATCACACTTTAACATCTCTATTGTCATAACCCGATGTCCCAAGTTATGTTTTGTTTTTTGTGTTTAGTATTACTCTTTAGTTTTGTGTTTGGTTATGTTCTCAACGCTCCTTTCCTCCCTTGTTTACCTTTTCTTGTTTCTAACCACATTGAGTATACACACCTGTCTATGGTTTATCATTCATGTTCACACCTGTTGCCCAGCTAATCATTGCCCTTATTTAAACCTGTCTTGCCATTCGCTAGGTGCGGGTCCATTGCTTGCTACACGTGACTATTCGTGTTGGCTTTATGCTATACTAGCATCTAACTTTTGTTATTTTGCTTTGTGTATTGAAAACACTTTTCTAACCTGCATGCTGCTTGCTAGGGTTATACAGTATACCAATATTGGTATAGTACCGACATACAAATGAATCATATTTGGTACTCCACCGCCTCTGAAAAGTACTGGTTCCTCGTCGTGGTCATGTCGTGTCATTGTTGGTCTTACAACCAAAGGAGCCTGTTCGGCAGCGCACAATCACAGAGTACTTAAACAGTGCGTAGACAGAAAAGGGAGAACGGACACATTTTGTCTTGGAAAATAAAGATAAAGGTGAAGCTATAACACTGAAACACCCTTAGGAAGAGGTGCTTTAAGACATGGCTAGCTAGCTAGCGGTTACAGTCCAGCCACATTCGGCAGTGTTTTTGCTACTTCTAAATCCCTAATCCTTGTCTCCATGGTGACAAATAAAGTAAGTTTCTTACTTTATTTCTTAGAAATAGCTAAACATGCTTCACTACACACCATAACACACCGGCGTGAAAATGTAAACAAACGCCATTGGTGGATCTACACCTAATATCTACTGTAATGATACAAAATACAGGAGCGTATCTCGTTGATACCAATATGATTTCATCGATATTTTTTAGCATCACAAAATCTTTTTTTAAATTTTTTTTATTTATATTATATTTTTATAAGCTCAGAAAGTATGTCCCTGGACCCATGAGGACTTTGGATATGACCAATGTATGATCCTGTAACTACTTGGTACACGGAGTGATCCCTAAATGTGTGGTATCATCCAAAATTAATGTCAAGTATTAAACAAGAGAAGAATAATGGATTATTTAACAAAAGTGTAGATAGAACATGTTAAAAGAGAAAGTAAGCAGATATTAACAGAAAATGAACAGAGTAATAATTCATTTTCTACCACTTGTCCTTAATACTGTTGACAAAATAATAGGTGTATAAATGACACAATATGTTACTGCATATGTCAGCAGACTAATTAGGAGCCTTTGTTTTTTTACTTATTACTAAAAGACAAGTTTTCTAGTATGTTCATTATTTTATTTAAGGACAAACTTGCAATAAGAAACATATGTTTAATGTACCGTAACATTTTTTGTTAAAATAAAGCCAATACAGCAATTTTGTGTGGTCTCCTTTATTTAGAAAAGTATCGAAATACATTTTAGTACCGGTACCACAATATTGGTATCGGGACAACACTACCTGCGATCCTCCGCATCATTTGGAATCACAAACACTTCCCGATGCCAGCATAATACATCTCTCATGTAAATGCTGCCTCTTTGCTGGGTCAGCGTGGCAAATGAGAATCTGTTTAACCGTCTTACCCTGGATAAATGCATGTACATACAGAAGTCAGGACGCCAGTGTGTTGCTAATTGTTTATATTAAGGCTGTCAAATAGTTATTTTTCATCAGGTTAATCACATTTTGGAATTGTGATTGATCATGATTAATCACAGGTTTGACATACTGGCTTACATAATTAGAATTAGTTTAAAGGGGAACATTATCACAATTTCAGAAGGGTTAAAACCAATAAAAATGAGTTGCCAGTGGCTTATTTTATTTTTCGAAGTTTTTTTCAAAATTTTACCCATTATGGAATATCCCGAAAAAAGGCTTTAAGGTGCCTGATTTTCGCTATCTGTGAAGCCACCGTCCATTTTCCTGTGACGTCATCCAGTGATGCCAATACAAACAACATGGCGGATAGCACAGCAAGATATAACGAGAGTAGCTCGGATTCAGACTCGGATTTCAGCGGCCTAAGCGATTCAACAGATTACGCATGTATTGAAACGGATGGTTGGAGTATGGAGGCAGATAGCGAAAACGAAATTGAATAAGAAACTGAAGCTATTGAGCGAATAGCTATAAACGCTCTTACGCCATGTCTGCCTTAGCATCGCCGGTAAAATGTGCAAACCAAACGATCGGGACTTTCGCATCTTGTGACACTGGAGCAACTTAAATCAGTCGATTGGTAAGTGTTTGTTTGGCATTAAATGTGGGTGGAGGGAAACACTGGATGCAAATATAGCCACAAGACGTGCGCAATGATTTATTTAATTTTAAGGGCATATTTTGGTTGTACCTCAAATTGTGCAACATCTGGAAGTTCCACTGTGAGTTTGACCTTGAGGACAGGTGAAAGTTTCTTCCATATGAGGGGCAGATATGTGCGAGACAAGGTGAGCGCCATGTTTGACAATCAAGTATTAACCCAATTAGTCACAGTCAGGGGTGGTTTTCCGCGACAGTGACAGTTTTGTTTACTCTGCACTCAAAAACAAATTAAATATTGTGTCAACAGTGCAGGGAGCGCAGATTGCAAACATGTTTTTCCCCTCCCTTCAAAAAGCAGAAATGAAACAAGCGCTGTGGGAAGATTTAATTCGGAGGAAGCCTCTCTCTCCCTGTGAGGCCACACAAAGTTTTCAATGAACCGCAAACACTCCTTGTACTGTCAAGTTACCACCTCAGGATTAGTTGGGAAGCCATCTCCCCCCAAAATCTGATGAAATCTGAATTGTAGAAAAACTAAAGCTATGAAGGCACCGTGTGTGGGATTGTCAAGGTCGTAGGCCTTTGTGCACGCGGGAAGGCCAAAACAAATGACTTGGATTTTGTGATTCAACATGCCATGTACCGTATTTTCCGGACTCTAAGCCACTTCACTTTGAACCCTGCGGCTTATAAAATGGTGCAGCTAACGGCCATTTTATGTATTCAACAAATAGTTTTCATATTCCGTATGTGGGCCTACCAAGGATGTCGTAGTGGTTCGTGTTGTGGTTTGTGCAGCCCTTTGAGACACTAGTGATTTAGGGCTATATAAGTAAACATTGATTGATTGATTGATATTACACTGCTAGAGACACTGAAAAGCTGATTTTGATTGTACCAGTTCGCTGACTGCAGGTGCCTTGAACCAGAAATAGATTAGATTGGATTAGATTAGATAGTACTTTATTTATTCCGTCAGGAAAATTACAATTTTCAGCACAATCCCATTCAAGATCAGACAAACATTACAGGGAGACAGAACAGGATCGCTGACGGGTCTGCCGGCTTCCAGCGCCCCTTACAAAAAAGATGACATACAGGTAAACATGACCATCCATAGCGTTTTTCCTCGAAATGATTTTTCATTCATCAATCCAAGCAACGTTTCTAAGTTTTACAATATAACTAAACAATTATACTTACGGAACTGTCCCGTGTGTTGTCTGTTAAGAGTATTTTCATGATAATTGTATGTGGTATCGTAATGTAACTAAGCTAGCGTAGATAGCATTAGCAAATATGGCATCAAGTGCAAGTGCTTCACAAGTGTATGTTAGAAATATGTACATACAATAGCATTCTTTTGGTATTGTTTCAGTTTCGTAAATTCACAAAAACGTCACTGTGGATTCTGTTTAATTGATTGGAGGGCGAGCTTCAGCAGCGAGTGGGTCCATGACGATGACTTCTGTTTTGTTTGATCAGCCGTTTTACTGCTGTAACAGGCACCGCTTGGAAACAATTAACAAAATATGTAATTTCACAACGTACAAACCCTGTTTCCGTATGAGATGGGAAATTGTGGTAGATGTAAATATAAACGGAATACAATGATTTGCAAATCCTTTTCAACCCATATTCTATTGAATTCACAACAAAGACAAGATATTTGATGTTCAAACTCATAAACTTTTTTTTTTTTTTTGCAAATAATAATTAACTTAGAAATTCATGGCTGCAACACGTGCCAAAGTAGTTGGGAAAGGGCATGTTCACCACTGTGTTACATCACCTTTTCTTTTAACAACACTCAAAAAACGTTTAGGAATTGAGGAAACTAATTATTGAAGCTTTGAAAGTGGAATTCTTTCTCATTCTTGTTTTATGTAGAGCTTCAGTCATTCAACAGTCCGGGGTCTCCGCTGTCGTATTTTACGCTTCATAATGCGCCACACATTTTCCATGGGAGACAGGTCTGGACTGCAGGCGGGCCAGGAAAGTACCCGCACTCTTTTACTACGAAACCACGCTGTTGTAACACGTGGCTTGGCATTGTCTTGCTGAAATAAGCATGATAACGTTGCTTGGATGACAACATATGTTGCTACAAAACCTGTATGTACCTTTCAGCATTAATGGTGCCTTCACAAATGTGTAAGTTACCCATGCCTTGGGCACTAATACACCTCCATACCATCACAGATACTGGCTTTTTAACTTTGCACCTATAACAATCCGGATGGTTATTTTCCTATTTGTTGTGGAGGACACCACGTCCACAGTTTCCAAATATAATTTGAAATGTGGACTCGTCAGACCACCTTTCCACTTTGCATTAGTCCATCTTAGATGAGCTTGGGCCCAGCGAAGCCAGCGGCATTCCTTGGTGTTGTTGATAAATGGGTTTTGCTTTGCATAGCAGTTTTAACTTGCACTTAGAGATGTAGCAACCAACTGTAGTTACTGACAGTGGTTTTATGAAGTGTTCCTGAGCCCATGTAGTGATATCCTTTACACACTGATGTCGGTTTTTGATGCAGTACCGCCTGAAGGATCAAAGGTCCGTAATATCGCTTACGTGCAGTGATTTCGCCAGATTCTCTGAACCTTTTGATGACTTTATGGACCGTAGATGGTAAAATCCCTAAATTCCTTGCAATAGCTCGTTGAGAAATGTTGTTTTAAAAGTGTTCGACAATTTGCTTACAAAGTGGTGACCCTCGCCCCATCCTTGTTTATGAATTACTTAGCATTTCATGGAAGCTGCTTTTATACCCAATCATGGCACCCACCTGTTCCCAATTAGCTTGCACACCTGTGGGATGTTCCAAATAAGTGTTTGATGAGCATTCGTCAACTTTATCAGTATTTATTGCCATCTTTCCCAACTTCTTTGTCACGTGTTGCTGGCATCAAATTCTAAAGTTAATGATTTGCAAAAAAAAAAATGTTTATCAATTTGATCATCAAATATGTTGTCTTTGTAGCATATTCAACTGAATATGGGTTGAAAATGATTTGCAAATCATAGTATTCCGTTTATATTTACATCTAACACAATTTCCCAACTCATATGGAAACAGGGTTTGTATGGATCATCGACTTATAGTCTAGTGTGGCTAATATATGTAAAAATATGTATTTATTCTACAATTTGGAGGGTGCGGCTTAAATACTGGAGCGCTCGATAGTCCAGAAAGTATGGTATGCTTGGTTTGAACTTCACACAGTATCATAATTAATAAAGAGGATGTTCTCTCGTCAAGAAAAGCTTAATTGCATTATTCCAGAACCCATCCATCCATCCATCCATTCATTCATTTTCTATCACTTGTCCCTGATTTAAGGAAAAAAAAACAAAAAAACTCTACTATCACTATTCATTGTACTTGAATTAGAATGAAAGAAAATGTTATTTGTGGCCTTCAGAAGTTCTTTGCAAAGGTGGCGGTGGCTTTTACAGATTCAAAAGCAATCTATTTACTTTTGTCTGTGAGAATGCACAAACTTTCATTTGTGCGTGCGTGCGTGTGTGTGTGTGTGTACCTGCAAATGACTGTGTTGTGTATCCAGAAAGGTAGAGTCTCATTGAAATCCCTCCATCAATACTGACTTAAATGCTTGGGCTGGCAGGACAAACGTTGAGGTTCTTGTCAACACTAAAAGCATTTTCCCCCCACGAGCACCAATAAGCGGCACCATTGCCCTCTCGCCAAGGTCCTTGCTGCTAAAAACAGCAAAGTGTGAAATGATGTAAAGAGGCTATATCCTCAGGTCAGCGCGGGGCAGTCTATCGCTGAAGCAACGGGTAGTAAACGTACCCTGCAGACACCCATAGCTCAGAACAGCACAAGTTGAAAATGTAAAAAAAAAAATCAATCATCCCCAGATGTCCTGCAAGTAGCGTTTCTCCTCTCGCAGCGTGGCCAATCGCTTCATGGCGTCCAGTTGGTCCACCTGGAGCTCCGTCTTGATCATCTCCATCAAGGTGTCGTTCACGTCTTTAGCCATGTTCTTTGCGTCCCTGGAGATGGCAAATGGGTCAATTACATGACATGTTTAGTTTTCACTTTTTAAAAAATTCTCATCTATTCATGCCATGTATAACTTTACTCTCTGAAATAGATTTAATTTAAATAAGGTTTCACTATGTACAAATTTTTTTTAGGGCTGTCAATGTTAACACATTTTTTATATTAATCATGTATAAATGCAGCTTGATCAAATTCATTTTGAGCGCATATAGTCTGTCTATCTGTGTTGGTTCTGCAATGAGGTGGTGACTTGTCCAGGGTGTACTTTGCCTTCCGCCTGATTGTAGCTGACATAGGCACCAGTGCCCCCTGTGACCCCAAAAGGGAATAAGCGGTAGAAAATGGATGGATAGTCTTTTACTTGAACCTGCTCAGTGATTAGGTCAATGTGGGGTTGTCACAATTACCAACACTGAAACAATACATCTCTATCAGCTTTTCTCAGTAGCGTTTTTCACTTTATTTTCGAGCTGCCTCAAATAATTTTGTCCACTATTTATTACTTTTGTACTTAAGTAATCCCTCGTATATCGCTGTTAATTGGTTCCACACACCACGATAAATGAATTTCCATGAAGTAGGATTAATTAATTATACATCAAAAATAAAATCAAGTTTACTACCTTCTGGATACATTTTTCAACATTATGAGAGCTCTCTACACATAAAACAACACACTTTAGTCACATTTACATTCTTTTAAAGGCCTACTGAAACCCAGTACTACCCGCCACGCAGTCTGATAGTTTATATATTAATGATGAAATATTAACATTGCAACACATGCCAATACGGCCTTTTTAGTTTACTAAATTGCAATTTTAAATTTCCCGGGAGTTTCTTCTTGAAAACATTGCGTAATGATGACGTGTACGCGTGACGTCACGGGCTGTTAAGAAATATGAGCGCTGCACAATGAAAAGTTACACACACACAGCTATAAGTCGTCTGCTTTAACCGCATAATTACACAGTTTTTTGGACATCAGTGTGCTGAATCTTTTGCAATTTGTTCAATTAATATTGGAGAAGTCAAAGTAGAATGATGGAGTTGAGAAGCTTTAGCCTTTAGCCACAAAAACACACGGTGATTCCTTGTTTAAAATTCCCGGAGGTGAAACTTTACTATGATCACAGCGAACATGGATCCCGACGGAATGTCAACCAGCAGGTTTCGGTGAGAAAATTGTGGTAAAAAGTCGCTTCTTACCGGAGATCAGCTGAGCTTGTGCCGCCCATAAAGCTGCTGTCGACTTTCCTGAGACACTGCGCGTCAAGACACCCGTGGACAAACCCCTCCGACTATCAGGTAATATTAAACTCACTAAAACACTAGCAACACAATAGAATGATAAGGGGATTTCCCAGAATTATCCTAGTAAATGTGTCTAAAAACATCTGAATCCGTCCCAATGCAATCGCGTTTTTTTTTTTTAACTTTTTTTTTTTCCTCGTCCGTCGCTATCAATATCCTCAAACACAAATCTTTCATCCTTGCTCAAATTAATGGGGAAAGTGTCATTTTCTCGGTCCGAATAGATCTTTTTGTTGGAGGCTCCCATTAAAATCAATGTGAATATGTGAGGAGCCATCAACGGGTGACGTCGTTGTCTGCGACTTCCGGTAGAGGCAGGGCTTTTCTGTTAGCACCGAAAGTTGCAAACTTTATCGTGGATGTTCTCTACTAAATCCTTTCAGCAAAAATATGGCATTATTGCAAAATGATCAAGTATGACACACAGAATGGACCTGCTATCCCCATTTAAATAAGAAAATCTCATTTCAGTAGGCCTTTAATTCAATATACAGGTGCTGTTCATATTATTAGAATATCATGAAAAAGTTTATTTATTTCAGTAATTATATTCAGAACGTGAAACTTACATATTATATCAATTCATTCCACACATAGTGATATATTTGAAATGTTTATTTCTTTAAATTTTGATAGTACTGACAATTATTGAAAATCCCAAATTCAGTATCTCAGAAAATTAGAATATTAGTTACGACTAGTACCAAAAAATTATTTTTAGAAATGTGGACCAACTGAAAAGTATGAACATGGAAAGTTTCAGCATGTACGGCAATCAATACTTAGTTGCTGCTCCTTTTGCCTGAATTGCTGCATCAATACGGCGTGGCATGGAGTCCACCAGTCTGTTGCACTCCTCAGGTGTTATGAGAGCCCAGGTTGCTTTAATAGTGGCCTTCAGCTGTTCAGCATTGTTGGGTCTGGCATCTCGCATCTTCCGCTTCATAATACCCCATAGGTTTTCTATGGGGTTAAGGTCAGGTGAGTTTGCAGGCCAATCAGGAACAGGGATACCATGGTCCTTAAACCAGGTACTGGTAGTTTTGGCACTGTGTGCAGGTGCCAAGTCATGTTGGAAAATGAAATCTTAACCTCCATAAAATTGGTCCGCGGCAGGCAGCATAAAGTGTTCTAAAACTTCCTGGTAGACTGTTGCATTGACCCTAGACCTCAGGAAACACAGTGGACCAACACCAGCAGATGACATGGCACCCCAGACCATTACCGATTGTGGAAATTTGACACTGGACTTTAGGCAACATGGATTCTGTGCTTCTCCTGTCTTCCTCCAGACTCTGGGACCTTGATTTCCAAAGGAGATACAAACAGTTTACTTTCATCTGAAAACATAACTTTGGACCACCCAGCAGCAGTCCAGTCCTTTTTTTCTTGAGCCCAGGAGAGACGCTTTTGACGTTGTCTCTTATTCAAGAGTAGCTATACACAAGGAATGCGATAGCTGAAGCCCATATCTTGCATACGTCGGTGCGTGGTGGTTTTTGAAGCAGACTCCAGCTGCAGTCCACTCTTTGTGGATCTCCCCCACATTTCTGAATCGGTTTTGTTTGACAATTCTCTCCAGGGCGCGGTTATCCCTCTTGTTTGTACACTTTTTTCTACCACATCTTTGTCTTCCCTTCGCCTCTCTATTAATGTGCTTGGACACAGAGCTCTGGGAACATCCAACCTCTTTGGCAATGACCTTTTGTGTCTTGCCCTCCTTCTTTAAAGTATCAATGGTCATCTTTTGGACAGTTGTCAAGTCAGCAGTCTTCCCCATGATTGTGTGTCATACAGAATCAAAACGAGAGACCATTTAAAGGCTTTTCCAGGTGTTTTGAGTTATTTAGCTAATTAGAGTGTGGCACCAGGTGTCTTCAATATCTGACCTTTTCACCATATTTTCTGAGATGTTGAATTTAGGGTTTTCATTGGTTGTCAGCTATAATCATCTCCTTTTTGGCAAAAAACACATGAAATGTATCAGTCTGTTTGGAATGAATGTATACATTCTACAAGTTTGACTTTCTAAATGAACTTAATGAAATAAATCAACTTTTTCATGATATTCTAATAATATGACGAGCACCTGTAGTAGTGGTGAAACGGTCTTATGACCAGCACGGTATTTCGGTATCAAGATCATCACAACAATGGCGTGACATGAGACGGTATAAAATGAAAACTTGGTTAGTGTAGTTTTTGCTTGCAGTTTTGAACTGGCTGGTCTGGAAGTAAACTACGTCTCCCAAAATTCCCTGCGAGGTTGTAAAAAAGATTGTTTCTTTAGAGATTTCCTGAAGTTTTCGTCAAAATCTATCTACAATTTTTTGAATTATGTTGCTAAAAAACAAACAAGCACTAGTGAAAACACATCCTCGTTGGTCTGCGTACCGCAAGGCAAAGTCGCCGCCTTCATCTGGAGTGTTTCCAAGATGACCAAACTGTTTTTATGGACATTCATTCATTCATTCATTTTGTACCGCTTATTCCCTTTGGGGTTGCGGGGGGCGCTGGTGACTATCTTAGCTACAATCGGGCAGAAGGCGGTGTACACCCTGGACATATACAGCAATAATATCATACCGTGGCCTTGATATCATGATAATATCGTACTGCGAGATTTTGATAGTTACATCCCTTTTGTTTTACATTTGTTACACTGAATTAGTGTTGTCTCGATAGCAATATTTTGGTATTGGTACCAAAATTATTTCGATACTTCTCGAAACAAAGGGGACCACAAAAAAATGCATTATTGGCTTTATCTTAACAAAAATGTTACGGTACATTAAACATGTTTGTTATTGTAAGTTTGTCCTTAAATAAAATAGTGAACATTGAAGACAACTTGTCCTTTATTAGTAAGTAAGCAAACAAAAGGCACCTAATTAGTCTGCTGACATATGCAGTAACATATTGTGTCATTTATCATTCCATATTTTTGTCAACATTATTAAGGACAAGTGGTAGAAAATGAATTATTAATCTAATTGTTTATTTACTGTTAATATCTGCTTACTTTCTCTTTTAACATGTTCTATCTACACTTCTGTTAAAATGTAATAATCACTTATTCTTCTTTTGTTTGATACTTTACATTAGTTTTGGATAATACCACACATTTGGATATCAATCCGATACCTAGTCGTTACAGGATCATATATTGGTCATATTCAAAGTCCTCATGTGTGCAGGGACATATTTCCTGAGATTATAAACATAATATATATTTCTTTAAAACAAACGAAGATGTTTCGATGCCAAAAAATATCGACATAATCATAGTAGTATCAACTAGATACGCTTCTGTACTTGGTATCATTACAGTGGATGTAAGGTGTAGATCCACCAAGGACGTTTTTTTACATTTTGACGCTGGTGTAGTGATGCATGTTTAACTATTTCTCGTCCTTCAGGGATGATACTTGGAAGAAACTTACTTTATTTGTCGCCATGGAGGCGAGGCTTAGTGATTTAGAAGTAGCTAAAACACTGCAAACTGCGAATTGACATTTACCGCTATGTAGCTAGCCATGTCTTGAAGCACCTCTTCATGAGGGTGTTTCAGTGTTATAACTTCACCTTTATTGTTAGTTTTTAAGCCAAAATGCATCCATTCTCCCTTTTCCGTCTACACACTGTGTCTGCTTGTAAGTACTCCGTGATTGTGCCCTGCCGAACATGCTCCTCTGCTCAAAAAGCAATAATGACACGACGTGTCGATGGATGGAGCAGGGGCGCGCTATAGTACCAATATAATTCATTAGTATCGCAGTACTATATGAATACCGGTATACCGTACAACCCTACACAGTATGTTTATATTGTTTAAAAACACTGAACTGAAAGTTTTTAATTATTTTTTAATATATAAATTATGTATAAATACATATTTAGATTTGTGTGTGTATGTCTATATATATATATATATATATATATATATATATATATATATATATATATATTAGGGCTGTGAATCTTTGGGTGTCCCACGATTCGATTCAATATCAATTCTTGGGGTCAGGATTCGATAATATATCGATTTTTTCAATTCGATTCGATTCTTGATTCAAAAACGATATTCTTCCGACTTAAAACGATTCTGTATTCATTCAATACATAGGATTTCAGCAGGATCTACCCCAGTCTGCTGATGTGCTAGCAGAGTAGTTGATTTTTTTTAAAAAGCTTTTATAATTGTATAGGACACCGTTTTATCAACTGATTGCAATAATGTAAATTTGTTTTAACTATTAAACAAACCAAAAATATGACTTATTTTATCTTTGTGAAAACATTGGACACAGTGTGTTGTCAAGCTTATGAGATGCGATGCAAAAATTGACTGGAATTTTTTATTTATTTATTTTTTTTTTCTATCAATCCAACAAACCACTACAAAGCAATACCATAACAATGCAAGCCACTGTGACACTATTGTTCTTTTTTCTTTTTTTTTTTTTATAAATGTCTAATAATAATGTCAATGAGAGATTTTTATTCACTGCTATGCTGAAATTATAACTAATATTGATTCTGTTGTTGATAATATTCATTTTAGTTTCACTAATTTTGGTTTGTTTTGTGTCGTGTTTGTGTCTCCTCAATTGCTCTGTTTATTGCAGTTCTGAGTGTTGCTGGGTCAGGTTTGGTTTTGGAATCGGATTGCATTGTTATGGTATTGCTGTGTATTGTTTTGTTGGATTGATTGAAAAAAAAAAATTGTTTTTTTATTATTTTTATTTTTTTTAATCGATTTAAAAAAAATGAGAATCGATTCTGAATCGCTCTATGTATTTGATCCGATTCGCATTCCAATCGATTTTTTCCCACACCTCTAATATATATATATACATACATACATACATACATACATACATACATACATACATTATATATATATATATATATATATACACACCCCTAATATATATATATATATATATGTATATATATATATATGTATATTAGGGGTGTGGGGAAAAATTGACTGGAATTTTTTTTTTTTTTTTCTATCAATCCAACAAACCACTACAAAGCAATACCATAACAATGCAATCCAATTCTAAAACCAAACCTGACCCAGCAACACTCAGAACTGCAATAAACAGAGCAATTGAGAGAAGACACAAACACGACACAGAACAAACCAAAAGTAATGAAACAAAAATGCAAAAATGAATATTATCAACAACAGTATCAATATTAGTTATAATTTCAGCATAGCAGTGATTAAAAATCCCTCATTGACATTATCATTTTACATTTATAAAAATTAAAAAAAGAACAATAGTGTCACAGTGGCTTACACTTGCATCGCATCTCATAAGCTTGACAACACACTGTGTCCAATGTTTTAACAAAGATAAAATAAGTCATATTTTTGGTTCGTTTAATAGTTAAAACAAATTTACATTATTGCAATCAGTTGTTAAAACATTGTCCTTTACAATTATAAAAGCTTTTTTTTTTTTTTTTTTTTTTTTTTTTTTTAAATCTACTACTCTGCTTGCATGTCAGCAGACTGGGGTAAATCCTGCTGAAATCCTATGTATTGAATGAATACAGAATCGTTTTGAATCGAGAGTCGAATCGAATTGAAAAAAATCAATATATTATCGAATCGTGACACCAAGAATCGATATTGAATCGAATCGTGGAACGCCCAAAGATTCACAGCCCTAATATACACACAGTATGTATATATATAGTGTGTGTGTGCGCATGCGTTTTTGTATACAAATATGTATACATGTTTATAGTAAAATGGCTCTGCGATGAGGTGGCGACTCGTCCAGGGTGTACCCCGCCTACCGCCTGATTGTAGCTGAGATACTGTAGGCACCAGCGCCCCCCGCGACACCAAAAAAGGGAATAAGCGGTAGAAAATGGATGGATGGGTTTATAGTAATATGATTGGAACATTTTAGCATTATGTTTGTGTTCAATTAGAGTAAGTGTGTTTATCCTAAACATTCATTCAACTTCATTTTACACAAATTTTTGGTGGGTGGCATATACCACAGAAATATCGCACCGTGGGCTTAATACCGTGATAATATCGTACTGTGAGGTTTTGATACTGTTACATCTCTACAATATAGTAATGCTGCCTGAGGCTGAGCCACTCAGTGGCCACAACAATAAACAGTGTGATCTGATTAGTTTGCTCTCCTCTTGTGGACAGATGGATGGAATTATATCGGCAACCACAAATTCTGAATCTAATCGTTAAAACGAATCGTTAAACCCCTAGTTATTACCTAAATAAATAAGTCAACTAGTGACCTGGACCAGACTTTGGAGGTCCCATGCAGTTTGTATTTACTTTAAGTCCTCAACATTGCAATTTGGGTGTATACAGTGGATGACGAGCCAAATAAATCTTGAAACCTGACAGCTCGTATTTTGCAGTTGCAGCATATTGGGAGAGATCCATCATGCTGGTAATGTAGTTTAGTATTTAATTCATTGCGTCATGATGTTTCTACGATCATTTAGGAGAAGCAGGTAGCCTGGCAGTGATAAAACAGAGACTTTGTCGATAAATCATAGGACCCTTGCTATAAAACTGTCGATGTGGCTCATTGCTATGCGTCATTCATTGTCTTCCTGAAAAGGTACTGTTGGAAACAAAGAGAGAACACTTGTATAGAAGTGGTAAGTATGCACAAAAGCTCTCAAATTTGCAGTTTAGGTAAATCAGCGCACCCCAATTATTGTCTGTTACGCCACCCCTAAAAAAAATCTATATATATTTTGCGCCCCTCCCCCCACACTCTCAACCATGACTATAAATAGTATAGTTGGTTTATAAAATTGTTATAAGTACACCTCTGCATAGCATTGTAACCTTAATACACTTGTCTTTCCTAGTCTCCCAGAGCAGTCCCAGTGCAGCCAAGCGCTTACATACGCGTCTTCATATTCTAGTACCAGGGTTTCTGCAGGTATCAACAATTATAATGTCATGCTTTTAATGCAACTTAAAGCAATTTTAATGCCTTTGTCCTATTGCAGATTGTTGTTACAAAACCAGTGAAGTTGGCAAGTTGTGTTATTCGTAAATAAAAACAGAATACAATAATTTGTAAATCCTTTTCAGCTTATATTCAATTGAACAGACTGCAAAGACAAGATATTTCATGTTCGCACTGAGAAACTTGTTTTGTTTTGTTTTTGCAAATAATCATTAACTTTGAATTTAATTGCAGCAACACACTGCAAAAAAGTTGGCACATGGACATTTTTACCACTGTGTTACATGGCCTTTCCTTTTAACAACACTAAAGAAACGTTTGGGAACTGAGTAGACCAATTTTTGAAGCTTTTCAGGTGGAATTATTTCCCATTCTTGCTTGATGTACAGCTTAAGTTGTTCAACAGTCTCCGTTGTGGTATTTTACGCTTCATGATGCGCCACACATTAGGAGACAGGTCTGGACTACAGGCAGGCCAGTCTAGTACCCGCACTCTTTAACTATGAAGCCACGCTGTTGTAACACCTGGCTTGGCATTGTCTTGCTGAAATAAGGTTGCTTGGATGGCAACACATGTTACTCCAAAACCTGCATGTACCTTTCAGCATTAATGGTGCCTTCACAGATGCGTAAGTTACCCATGCCTTGGGCACTAATACACCCCCATACCATCACAGATGCTGGCTTTTCAACTTGCGCCTATAACAATCTGGATGGTTCCTTTCCTCTTTTTTCTGGAGGACACGACGTCCACAGTTTCCAAAATGTATTTGAAATGTGGATTCGTCAGACCACAGAACACTTTTCCACTTTGCATCCGTCTATCTTAGATGAGCTCGGGCCCACCCAAGCTGGCGGCGTTTCTGGGTGTTGTTGATAAATGGCTTTGGATTTGCATAGTAGAGTTTTAACTTGCACTTACAGATGTAGCTAAGAACTGTAGTTACTGACAGTGGTTTTCTGAAGTGTTCCTGAGCCCATGTGGTGATATCCTTTACACATTGATGTTGTTTTTTGATGCAGTACTGCCTAAGGGATGGAAGGTCCGTAATATCATCACTTACGTTGAGTGAGTTCTCCAGATTCTCTGAATCTATTGATGATATTATGGACCGAAGATGGTGAAATCCCTCAATTCCTTGCATTAGCTGGTTGCGTAAGTTCGTTCGTTTGACAATTTACTCACACATTAGTTGACAAAGTGGTGACCTTCGCACCATCTGTTTGTCGATGACTGAGCATTTCATGGAAGCTGCTTTTGTACCCAATCATGGCACCCACCTGTCCCCAATTAACCTGTTCACCTGTGTGATGTTCCAAATAATATTTTGTTCAGCATTCCTTAACTTTGTCAGTCTTTTTTGAGACTTGTGCCAGCTTTTTTTAAACAAGTTGCAGGCATCAAATTCCAAATTTTTTTGCAAAAAATAAAGTTTTCCAGTTCGAACATTAAGTATCTTGTCTTTGCAGTCTATTCAATTGAATATAGATGGAAAATGATTTGCAAATCATTGTATTCTGTTTTTATTTATTATTTACACAACGTGCCAACTTCACTGGTTTTGGGTTTTTTGATAACGTCAAAAGCATACAATTCTGTGTAGTCAAAATTGTCAACAATAATAATGTTGAATTGTTGAGATATTTACATTTACTGTGGCCAAATTAGGCATACATGTAATACGCTACAATAATAACGCAATAAAAAAAATGTCATTACAATATTTGTTAAACCATTGTAATTGGAAGGTCAATACTTTAAAGCTACAGAGAAATAAAATCGACTCTCAATATTTGTTAGCAAAATATTCTGCTTAAGTAAATATTGAACATATTGACATGCAGTTTTTCCCTCAATTAGAAAAACTGGTTTGTTTTGTTGTCTCCTTTGTTGCCAATTGCGACGTATGACATTTTTAATGCCTCCGGACATCTTATTTAAAGCCTTAATTTTTGCAAAATCAATGCTTAGCATGTTTCCCGAAGTCACAGCGCCCCCCCAGGAGGGCCCGCTCCACTACTTGAAAAGGTTTGAAGTAAATGAACGCCCTAACTCTAATTCAGTCCTTTACAAACAGTTCGGCGGGCCCGCCCTGGAAGGGCGCTCGTGACCTCGGGGAACATTCTTTTTTTGCCATACCAGAATATAATGAAGCGTATGTCGCACTTGGCTTCACTGTAATCACGCTGGGAGATGTTTCCTTTCATGTTAATATGCTTAAAATGTTATGCAGAGGTACAGCTATATCAATTTTATTGGCAAATTATAATATTAGTCACGGTGGAGAGTGTGGGGGTACATTGCTCTAAATATAGAATTCACGGTAAACCAATATCACACTTGATTCTTATGTCACAAAAAGCAAATAAATACTAAAAGTTGTGTCCCAGTACTTTTGTGTATTGTGTGTACATACCCACAAACATAGAGGCAACCGTTGCCCTTAAGCAGGATGTTGATGATGTCATGGCTATGGAGCAGCAGGTTGTGTTGGACATATCTTGGTGGTCCTCCTGAGATTCGGGCCTCTTCCTCCTTTGTCTCATCTCTGGAGAAACTTAACTTCAAGTGGTTCAAGGCACCACTGGACACAAAGCCCTCCAGTTCTTCTCTGTGGAACAAAGACACAAAAAAAAAACAATGCCTGGGCTTAAAAGAATAAATAAACCTGGTCACTCAAACTGATGGCCTTGTGACACATCCCCTTAAGATATTCAGCGGCAGAAACATGTTTTCTGAGAACAAGAAAAAGCGTCAAGCTCAATAGAACACTGACGTGCAAAAGGTCCAAGGAAAGCTGTGCCAGACAGCTCATTTATTTTGCTTAACAAGAAAACTAGAAAGGTCGAGTCACCGTTCTAAACACATTTCTCTAATCAATCCTGCTGTTGGGTGTAACCTTGCTTCCGAGGAGAGGTGTGCTCGCCAACTTAACTCCTCTGCCTTTGCATCTGCTGGGTCTGAGCTGCTATTGGCAGGAGGACAATGTGAAAAAGATTCTCCAAGCATGCTGTGACTAAGCTCTTAAGGAACGGTCGACATACACAACACTAAAAAGGAATGTGTAGATTTCTTACCTGACATTCTTATGACTGTGTGTAGAACTGGCATAATTGAGTGGTGAGAGGTTGCCATTGTTTGTTATGCATGTTTGTTATGCATTGTTTGTTATCCATGGGATGTGCAAATGTCTGATGCCTCATGTCAAATACTGCTTTTACAACCACAGGAGCATGGCAGTTTTTCAAGACGTACTAATATGTTTTTGTGTGTTTTGACCATGTTTATTGTTATGTTATTGTTTTTGGGGGGCTTTAAACCACTGGTCCCCAACCCTCCTACTTGCGTTCCCACAAACCTCTTCATATACCCTAGTTACAAAGTAGTCACGGTTTTGTTCAGCGTGCTTAATAAGAAAGCTTGTTGACTTAGTTTCATTTACACAACTGCTGGTACAGTGATTAACTTTGACTGTGATTTGACAGCACAAAGAAATAAATGTTTTTGTATATTTTTTTAATAAGATAATCATTTAAAGGGATTTAGTGATTTTAACATTTTATAACGATTAGCATCATTATCGCGGTATTTTTGAATGTACTCAAAAAGTATTCCTTTACACACAGAACTCTTGACTATTTTTTTTGTAAAGGGGTTATATTATGATTTTTTTCATTATTTTTTTTCACAAAATTTTAATAGCTGGATAATCTTACAGACCATCTTCAAGCTGCTCTAAGACCGTCTCTTTAGAATAGGCCGTTTCGTGAGCAGTCTTATTTACGTGCCTCCACTTCGACTGTGTCTTCTCCTCGTCAGTCATGTCATAGTTTTAGTCATCGGTGTTTAAACCTGACAGTACCAAAATGTATTTAGTAGGGGTGTAACGGTATGGGTATTTTATCGAACCGTTTCGGTACGAGGTTTCCGGTTCGGTGCGGAGGTAGGTGTATTGAACGGGTTTCCACACGGACATATTAAGTAGCGTACTGCACGTTGTGTAAACAATACTCAAAATGCCGGATATTTGAGGCATTTAAGAAACTCTCCCCTGACAGCTCCGCAAAAGAGGACATGTCCAGTGAAAAGAGGACGTATGGTCAGTCTATGACCTAGCGACCGGGGTAGGTCCTGACCACACGTCCTCCCCACACCGGACCCAACTCCCCCCACCCCCCACCCCCTGCGGACCCCCCAAACACTCCAAATGTCCGGCCCCTCGACTTATGGTTGCGTGTATTTTCAATGTACAGTACGTTCAGTGTTAAGAAGGTTAAAAACAAAAATTGTGCACGCAGCAGCATTCGTGAGGGAGGGTGAGAGACAGAGAGAGGGCATGCGTGTGCTTTTTATCCATAGATTTATCTGATTTAATTTTTGTGTCAAAAGTGTGCCCCAGAGGCCATTTGCAGCCCACAACTAATGTTTTATAGGCCCACGGCACATTCTAAAAATACTATTAAAATATACAAAAACATAACAAAAGTGAAATAAAAAAGCTTGATGTTAAATGTAATTTAGAAAAAGTTGCTATGTTGACTAATAAAACAAAGGTGTTTTTTTTTCTTTCAAACTGTCAATGCTCAAAACATAAACATATGTAGAGTATATGTAGTATTTGCATTATATATATATATATATATATATATTATATATATATATAATATATTATATATTATATTATTTATTATAATTATTGTCTATTGTGAGAGAACAATGGTGCTGAATTTCCCCCAGGGATCAATAAAGTACTTTCTTTTCTATTCTATAATATTGAATCAAAATCAATTTTATTAGGAATTATTGATCTATCCAAGGTTCTGATTACTTCACATCAAATATTCCACTAAGAAAAATATTTTTGGTGGAAGATTTAGCAAATTTGGTAAATAACCAAAAAATGTATATTTTGTTGTTTTCTTACTGTACCGAACCGAAATTTTTGTGTACCGTTTAGGGTTCTGGTATTTGGATCGGATCGGCCGCCGATATTTGCCAAAAAAAATGCGTTTCGGCAAGGCATGGGAAAATGCGATCCAAATCCAGTTTAAAACAAAATACGGTCCGTGTTTTCCAACACACCGTTTTAAATAATACATTCCACTCTTCTGCAGGTCCCTACGCTCCGTCCCGCATTTTCCAGCACACCTTCAACACATCCACAGGTCTGTGTTCTAACTGTTAAGAGGCAGTGTGAATCAAAAGTTACGGTAAAAATGTCAGCTGTGTGGGATTTTTTTACCCTACAAAACGAAAAAGATGAAGAGGTGGAGTGCAAAACATGCCACAATAAAGTCAACCGTGGTGTTAAAGTGGTAAGACATTTTATTGACTCTTGAGAGTGAAAGGCTTTTTAGCACTCATCATAGATGAACACAGGAGCAGGCTGACACCTGAGCATCTTGAAGTGCTCGTCTTTGTTAGAAAGAATCTCCCCATTATGCTTGGACTTCAATTGTTTGCCCCACCTGACTGGGGCAAACAATTGAAAGGAGTTTGTAGATAGTTTTTTGTTTTTTTTTAAGTTTACACTTGTTCAAGAGCAAGTATTGATGCTGAGTTATAGACATTTTATCCCACTCAGGTTGTTTGTGTGTTTTGCTTTTTTTAATAATGTTTACAGCATTATTTGCACTTTATACTGTTCACTTTTTTACTGTTTAATGATGTTATTTCTGTTTGTTATGTATATTTTTTCTATTTTGTGTTTATCCTTGAATACCAACCATTGTGTATTATTCAAACTCACCTAATTCAGCTGGCTAGTTGTTATCAAGAGTACTAAAACCATTGTCAACATGAATCTGACAACTAAGTAAGCTAAATTACTTTAATACATGCTCCGATAGGCCAGTATTGGTATCGGATCGTAAGTGCAAAATCAATATCGGTATCGGATCGGAAGTGCAAAAACCTGGATCGGGACATCCCTAGTACCGTTACATCCCTAGTATTTAGATACTTTTCTAAATAAAAGGGACCACAAAAAAATGGCATAATTGGCTTTATTTTAACAAAAAAAATCTTATAGTACATTAAACATATGTTTCTTATTGCAATCGAAGAACAATTATGCCCTTAAAAAAAATCTACACTTCTGTTCAAACGTAAAAATAACATATTATTCTGTTGTTTGGATACTTTACATTAGTTTTGGATGATACCACAAATTTAATCTTGTGTGTCCAGGGACATATTTCCTTAATATATAAATATAATATTAATTTCAAAAAAAGGAAAAAAGATTTTGTGACGATAAAAAATATAGATGTAATCATGGTAGTATCGACTTGATATGCAATTGTACTTGGTCTCATTACACTGGATGTCGGGTGTAAATCCACCCATGGCATTTCTTTACATTCAGGCGTGCTAGCTTTTGCTAGCGGTGACACAGGTGAGCTAATGTATCCTCCTAGAGTGTGTAGTGAAGCATGTTTAGCTATTCCTCGTCCTGTAGGGATGATACTTGAAAGAAACTTACTTTATTTGTCGCCATGGAGACAAGGATTAGTCATTTAGAAGTAGCTAAAACACTGCCGACTGCGGATGGATGTTTGCTGCTAGCGAGCTAGCCATGTCTTAAAGCAGTGGTCCCCAACCACCGGGTTGTGGCTTGATTGGTACCAGGCCGCAGAATAATTTTTTATTAATTTTTATTCCAAAAAAAAATAATAATAATAATATATTTTTTATTTTTTTATTAAATCAACATTAAAAAAACACAATATACACTTACAATTAGTACACCAACCACAAAAACCTCCCTTTTTCATGACAAAAACGTCCCTTTTTCATGACAAAGAAAAAAAAAAAAAAAAAAAAAAAAAAAAGGACCCCCCCCCGGGACAAATTATTAAGCATTGACCGGTCCACGGATACAAAAAGGTTGGGGAACACTGTCTTAAAGCACCTCTTCCTGAGGGTGGTTCAGTGTCATAGTACTCCGTGATTGTGCGCTGCCGAACACGCTCCTCTGCTCGTAAACCGGCGTGACGGCGCGCCGTCATGCCCGTTGGGAAAAAATATTTTGGGGGAACTGGTACTTTTCAAACAGAGTATAGTACCGTTTTTGATTCATTAGTGCCGTGATACTATACTAGCACCGGTATAGTGTTTAACCGTAGTTAGAACTATACAGTATGCTACTTTTTATTAAAAATGGCAACAGCGGAGGATGTATGTGCATGTATAAGCCAGTTTGCCCCACAACAAGAGGTTAGAGGAAAAAAGGAGCTCCTTGACAACAGTGTGGGACTACAATGGCGGACTCGCTCAAAGCTCTTTGGGTGAATCTCTACCATATATGGGGAAATTCCCTGACGTGACACTTTGGGGAAAAAAGTCACAAAATTGGATAATATGACACGGCTATTTGGAGGAAGTATGAAGGAAGAAAAGATTGTTTTATAAATATCTCCGCCAAGTCTCCATGGTGTAATTTCACATTTTCAGGATTTATGCAGATCCCAAATACACAAAAACAGGTAACCAATAGGTGAGAAAAGGTGGTTTTGCATAATAAGTCCCTTTTAAATAACTACAATAGGTAGACACTCTGTAAGAAAACCCCGTATTTTGCAGGTTTACTGCTTTTTATGCTTTAGCGATAGTTTTATTGTTATTATTTTATCTGCGTTAAAGGAAAAGTTTCTATCGTTTTAAATAATGGTTTACTTTAAAATGTATTTAAATGAAAACTGCGTAACTGAAAAATACATATTCTTTTTTTTATTATTTCTCTTTTCAGTGGTCCTTAAACGCACCGTAAAACACTTCCGTCTCTTTTCCTCTGAATATAGAATGAAAACTTTGTTCTAAGAGAGCACAGCTTGTACGTTAAATTTGCACCGTTGAATATCTTAGTTGCTCAGACAGTAATGTGTTTATAGAAGTTTATATTTGGGTATGTAGTTTCTAAATGGGGAATTATGTTAATGTCTCTTGTTTTCATGTTAGCATTCAAGCTGGCGCCAGTCAGTTTGTGAGTTTATCAAAGTGCGGTTATCAATCACTTATTTTTCGATCAATTAAAACAAAACAGTAAAACCAACAGCTATCGTTACATCCTTGATTAAAACTTAAATTAATAACCTACTTTTTGAAAATGTCTGACATATCTAGGTTATTGGTGTTGCTGGAATCAATAAGTTTACATGAGGAAGATTTTTAGCATAGAAAACAGACTTTCTATATTCCAAGGTACTGACCAACAAATCCTAGTGAACAAAAATCTACAAAAATGAGTCATGTAACTGGGTTGTTCTGATTCTGCTAACCTATTTAAACGGAGTACCACACAGGGGGCTCATGCAACACAGACTAATAGCTTTGGTCAACACCGTTGGGGGTGTTTCTCAGAGAGGCCCACACAGTGTGCAAACACTACCTGGCTGTCTGCTGGTATTTAACGAGTAGACAGATGGAAACAAAGGGCAGAAAACCCCACTGCCTGTGATCCTGTTCTTGAGTGATTAAGGACGCTAATCCATGCACACTATTAATCCTGTAGAACAACTTGATCAGTGCACCAGTGCTGAGCAAACGGTGTTACGATGAAGATCTTTAATTAGTATGCAGACAAGAGAGTAAAACCAAGCAAAATGGGCCAGAAAAAGAAGAGCATATGATGGGGATTTTCATTCAAACAAAAAAAGACAAACGTGGTTATGGTTCCTCGTCTTTACTCCTAACAAACTACCATACTGAGCAGAAATATAAGAAAGTATTGGTTTCCAGTCTGAAAAAGACTCCTAGTTTGTCGTCCGGATCTAGAAAAGTATTTATGTAAACCAACAAGTCATGTCAGAGGCATAACCAGATTAGTACGATCATGAAACATTTCCAGGCACTGAAAATATAGTGGAAAATTATGTTTTTTTCAGAGTTTAAAGTTTTAAAAAAATAATTCAAATATATCTGAAAATTCATTATCAAAACAAAATCGATGTACCGTAATAAAGTGTGAATTGCTGCGGACCGTCGTGACATTTTGATGGTGTGAAAAATGTATGACGTGCAAGCGCCTGCACACTGCCTATGAGCTAGTTACTTATGCTAGCAAAGTGGCGGTGCTGAAAAATACCAGCAAAGTGTGGCTTCAATGTTTTTTTTTGAATAAATACAATTTGTGGCTGGCAAAAGACACTGACCCAAGAAAAATGCAAAACCGTGCGGTTAAAACTTTTTACATTTCAAATACGGGTGAGGCAAGAATCGTAAAAGCATTAAACTGTAGCCACAGTTGAGAGCAGCGTAATACCCACTGGTGAGTTTATGGCGCTGCGAGGACAGCCAGTAACAGTACTATCGTTTCCACAGCAACAAAGCAGACAACTTTGGATATTTCTGCAAGAAATTTGAAAAAAAGTCCTCAAATACTGCGTCCACTAAAATGTGTGAATTGGTACTTTCACAACTCACATAAATTCAAGTCATCCAAGGACACGAGCAGCCTTCACGCTGCCATGTTCCCAGACAGCAAGATTACAACAACATGTAACTTTGGTGAGAACAAGTGTGCATATGTCTTTGCCTTCTGGCATGCTCTGTACTTTAAAAGATAGTGTCCAAGCAAGCATTTGTTGTGCTGTTAGACAAAGGCCTAAACCATTATTTGTCCACCTACCGCAGAGGTCGGCAACCTAAAATGTCGAAAGAGCCATATTCCACCAAAAATAAAAATCTGTCTGGAGCCGTTAAACAATTAAAGCCTTATAGAAGTGTTAAAATGAAGGCAACACATGATGTAAGTGTCTATATTAGCTATATTAGCCTACTATCAAAATGACTATGTGTCGCAGGCTGACGCTAATCTTCGTCGACATAAATGTTGAAATGTAATATTTATTCTACACATTTTTACAACATTGGAAAAAATGACTAATACTGGGGCTTTTCAGAGGGTGCGCTAACTCCTGGAAATTACTGGTTCAGAATGGCAAAATATAAAAATGTGTGTGTTCATGTTGAAGGAAACTACAAATAAAATGGCATCATAATGATGCTTTATGTGCATACAGCTAGCATAAATAGTATGTTAGTATCGATTAGCTTGCAGTCATGCAGTGACCAAATAATTCTGGTTAGCACTCCACACAAGTCAATAACATCAACAAAGCTCACCTTTGTGGATTAACGCACAGCATAAAATGTTTGATGGACAAATAGAGACAAAGAAGGAGTGGCATAAAACACGTCTTTCTGTGGCAGCATCAAGGAAAGTTGTACATGTAAACAAACTATGGTGCGTTCAAGGACTTCCGAAATGAGGACAAAATGGCGCGCACCAAATACTGTCATCAGTGAAGCATGTTTAATGTAAAGAGTGGCATTTCTAACAATTAGGAAGGTTTGTATCATGTTTGTCCTCCTACAGAAACCATATTAAAATAAAAAAATATGTTTTTCCTCATCTTTTTCCATTTTCATACATTTCTGAAAAAGCTCCAGGGAGCCACTACGGCGGCGCTAAAGAGCCCCACGTTGCCGTCCTCCGACCTAATGGGTTTATACAGTTCAACTGAATTTACCACAGGTGGACTCCAATTAAGATGTAGGAACATCTCAAGGATTATCAGTTGAAACAGGATGCACCTGACCTCACTTTTGAGCTTCATGCTGAAGACTTTGAATACTTGCGTATATGTGATTAATCAGTTTTTTTATTTTTAATACATTTGCAAAAAGCTCAGAAAAATTGTACACATTGTCCATCCATCCATCCATTTTCTACCACTTATTCTTTTTGGGGTCGCGCTGGTGCCTATCTCAGCTACAATCGGGCGGAAGGCGGTGTACACCCTGGACAAGTCGTCACCTCATTGCAGTGTACACATTGTCATTACGGGGTATTGTGTGTAGAAATTTGAGGACAAAAATTAATTTATTCCATTTGTGAAAATGTGGAAAAAGTGAAGCGCTATGAATACTTTCTAAATGCACTGTATGTGAGGCTGTGGGATGAGGAAGAAGTAATGACTAAATCAATTGGAACAGAAACATGAAAAGATGTATCTAAATGTGCCGGTCTGGTGGTTTTTTTTGTTTTGTTTTTATTTTAGAGAGGCACCGTATATTTTGGGTGTAAACCTAATTTTACTTAGGATTCAAGGAGCTTTATTGTCATACCAACACACATGAGATGGCAACATTTAGTACCTAAGGTCCCCAAATTTAGCCCAAGAAGTACTGCAAGAAAAATAGTGTGATAAAAAAATTAATTCACATCCAAAACGCAATTTTTATTTATTCCGATTCTGAATCGATTCATCATTTTCAAAAATATTTCAAATAAAAAGTGTTTACGACTCAATTTAAAAAAAAGTTGAGTTCCGAGAGGAACTCAAAGTAAAGCCGCTGCTCCTCCACATCGAGAGGAGCCAGATGAGGTGGCTTGGGCATCTGGTCAGGATGCCACTTGAAAGCCTCCCTAGGGAGGTGTTTAGGGCACTCCCAACCGGTAGGAGGCCACAGGGAAGACCCAGGACACGTTGGGAAGACTATGTCTCCCGGCTGGCCTGGGAACGCCTCAGGATCCCCCGGGAAGAGCTGGACGAAGCTTCGGCTGCTGCCCCCGCGACTTTTTTTTGATTGATTGATACTTTTATTAGTAGATTGCACAGTACAGTACATATTCCGTACAATTGACCACTAAATGGTAACACCCGAATAAGTTTTTCAACTTGTTTAAGTCGGGGTCCACGTTAATCAATTCATGGTATGGCTCGGATAAGCGGAAGATGATGGATGGATGAATTTAAAAAAAACATTTTATTTTTTCAAGAATTAAAGCAACTTTTATTTATATTACTATTATTGATAGTGTTGTTTTTATTAATTTTAGTTTCTAATTGTTTGGTATTGTATTTGTATGTCTTCTCCATTAAAAAAAATAAAAATACTTCAAAGATTGGTCAATTTAGCTAACATCTGAGGTTATGATGCTAAATTGAAGATAATATGGATCAATGAAGGGTACTCATCAAACCACAGCTTACAAATATCAATGACTGAAATGTGATTTCAGTCATATCGAAAGCATGACCTGGGGGGAAAAAATATGAGTCGTCTTATATTCAGGTCAGTACGGTCATCATGTCAGAATATGTACAAAAAATACCAAGCATACCTGAACAGGTAGTCTTGGTCTTTGTAGCGGCATCCAAAAAACAACCAGGTCTCGCCAAACGCTGCGTCTGCCTTCTGCTGCCTTTCCTTTTCTCTGAAAGTCAAACAGGAACCGTTATCAGGCAATCTTCCCTTACAAAGAGAGGAGCAGATGGAGGAGAGGTGACACTGTTAAAGCAATGACAGACATTGCCTTATATGCGAGAAACGACTGCTTGCAAGGACGTTATGTGCATGACTACAAATTCCATCACTATAAATAGGAAGAGGACGTTAGATTTCACACTGTGTGTGTCCAACACTGCATCTTTTAAGGGATTCTTCAAGAGGTGCGTGGAAAAGATTTCTTAGCAGGTGGAGGCCAAAGAGCAGCACAAAGATGCGGTACTGGTATCTTCCCAAACATCTGGTGAGGTGATTCGGGGAAAAAGAAAGTATACCCAAACAAACCTTTGTCAGTTCATCAGTCAGCAAAGACTGGAAAGCACTATCTGTTAGCGCCATCCGAAAGGAGGGTGGGAGATGACCACCATTGGCCGACTTATGACATTCTAACCGAGACCTGCAAAAGTTCCACTCTTTGTAACTAAGCAACAATGCGGTTGCTCTCTTAGGAGATACAATAGCAAAAAAAAAAAAAAAATAGCATTTTTCTCTTGAGCAATGGGAGTCCCATCACAAATAATCATGTCTTCCTGATTCATAAAGTGAAAAATGTCAATCCAGTATTTAACTGATTGAGATACTGAGAAACATTTATATCTTATCCATTGACAACACTATAAGAATGAAGTGTGGATTTACTTTAGAGCAGTGTTTCTCAACCTTAGGGCCAAGGCCCATTGTTGGGCCACGAGCGCCTTCGAGAGCAGTGTTTTTCAACCAATGTGCCGCGGCTCATTAGTGTGCCGTGAGGTATTGTCTAGTGTGCTGTGGGAGATTGTGTAATTTCACCTAATTGGGTTGAAAATATTTTTTGCAAACCAGTAATTATAATCCACAAATGTGCTGTTGTTGAGTGTCGGTGCTGTCGAGAGATCATCAGAGTAACCGTGTAATACTATTCCATATTAGAAGGTGGCAGCCGGTAGCTAATTGCTTCGTATTTGTAGGAAACAGCAGGAGGCAGTGTGCAGGTAAAAAGATGTCTAATGCTTTAACCAAAAATAAACAAAAGGTGAGTGCCGCTAAGAAAAGGCATTGAAGCTTAGGGAAGGCTATGTAGAACCAATCTAGAACTGAACTGGCTACAAAGTAAACAAAAACAGAATACTGGACGACAGCAAAGACTTACTGTGGAGCAAAGACGGCTTCCACAATGAACATCCGAACTAGGGCTGGGCTATATTGGCTTTTATTAATATCGCAATATTTTTATGCCATATTGCGATACACGATATATATTACGATATTTTGCCCTGGCCTTGAATGAACACTTGATGCATATAATCACAGCAGTATGATGATTCTATGTGTCTACATTAAAACATTCTTCTTCATACTGAATTAATATATGCTACTTTTAAACTTTCATGCAGAGAGGGAAATCACAACTAAGTCAATTGACCAAAACTGTTTTGCCTTCCGCCCGATTGTAGCTGAGATAGGCGCCAGCGCCCCCCGCGACCCCGAAAGGGAATAAGTGGTAGAAAATGAATGAATGAATGAATGAATGAATGAATGAATGTTTTCATTAAATGCTCTTCATTCTCTCACGGGTGACTTTTTAAATGAAAGAACAAATGAATAGTGTTGCTACCTTTTGGTAGTAACACTTCTGCTGCATACTTTGCATTGATTGATTGATACTTTTATTAGTAGATTGCACAGTACAGTACATATTCCGTACAATTGACCACTAAATGGTAACACCCGAATAAGTTTTTCAACTTGTTTAAGTCGGGGTCCACATTAATCAATTCATGGTACAAATATATACTATCAGCATAATACAGTCATCACACAGGTTAATCATCATAGTATATACATTGAACAGCATATTGCTGTTGTCTGCTGAATATCTTCCCACTTGAAGCCAAACCACCGCCAGATGATGGACCCACTGCTCTTTATGTTGGGCATTTATTGTTCTTCCACCATTTGTGATAAGTTTCGCACCATCTCTCTCTTGTATTGTCACAAGCTCTGCTCGCTCGACCTGGCTCAACTAACGTTAGCCATGCTGCTACCTCTCTGATTGGCGAGAGCGTATGACGCTAGACGCGCGAGAGTATCTGACGTATGTAAGAAGGCGGGCTTGTTTTCCGTATCCGTCAGAATGAGAGACGAGGAGGAGTGAGAAACGCCTGTTGTGTAATGGCCGCAGCTAAATGCAACTCGACCTGCCTCAGCTAACGTTAGCCATGCTAACAATAGCTCTCGGCGAGAGCATATGACATAGACGCGCGACAGTATGTGACGTATGTAAGAAGGCGGGTTTATTTTACGTCTCTGTGAAAAGGACAGACGAGCAGGAGTGGGAAATATCGCTCAAAGGAAGACATGAATTTTTTTATTTTTTTTTTTCCCCAAGATGGCGCTGCTGTAGTGGCTGCTGTAGGCAGGAGCTCTGTGCTCTTGTATCATCCTTTTGTGTTTCCCTCTTGTTTTCATGTGTTATTATATTTTTTGGCCTTTTGGTCCGGGACCCTTTGGGACTGTGTGACAAGGGGTGTCACTTTCGTGACCTCTGTGGTGCTTTTTTTGTGGACTTCTGGATCTGCCTCCCGGGAGCCTTTTGGCCATGGAGACCAGCTGCTGGGTCTCTGCCACACCGGAGTCGCTTTGGGGGGACTGGAGGAGATGCGGATGAGGGGACAGGGCTGCGGAGCTGGCACTGAGCGCTGGGACGGAGAGGCTTCGCGGTGTCTTGGCTGGGTGAGCAGGTGTCGGACACCTCAGTCTCCTTGGACGTATCATCGCTCATACATGCGGACTGGACACTGGTCGGGAGTGGAGTCGGCTGTCCTGGTTGCTTTGTTGGGTCTGCTCCTGTCTCTGGCCATCCTCCCTCCACCCCAGCGGACGATGGCGTGGAACACCGCAGAGGCCACCACAGTGGATATGTTTCTTTTACTTTTTATTCATAGCTGTATGTAGAAGTGTCTGGTTGTATCTGCTGCTTTAATGTCTTTAATGTCCTATGTGTTCTTTGATGTTTGATGTTTCCCTCTTACACACATGTAAGAGGGATGTGTACTATGGCTATGAGTTGTTGTTTTTTTCCCTTGGCCTCAGTCTGCACCCCCTCTCCAGGGCCCAGGCTAAGACCGATTTTTTTATTTTATTTTAATCTTCTATTTTTTTCTCCCCCCCCTTGTTTACCTGTATCTCATCTTTTTTTGTAAGGGGCGCTGGAAGCCGGCAGTCCCGTCAGCGATCCTGTTCTGTCTCCCTTTAATGTTTGTCTGATCTTGAATGGGATTGTGCTGAAAATTGTAATTTTCCTGAAGGAACTCTCCTGACGGAATAAATAAAGTTCTATCTAATCTAATGAAACTGCTACAGGAAAATACCAAAAAAAGAGAAAAAGCCACCAAAATAGGAGCGCAAGACAAGAAGTAAAACACTACACACAGGAAAACTGCAAAAAACTCAAAATAAGTCAGGGGTGATGTGACAGTTGGTGAAAGTACACCTACTTTGAGACATGAGCTATAGTGATGCATGCATGGTTATGCTTTATATTCACATCCAACAATTGCGACAACAACTTTTTAATGTCCACTAAGTTTTGTTTTTTAATGATTTCTGCTGGTGGTGTGCCTACGGATTTTTTCAACGCAAAAAATGTGCCTTGTCTCAAAAAAGGTTAAAAAAACACTGCCCCGACAAAAATATTTGTTTCTCTGCTGTCGTCAGCGGTACTCAGCTGTAATATACTTTTCCACCACTTTTAGCAGTAATGACACCCTCAAACAAACAAATCTGGAGCTAAAGTCGGTAAAGTTCCTAAATGCATAAATGATGACTGATTTGGACTTTCATTTTATTGACAGTTTAGTAAAACATATTCATTAATAGTTTATTTTATTTTACAACAACATTTATTTTTCGTCAGTTATTTCAGTCACTTCTTCTGCAGAATATTTGTACTTAATTTTATAAACAGCCTAGCTTAAGCCTAAGATTTATGATTTGAATAAATAATCGCGTTTGACTTGATTATTGAACACAATTAAAATCAAGAAATTCAGTGGTAATGTTTGAGTGGGCCCAAGGCACCTCTGTAGTGGAAAAGTTGGCCCCTGAGAAGCCGTGCTTTAGAGTAGTCCATGCTCAGCTGTGATAACAGTATAGATTTACTATCAACTAAAAATATTTCAAACACATAGCCTGTTGTCATCTGAAAGGCCTAGTTTGATAGTTCCTTCAGTAGCACTCATGCAGCCCCAGGCCAGGACAATACCCCCATGTTAGTACACTGTTTTTCTTGTTATGCTTTCTAGTCGTTATAGACTAGTATCCATTGGCTGGGGATGTTTGCAATCAGATTGCCAACCATTGTCCTGACAATGGCTTCATTGGGTCTTTTTTGAGTTAATTTGCAAGTTACAACCTGTGATTATTCACGATTAATCCAAATTCAAAAGTCTTATTCACTGGCATAAAACATACATTATGTGACAGCTTTTCTTTATCATTAAAAAATAAAAAAATTAAAATCTGTCTCCTTGCTGCCTTTCCTGTCACTTTTCATGATGACAATCACAATGAGACTTCAATAGCAACAG